>NW_028318111.1:4297500-4977500 GCF_062004578.1 Staurois parvus | reverse complement strand
AGGTGGGTGGCTTGATATTTTTAAGGACAAACTCTGTACTGCAAGCCATAAAACAAAGAGTTGGCTCTGTAAACTAAAGCCTGGTACACACTATCATTTTTTTTTTTTTTGTTCAAACCAGCGTTCTAAATGAAAAAAAATGAAGAGCTTTGGAGGAGCTTGCTATACTAACTATATCCGATTGTTGGTCTCCCCACTGAGCTATTGTGTTCTGACAAGGAGACTGCCGCCCCCCCCCCCCCAACCTGAACACACCAGTCATCGCTACCAGCACTGATCGGATGCTGGTTTTCCAGCATGCCTATTCAGCCGGCTTCTGTTCGGCAGGCTTGTGTGCACATAGTCCAAATGTCGGCCGGTTTCTGTTGGAGGCCGTTCGGCCCATGTGTATGGACCATGTGTATGGAGTTTTACTCTTGTTTACAATATATACACTTAATTTGGCCACAATCATCAGATTAACATTTTCATCATATTACATTTGTCATTTAGCGAACGGTATTTACACTCAGTTACAGCTGGCAAAGCCCCATGTTTTCCAGCTCCAGAAACATACGCCAGTTCTAAATTTGCACTTTTGCCGCATCAGCTTCTCTTAAGAGTCAGATCTGTAGGTGGTAAAGTACAAAAAAAAACTTATCACGGTTTATTTCTATGTCCTATTTAATTGGTCCCAGTGTAAGGTTATATTAAAAGAATGAGAATTTAATTCATACATAATATAAACTGTATTGCACAAGGTTACGATCTTTGAATTTTCCCATGTTGTGTAAATCGTAAGAAGTAGGTAAAGAAGTAGGTTGCAGTGGTAAGAATGTAAATGCTTTCACATAGAGACGTGTGCAAAGAACCTGAAACCAGCTCTGGACTGTAGAAAAGAGAAACATTCCTGTATTCAAACTGCTCAGGCCATTTTGTTTTTTTTTTGTTTTTTGTGCACTTGAGTTTTCTAATTGCAGATTTGTTTTAAATTTATGATTATTGTATGAAATGGGAAGAAGAGGGACAGATGTATCATTGGTGCTCAAGTACCAGAGCTTAGCTTAAAGTTGAATTCAAGGTCATGGCCCTATGCTGAAGAATAATTCAGAAATATACTGTAGTTTGTTCTCCTGTAAAACTACTTGATGGTGTTCTCTCACTCAGTAAAAACTTCTTAAATTGTATAACTTCAAATTGAAGTTTAGGCTTTGGCAATTTTTACATACAGTAGGTCCAGCTTGGACCAGTGTAGGTATGTATGGTGCCATCAGCTGCCTCCATTAGTTTCAATGGTAACGCTCCTTAAACACACCTACTGCATTTATGGTGTTAGTGAAGCATTTGTGAGAGCTGATTCACACGTGCGGTGTGGCTTGAAGCTCAGGTTTAACAGCTAATACAGCAGTTGTTCCCAGGTTTACGTCCGGTTTACGGCAGGTTCAGGACAGGATAAACTTGGGATCTTATCTTGTTCACACATATGCAGTTTAGAAACAGTTCCCTTAGAAGTTATTAGCCTCTACGCTGCACCTGAACTGGACCACACTGCTCAGAAATCAGACATGACTCTTTTTAAAACAGCACTGAATCCTGAACTTTAATGGCATCCCAGTCTTCGTCCGTAGGGTCCAATATTGAGTTGGCCCCGCCCTTTGCAGCTGTAACAGCTTCAACTCTTCTGGGATGGCTTTCCCCAAGGTTTAGGAGGGTGTCTATGGGAAGGTTTGACCATTCTTCCAGAAGCACATTTGTGAGGTCACACATTGATGTCGGACGAGAAGGCCTGGCTCACAGTTTCTGCTCTAATTCATCCCAAAGGTGTTCTATCGGGTTGAGGTCAGGACTCTGTGCAGGCCAGTCAAGTTCCTCCACCCAAAACTCCCTAATCCATGTCTTTATGGACCTTGCTTTGTGCTCTGGTGCGCAGTCATGTTGGAACAGGAAGGGGCCATCCCCAAACTGTTCCCACAAAGTTGGGAGCATGAAATTGTCCAAAATATATAGGTATGCCGACTCCTTAAGAGTTCCCTTTACTGGAATTAAGGGACCAAACCCTACCTCTGAAGAACAACCCCACACCATAATCCCCCCTCCACCAAACTTTACACTTGACACAATACAGTCAGACAAGTACTGTTATCCTGGCAACCACCAAACACAGACATGTCCATCAGATTGCCAGACAGAGAAGCGTGATCAGTCACTCCAGAGAACATGTCTCCACTGCTTTAGAGTTCAGTGGCGGAGTGCTGTACACCACGGCATCCGACGCTTTGCATTGCTTGGTGATGTAAGGCTTGGATGCAGCTGTTCAGCCATGGAAACCCATTCCATGAAGCTCTCTACATACGTTTGTGATAATCTGAAGGCCACATGAAGTTTGGAGGTCCTTCGCTACTGACTCTGCAGACAGTTGGCTACTTCTGCGCACTGTGCTCTTCAGCATGCACTGACCCCGCTCTGTCATGTGACGTGGCCTACCACTTGGTGGCTGAGTGGCTGTTGTTCCCAGTTGTTTCCACTTTGTTGTAATCCCACTAACAGTTGAGCGTGGAATATTTAGTAGCCAGGAAATGTCACAGATGGACTTATTGCACAGGTGGCAACCTATCACGGGACCACGCTTGGAGTCACTGAGCTCCTGAGAGCGACCCATTCTTTCACAAATGTTTGTAGAAGCAGTCTGCATGCCTAGTTGCTTGATTTTATACACCTGTGGCCATGGAGGTGATTGGAACATCTGAAGCCAATGATTCGGAGGTGTGTCCAAATACTTTTGGCAATATATTGAATGTGAACAGGCACCATAGGAAGCAATGTTTTTTTCACATGTCACGTGGATTGAATGCGGCTCAAACTAAAGTGTTAGCTGGGTGCTTGGAGAGAGACGGTGAAGGTTCCTGTATCCCAGAATGCACTGGGAAATGGAGAACTATAATGGAGCAGCTCCAGGAACTTCTGCTTTTACAGAGTGTGAAAACAACACCATTTGCTTCAGCGTGAGGGCAAAAACATCAGGCCAGCCAGCAATACCGATATTGCTGGACAGAATCGGAGGCATTGAGTATTACTGCCAGTGGCATGGTGTTGGTGCCAGCAAGTTTTGGTACCTGCAATTGACAATGACCATTTTTCCATGATAATCTTCAGCTGCAGCAACCCAAGTGCCAGAGACCAAAGTATACAAATCCATATTGCAGAGAATTCACAGAACTGTCTATCACACCACAGCCTAAACATGCCTCAAAGCAGATCATTTCCTCTACATCACCTTTAAGCACTTCCCATTGGAAAAAACACTTTCGTGGGCATATAACAAGCATTCTTGATCTTGAAACTTTTTCAATGCTCCAAAAATGTGTCAAAATCCCATCCCAAATGCTATTGCTGCGTTAATGAGCATTGCTTCGTTCTTCATAATCAACACATGAGTGAACGAGCCCTTAAACTGGGCATAAACTCAAAATATGAAGATTTCCTATCTTGAAGAGACTATCAAGAAATGTTAGTTGTACTTATGCAGTACCCTAAAAAAACTACCTTTTTTGTCCTGACTACCTTCCGAAATAAGCAACTTCCTGACATGCACGTGTGCCTATTTACTTCTGTTTGGTAGCCTCATAGATGTTTGATCTGCACTGCGAGATTATTGGGGTGCTGCTGTCTGACTGCTGGTCTTACCCAATTGGTGATTCGGTGACTACTGTACTGCTCACGGTTTTCTTGAGGGCCTGCTGAAGAACAAGCTGTACCTGAGGACCTGCAAGGATCTCCCTGCTTCTACTTGGCTCATTCTGTCTTATACATTTGATGTGTTCTTCCTCATCATAGGGCAGCTCTGACATGAAGACGCAAAGTCCTCTACCAAAATGGTTGCCTCTACACAAACGGCAGTGGAGATTTACGAAAACTGATGCACTCAGAATCTGGTACAGCTGGGCATGGTAGACCATCCACTTCTATGAAGCTTTGGCAAGAAAACCTGGAAGCTGATTGGTTTCTATTGCAGAACTAAACCAGATTTTGCGCACTCCAGTTTTTGTAAATAATCCCCTGTGTAACCAGGCATGGTAAGTCAGAATTGGTTAAACCAGATGAAGGGAGACTATGGTCAATGTTGGTAAAAAGCCCTTTGCCAAGAAAAAAACGTTAATTTACAGATCTTTACATCAGTAATGTAGAATATCATCAATAGTGGACCTGTGTTTTGGCTTTTTTTTTTTTTTCTACTTTTGGGTGTATGCCATGGTGCAGGTGGCTGAAATCTGAAGAGATCAGGGTTCAGCGTTGATCTGTTGTCCAGATGTCAGAGGATTTGGACAAGAATAAAGTACTTCCTATCCCTTGTTTCTGGGGCTCGGTGATCCTGTACAGAAGATCTGTACCTCCGTGAGATAAAAGAGCCTTATTCCGGCAGGTATTTTTACACAAGAGAGCCATGTTACAGGAGACTGCTGGAATTCCACCAAGGGTCGGAGGCTAGTGGAATTAATCTCCTCCACAGAGCTCTCTATCTAGCCAGTTCATCTTACCGGCATTCATAGGGCGCTTGGCACAGGTTAAGCTCCTGGGTTGTGTAACTGCTGTTGGCTTGTTGAGAACAAATGGCCTGTTGCAAAGACTTCAAATGCGCTGAGATAATCTTTTGTCAATGTGCTTATTATAAGAACTAATTTTTGTGTGTTGTGAGAAAAGAAGAGGCGCTCAGAGAATAAAAGTGCTGAGATCAGACCGGTGCAGATAGTTATGCAGGGAGGGATCACTCCTTACACAAGCACATATGGCCACAGATCCAAACACAATATTAGAATAACCCATTGTGAAGCTGAAAATGGCCCAAATACAAGATATTCAAACTGACAAAAGGTGCAATGCTTTTTGAAGTAGTTCTAAAGTTGCTCATTTTTTAGTATTGCATTTGTATGGAGCAGTCAAGCAAAAGATGATTAAAAAAAAATTCACAAACCTAATGGACTTATCTTCTCTGAATGGGCATGCTGGAAAACCTGGATCCGATCACTGCTGGCAGCCAATGGCAGTCTCCCTGTCACAACACAATAGCTCAGTGGGGAGATGGCTGTACCAACAATTGGATATAGTGAGTACAGCAAGCTCCTCCAGAGCTCTTCAGTTTTTTTTAATTTAGCCCGCTGGATTGAACGAAAAAAAAAGTGTGTACCAGGCCTTAGTTTACAGAGCCAACTCTTTGTTTTATGGCTTGCAGTACAGAGTTTGTCCTTAAAAATATCAAGCCACCCACCTGCCCTTGCCTCACTTATGACTTCTCAATCTAGCACAGGCAGAGGGAGGTGACCTGTATTGGAAGCTGCCAAACAATGATTTCACTGCACCCTGTGAGCTTCTCACAAGGTGCATTAGAAGCTGCAGCAAGTCAGAGCCTGCCTCATTCCTTGGCTGGAGGACATCCAGCAACGTCTAGCGCTCTTTTTTTTTTTTTTTTTTTTTTTTTGATATAAAAAAAAAAGTGAGAAATTTTGAAAAAAAATCATATATATATATATATATATATATATATATATATAATTTTCACTTTTTGCTATAAAACATCCAATAAAAAAAATTTCTTCATAATTTAAGCCAGCTGCAGTAATTTAGAAGCTGCAGTATGACCCCCCCCCCCCCCAGACTCCATGTCCCATAATTCCACACATCACCAATTCCTTTTGCAAATTATCTAGTTGTCCCATGTCTTTGATATCAGAATAGGTGGGTGTTTTGTAATTTCCCCATCAAATTTTGGTAGGTATGAGGGAGCCCGGAAAGGTATCCCTGAAAAGAGCGACTTTTTCTTTCACTTTGTCTTTATGAATCGGTGTACATACACAGTACTTAAGGTCCCCCTGCAGCTCCTGGCCCCTCCCTCCTGTTGAGAGAGAGGAGAAAGGGCTCGTTCACACTTGACTTTTTTTTCCAACTCTTGCCAAACGCCTCTATAGCGTTTGGCAAGCGTTGGTCCGGCATTTGCGGAGCATTTTTAACGCTCCAAAAACGCCGCATGCACGGTTTAGCGACGGTTGCTAGGCGTTTGCCAAGCTTTAAAAACGTCCCACAAACTCCTATAATGAAGTTTAAATGGTGTTAACGCTTTGCAAACGCCTCGCAACCGTGTCGTAACTGCACCGGAAACGCCGGCCGGACTTTTGCGGTGCGGCACCATAGACTTGAATAGGAGGCTTCACTCCTCCTAACTCGGCCAGAAGCGTCCGTTTTGCCACAACGCTAACGCTCCCGTTTGAACAGCACTATGTACTGCAATGTGCAGAATTTTCCGAGGCGTTTGGAAAACGGTAAAAATGCTTCCCAAACGCCTGTCTGCTGCTTGCTAACAAGGCTAGTGCGAACGTAGCCTTCGTACCGAGATTCCAGTGCACATGCTGGATCAAGAGGGGGCTTAGGTGAGTATTAGGTAGGGCCGAGGGGGAATGCTGCACAGGGAAGTTTGTGTTTTTTTTTTTTTTTGTTTTTTTCTTTTAACCTCCATGCATAGAATGCATAAAGATTAAAAAAAAAACAAAAAAAAAAACCTGGAGCCATTAGAACCACTTTAAGTATTATCACCCAATTCAGGGCTCTAGTGAGACTGCAGATGAATCAAACAATCTGAGATCATTGCAAGTCAAAGGAAACAACGTCATCATCCACTGGTGTGGGAACTTTCTGATTTTACAGCGTTGATACCAGGAGGGGTCTTGAGGAAAATAAACCCACACTAATTCTTACGCCAGTCTACAGCCTAGTGCACTCAGAAATTCGTATGAAAAATACCGCTTTTGAAGCGATCATACCATAATCTGATCGTTCATACACAGCCCAATTCGAAATTATTTGAAGGGACAAGCATGAAAATCTTTCTTGTACGATACCAGATTGTACGGTTTTCGTTTTAATCAGTACAGTTTTTTTCCGAAAATACAATGCAAACACATTACATCACTTCCAAATTTTCTTTCTGTCGTACAAGAATCTTTGAAACTTTAGTTATCTCTTCACTTTCAATATACTGGCATGCAAAAAAAATTGACTATCATTCGTGCAATATTCTCATGTGTACAGGGCTTAAGCCGAGATAAAGATTGACTCATTTTCCCACTGTTACCTACTTAGAGATTATAAAAATTTGCTACTTTTGCTGTGAGTGAGGGAGGAGAAACCAAGGTATGGAAAAGGAAGGGGAGAAGGGTAAGAGATGGAAGAAAGGTAAAGGGGGGAAAGAACCCCTTCCTTAGAGACCTGTAGTAGCCTCCCTTGGCCCATCTTTGTCCAGTTATGCAGGCCATAGATGGCTCGAAAACCGCATGTTTTTTAAAACGATAAACAAAAAAATCGGTCGTTCGTTAAACAGACGTTACCACCACCGATTACAAAAATCGTCCGACTAAGTCATAAAGTTCACCCCATATAACAGCCAAAACTTCTGTTCCTTCCAGGTCACGGCTCATGCGCTTATTTTTTTATGTTAAAACGATCGTACGATTTGGCCATCATTGCCGCGAAAATCGGTTGTTTTCCACAAATTTTCCAACATGATCGATAATCCAAAAGTGCAAAAAACCCAAAAACAGGCCGACCAATTAACCCACTAACAGTGCGAAAATCAGCCGATTAACATTTCGGACGAAAAATCGGCCGATTTTCGAACAGTCTATGGCCGGCATTAGTGTGTGTCATTTAAGGCTGCCGTCAGCTTTTCATTAATACGTCTTCCCTATAGCTAGTTCTTTACGGCATCAAAGCTAAGTGTCTGCGTTTTCCACGCTCACTACTGTTTGTGGACATAAATATGTATGTAATTTAAGGTACGTTTCCGTTTGCTGATATTCTGTATAGGTTGGAGTAGAAGAGCTTTCCATGGATTTTTCCACAATTAACATGGAGGATCGTATTGACCAACCCGCACTACCGAATCCATAGCCTTTTAATCTTTGGCCAAGTGCACCAAATGGGTTTCATGTCACCAAGGTCTTGCAGCCCCAAAATCAAGTGGACGGATAAGTTGGACATCTAGCAATCCTGCCGGGAGTATTTTATCACGTGGTCAGAACCTTCTAGGAGTTCTGCAATGTTTTGGCACTGGAGGAGGATTTATGATGTGCCTCCCATTTCTTATGTCACTCTTCAGGAGGCTTCGAGGTCCGGCTCTCACTGCTGGCAGTCTGGAATAGCGAGTCTCTGAGTTACTGAAAGTACCGGATATCTCACACAGTCAGGAAGGACCAAACCGTTGAGTTTTCGGCTTTGCCGCCAATGGTAGCTCTGGGGAAGGCAGTTAAATATTTGCAACAGGGGAAGGTGGCACAGTGGCTTAGTGGTTAGCACGTCTGCCTTGCAGTAAATGGGTCATGGGTTCAATTCCCGACCATGGCGCCTCCTGCATGGAGTTTGCATGTTCTCCCTGTGCCTGCGTGGGTTTCCTCTGGGTGCTCCGGTTTCCTCCCACACTCTAAAGACATGCTGGTAGGTTAATTGGATCCTATCTAAATTGGCCCTAGTATGTGTATGTATGAATGTAAGTTAGGGACCTTAGATTGTACACCCCTTGAGGGTTAGGGACTGATGTGAATGTGCAATATATATGTAAAGTGCTGCGTAAATTGACAGCGCTATATAAGTACCTGAAATAAACAAATAAATAAGGTGCTGAGATATTAACCTGGCTGAATATTTTATCGACTCCTATACCACCAGTGTATGTGAAAGGACTGTGTTGGGTATCTTTGAATGGAGGGATCCAAAGAGTTGGAGAGAGGGATGGGATCCGAGTCCAGCATGTTGGAATAGGTCCATTGAGGTGTGGCCCTACCTGCTCAGAGTTGGGCCTCGGTTATGATTGGAGCCGCCTTGTAATAGTATAAAATATTTGGGACCCTCAGACCGCCTCTGGTTTTAGACTAATAGACCAATTGTTTACCCGGGGGACTGGTAGGGCCCCAAATAAACGTGAATATACTGTAAGTCATTGCAGGGAGTGAAGGAATGGTGGGTGGAACTGCAACTGGCAGCATTTGGAGCAACTTTCCAGTTCTCATTACAGGCAATTGTGTCCTGGCTCCTTGACTGGAATGACTGCCTTTTGAATTCCTGATTTTGTTTGTTCATCCATGTAATCCTGACACCTCCACCTTGCTTATCAGGCTAATTTAGTTAATTAAAGCATCTTGCTTCTAAAATACTTTCCTGTGTATTTTTATTCAGCTATATATAAAAGTGCGAAGCTGTGATTAATGACACATTATTCCTAGCTGTTCATGCTTGCCTGTTTTAAAAACAGATTTCTGATTTCTAAAGTTGCTGCATGCATATAGGCATTAGAAGTATCTTGTATATAATGGAAGCATTGTTTTTATAGCAGGGTAACATGACACAAGCAGGAGAATAGAATGTTTACTGCCACTGGTAGTCTGTGCCCCAAAGTAATGAATTTACAGGCATCCAGACTAATAAATATGTGACAATAAAAATGGTCTTTTTTATAATTTAAAACACTTCTATTGAAAATGATACAAATGTTAAAATAAGTGATAAAACATGGATATAGCCTTCTCATATTTTATTTATTACAGGTACTTGTATAGCACCGTCAAGTTACGCAGCGCTTTACATATATATTGTACATTCACATTAGTCCCTAACCCTCAAGGGGTGTACAATCTAAGGTCCCTAACTCACATTCATTCATACATACACATACTAGGGACAATTTAGATAGGAGCCAATTTACCTACCAGCATGTCTTTGGAGTGTGGGAGGGAACCAGAGGAAACCCTCACAGGGGGAACATGCAAACTCCAGGCAGGTGGTGCCATGGTTGGGATTTGAGCCAACGACCCTAGTACTGCCAGGCAGAAGTGCTAAGCATTTAGCCACTGTGCTGCGCATATGCTGACGCGTTTCGAGGTATGCTCTTCAAGGAGACAGAGAAGGTAAAGACTAACCTAAGGTTTCACTGAACATTGATAGAAACACATCGCACTAGGAGAGGGGGCGCTCACCCACTACCATACATCAGGCCCAGGGACATCTTGCTTATCGGGACTACAGACAGCGCTCTCAGCAAATATTTGGGATGTGTGATGATCTCTTGGCATCTGACATTATAATCTCTGATCTTCCACATCTAAATGCTGTGCACTGACTGACACAGGTGTCCATATGTCCGCTGGTAATGATAAATCTTTCTTCTAGTAGAGATCCATAAAATGTGCATTTTATTACATAGCTATGTTGAACAAAACCGTTATAAACGTTGAAAAGATTTGACAATAAGTCACATGCAAATTTCTGTGCAGGTAACCAGCACTGGATGTAAATGGCCATAAGATGGTCACATACTGGCCAATACTCTCCTCGGGGCTAAAGTAGAGGTCATTGTATTGGTGAGAGAACGCCTCCTTTTTGTCCCAGCAGCCAGATTGATAACTCCGCCACTTCCGGTCCATCGCCTGGTCACTGAAATCACTTCCGGGGTCAATCCTTCCTGGGTTTGTGTGTGGTTCCACGCACAGGGATGCCATCCCTCTTGTCCTCCATTGGTGCTGAGCCGGTAACATCCTCAGGCCCACCCGGGGATTACAGAGGGGTTATGCTAACCTAATTCCCAAGGAGAATATCGGCTGGTATGTGACCATCTTATGGCCATTTATATCCAGTGCTGGGTTATCGGCATAGGAATTTGGATGTAAGTTATTGTCAATTCTTTTCAACGTTTAGAACGGTCTTGTTCCACATGGCTATTTTAATAAAATGCACATTTATGGACTAATACTGGAAGTAAGATTTATCATTGCAGTGGACATATAGACACCTGTATCAGTCAGCATTTAGACTTGCCTATTCTTTCCATTTCTCCAGTGGATTGCTAGCAGCACAGTGTGATGGTGAATACAATTATCACATTCGCCTACTAGGTGTATAGCGCGTCTTGTCCCCTTGTGGTGATGATCTTTGCAACTTGCTGAAAAACTTTGGGCCTCCATATTTCATCCCAGCCTATGACCTTTTTATGGTTGAACGGTTTCAGTATCTGCTAAGAGTGTCGTCTGTGATCCTGTCAAGCAAGATGTCCTGGGGCCTGCTGCATGGTAGTGGGTGAGTGTCCCCCCTAATGCGATATGTTTTCTTAATCAATGTTCATTTATCCCTTGGGTTCTTCTATACCTTCTGTTTCCTTTGTAAAAAAAAAAAAAAACAATCTTGAAAGGGATGTTAACGTGGAGGTCAGCTTTAGGCAGCCAGTGCAGTCCAATCAGATAATTTTTTTTTGGAGTGCAGACTTTTTTTTTTTTTTTTTTTAATGGCTCTAATATTCATCCTAATTTTTAATTCTTGGACACCTGGCTGTTAGCCAATTTCCTCTAGTTGTCGGTATCCTTCTCTTCCAAATTGCTCCGAGTGTAAGCTTGTGAAGACACATGTGATCCCTTAGAGCTGGAGGTTGCAGATTCATGTGATAGTTTCACAATTCTGGTGCGAATTGCTGTGAAAAGCCCGTTTGAATCTGGCTTGAGTTAATTCAGAGTACATGCAGTGGACATTGTTAAAACTTTGCGGATTTGCTGTATTTACTGGATAACATTGGCAGTTGGTGAATTGGTGGCAGGGGGTGCTCTGGATACCTTCGCTGCCATTGTGCTATTTCTGGGTGTCCAGTGCCTCCCTATACCTGGGATGGGCTCCTTCTAGGCATACCTGCCCTTTATCTATTGTTATATACAGTCAGGTCCATAAATATTGGGACATGGACACAATTCTAACATTTTTGGCTCTATACACCACCACAATGGATTTGAAATGAAACGAACAAGATGTGCTTTAACTGCAGACTGTCAGCTTTAACTTGAGGGTATTTACATCCAAATCAGGTGAACGGTGTAGGAATTACAGCAGTTTGCATATGTGCCTCCCACTTGTTAAGGGACCAAAAGTAATGGGACAATTGGCTTCTCAGCTGTTCCATGGCCAGGTGTGTGTTATTCCCTCATTATCCCAATTACAATGAGCAGATAAAAGGTCCACAGTTCATTTCAAGTGTGCTATTTGCATTTGGAATCTGTTGCTGTCAACTCTCAAGATGAGATCCAAAGAGCTGTCACTATCAGTGAAGCAAGCCATCATTAGGCTGAAAAAACAAAACAAACCCATCAGAGAGATAGCAAAAACATTAGGCGTGGCCAAAACAACTGTTTGGAACATTCTTAAGAAGAAGGAACGCACTGGTGAGCTCAGCAACACCAAAAGACCCGGAAGACCATGGAAAACAACTGTGGTGGATGACCGAAGAATTCTTTCCTTGGTGAAGAAAACCCCCTTCACAACAGTTGGCCAGATCAAGAACGCTCTCCAGGAGGTAGGTGTATGTGTGTCAAAGTCAACAATCAAGAGCAGACTTCACCAGAGTGAATACAGAGGGTTCACCACAAGATGTAAACCATTGGTGAGCCTCAAAAACAGGAAGGCCAGATTAGAGTTTGACAAACAACATCTAAAAAAGCCTTCACAATTCTGGAACAACATCCTATGGACAGATGAGACCGAGATCAACTTGTACCAGAGTGATGGGAAGAGAAGAGTATGGAGAAGGAAAGGAACTGCTCATGATCCTAAGCATACCACCTCATCAGTGAAGCATGGTGGTGGTAGTGTCATGGCGTGGGCATGTATGGCTGCCAATGGAACTGGTTCTCTTGTATTTATTGATGATGTGACTGCTGACAAAAGCAGCAGGATGAATTCTGAAGTGTTTCGGGCAATATTATCTGCTCATATTCAGCCAAATGCTTCAGAACTCATTGGACGCCGCTTCACAGTGCAGATGGACAATGACCCAAAGCAGACTGCAAAAGCAACCAAAGAGTTTTTTAAGGGAAAGAAGTGGAATGTTCTGCAATGGCCAAGTCAATCACCTGACCTGAATCCGATTGAGCATGCATTTCACTTGCTGAAGACAAAACTGAAGGGAAAATGCCCCAAGAACAAGCAGGAACTGAAGACAGTTGCAGTAGAGGCCTGGCAGAGCATCACCAGGGATGAAACCCAGCGTCTGGTGATGTCTATGCGTTCCAGACTTCAGGCTGTAATTGACTGCAAAGGATTTGCAACCAAGTATTAAGAAGTGAAAGTTTAATTTATGATTATTATTCTGTCTCATTACTTTTGGTTCCTTAACAAGTGGGAGGCACATATGCAAACTGTTGTAATTCCTACACCGTTTACCTGATTTGGATGTAAATACCCTCAAATTAAAGCTGACAGTCTGCAGTTTAAGCACATCTTGTTTGTTTCATTTCAAATCCATTGTGGTGGTGTATAGAGCCAAAAATGTTAGAATTGTGTCCATGTCCCAATATTTATGGACCTGACTGTACATGCTTCAACTTTGGAGACTCAACATTTTAATGTTGAGTCTCCAAAGGTAGTGTTGATCTTGACTCCATCAAGATCAACACTACCATCAGCCCCACCCCTCATGCCAGGGTACTAGGTGTAATCCTAGACTCCAATCTGTCCTTTCAGCCCCAAGTCCAATCACTGACAAACTCATGTAGGAAACTCGGAAACCACTAAGCAGCTCATCCACTCCCTTGTTATATCATGCATTGACTACTGTAACTCCCTCCTCACTGGCCTACCTCACCCCAGGCTATCCCCACTCCAGTCCATCATGAATGCTGCTGCCAGACTCCACCTTACTAACCGTTCTGTATCTGCCAATCCCTCCACTGGCTTCCAATTGCCCAGCGGATAAAATTCAAAACACAAACACTGACGTATAAAGCCGTTCATAACACTGCCCCTAATTACATCACCGATCTTGTCTCTAAATATCACCCAAACCGTACTCTCCGCTCCTCCCCCGACCTCCTACTCTCTAGCTCCCTTGTCTCCTCCTCCCATGCTTGTCTCCAGGATTTCTCAAGGGCTTCACCCATCCTCTGGAACTCCCTACCCCAAGCTATCAGGCTATCACCTACGCTGCTCACTTTTTAGGCGCACTCTGAAAACCCATTTCTTCAGGGAAGCCTACCCTGACCCCAGCTAATACTGGAATCAACTACTCCTACCACTCCATCCCCCACAGCTAATTACCTTTTGTACCACTATCCCATGCCTTCTAGATTGTAAGCTCCAAGGAGCAGGGCCCTCTAATCCCTCTTGTATTGAACTGTATTGTTACTGTACTGTCTCCCTCCATAATGTAAAGCGCTGAGCAAACTGTTGGCACTATATAAGTCCTGTATAATAATAATAATAGTTAGGACTGCAGATATACGGGGGTGCTGTAAAATGGCCTTTGCAGCTTGCACATATATTTGCAAACGTGTGCAAACTAAACCCCTTGTTTTGACATGAACTGTTAAGACATAATTCGGTTTGGTATGGGCTGGCTGGTGAGAAACCTGGTTTTTTTTTTTTTTTTTTTTTTTTAGCTTTAACTTTAGCTGTTTTTCATTTTCCACAGAAGCACAAATGTGGCCTCCAATAGTATACATTTGGAATTGCTGTTGCCTAATTTTTGCTGTTTTTCCTCCTCGTTTTAGTCTTGGGTCCTGCACTGTGTTTTTGGGCAAGTTTTTCTTATGATCAGTCCATCAATAAATAGAGGACATCTGTTCTTTCTTTAAAAATCTCACTTTTCACACTGGAGGAAAACTTACTGAATAGACAGACAGTGTTTGTGCCTAGCAAAACATTTAGTTGGCATTTATTTTTATTTTACTTTTTTGCTCTAAATTGGCCATGGTTTGCTGGCAGAATCTAAAATACTTTCCCCCCCCCCCCCTCAAAGATCTTTTCTAAAAATGAAAAAGCGGGCTGTATTGACGGGCATTTTCCATTAACTCATGTTTTATTTAAAATCAGAAAGTTGGCAGACTTGTGCCACATTCTCGTGCCTGGTTTTGGGATGCTTGCTTGCGGTCAAGGCTTATTGCTAGGTGGGCCATTAACACGGGACTGCTGGAAGGAAGAAGTGATCTCCATGCAATGTACATAAAAAGTGAAAAGCTATTTTACCCATGTCTGTCCCGCCATAAAGGTCTAGGACTGTATCAGGAAAGTTACCTCTATTCCAGGCCCTGGTAGTAATGACAATGCTGTTTCAATGATGCGATCAGGGACATTAGATATGGTTTTAAAAAACAAAAACCAGACCTCCACTTTAGAAAACCTATAGATTTCCTGAGCAGGGCCTCCTCCAACACTATAGAAAACAAAGCTGAAAATGACCTTCAAGCGAGACACACACAGGACAAAGCAACTGGTTCACTTTAACTTGGTTCTCCCAAACAGCATATACCGGTACATACAGTTGTGTTCAAAATAATAGTGTGTTGAAAAAAGTGAATAAAGCTCAAAATCCTTCTAATAGCTTTTATTTCCATCCACACAAATGCATTGGGAACACGACACATTCTATTCCAAATCAAAACATGAATTTGTGTTGTTCCTCTAAAAAAAAATTGAAGAAAAGTGAATATTAGACGGTTCAATAAAATCGCAGTGTTTGTATTCCTCTTTACAAACTCAAACATTCACTATATAAACTGAAAAATGTTTGAAGATTTTGCTTTCCTTTGAATGACTTCATGAATATTTGGTTGTAGTCGCACTGTTTCTGAGAACTGCTGTACATCTGTGTTGCATGGATTCACCCAACTTCTGGCCCCTGTGATCAGGTATTCCAGCCCAGGATGATTGGACCACATTCCACAGTTCTTCTCTATTTCTTGTTTTTGCCTCAGAAACTGCATTTTTGATGTCACCCCACAAGTTTTCTATTGGATTAAGATCCGGGGATTGGGCTGGCCACTCCATAACGTCAATCTTGTTGGTCTGGAACCAAGATGTTGCACGTTTACTGGTGTGTTTGGGGTCGTTGTCTTGTTGGAACACCCATTTCAAGGGCATTTCCTCTTCAGCATAAGGCAGCATGACCTCTTCAAGTATTCTGATGTATTCAAACTGATCCATGATCCCAGGTATGCGATAAATAGGCCCAACACCGTAGTATGAGAAACATCCCCATATCATGATGCTTGCACCACCATGCTTCACTATCTTCGCAGTGTACTGTGGCTTGAATTCAGTGTTTGGGGGTCGTCTGACAAACTGTCTCCGGCCACTAGACCCAAAAAGAACAATCTTACTTTCATCAGTCCACAAAATGTTGCGCCATTTCTCTTTAGGCCAGTCAATGTGCTCTTTGGCAAATTGTAACCTCTTCAGCACATGTCTTTTTTTCAACAGTGGGACTTTGCGGGGGCTTCTTGCAGATAGCTTGGCTTCACATAGGCGTCTTCTAATTGTAACAGTCCTCACAGGGAACTTTACACCTTCTTTCATCTTCCTGGAGCTGATTGTTGGCTGAGTCTGCGCCATTTTGGCTATTCTATCCATTAGAATAGTAGTTTTTCTCTTTCTTCCACGTCTTTCAGGTTTTGGTTGCCATTTTAAAGCATTTGCGATCATTTTAGCTGAGCAGCCTATCATTTTCTGAACTTCTTTATATGTTTTCCCCTCCAATCAACTTTTTAATCAAGGTACGCTGTTCTTCTGAACAATGTCTGGAACGACCCATTTTCCTCAGAATTTCAGAGAGAAATGCACTGTAACCAGCATGTACAACATTTGCTGCCTTCCTTCCTTCCTTAAATAAGGGCAATAATTGCCACCTGTTGAATGAGTGACCTCACTAATAGAACTCCACACTGCTATTATTTTGAACATGCCCCTTTCAATTAGTGATTCAATGACACAGAATCAGCAGCATGCATGTCATGACTGTTGGGTCTGTTGGATTTCTATTACTCTACTACACCTGCTAGTAAATTATTTGCCATGTAGAAGTATCATTTCTACCAAAAACAGTGATTGATCCGGTTAGTGATGTCTGACTGCTATTATTTTGAACACAACTGTACTTTCCTTACTCCTATGCAGCTCTGTTCAGCTGCCAGTTATGTCCTGTATAAGTTGCTGGAATTGTAGCTTACACAGGGCTTTGGATTTCCTGTATGACGTTTTTGATTGGCCCACTGGTATCATATGGAGTAAATTGCATTCTCCTTCTTACCTGAAAGTTCCAGATGTGTCCTTCTGGTCCCATTGCTGACTAGAGCAGTGGCGAAGGAAAGTAAAAACGTAAGATAGGGATAGGAAGATTAAAGTAAACCCGTTGACTTTTTCCCCCCTCTTTCCTCCTGTAGTGTGTTCTTCTTTTTCCTTTTTTTCTTTTAAGTACTTATGCATGGCTGAATGTAAATGTTGCCGGGGTTTATACAGTCATGGCCGAAATTGTTGGCACCCTTGATATTTTTCCTGAAAATCAAGTATTTCACACAAAAAAGGTATTGCATTAACACATGTTTTGCTATACACATGTTTATTCCCTTTGTATGTATTGGAACAAATATAAAACAGAGGCAGAAAAGCAAATATGACATAATGTCACACAAAACCCCAAAAATGGGCTGGACAAAAGTATTGGCACCCTTAACTTAATATTTGGTTGCACACCCTTTGGAAAACATAACTGAAATCAGTCGCTTCCTATAACCATCAATAAGCTTCTGACACCTCTCACCCGGAATTTTGGACCACTCTTCCTTTGCAAACAGCTCCAGGTCTCTCTTATTGGAAGGACACCTTTTCCCAACAGCAATTTTAAGATCTCTCCACAGGTGTTCAATGGGATTTAGATCTGGGCTCATTGCTGGCCACTTCAGAACTCTCCAGCGCTTCTTTGCCATCCATTTCTGAGTGCTTTTTGACGTATGTTTGGGGTCATTGTCCTGCTGGAAGACCCAGGATCTTGGACGCAAACCCAGCTTTCTGACACTGGGCCCTACAGTGCGACCCAAAATCCTTTGGTAATCCTCAGATTTCATGATGCCTTGCACACAGTCAAGGCACCCAGTGCCAGAGGCAGCAAAACAACCCCAAAACATCATTGAACCTCCACCATATTTTACCGTAGGTACTGTGTTTTGTTCTTTGTAGGCCTCATTCCGTTTTCGGTAAACAGTAGAATGATGTGCTTTACCGAAAAGCTCTATCTTGGTCTCATCTGTCCACAAGACGTTTTCCCAGAAGGCTTTTGGCTTACTCAAGTACATTTTGGCAAACTGTAGTCTTGCTTTTTTATGTCTCTGTGTCAGCAGTGGGGTCCTCCTGGGTCTCCTGCCATAGCGTTTCATTTCATTTAAATGTCGACGGATAGTTCGCGCTGACACTGATGCTCCCTGAGCCTGCAGGACAGCTTGAATGTCTTTGGAACATGTTTGGGGCTGCTTATCCACCATCCGGACTATTCTGCGTTGCAATCTTTCATCAATTTTCCTCATCCGTCCACGACCAGGGAGATTAGCTACAGTGCCATGGGTTGCAAACTTCTTGATAATGTTGCGCACTGTGGACAAAGGCAAATCTAGTTCTCTGGAGATGGACTTGTAACCTTGAGATTGTTGATATTTTGCCACAATTTTGGTTCTCAGGTCCTCAGACAGTTCTCGTCTCCTCTTTCTGTTGTCCATGCTTAGTGTGGCACAGACAGACACACAATGCAAAGGTTAAGTGAACGTCTCTCCTTTTTATCTGCTTTCAGGTGTGATTTCTATATTGCCCACACCTGTTACTTGCCCCAGGTGAGTTTACAGGAGCATCACATGCTTGTAACATTCTTATTTATCCGCAGTTGTGAAAGGGTGCCAATACTTTTGTCCAGCCCATTTTTGGAGGTTTGTGTGACATTATGTCGAATTTGCTTTCTTTCCTCCCTTTTTTTGTTTTGTCCCAATACACACAAAGGGAATAAACATGTGTATAGCAAAACATGTGTTAATGCAATACGTTTCGTGAGAAATACATGATTTCCTGGAGAAATATCAAGGGTGCCAACAATTTCGGCCATGACTGTATATTTTCATTTCTGTTTTTGTATGTGGGGAGATCCATAATTGTCTTTTTACAGAATACAGAAAACTCGACCTGCACAGGTCGTACCTTGCTAATCCTTACTGCAAGTCTACTAACCAAGGTCTGTGTTAAATAGACCCTCTGTAGTCCCTAATGGTGTGAAATGCCCACAGTAGCGATGTCCAAGGACAGTGTGAACGTTGCTTATGATAGAGTTCACATGAGCATGCGCCTTTTTATTTTTATTCATGGCAAGGAATCTCTAAGATGTTAAAAAGTTTTCTGAAACAAACTTTGCAGTTTCCAAGTATTAGTACATGGTATGTAAGACAGTCACTTAAAGAAAAGAGTGCAACAACAGTGAGGTTAGAGGTGATGGGTTCACCGAATAAAGCAGAAGTAACATTGCAAATGACATCACAAACTGTAAGACATCGGTGAATGTGCACATTGAACTGTAATGTGGGCTGACTCTCTCTCCAGAGCTCTGACTCTCTCTCCAGAGCTCTGACTCTCTCTCCAGAGCTCTGACTCTCTCTCCAGAGCTCTTGACTCTCTCTCCAGAGCTCTTGACTCTCTCTCCAGAGCTCTTGACTCTCTCTCCAGAGCCCCGACTCTCGCTCTCCAGAGCCCCGACTCTCGCTCTCCAGAGCCCCGACTCTCGCTCTCCAGAGCCCCGACTCTCGCTCTCCAGAGCCCCGACTCTCGCTCTCCAGAGCCCCGACTCTCGCTCTCCAGAGCCCCGACTCTCGCTCTCCAGAGCCCCGACTCTCGCTCTCCAGAGCCCCGACTCTCGCTCTCCAGAGCCCCGACTCTCGCTCTCCAGAGCCCCGACTCTCGCTCTCCAGAGCCCCGACTCTCGCTCTCCAGAGCCCCGACTCTCGCTCTCCAGAGCCCCGACTCTCGCTCTCCAGAGCCCCGACTCTCGCTCTCCAGAGCCCCGACTCTCGCTCTCCAGAGCCCCGACTCTCGCTCTCCAGAGCCCCGACTCTCGCTCTCCAGAGCCCCGACTCTCGCTCTCCAGAGCCCCGACTCTCGCTCTCCAGAGCCCCGACTCTCGCTCTCCAGAGCCCCGACTCTCGCTCTCCAGAGCCCCGACTCTCCAAGTCTGTCCTGTTTCTTCGGGGAGCCTGGGACTGCAGTAAATAGCTTGGATCCCTTCATGCATAGGAGATGAGGAACATTTGTTCCCCCAAATGTCAGATGTGACAAAAGAATCCTGAAGCAATGAGGATTAGTCACTTCCATTTTCAGAGCCGTCAATCCCTGGCTGTTACAGCCATGGATGCAGCTGATCAGGTGGATACTAAGTCATCCAATGGATTAATAAATACTTTAACCGTTAAAGCCCACTTAAAGGACTGCCGTAAAATGTGTTCGCTGCAGTTTGGCACTTATGTAAAGTCCATCTAAATTTTACTAGTCCGTCCAACATTTCCCTGTCCAGACAGTGCTACTTTCCAAGGGTGTCTCCATTGCTCTTTCATAAATAGACAAGACACACAGAGCAGCTCTGATCCTCCACTTCTTGGTTCCCTCACCAAATCTCCTGTCTTTCGCTCTCTTTCCCCCCCTTCTCTTCTTAGCGCCCCCATAGTTAGCCACTTGCAATAGGGGCACTCATCAATAGACAAACAGAACACAGATTGGCCTTGCTTCCTGCCAATGAGGAGGGAGAGAGCTTCTGCTCTTGTGCACATCGCTGTATTGAGCTCAGGTAAGAATTAGGGGGGCTGGAGGGGAGCTGGGTGCAGATGTTTTTGTTTTTACCTCCACTCATTGAGTGTATTAAGGTAAACCACCTTCTGCCTTTAGAACCACGTTCATGCTTTTGCTTATATAAATGAACCAAGATATTATACAATTTTTGCTTATTCTGAGCTGAAGTAAGACTTTGTGGTTGGCGGTACAGATGGGAAGCTCTTGCATCTCAACCTTGGTTGTAATCTCCTTTTACTGTCTTATTTCCTCTTTTTAGTAAATGCAGAATGAATGTACATTGGGCAGGTAGTAAATGACTCGTATGTCTATTATATTGTCTTCCTCGGAATTAGTTTGCAGAATCTGAATAGTGAAACCTTGGAGGCAACGCCTGTAGCAATCTGACTCTAATCTTGATAAATGGTGTTCTAATACTATTCATTAGTGTAGGTAGAGTAAACTTTTTTTTTTTTTTTTCCCTTGTCCAAGTTCTCTCAAATGTATTACACCAGTAAAGCTTGTATTGGTTGTGGGCATGTAAGGTGACTCAGTAAGGAGAGTCTGATACTGTCATAATGCCATCCTTCCCTCTGAGTAATAAAGCACTCATCATCCATTACCTTCCTGTCTTCCATCAAATCAAAGACTGAACCATTGCCAACATCACATGGCATTTTTCCCCAATCTTTAGCTGTTGTAGAACTTGAAGAAATCCTTACCTAGTAGCTGCTTCTCAGGGCAACACTGTGGCTTTGCGGCAGGCTCTTCTTCCCTTGCAGTGCTGTAGTTCTTCGTTCAAATCCTGACAAGGACTGTTATCTGCAAGGGATTTGCATGTTCCCTGACTTTGTGTTTCCTTCCCCAGTGGAGTAACCCGTTTTCTGTTGTGGAGTTTCTCTTCACTTCTGTTCTTTTTGCTGCAACATGAAGTGAGGAAATCCCTGGTAGCCACCAGACCTAATGTTCTTGGAAGATATACTCTTACGGGTCTGGTGACCACTCAGAATTTTGGGGTTTCTTTCACTTTCAGTGCAAATGGTCACTAGGACACATCGGATTTGATTTATTAAAACTGGAGAGTGCAAAACCTGGTGATGCTGTGCATTCCTAGATTGTAAGCTCCAAGGAGCTGGACTCTCCTATCTCTCTTGTATTGAGCTGTATTGTTGCTGGATTGTCTCCCTTTATACTGTAAAGCACTGAGCAAACTATTGGCGCCATATAAATCCTGTATAATAATAATGATAGCCAATGGGATATTAAACTCTTATGTGTTTTCCCTATGTCTGTTCCTGAGCAAAAGTTATACATAAAGGGCCTAACTTCTTCTTTTTTTTTTTTGTCCATTTATGTTTCTGTAGGTTGTTCTTTTGGTCTGTTTTCCCCATTTCCTGTTGTCTTTTTTGAGGGGTGCCCCCTTTGCAGCACCGATCTCCTGGGGGCTCCCGTGTGTGTACACTCACATCTGTGGAACTACATCCCAATGAAGGCATGCTGGCTGCGCCTACACACATGGGGTACCCCAGCCACAGAGTATGTTGCAGCTCTGCCTCCCATGTCCTTTGATTGACATGGAAAACCAGAGCTCTGAACGCCAGCCCTTTCTCTGCTCCGCCCCATTTCTATAGGTAGAAGATGGGTGTGCTGGGGAGGCGGAAATGGTTGTGCCTGTGTGAGCTGCCAAAAACTCTGCTTGTCCTCGACCAGGCGGCTCCAAAAGTGGTGTTGCGCATGCGCAACAGCACTAGGCATTTTCCAGGACATGTAATCTCGAGCTCTGTGAGGGAGATGCCAGGAGTGTGCTCTGTGGAACAGACGTTGTGCAACAAAGCAAGCAGGGCAGATGAGCCGCCAGTAAATGACTTTAATAAACCTTTTTTTTGCTGAAGGAAAGAAGGATTTAGGCTTTATGTGCAGCATGGAAGTATAATATGTACAAAAAAAAAGCCTTTAGAGCCACTTTGACAAATAACGGGAAACCGATTGGTTTCTACGCAGAGCTGCACAAGATTTTGCACTCACCAGTTTTAGTAAATCCACCCCATAAGGTGAATCTCCCTAGTGGTAACACAGCAGTGAAAACCTGACAGGTGTTCTAATCCCCCTCTACTCTAAAACTAAAACAAACAAAAAACGTTTCTTCAGTTTTACTTTTACTTGCCTTGTGTATAAAATTGGCCCTATATGATATGATATTCTCCTGAGATGACTGTCCTAGCACTAATCTGAAAAGTGCTTTAGGTTCATAGGGAGGAGAGAGCTATATAAATAAAAATATAATTCATCTGTAGATCTCAAAAGTACAGCTAAGAAAAAAAAAAAAAAATAAATATATATATATGTGTGTGTGTATAAATGTTATTAGTATTTCCACCTAGCAGCACTAGTATCATCCGTTTGAAGCCCAACCACGGCACTACCTGCCTGGAGTTTGCATGTTTTCCTATTGCCTGTGTGGGTTTCCTTTGGGTATTCTGGTTTCTTCCCACGTTCCAAAGGCATGCTGGTAGGTTAATCTGCTCCTGTCAAAATCGTCTCTAGTATGTGTATGTTTGAGGGTCAACCTTAGATTGTACGCTCCTTGAGGGTTAGGGACTGATATGAATGTACAATATATATGTAAAGCGCTGTGTAAATTTACGGCTCTATACAAGTACCTGTAATAAAATATATAATATTCTCACCCTATATGCCGTGACAGATGTTTTACCGCATGGTGAAACTTCTGTCACCGTATGGACACACAGGAAAAAATGGTTTCCTATGTGTTCCATTCACACTGTAACGCAGCCTAGCGCTGCAGTAAAATGTAAACATGCTGTATTTTATCGCAGCACACCAGCCCAAATTGAAGTTAATGAAATGTACGTTTTGTACACTTCCAATAAAGCTAGTACCAAACAAAAGACAGTGTGGTGTGCCGAATCTCGCACCACACTGCCCCCTAGCCAGCGGTCATTACAGAGTGGCCAGAGTGCTGAATCGCTTTGGCTTGTCTGAGATTTAACTGACGAGGAGTGTGACTTGGCCCTGAATGTTAGTTAGGGACCTTAGATTATAAGTTCCTTTTGGGCAGGGACTGATGTGAATGTTCAATATACGTAAAGCGCTGTGTAAATTGATGGCGCTATATAAATTCCTGTAGTTTCCAAATATGCATGCCTAAAAGAGCAAGTGAAAATGTGAATATTTGTCTACAAAACTTCTGGAGTACTGATGTAAACATGCTATATACTGATTGAAAATCCAGCATCTTCCTCTAGAGAGGAAAATGTAATACTATACTCTCACTATCAGAAATAGAATGTTTTTTCCTAGAAGTGTTTGATTATCCTTGAAGTGCCCATCAGTGAGGGCCTGGAAAATGTTGCAAGGACAGAACATAAGACTGGAGAAGACAGCTTGTCCTTTTCAGATAAGGTCATTGGAAACTGATTAACTAAGGGGAAGAAAACAGCTGTTATCAACCTTGGAAAGGCCAGGAAAGTTGCAGAAGTGTACCTGGCTGCGGCAGTTCCACCACCAGTTTCATATTTTCCTCCTGGTCTATGGTGTATTCGCTCCTGGATCTTGTATATCATGGTGTTTTGAAAGAACTGTTTCTTGGAATAGGCAATGAACCAAAAGGGTCACCAGAGTCCCCTCATTCCTTAGAGTAGAACTCCGGGCAAAAACTTCTTTACATATCATTGTTGCTGGTTTCCTTCACTGAATGTCATCTATCTTCTGGTTCACTCAGTAGTTCTGAAATAGCCTATTCATTTTCAAATCAAACTGTAAATTGTTTGGTTTCCTGTTTGTAAGATCAGTGGATGCTTTGCCTCCTATTCCCCCTGCCACTGGTCTTAGCACATCCCTTCTGTAGTTTTTTCCAGCAAGCAGTGATGTAATTAACCTCCCTAACGGTATTCCCGAGTGTAGCTCGGGGTAAAATGTCAGTACCAAAAGCGGTAACCCCGAGCTACACTCGGGCTTACCATGCAGCGCTGCATAGGGAGTCCCTGCAGCGCTTACCTTGTCCTTCCCTCCCGCGATGTGTCCCCTGCAGCGTCCCCGGCCATCTCCTCCGGCAGATGCCGGCATCCGGCTCCTGTGTTCCGGTCCCTGTGACGTCGGGCCGTACGGGCGCCGCGAAATTTGAAAATTTAAAAAAAGTCATTTTTTTCAAAACGATTTTTCATAGTAAAACATTGCTGTTTCAACCCATTTCACATACATTTTGTCCCGAGTGCTTTGTCCTGTCCCCTGTCTGCATTTTGAATGTTTTTTCTGCCTGGAAACTTAGAAAAGTTCACGGCGTCCAAAAAGTGTCCCTTTAGGTCAAAAGCGGGTTTAGATCAGCTACAGAACAGTGATAGTAAATCAGAACCACTTGCAGAATTGAGTGATAATGATTCGTGGGGGAAATTCATCATCAGACACTGAAAACGATTTTGTGACTTTGCTCAGCGATGTGCGAACTTGGCGCTATATTTCAAATTTCAGTGTTTTTGGTTTGATTATATTATTGAATTAAATTTATTATTATATTATTTTTTATGATTATTTATTAAATTCTAATTTATGATTTTGTGTTACAAATTTTATCATACCCGGGATGTTTACTAGACTCTTGTTCGGACAGATTTCAGTGAGTTATTCCTAAATATTACAGCCTACAATAAAAAACTACATATTTCCATGCAAAATAATGGTACCGCTTTCAGCACCAAAAATCTGAAATAATCATACCGCCAGGGAGGTTAAGCCCTACTTGCAGTGGTGTGTGGACTAAGACTATCAGACACATTCAACATGTACAAGGCCTAGTGTACCCACCTACACATTCACTACAATTCGTTTAATCATGCTTCTATTGATATTTAAATGCAAGGTGCAATCTATTACTATAATGCAATATGTAACACTGGGGTCTTTTTTTCTTTTTAAGATCTCATTAATGGCGCCCAGGAACAATGTGAACTGCCTCCCATGGATGGCTATCCTCACTGCGAGGGTAAAATAAAGGTAAGCACAGCCTGTATCTCCTATAAAGTGTACCCCAGGTCCCTGTATTATAAATAAGGGAATTGACATATTTAGTCGGTGGTGAAGAGCGAACTTTTGTGAAACATTCGTCTGATAATGGTTACACGAGTGGTCACTGATAATGATCTCTTTTCTCACGGCAGTGGATGAAGGACATGTGGCGCTCTGATGTTTGCTACTCCAATTATGGGGTCGATGGCTCCACCTGTTCATTTTTTATTTACCTCAGTGAGGTGAGTGTCAGTACTTTTTTATTTGATCATATGGAATTATATTTTTTACAAGAAATCTACAATTGAAATACATTTATAATATTTTATCTGCTAAAGTATTTGTACTTCTACTTGACCTGTCCTGTGATCCAAAAACCTCTACCTCAAAACATAACCTGGCCCCACTGCGAGTAAGCAGTGTGGCTGATCAGAGAGCCATCCCGAACATGCTGATTGGACAGTGAAGAAGCAGCACAAAGATGAGGTCATCACTTCCGTCTCTGCCAGCAGGTCTCCTAGTGGTAACCCTGTGCAGTACAGCATGATTTGCTCACAGTACTAGAACCTCAGTGCTTTCTTTCCCTTCCCAATAGAGATTCAGAGGCTTGGGACACGTTTTACTCTGAATGCAAAATGTTTTATGTCTTGCTAGAGTACGCCTAAAACTGTCCATGGAGGTAAAATCCATAGATTCCCCTTTCCATGTCAAACGGCATGAGCTGGGAAATCTCCCACCGCCAGCTACTGTACTTTTTTTTTTTTTTTTTTTTTTTTTTTTAACACAGTCACCTGTTAAAGTACAGTAGCCGGCAGTGGGAGATATCCCAGTCCATGATGTTTGATATGGAAGGAGACTCTATGGATTTTACTTCCATGGCCAGCTTTAGGTGTACTCTAGCAAGACATATAAAACATTTTGTGTTCAGAGTAAATTTTTTGTCTGTCAGAATGGCTGAACAATCACTGCAGCTGCTTGTCTACAGTCACAGTTCTGCTGAATTTTTTTTCCACCCAGCTCATGCGATTTCCCAATAGAAGTTTTTTGACACAAATGGTGTTGGCAGGGCAATGAGCTGAAGTTCAAGCTGTGTGTAGCCAGGCCTAAGAATGTCATTCATGCTCATTATTCATGCCACCCATTAAGCACTTGTTGGGAATGCGTCCCTCCCTTCCTGACTAGGAGGAGGCAGCAGTTACGCCCGATGGCAAGGAAAATCTGGAACGCTTATGTAAACTTAAAATTAAAGTTAGCTGGAGTTTGGCTGTAGACTGTAAGAGGAGAGGCAGTAGGCTTGCGGGCCTGTTCACACATAAACATACTTTAAAATGCTTGAAAAACGGATGTGTTTTGCCTTTCATTGACGTGCATTTTTATATGGGCCGATGAGATGAGTGTTTAATGTGAGTTGAATCGCTATGGGACAAAATTTATCAAGGTTGTTCTTTTTCCTTAATAAATTTGCGTTGTGTTTAAAATGCTTTTTTTTTTTTTTTTTTTTTTTTTTTTTAAGAACTGGTGTTGTGCTAAGTGATCACAAATAAGTATTTAAATTATTAGTAATAAATATCCAATTTAAAAATAAATAATAATGCTCTAAAATAGCCAAATAACCAAAGAATAAAGTGCACAATAATGGTCAAAGTATAAAATAGCAGTTGGATATGTGACAGTCAAAATGAAAACACTCACACTCACACTCACACTCACACCACACACTCACTCAACCGACACACACACACTCAACGCACACACACACTCAACACACACACACACTCAACACACACACACACTCAACACACACACACTCACACTCAACACACACTCACACTCAACACACACTCACACACACACACTCACTCACTCTCACACACACACAGATTATTCACATAAGGAAGGAAAAGGGGACTGTTTCACATATTTTTCATTTTGACTGTCACCTATATGATTGCTTTTTTACACTTTGACCATTATTGTGCACTTTATTCTTTGGTTATTGGGTGTTTTTAGAGCATTATTATTCATTCAATTGTAGATTTATTACTAATAATTTAAATACCTATTTTAAGTGATCTCAAATAAGTATTTACATTATTAGTAATAAATATACAATTGAACAATAAATAATAATGCTCTAAAATAGCCCAATAACCAAAGCATAAAGTGCACAATAATGGTCAACGTGTAAAATAGCAATCATATAGGTGACAGTCAAAATGAAAAATATGTGAAACAGTCTCCTTTTCCTTCCTTATGTGAATAATCTTCGTTCAAAGCTGTGTATGTGTCCACCAACGTCACCGCTGTGACACAAATTTGTGGTGAAGGGGAAAGGGGACTGTTTCACATTTTTCATTTGGACTGTCACCTATATGATTGCTATTTTACACTTTGACCATTATTGTGCACTTTATTCTTTGGTTATGGGGCTATTTTAGAGCACTATTGTACAATTGCATATTTCATACTAATAATTTACATACTAATTTGAGATCACTTAGTGCAACATCAGTTATAAAAAAAAACAAATCACTTTTGATATTGAGAGGAAATCCCCTTAGAGTGTTTGCTGCTTTTACTTTTATGATTAATGCACTTGTGTGGTTTGATTTAGTTGTTATGCGTTAAGATGCATACTTGTAGCATTTTAACGCAATGCACAGCACATGACATCACCATTTTGGTGTGAGCAGGCCACATAGAAAAGAATTGTTTTCTGTGTTCTTCCGGTGACCTGTGTTCTTCCGGTGCAGAAAAATGCACAGCAATATGTGTGAACCGGACCTAAAATACAAAACTAATACACCAATATAAGGATGTTTTATTTAAAAAAAAAAAAAAAAAAAAAAAGTAACTTTAGTGTTACAAAACTTGAAAATGACATCACATGGAAAAAATTAAAGATTGTTATACTTGTTAGAGTTGTAAATTGAGCCTTCTGGCTGCTTGATTTCCAAGACTAATCACGAACGACACTCCCAGCCGCACTGGTTGAGTGGGAATGCCTGAAGTTCATTGCACATAGTACAATCTCCTTTTAGCTCTTCCAACATCTATGTGGTTAAAGATTCTGTCTGATTGGAAATCTATTAAATAGATTGTTTAGGCAGGCCCTTGGGCCTTGTTCACGTGAGCGTATTTAAGTGCACACATGTGTGAGGCCATGTTTGCCCACTCAGGATTCACAGGTGTTCCTGTGCATCCACATGCAGGCAGCCCAGTTCATTTCAGTTGGGATGCAGCAACAACACAGACAGTTGCTGCTCCCAATTTGACATCCATGTAGGTTTGTGTCCCCAAACATAGACTGTGAGTTCGGGGCATGCACTCACACCGATGTCAAATTGGAAGCAGTGGCTGTGTCCTAATTGACATGAATAGGACTGTCTGCGCAGGAACTCCTGTGAATCCCATGTGGGCAAACATGGCCCTGACACTGGCATATACTTAAGTACGCCTGTGTGAACTAGGCCTAATATTAACATTTGGTAAATATAAAGGAGTTTGTACGAAGACTGTTGAAATGGAAATGCAAGGCCAGCTTTAGACCGGCCCATTGACATATTTGTGTGAAAGGAGTATCTAGGTCATCAACTTCTCTACAATCCATTACATCTCTACAATCCATTACATTTCAACATGGTTAGGGGTGGAGTAGGTTCAGGTCTCCTATAAACCTCAACATTCTACAGGGTGCTTCCATAATGATCGGGCAGCTTTGGGTCATTCAGGGTTGGCCATCAATTAATTTTTGGAATTTCTCCAGAGGTTTGGCACCATGAATCTGCTAAGGAACAGAAGTGCACACCGAGACCTGTGGTTTCTTAGTTTTCAGGCTGTGTCTGGTTTATTCAGTACTGGTTAAAGCATTCGTAAACAGAAAAGTAAACAACATTTTTTATTTTTATATTGCAGCTTACCAATTCTTAGATCTCTTTCCTATATTTTTACATGGTGATCCTGCCAGTAAGTCTGTGCTTTATTAACAGAAACAGAACTTTCCTGCAGATGTACTGGAGTGTTGAATCAAACCGTTTATTACTGATGGGTGCTTACAAGGGTCAGCTTTTCCATTTATGTAAAATTTTTATCCCCAAACAAACTGTTGCTGTAACTGCTGGTATAACTGCTAATGTATCTAAATCTGCTAGTACATCGAATACTCCCCTTCCCTCTTTTTACATCTAAGGTTGGCCATACACTATACAATTTTCTGTCCAATTTTTGCCCAATTTCCTTTAGATTTACCTTCAACTATGTAGTGCAAGGGCCTGCCTAATTGGATACAATTGAAAGTGTTCGGATTGACCTCATATTATATGGTTTTTGGTTAAATCTAAACCAAAAATCTCAAGAAAATTGTAATAAGTATAATGTATGGCCAGCCTAACATTCCCCTCCCACTCTAATACAGGTGGTGTGTTACTGTCCAGATCACGAGGTAAGAACAGAGTGGGGAAAAAAATACAAATGCAGCCATCATATTGAATTATTGGTAAGCTGTAATATATATTTTTTTTTTTCTGGAAAATAGTTTTTATTAAGAAAAAGTTTTCAATTATACAAAAACCAACACATGGCTAAATAAACATTCGTGTACAAAATCATACATGAGTAAGCCTTCCAGCAGCAGGCACATTGTGAACATACACCGAAGAGGCGTCACATTGGAACCCATAGAGTAGACAGAGTACCGTATTTTTCGCTCCATAAGATGCACCTGACCATAAGACGCGCCTAGGTTTTGGAGGAGAAAAACAAGAAAAAAAATATTCTGAACCAATGGACTGCGGACACAGTACAGGGGATGACCAGAGACTGCGGACACAGTGCAGGAGATGACCAGAGACTGCGGACACAGTGCAGGAGATGACCAGAGACTGCGGACACAGTGCAGGAGATGACCAGAGACTGCGGACACAGTGCAGGAGATGACCAGAGACTGCGGACACAGTGCAGGAGATGACCAGAGACTGCAGACAGTACAGGGGATGACCAGAGACTGCAGACAGTACAGGGGATGACCAGAGACTGCGGACATAGTACAGGAAATGACCAGAGTCTGCGGACACAGCACAGGAGATGACCAGAGACTGCGGACACAGTACAGGGGATGACCAGAGACTGCGGACACAGTGCAGGAGATGACCAGAGACTGCGGACACAGTGCAGGGAATGACCAGAGGCTGCGGACGTAGTACAGATGACCAGAGACTGTGGACAGTAAAGGAGATTACCAGAGACTGTGGACCTTTTGGGGAGGGAGGGGGAGCTGGTACCTGAATTTGACAGGTACCCGCTCCCACTTCCGCGGAGTTCTCCTTCCTTTTTCCCGCGGCGGCTTCTGTGACATCCGGGTGCCCACTGCGAACGCGCGAGAAGCTCTGCGCTTTGTGAATGGCTTGGAGCCTTCTGGGACCTGTCATGTGTCCCAGAAGACACCGGACCATTCACAAAGCGCAGCGCTTCTCACGCATGCGCAGTGGGCACCCAGCTGTCACGGGAAGACTGCAGCGCTGGACCGAGGTGGCGGCAGAAATACCGGACCGGCCGCTTTATATTCGCTCCATAAGACGCATTGACATTTCCCCCCCCTTTTTTGGGGGATAAAAGTGCGTCTTATGGAGTGAAAAATACGGTAATAAGTCTCTCCATTTCTGGGTTTAATACCGCTTTAAGCCTTCTCTTGCTTCCCTTGCTGTGGGAGGAAAACAAAGTGACTTTCCTCTTACAGATAAGTGACTTGGTCCTTGACAATTTTCCAAGACCTGTTACACTCGCACAGCTTTCACTTCAGGCACAAATGAATCTCTGATTAATGAGCACCTGCAGGGAACATACTGCAGACTGCGAGTCCAAATTGCCTGCGAAAGTACAATATTTCCAATCCACACATTCCTGAAATTGGCTGTAAATGTAAGTGGGTGCTGCAGCGACCACCAGCTGGGAACTGAAAATATCCAAAGCGAACATTATGTCACCAGCACACCAAGGATCTCCAGAACAGGTTCAAAGCTTTATTTAGCGATCGCATCATAGTTATAATGATGAGATTTTGGAGCCACGCAGCATCCCTTCACACATGCCTGATAAAAGGGTCCCGGATGGCTCCAAAACGTCCTCTTGTAACTATGATGTCATCACTAAATAAAGCTTTGGACCCATTCTGGAGATATGTTGGTGATATACTTTTCGCTTTGCAAATTTTCTGATGTTTATAATGTACAGCAAAAAGCTAAGGCCTCTGCTTACAGATATAGCAAACTGATTAAATGTGTTGGTATTAATATCAGTTTATGGGATAAAATGTTTTCTAGAATGTAAAGAATGTAGAATTGCCGTAACATGTACTCTACTGGCTGTGGTGCTTATTTGAAGCTCATAGGCCAGTGGTGATGTGCAGGCAGCCATAGCAGCCAATCATTTTTCTGCATTCTTACTGTAAAGTGAGGGCTGATTGGTTTCAGCGAGTTACTGTCCTCAAGGTATTTGGTGACAGAAGAGGCTTAAAACAGAACTAAACAGTTTCTCAGAACAGTTACAATAGCACTCTGGACCTCCTGTCAGCAATGTACTGCGGATGGGAGGCCCATGCAGGCAAAGCGATGTACTGGTACATCACTGCCTGTTTACAGGTTTAGGGCCCGTGTGGGCCCCTGCCCACCCACTCCTGCTGTGATTGTGCACAGCGCAAGTCTGTCTCAGCAGGTCCCGGCCAATGATTCACCGGGATCTGCTGTGTACAATCACAGCCCATAGTCCTGTGTTGACAATCCATACAGGGAACAAGCTTTCTCATTCCTGCAAAGCCGGTGTGGGATTGTTGTGATTTAAGCTCAATCAGGAGGTGCGTTTTCAATGAGTTGCGTCCAAACTGTATTTTAGGGCATGGTAGCCCACTTTAATTTAAAGGAAGGCAAAGTTCACAGGTGCATCAGTTGCCCACACAGGGGTGTCTTCCATACAAATATGCACAAACAAAATACCAAGCCACTGCTGCTACAACCGTCCCTTTGACTGCGTTGTCCAGCTCTCCTGGAACACTTGGCTCTTTAGTCACAGCGCCCTGCTTCTGGCCTATGGATTGGGTGCGCCTAACACCCCTGATATTTCCTCAAACTTAACCTATCTAAATCCGAGCTCCTGGTCTTCCCCCCCCCCATCCTCTCCATCACTACTAACAACGCCACCATCTCTCCCACCCCACACGCCAAAGTCCTGGGTGTCACCCTGGACTCCCACCTCTCCTTCCTACCCCACATCCAACTGCTATCTAGATCTTGCAGGCTCCACCTCCGCAACCTCTCCAAGATCCGCACATTCCTCACCCCAGACACCACCAAACAACTCGTACACTCCCTCATCATCTCACGCCTGGACTACTGCAACTCCCTTCTCACTGGCCTACCCAAACGAACGCGATCCCCACTCCAGTCGATCCTAAATTCAGCGTCCAGACTCCACCTCACCAAGCGCTCCACATCTGCCTCCCCCCTCTGCCAATCCCTTCATTGGCTCCCGATTGCCCAACGTATCAAGTTCAAGCTGCTAACTCTGACCTACAAAGCCATTCACAATGCCGCCCTGAACTACATAACTGACCTGATACCCAGATACTACCCTACCCGTGCCCTCCGCTCCTCGCAGGACCTCCTGCTCTCTAGCTCCCTGGTCTCCTCCTCCCACGCCCGATTGCAGGACTTCTCCAGGACTTCCCCCATCCTCTGGAACTCCCTACCCCAGTCCATCAGACTGTCACCTACCCTCCTCACCTTCAGGCGCACCCTGAAAACCCTCCTCTTCAGGGAAGCCTACCCCAACCTCACCTAACACCTGACCTCACCTAACTAACCTCCTCCACTCCATCCCCCACAGCCATCCCCTCCTGTGCCACCTTCCCCTCCCTCCTAGATTGTAAGCTCGAAAGAGCAGGGCCCTCGAACCCCTCGTGTATTGTATTGTTACTGTCTTGTCACATGTCATGTCCCCCTTGCTACTGTACAGCGCTGAGCATACCCTTTGGCGCTATATAAATACTGTATGATATAATAAGAGCCAACCTGACTCCTGGAACTGGGACCACCTGTCTCCTGGCTTCTGGCTGGGGCCCCCTGACCCGGGTGAGACTTTCAGTCTCCAAACTGGCCACAACCCTGGGCTTTCCTCATACATGTCTATATAACAACCCTTACACACCTGTGCACTCAGACAAGTTGCAGGCATCTGGAAAAACCCGAGCAAAGGATTGAAAGTTTGATACAGAATCCAGAGAGAGCCAAGAACACAGATTTCTCTACTCAGAAACCGCAATCTGGAACTTCCCATTAACCCTAAATGCGAATCCTGTCACATTTGGCCGTATTCTCAGCGACAGCCTCCCTCTGTTGCACAGGGATGAGAAACCGAGATCTATTTGTAAAATGGCCACATATACACACCTTAGACATTGTTAGGCAGACATTTAACACCTTGATCACCCTAGATATTAACTCCTTCCCAGCCAGTATCATTTGTACATTGATGGTGTATAGTATTAGCACTGATCACCATTAGAGTCACTGGAGGGGGTCAGTGGCAGTTAGTTCCTCTCAGCATCAGTGTCCAGGCCTGCCATACTATCGCAGTCTCATAAGTCGCTGATCACTGCCATTACTATTATATTAAAAAAAAAAAAATCCAATATATATATCCCATGGTTTGTAGGCACTATAACTTTCACGCAAACCAATCAATGTACAATTATTGGGATTTTTTTTCTTTCTTACCAAAGGTATATATAGCAGAATACATTTTGGTCAAAATTTATAAAAAAAACTTTATTAAAATTTGTTTTATTTGATATTTTATAGCAGAAAATAAAAATGTTTTTCCAAAATTTTCAGTCTGTTTTCATTTATATCGCAAAAAATGAATAACCCAGTGCTGAGCAAATACCACCAAAAGAAAGCTCTATTTGTGTGAAAAAAAATAAACATTTATGTTTGGGTACCACGTTGCATGACCGTACAATTACCAGTTAAAGTAGCCCAATGCTAAATAGGAAAAAATGGCCTGGTCATGAAGGGGCAAAGTGTTCCGAAGCTCAAGTGGTTAAAGGCATGCCGTGAATAACGGTCACTGTCAAGCCATCATAGATCTGCTGGCATAACGGATCACATGTGCAGCACTGTTGCAACTGCAGATCATACTTAGGCTAAGATGGCAGCATCCTTGGCTTCAAAGTAGGAGGTTTTAGATCCACTTTTTAAGTCTGAGGAAGAGGTTGTGTCCTCGAAACGCATTAGCAAGTTGGTCATCCAGGGTTCCATCGTATGGACTCAGATGTTGTTTGGAACATACATCTTGTTCAGTTTGACATGCCTGTGTTATGTCCATTGTGAGTATGATACCTATTTTGTTTCTTCAATAAATTATTTTAAACGATAATGCACTAGGTCGGTGCGCCCTTTTTCTGTTTCTCCATTTGTATCCAGTGTATTTGGACCACCCCGGTCTGTTGAGGGCAGCAAGCAGTGCATATTCCAGAAAATTCCAGAACATTCCTATTGGGTCTACTGAGTCCTTTCCTAGCGCAGGAGTAAATTGTTTGTTGTGTTCACTTTTTAACTTGGCCTGTTACAGTTGCATTGGTCAGGGATATTCTATAGGCCTTCTCTGTCTTAGTGCTTGTAAAGTCATGTGGTTTGTTTTGTTTTTTTTTTTTAAATAAATATATCATACTTACCTGCTCTGCACAATGCTTTTGCAGAGAGTGGACGTGAACCCCTCTTTTCAGGTCCCTCTCCAGTGCTCCTGGCTTCTCTTCATCTCAGTGGTACCCCTGTGGGCTCGCTCCCGAGCCACACTGAATGCTCCTATAGACACAGGCTGCACAGCTCGGCCCACCCTCGCTGCCTTGTCAATGGATTTGACTAACAGTAGTAGAAGTCATTGGCTCCCACTGTCTCAGCAAAGTCTGAGAGTGGGAAGAGACACTACAGATGGGCATTTGATCGAGTGAGGGCTCAGTTAAGGGGGGAGTTAAGGGGCGATACTATTATCTAAACATTATTGTACCTTTTAAAGCAGAGAATGCATTAATGTATAGAATGTTTAGGCTTTACAAACACTTTCGGTGGACATCTCAATCCAAACCTACCTTGTAGGGAAAGCATTTTGGCTGGGCTACATGTGAGGCATTTTATTTTTAAATGAAGATAAGAAGTACGTTGAATACAAACTCATATTTGTTGAATTATTATGTAAGATCTTTTAAATTGCCCAAAAGTGCCTGTATTTCTCTCCTTGGACAGCTGGGATTTTCTGTACCTCCCAAAAACCTTTTTAAATATCCCTTTACTGCAGCCATAGCAACAGTCTTCAGTCAGAATCTTCAATTTCCTGCTCTTGCAATTGCATCACAGCGCATAAACTAAATATGGCTTCCCTGGACGTGTCTTTTAGACAGCTTGCCTGGTCCCTTAAGAAATCACATTATAGGGTCCTTGGGAGAAGAGCAGTCACTCGCCTTTTTTGTGGTCCGTGTAGTCTTCACTCCATTCCAGCATTGCCCCCTCTGGTACTTCTGTGTGTTGGGTACCTGTGTCCCCCGCTGCAGACTGTGGCTATCTCTTCTAACATAGCGGTCGGAGGAAGGAGCCCCAGCATGTGGCGGGGGACACAGCTGTTTGTCATAGAGCGAGATATTGAATGCCACAGACAAAAAAGAAGGCTGGAATAAATGTGAGGGGGGTTTCTTTGGCCTCTTTCTGGATCTCTTTGAAGTGAATGTCTGAAGAAGCATTAAGTTAAATTGAAAAAACAAAATAAAAAAACACACAATTAGCACATCTTTGTAATAGATGCATTTTTCCCAATGTGTAACCAATTCAATACCGGGCAATTTTACACCTTCCTGCCCAGGCCATTTTTCAGGTTTCAGCGCTCTCACACTTTGAAGGACAATTGCGCGGTCATACAACATTGTACCCAAACTAAAATGTTTTCATTTTCTTCACACAACTAGAGCTTTCTTTTGGTGGTATTTAATCACCGCTGGGGTTTTTATTTTTTGCTAAATTAACAAAAAAAGACCGAAAATTGTGAAAAAAAAAACACATTTTTCTTTGTTTCTGTTATAAAAGTTTACAAATAAATAATTGTTCTTCATAAATTTAGGCCGAGATGTATTCTGCTACATGTCTTTGGTGAAAATAACCCAAATTAGGATGTATTATTTAGTTTGTAGGAAAGTTATAGAGTTCACAAACTATGGTATAGATCTGAATATTGATCAATCCTGAAGTACTGACGGCCAATCTAATTTCTTGAGGTCCCAGAATAGTACAGATATCCCCAAATGACCCCTTTTTGCAAAGTCGACAGTCCGACGTACTTCATAAGAGGCATGGCGAGTTATTTGAAATTGTATTTTTTTTGTAATTTTTCGGAAAATGAAAAAATAAAAAAAATTATTTTCACTATTTTTGTTTTTTTACATACTGTCACCAGTGCAGTACAGCGTCATCATATAACTGGCATGGCGGTGATCAGGTACACTGACTGGTGACCGTGTGAAAAAAAAAATATACATTTTTTTTGTTGTTTTTTTTGTTTATTTTAAAATTTTTATTACATTTATTTTATTTTTTTTAAGATTTTGTTTTCATATTTCACTATGTCCAAAGTAGTACAATGTTACCATAGTGACATTGTACTGCTTTGGGGAAGTGATCAGTATTTATTTATTTTTTTTTACACACTTTGCTTATAGCAAATAATTACTTTGCTGTAAGCAAGCATTTACCTGAATGACATCAATTCATTGAGGGTTTTTTTTTTTTTTTGTGCTTAGCTGTGATTTGGCCACACCTAATCACATGACCTGCATGTGATCACTGTGACCATTCACAGCTAGACACTAGTATACAATGGATGGCATGAATGAAGCCATCCATTGTATACAACTGTCATGTGACCTGCTGTGATTGGTCACAGCAGGTCACATGGTACCGGCAACGGGGGCCGGTACTCAGATCTGTCATCGGCCGTGTCCGAGGTACACGGCCGGTGACAGATCGCGCCGCTGCGCGGCTCTGCAAGCGCGCGAACTGTGCATGTGCGGGAGGACGCCATATGGCGGCCTCCCGGAAAGGTAGTACATTTTTCAGGACGCCATACGGCTATTGGCCGGGCCTCAAATGGTTAAAAATGCTTCCAGAAATCCAGTGTGCTCTTAATGTAAAGGGGATCACTAAGGTGAAAAAAGCTTCCATGATTAACTTCCCTCCAGCCCCCTTTCTCAATACATACTTGAACCAGATCTCGATCCAGCGCTGTTGTTTCTCCTCATAGGACCCAAAGGCAGACGCTGGAGCCATTGGCACCTGCTCCTGTCAATTAAACCCAGTGAGAAGGGGTGGGGCCGAGCCGTGCTGTGTGTATCTATGGACACCCACAACCCAGCTCTAGAGCAAGCCCAAAATATCTTCTATAGAAAGCGGCTTGCTCTGGGAGCAGACACACAAGAGGAGGTGCGGACAGCACTTGCAGGGGGCCTCAGAAGAGGAGATATGGGGTTGCTCTGTGCAAAACCATTGCACAGAGCAGGTAAGTATACCAAGAGGGGAAGATGTTTAGTAGTCCAGAAAGGAGGGGCTGAGAACACTGCTTAAATGTCAGTGCCACAGAGGTAGAGGTGTCGGTGCAAACAGGAAGGAGTACATTGAATCCCTGGCAGGATCATCAGGGAAGGTTCCGTACTTGACTTTTTTTTAAAAAAGACAAAGCATGGGGCAATGTACTAAATGGTCCCACCCCCCATCCCTTTTTTGACCGTACAACACTTTAGGTTTCCTACCTACAAAGCTATGATGTGGGAATAAATTGTTTACGATTTTTGTATTCTGCCTATGTGCAGAATAGAAACCAGTAATGATCTGGAATGAGGATTGCTGAAAATCTTTGCTGTGTGCTTTGTTGACCCAGAAGACCACCACTGAAGTTTCACTTCAAACTCCTTCTTCCCACTTTTGATTCCCTTGTCTGCCATCACGTTGTCAGAAAAGGGTGTTGACAGCTGTTTGGAAGAGCATTCTTCATACTGGCTGTGGTGTTGAGGAATGCAGTGAGCTTTGTGTTCCCGTCACCTGGAGCATAAGACATTTTTTTTTTTTCGGTCTTGTGGTAGGAAGACATAACCATGGAGGCCATGTGTGTGACCCACCACCAAAATCATTATTTTCAATGCACTCGTGTGGTGCATGACACCTTGATATGGAGTCGCCCTTTGGTTTGATAATTACATGGGGAACTGGATTGTGTAACCTAATGTGTTCTCACTACAATTATTTGAGTATGATGGAACATGAAGCATGTGCCACTTTATTATCTGACCTGTAGCTGTGCTGGCTGGCACAGCTAATTAGCATATTTATTATAGGGCAAACGCTACCTTCAGTAAACTAATTTTAACATAATTGCTACATGAGTCCTCTTTCATTTAAATGCCATCTCCACCATGTTACTTATTACACCTACCGGATTGAGGGTGTAACATGATGCAAATGGGACCCCCTGCCCCAAACTATATAAAACACCCTCCATTGTTTTTCTTCTCTGCAGCCGCTGTCACTTATAAAATTTGTTCTGCCCACACAGCCGTCATTCATTCAGAGATCTGTAAATGAATGAGCTGTGAGCCTCTTCTACCACCATGGCAGATTGACTTGTAATGCTCAAAGGAAACATAAGTGTGTGGATTGCCACACTCGTAGTTCAACAACCCTTTCTCCAGCTCTGTTTGAAAGTCTATGCCTTGGTATGGACCGTGTGCGGAGGAAGAGTCTGCTGAAGCCTGGCATTGCGCCCATGAACCACTGATTGAGGTTGAAATGCTTTTCAGGGTAATTTTGCAAAAAAAATAATAAATGCACATTTTTTTTTTTCTGCAAATATGCGCGTTTTATTTTTTTGTGAAAAGTGGACTTGGTTTTTAACATTAAAATCTACCTTTTCATTTCAATCTGCAGTGTGCATTTTCTGAAAACTTTCACATTTATTTATTTATCTATTTCAGGTACTTATATAGCGCCGTCAATTTACGCAGCACTTTACATATATATTACATTCACATCAGTCCCTAACCCTCAAGGGGTGTACAATCTAAGGTCCCTAACTCACATTCATACATACACATACTAGGGACATTTTAGACCGGAGCCAATTCACCTACCAGCATGTCTTTGGAGTGTGTCCCTTCAATCCAATATGGCAAAGTAGAGGCATTCTGTACATTTATCGGTGCACCCCTAGTTATTTTCTTGCATGTGTCATTGGCTCACTGCTTTTCTTAACATCTTTTCATAAACACCTGCCCAGAGCTTGAGTCTAATTTTATGCATCCTCTGCAATAGGAGGTTTGCTGTTGTTGAAATCCTTCCTAATGCAGGCCATTCATGGGTCGAATTCTGAAAATTCTCTTGAAAATTTTAACGAATAATTTTTATTTGAATTTCGCCCCATTAGTGGGCCACAGCATCAGCCAATTTTGAAAGTTTTTTTGAAAAATTAACAAATTTGTAACCAATGATTGGAGAATCATGCGAGAAAGAGATAATCTAATCGAAAAACAAATGCGCATGAGCTGTGACCTGGAAAGAAAAGGAAGATTCCCAGCCACAAAAATTTTCTCTAACACAAGGTGAAATTGAAGGCTTGGTTTGTTGAATTTTCAGCATCGATGGTGGCACCTTCTGATTACAAAATGTACAATATTTTCAAAAGAAAATTCATTCAGAATTTGAAAATGAATGGGCTCTTGTGCCCGCGTAAAACACAGCCCACAGGAACGTGGAGATATGAACCTAGCCTTACTGACCCATCATCTGAAATGCTCCCCCCACCTGCAGAGTGCACAGGTAAGCGACATGAGTAAGTTTACTGCACTGATCCACAATGACCCTCCTCCCATCTATCCCAGGCGCTTGTATGTGACGACATATGGGGTGAATGAGAAAGGAGGGATGGCTGCGGATCAGAGTGCCAGAAAAGCAAACGGCAGTATCACTGCCACTTCCCTGCTCTGCATATAGGGGAAATCTCTCCCTTCTTCACCCTTGTCCTCTGCCTTACTGACCCTGCACATTGCCCTATTTATTATTTATTTAAGGTACTTATATAGGTACTTCCTAGATTGTAAGCTCGAAAGAGCAGGGTCCTCGATCCCCTCATGTTTTGCATTGTATTGGTATTGTTCTGTCACATGTTCTGTCCCCCATTGTAATGTACAGCGCTGAGCGAACTATTGGTGCTTTATAAATACTGTATAATAATAATATATAGCGCCGTCAATTTACGCAGCACTTTATACACACACACACTCACACTCACACACACACTCACACTCTCACACACACAGACACACTCTCACACACTACATTCACATCAATCCCTAACCCTCAAGGGGTGTACAATCTAAGGTCCCTAACTCACATTCATACATACACATATTAGGGACAATTTAGACAGGATCTAATTAACCTACCAGCATGTCTTTGGAGTGTGGGAGGAAACCGGAGTACCCGGAGGAAACCCACGCAGGCACAGGGAGAACATGCAAACTCTAGGCAGGTGGTTCCATGGTTGGGATTCGAACCAACGACCCTAGTACTGCCAGGTGGAAGTGCTAACCATTTAGCCACTGTGCTGCCCATTGACTCCTATACACTGCCCTGCTGCCCCCTGTGTCCGGTGGTGCTTATTTTTTGTTTTTTTTGTTTTAGAACAAACCTTATTTGAAGTGTATAAAAAGTCCACTTCATGGCAATGTATAGCAGCGTTACACTGCGATAAAATGCAGAATGTCCATTGTACAGGCTGTGTTGCTGTGTAAATGGGACATGCAGGAAACAATTGTTTTCTCTGTATTACTGCAGCGACAGACGTTTTACAATGTCAATGTCACCACACAGTGTGAATTGGCCCTCAGACCACACGCTGCTTGTAGTTTGACCTTAAAATGGAAATCTGAGCTAAATAAATATTAGAGGCAGGTGTGTTCCTTTCTTGAATCCTGGCAGTCCTTGTGCATTTTTTACAGATCTTTACAGTAATCCAGCATAAAACCGCTCCTGTGCCTTTGCTCAGTAGTTTCAGGTGATAAAGACCTTTGTGCCTATTGAGGAATATTTTTAAAAATATGGTGTTTATTCCTGGAGTTTAGCTTTATGCAGAGGAAGAAGAGGCAGTGATCCCATTACAGGAATGGTGGGATGAGAATTCTGGAAAATCCAGCCTGCATACTGAATTTTGCTTCCAAGGAAAATATTGGATGGTTGCTCGCTGTCATTATTAGAACCCAATTCCTTCTAGAGCTGGCTGTATGCATGGTGGGCACAGCCATGCTATAACAGAAAGGAGCTCGTTTTCTCCAGGATAAGCAGTTTGTGGTGGATCGCTTTTCAGAGTGGCAAGGGGGCAGCTAACAAGCATTCAGGAACCGATGAGGCTACCTCCTGAATGCCTGTTTGCTCTATGGTTTTTGTTTTATTGACAGCTGATTGGGCATTGTCAGTGGCAATATTGCACCGCTTAGGTTGCAGCACAGTCCCTGTCACTTCAGTAGGTTGACCTTGACGGTGCTGCTGCCCACTGTACACGATAAGGTGGGGGGTGAATGACGTGTATATACCCATACAGCTGCCTTTGCAGCTTTTACTGGAACTACAATCCCTCTTTTAAAAGCTAAAAGCAGGCAATGTCTCTTCTGCAATAAAAGAAACTTATCTGCCTGCTCAGTCTGCCTTGAAATGTACACTGGACCTGTGTGCTGAGATGGATGACTGCACTGTTGCACATGTGCAGGAGTGATGTCATCCAACACCAGGCAAAGAAGATGAAAACAGCACCTGGAAAAAGCCAGGAGTAAGATGGTGATACTGGAATGTAGTTCTGCTTTTTGGGGGGGCACTAAAAGCATTGCTCAACTTTCTATTTTTACTGCTCCCCTAACCACAAAGGAAAACCAGGCCAAACTGCTACAACATGGTTGGAAGTGAACAGTTGTCCACAATGTCTTTGCATGTTTGTCAAAGGAGATTGCATCGCTTTGTGCGTCACTTTTACACCTGGTTTTTCAAATATTTATCAAGCTCATATAACTCAAACTTTATAGCCATCTTGTACCTCTACAAGGATGTCAGAGGTACAATTCTTATTACACTGGAACTGATCATTTGCTATAGCAATAGAACTTCCTGCTTTCGTTTTCAGCAAGTTCCCTGGAACACCTTCTCCCCGTATCTAGTTCAGAGGAAAGGCAGATGTACTAATAACATTTGCCACGATGGTTGCCACGTAATTGGCTATTTCGGACAAATTTTCTTTTTTCTGAACAAAACTAAAGATTTTACATTTGGAACATTCAGTTCTGACTTTGACGTGCAGATCTCTTCGTGTGGACTTTGACCAAGTATGGTGGGAATTAGAACAAGCAGATTGCTATCCCTGCTGCTTGCAGATGGCATTGAGGACAAGGTGAAAAGATTTGTGTGGAGATGAGCCTGTACGACAAGCTGTGACTCTTCTACAAGAACACGAAGTACAGCCCAGAGCTGCAGATAACCAAAAATGAATCTTCGGCTTTGTCATTTCCTGACCGGCTGCCATGAACTCCTCAAACTCAGGTTATATCATCTTTTTCCATTTCCAAAATATATTCTTTTAATGGGGAACCATAGTATTTTTTCAGCAAGTTGATATCTCAAGAGACCTTGTTGCCATACTGTTCATTTCAACAACCATCTCCCCATAAGATATGTGTTTTGAATGTATTTTATGCACATTATTTACCTGTAAAAGCCTCTCTTGTGTTGACAACCAAAAGCCCCTAGACTGCTTCTGGGCCCCGCCATCTTGGAAGTGATGATGATGGCCCCAGCAGACTTGGTTGTCACTCAGGTGACACTTTATACTGTATTCCTATTCCTCCTTCCTGCCACTGTTGCTACAGAACCTCTTTTTTTAGCTGCTAAATAGCTGTACCAGATGGCCAGTGTAGAATGTGCAGTATGGAGTAATATAGACTTTCCTGACAGCAGTATGATCAGAGCCCCTGAAAGTCATGCCAGTCTCAGCGTTATTCAATGCCCTTACTGCTGGGGTCCACTCTGCTGACTCCCAGGGCCCACATGCAGCAGAAGCGACAACAGAAGTGAGATGATATTTTCATTTAAATTGACAAAATTCAAACTCTTATTGTACAAAGACTTTTACAAAAGCTGCATCCCCAATCTTGCTGCAATGTATCACCCAGACCGTTCTCTCCGTTCCTCCCAAGACCTCCTGCTCTCTAGCTCCTTTGTCTCCTCCTCCTTCCATGATCATCTCCAGGACTTCACCAAAGCCTCTTCCATCCTCTGGAACGCACTACCTCAATCTGTTCGGCTATCTCCTACGCTGTCCCCTCTTAGGCAATCCTTGAAAACTTATGTTTTCAGGGAAGCCTATCCCACCTCCACCCAACAACTGAATCATATTTCTCCCATCAGCTCATCCCTCAGTTATTACCTTTTTTTTTTTTTTTTTTTTTTTCCCCCGCTTGCCTCACCCTATTAGATTGCAAATGCTCAGAAGCAGGGCCTTCCTAACCTTCTTTGTATTGAATTGTATTATTGCTGTCCCTTTATATTGTAAATAACTGAACAAATGTTTGGCACTATAGAAATTCTGTATACTTTATATGTATATTTTACTTCCTAAAGCGGTTAGTAAATGTTATATATTATATATATATATATATATATATATACATGATGCAGCGCTAGTAAAACCTTAAAATCTCAAAAACATGTATAATAATGATACACAAAATACACACATAAACGTGATTGAACAAAAAAAGTGACCCCAATCCAATCGTGGATCATAAAAATGTGACCCCCAAGTCCTATAGGACACAAAGGATGATAAGGTACAGATCCCTAGAAGGGATCAAAACAGCACATTAAGTGAAGCACACAGTGACTAATAAGTCCATAAATCAGTGTGGTGATCATCCCATTCATGCACGTTGTGGAAAAAACAACCTCGATGTGATCCCCAACAGAGTGGCTAGAATGGCCTCTCACCTCCACTTCATGACCCTGCAGGGCCAGAAAGCAAAAAAGCTCCTCTGGATCCTCAGGATAGCCAATCTATCACTAAGATGACATCCCCAGGTGATAAACTTTCACCATTCCACTGGACCGATTGGTAGACAGCTTAACACTCCCATAGGTGCCATAACACATATGCTCATATAACAGAAAGAGAACAAATCTCCATAGTGAAGTACTGTTTATTGGCATATAAATAAAAAACAGAAATGCACTCACATGGGTATCTCTTGTGTAAAGCAACGTCCAGTAGTATCAAGGTAGAATCCAATGGGCATAGTATACAGCTTGCATCACATACACTAGCCAGGTGTACTGCATGAAGAAAAAGCGCTTGTTGGGTATACAAAGATGGCGCCATGCTTTAAGTGTGTCACACATTGTTGCTGTCGACGCGTTGCGTCACGTGACCTCGTGACTTCATCAGGACCTTTATCAACACTAAATATTAACCATTTACATAAGAGCGCAGGAGGACCTATTTCTTAGTAAATGTCATAGCTCTATCGGGAAAAGTGATTATCAGCGCTGTTCATGGAAAAGCTTCAGTGTGTTGCCCAATCATTTGCACACACTTAGGACATGAATCAGCTTCCTGGACCCATAAATGTCTATAGGGTTCAACTGTGCATGTATGCATGGCAGAATGGAGGAGCTAGGCCAAAGGATAAAACGGTTTCAGTGGACCCCACCAGTGAGATCTCTTAAGGGCCCTTTACACTACTGCAGTGGCTGGCGATTTTTCCGCACTGGAAGAACGTCAGTCACCACATGGAACAGTTGCTTCCTATGTGCCCCATTCTCAGTACAACACAGCCTCCAGATATGAAGTGACATGAATGAAGTGTCACTTTGTACATTTTAAATAAAGTTGGCAAGAAAAAAGGAAACTGATGCAGTAAAAATGCACATCACAGCGCCCCCTGCTGCACCTCACTGCAGCCTAAAGCTACCCACTTGCTAAACCAGAGTGTTTTAGTATGCAGGCAGTGTGAGTGAGCCCCTAAGTATGGAGCTTGGGAGAGGGGGACGTGGGCTTCTTTAGGCAAGCAGGAAAATGCTAATGAAACTTTTGTTGAAAGTGTTCTTGCCCCCTTTTTTTTTTTTTTAGTTCATTTTAGGGATTCCCAAAGAATATGTTTAGATCAGGTAAAAGATTAGGATTAGTCATCTAATTGTTTCTTTTCAACACTTAAAGCCCCATGCTGAGAACTGAGCCATCCTTCCAGTGCTGAAAGCAAACATTTCAGTATATAGATTATTGAAATATTAGAGTACTCATTGGCTATAGTATTATGCTCAGAACAATACCAGCATGTAGCCAATCAGCACCAGTATATTTTCAAAGCTTTACTAGCATATAGCCAATGAGAGCTTTGCATATATTCAGAACTAGAAATGTGCCATGCTTATTGAGGGTCTGAACAAACATAGGCATTCATTTACCAGTTTTTTCCCCAATGATTCTAGAACTACATTTTTATTTTGTAGGAATACTGGGGACAGTTATGTGAAGCTTGAGACCTCTGCAGATCTCAGTGACCATGGTGGGATGAAATGTAGTCAGCAAGCTGCATTAGCCTCCCTGGCGGTATTCCCGAGTGTAGCTCGGGGTAAAGTTTCAGCACCACAAGCGGTAACCCCGAGCTACACTCGGGCTTACCATGCAGTGCTGCTCCAGGATCTGTTCTTCTCTTACCTTGTCCTGCGCTCCCGCGATGTCCCCCCTGCAGTGTCCCCTGTAATGGCCTCCGGCGGATGCCGGCATTTGTCATCTCGGTTCCGTCCCCTGCGAGCGTCAGGACATATGGGGGACGGAGCGGTGGGAAATTTGAAAATGACAAAAAGTGACATTCACTAAAATCACATACTATAACATTACTGTATCAAACCATTTCACATACATTTTGTCCCGAGTGCTTTGTCCTCCGTGCTGCCTGCATTTTTACTGTTCATTCTGCCTGGAAACTGAGAAACGTCCATGGCGTCCAAAAAGCGTCCCTTTTAGGCCAAAAGCGGTTTTAGACCGGCTAGAGAACAGCGATAGTAAATCAGAACCACTTGCAGAATTGAGTGATAATGATTCGTGGGGGAAATTCATCATCAGACACTGAAAACGATTTTGCGACTTTGCTCAGTGATGTGCGAACTTGGCTCTATATTTCAAATTTCAGTGTTTTTGGTTTGTTTATATTATTGAATTAAATTTATTTTATTTTTTGATTATTAAATTTATAATTTTATGATTTTCGTGTTTCAAGTTTTATCATACCCGGGATGTTTACTAGACTCTTGTTCGGACAGATTTCAGTGAGTTATTCCTAAAAATTACAGGCCTACAATAAAAAAAAAATACATTTTTTTTTATTGTCGCACCTCCTGCATGGAGTTTGCATGTTCTCCCTGTGCTTGCGTGGGTTTCCTCAGGGTGCTCCGATTTCCTCCCACACTCCAAAGACATGCTGGTAGGTTAATTGGCTCCGGTCTAAATTGGCCCTAATATGTGTATGTATGAATGTGAGTTAGGGACCTTAGATTGTATGCTCCTTGAGGGTTAGGGACCGATGTGAATGTTCCAAATATATATATATAGTAAAGCGCTGCGTAAATTAACACTATATAAGTATCTGAAATAAATAATATTTCCATGCAAAAAAATGTACCGCTTTGAGCACAGAAATATGGACATAATCAGACCGCTAGGGAGGTTAAGCAATACTTTCATAACTTTCAGGAAACTGAACATGGCTGTACCCTATATTTTATTCTGTATTTTTTTTCTGCTGGATGGAATGTTGTCATTGTTAATGTTAAACTCTTGCTAATACCGAGCATGTGTTCACAATATGGTGTTAGTCAATCAGTTGCTTTTTTTTTTTGTATTACTAGGAAAGTGTACCAGATAAGCAGGAAGCCAATGACTAATAACACCATCCCTGGCTTTCTGGAAACTCCTGACATATGGCTTGTTCAAGTCTCAGTGTGTCTACACAAGCTGAAGTGGTTATAAAGCCAAGTCCTTTTTACCTTCTTGCATTCCCAGAGACCAGGGCTGTGCCTGTTTGCAGTAGTGCTGGTCTCTGTTCCTCTTCTCACAGGACAGATGGAGAGCAGTGGGAGCCATTGGCTCCTGCTGCTGTCAGTCAAATCCTGTGTTCAGGGAGCAAGGCTGAGCTACACAGTGTGTGTCTATAGATGCAGACAGCCCAGCGTGGAAGCGTACCTACATGTGTGCCCCCATAGCATTATAAACAATTTAAAATTAAGATAAGCACAAGGGACATTACTTGCCATTAGTGTGGTGTGTTAATTTTTGCTGCGGTCTCCTGGTTTAGGTGATGTCTTTCTCCTCGGGTGCCCCCTCACCACCCTAATTTTGCGGTGTAGCGATGGTTAATAGAGCTGAGGAAGCTGTCACAGGCAAGCGCCCAACTTTGCGCACCCTTTCTGCCCAGTGCCCTCATATATAAAAGCATTATTATAGCTCTACGAATGGAGGTGATAGACCTTTCAATCATCTGCCCTTCCTGCATTCATAGATCACATTTCATTCATCGCTTTCACCTAAACCAGGAGACAGCAGCACAGGAGACACATCACACTGATGGGTAAGTAATGTCGTGTTTTTTTGGTTTTTTTTTTCTCCTCCAATTGAACTTAGTCTTTAAAATAAGTATTTTGTTTTTTTTATTTTTGTTAATATGCCTTGCAAAAAAAATAAAAAATCAACCGCAGAATTTCTTTACCACTAGAAGTCTCTTGATTGAATGACGGCCAGCATCATCCAACCGACTTATGTGAGCCAAAACTGTCCTGCAAAAATGTCTTTTTAATCCCGGTGAAAATCCAGTGAGCTCACAAGCTCTTGTGATTTCTGCAGTGTTATTAGCCCTGCAAGTTCCCAGTTCACCTCTGGACTACAGAACGCCTCACACTGTTAGAGGGAGATGTTCTTTTATTATTTCTTTTAATAATTAATTTATTTTTTTTCGATACTTAAACACTCTTTCATAGTTCTCAAAAAAGAAATAGAAACCATTCCCCCACATTGTCCCACCCTAACCCCCGTCCCCCTTCAAGTCCCTTCCCACCCACCAATTTTCCCCAGGCCATATAGTTCTGTCCGACACTTTCCATCTATTCCTGTCCATTTCTACGTCTCTTTTCTTTAATCCTCTCCTATACACTTCTTCACCATTCAGTTCAATTCTTCATGTCAGGCCATCTAGAACTCCCACTACTTCCAGGTATTTTTTTTTTAGATGTCTTGAAATTATACCAACCAACCCATTCCTTTTTAAACCTTTCCATTATATCTTCAAATATATGGCATACCTCTTCCATCTTGTTTATTTAATCATCTCTATCTATCCAGTCCCTCAGTGTTGGGGGCTCCTGTATCTGCCAAAATTTTGGAATAAGTCCCTTGGCCGCACTGATTAGGTGGTATAGTACACTGTTCTTATATTGTTTCCCTGGTATCTCTGACCCATAAAATAAACACCCCCATGGCTCTTTCTTCATGGTGATCCCCAGTATCTCTTGTATAACTTGTATTATATCCTGCCAAAACGTCTGTATTTTAGGACAATCCCACCATATATGTGTCATAGTTCCCTTAAATCCACATCCCCTCCAACACAACGGTGATACCTCTCCTCGCCGTCTGTGCCACACTCGGTGTAAAATACCATCTAGTTAAACATTTATAATTCATTTCAACCGTGCTCATGTTCACTACCCCATGTGCCAATTTAAACAATTTATTTTTCTGCTGTTCACTCATTTTCATTCCCAGCTCCCTTTCCCATTTCTCTAAGAACAACAGTTCAGTAAGGATCTTCTATACCTCAGAAGTAACATGCTTTAGAACTCCTGTCAGAGCTCAGCATTTTCTAAAATGGGAGCATTTCCTCCGGCATGAGAGAGGGAGATGTTCTGTAGTCTCGGTGACCACTTTTGCTCCACCACAGGATAATATATGCAGGGAGTATAGCTGCTATCAGACTGCAAGTTTTACTGGCAGTATCACCAGGAGAAATAAAGGAAAAAAAGAGAGAACTAATGCAGTCACCACGTCCTAAGGACTGGGAAGCTGCATTTTGTTACATATTTGTCCCTGAGTTAAGATACGCGTTAAAGTCCTTTTTTTTTTTTTAGATCACAAAGCATAATGAATGAATATATATATATATATATATATATATATATATATAACACACAGAATACACCCCTTTTGAAAAGTAAGACTTCAATCGATATCTCAATGAACACCATTTCTAAAATTCTGACAAAACTGAGTTTTATAGAACATTTGTTTAGCTCATTACATGAAAGTAAGGTTAATATAACTTGGATTACAAAATCTTCAGTTTTACTCAAATTAATTGATGTAAAAATGGATACACCCCACAGCAAAAACGACATCATTCATGATTTGTAAGGACAGCACCTAGTCTTCTAAGCATGGAAAGAACAAGGTGACATATTGCAACCTCAATCTTTTTCCATTCTTCAAGAACGACCCTTTTTTAGAACCTGTATGCTGGATGGAGAGTGATGCCCAACTTGTCTATATTGAATAAGTTATTATTTATTTCAGGTACTTATATAGCGCCATCAATTTATGCAGCGCTTTTACATATATATTGTACATTCACATCAGTCCCTAACCCTCAAGGGGTGTACAATCTAAGGTCCCTAACTCACATTCATACATACACATACTAGGGACAATTTAGACAGGAGCCAATTAACCTACCAGCATGTCTTTGGAGTGTGGGAGGAAACCGGAGTACCCGGAAAAAACCCACGCAGGCACATAATTCCCCAGTACGTCTGTGAATTCATGATACCAGCAATAAAAAAATGCAGCTCCCCGACACCAGCAGCACTCATGCAGCCCCACAGAAGGATACTGCCACCACCATGTTTCACTGTAGGAACCATGCAATTTTCTTTGTACTCCTCACCTTTGTGACACCATACCGTTTTGAAGCCATCAGTTCCAAAAACATTTATTTTGGTCTCATCACTCCAGAGTACAGAGTCCCAGTAGTCTTCTTTTTCAGCATGGACCCTGGCAAATTCTAGGCAGGCTTTTTTGTGCATGGGCTTTAGGAGAGGTTTCCTTTGTGGATGACACCCACGCATGCCATTTCCTCTACAGCGTATGCCGTATTATGTCACATGAAACAATCACACCAGATTGGATTTCTACTTTAGCTAACTGCAGTGAACTTGCATGGTGATTTTCTTCAACTGTTCTCCTCAGAAGGCGCTCCTGTCGAGGTGTTAACTTCCGTGGATGGTCTGAACATCTCTGTGAGATGGTTGCAGTTCCATCTTTGTTAAATTTTTGTATCACTTTTGCTACAGTATTCTGACTGATAAATAAAGCTTTGCTGATCTTCTTGTAGTCTTCACCTTTCTTGTGTAAAGAAATTATTTTCTTTCTCTAGCCTTGTGACAATTCTCTTCCATGTGGTGCCATTGCTGACAGCATGAAATGGGTGGAGTTTTTCTTTAACCTCTTCCCATCCAGCCCATGTTGATAAACAGCCGGACGGGAGCGCTGCCGATGCGAGTGGACGTTTCTAAATGTCCCCCGCATCCATTGCCTGTGCACACACTCCCTGGGAACACAGATCGCTGTATGGGACCTCTGTGTGAGGTCCCAATTCAGGTGATCACTGATTGACCAATCGGTGATCACATGAATAGTAGTAAACAAGATGTCACTTCCTGGCATCATTGCTTACTACTCGTGAAATCTGTGAATGATCACAGAGATCACATGGTACAGGGCTATTCACAACAACCTTGTATCATGTGACAAGCTGTGACCAATCACAGCTTGTACAGTATTTCTCAATGGCTGAAGGAATGCAGCCAGAGAGAAGGAGAAATGATTGCTTTTACAGCTTTTATAGATGTAAAAGCAGTCAGTGTAAAAAAGAAAAGAGAAAAAAAAAAAGAATCTTCATCACCCCCCACAAGTAGTACAGTGTCACTGTGGTGACACTGTACTGCTAGGGTGACAGTATGTTAAAAAAAAAAAAAAAAATTTCAAATTATTATTTTTAGTTATAAACAAATTTGGGATATATATATATAAATTTATTTTTTTTTATACTAAAAAGATAGATGACTAAATTTTGACCGAGAATTCTGAAGAAAGATAGATTATTTATTTGCAAAATTGTATAAGAAAAACACTTTTTTTACCAAAATGTTTTATATATCTTCTCAGTGGTGAATAAATACCACCAAAATAAAGTTTTATCTGTCTCAAAAAAAATGCTAACAAAGTCATATGGGTACAGTGTTGCATGACCACGCAATTGTCATTCAAAGTGTGATAGCACTGAAAGCTGAAAATTGGCCTGGGCAGGAAGGAGGTGAAATCGTCAGGACTTGAAGTGGTTAAGTAACGCCCTTTTATAATTGTCTGCTGGACACCTGTTGAGACTCACCTGTAGCTGAATTCTTGTTAATTATGATTCTGTTGTCTAAAATGTAGCTTTGCTCCTAATGCAGGCCATAGATGGGGAGAAAAAACGGCAGATTTTTCTTTTAAAAAACGAAAATTCGGTCGTTCAAGCGGCCGACGTTACCATCAATGGTAAAAAAAATCGGCCGATTTTCATCCCTTCTACAGCTGGCAAAAAGTGTCCCTGCAGAGAGCTCCGCTATTTCTGACAGTTCTCTGACAGTTCCTTCACATTTACAGCGGTTGAAACATTGTATCTATTTGTTTCCATTTAGGATACAGATGTTTTTATTCGGAAATAAATAGATACAATGTTTCAACCGCTGTAAATGTCAAAGAACTGTCAGAGAACTGTCAGAAATAGCGGAGCTCTCTGCAGAGACACTTTTTGCTGGACTGGAATTCTTATTTTCATCCTACTTCTTCTTCTTCTGCTTCTTCTTCCTCATCCTCTTCTTCATCCTCATCCTCATCCTCTTCTTCATCCTCATCCTCTTCTTCCTCTTCTTCTTCATCCTCTTCTTCATCCTCATCCTCTTCTTCTTCTTCTTCTTCTTCTTCCTCATCCTCTTCTTCTTCTTCCTCATCCGCATCCTCTTCTTCATCATCATCCTCATCCTCTTCTTCATCCTCCTCCTCATCCTCTTCTTCATCATCCTCCCTCCTCCTCCTCCTCCTCCTCCTCCTTCTTCTTCTTCTTCTTCCTCATCCTCCTCATCCTCCTCATCCTCCTCATCCTCCTCATCCTCTTCTTCTTCTTCTTCCTCTTCTTCTTCTTCCTCTTCTTCCTCTTCTTCCTCTTCTTCTTCATCCTCTTCTTCTTCTTCTTCTTCTTCTTCATCCTATTCTTCTTCTTCTTCATCCTATTCTTCTTCTTCTTCATCCTCTTCTTCTTCTTCTTCATCCTCTTCTTCTTCTTCTTCTTCTTCTTCTTCATCCTCTTCTTCTTTTTCTTCTTCTTCCTCTTCTTCTTTTTCTTCTTCATCCTCATCCTCTTCTTCATCCTCATCCTCCTCATCCTTCTTCTTCTTCTTCTTCTTCATCCTCATCCTCAACCTCTTCTTCTTCTTCATCCTCATCCTCTTCTTCTTCATCATCCTCATCCTCTTCTTCTTCATCCTCTTCTTCATCATCCTCATCCTCTTCTTCTTCATCCTCATCCTCTTCTTCTTCTTCCTCTTCTTCTTCTTCATCCTCTTCTTCATCCTCTTCTTCATCCTCATCCTCTTCTTCTTCATCCTCATCCTCATCCTCTTCTTCATCCTCATCCTCTTCTTCATCCTCATCCTCTTCTTCATCCTCATCCTCATCCTCTTCTTCATCCTCATCCTCCTCTTCTTCATCCTCATCCTCCTCTTCTTCATCCTCATCCTCCTCATCCTCCTCTTCTTCTTCATCCTCTTCTTCTTCATCCTCTTCTTCTTCATCATCCTCATCCTCTTCTTCATCATCCTCTTCTTCTTCTTCTTCACCCTCTTCTTCTTCTTCTTCTTCTTCTTCATCCTCTTCTTCTTCTTCTTCTTCATCCTCTTCTTCATCCTCTTCTTCATCCTCTTCTTCATCCTCTTCTTCATCCTCATCCTCTTCTTCTTTTTCTTCTTTTTGTCTTCCTCTTGCAGGTCACTGCTCATGCGCAGATTTTTTATCGGTAAAAAATCGGCCGATTTGCCCACTAATTGCCGCGAAAATCGGCCGATCGGCAAAATCTTCCTCATCCTCCTCCCCCTATAGCGTTTGGCAAGCGTTGGTCCAGCGTTTGCGGAGCATTTTATAATGCTCGGCAAACACGCCGCATGTGCGGTTCAGCGGCGGGTGCTAGGCGTTTGCTGAGTGTTAAAAACGCCCTACAAACGCCTATAATGAAATGTGAATGGTGTTACCGCTCTGCAAATGCCCCGCAACCGCGTCGCAACCACACCGCAAACGCTGGCTGGGTGTTTGCAGAGCGGCACCATAGACTAGCATAGGAGGCTTCAACGCCTCCTGACGCAACCAGAGGCGTCTGTTTAGCGAACGCTCACGTTAGAACAGCACCATGTGCTGCAATGTGCAGAATTGTCCGAGGCGCTTGGGAAGCGGTAAAAACGCTTTTGCACGATGTTCTAATTTTTTGAGTTTCACCTGTATGTCAGTGCCGGTTTTTAAAAATGTAGCTCAGAGAATGATCCGTCACTTTCCCCCTGCTAAAAGAAACAAAAGCCTTTAGTTCCTTTCCCCGAGCTTAAAGAGTTTCCTTTAGCTCCAGGGAAAGTGATGGCTCATTCTCTGAGCTATAGCGAAAAAAAAAAAAAAAAAGGCCTGCAGTTGCATATAAAAACCTGCACTGGCATATAGTGACAGCCAGTGAGGGAGCCTCTCTGTGTACACTGCTCCTCTCCTGCCCCCTCCTTGCACAAACTGCTCCCCCCACAAAGATGGCCTATCACTCATATACTATCACCTAGGGGACTATTTCATAAAATCATAAGTTTAAAAAAAAAAAAAAAGAAATATACATGAAAGTAGGAAAAATAATATAAAAAAACCCTGGTACCTCCACACTCCCACATAAGCAGACGTTTTGGTTTGGTTTTCGGCCACATGCATTCTGAATTTTCGAACAAAAAAAAAAAATATATATATATCTATATATCTATATATATATATCTTTAGCCTGGAATTTAGAAAAGACAGCAGAAGGGAAAGGTTTAGTGTATATATCTGAAAACTTTCTTGATTTACTTTGATAAGTTGCATGTTCTTAATGCTGTTGAGCTCTCAAAATATAGGACTCGTGCTGCATTTGCATAAATAATTCTACAGACGTGACTACTCTCTGGAAGCCACCCCACCCTTGTTACATTCTATCTGTTCGGGGAACATTAGCAGTGTTACCTCTGCAAGTTCATGTTACATATTCCCATGTAACGGTGAATAGCTATAGTTGTCTTCCACGGTGTACATTGCTTTAGGTCAGTGGTTCTCAACCTGTGGGTCTCGACCCCTTTGGGGGTCGAACAACCCTTTCACAGGGGTCGCCTAAGACCATCGGAAAACACATATTTCCGATGTGTAAAGAGCAGCTGCTGTGTTGAAAGCAGCTGCTGTGTTGAAAGCAGCTGCTGTGTTGAAAGCAGCTGCTGTGTTGAAAGCAGCTGCTGTGTTGAAAGCAGCTGCTGTGTTGAAAGCAGCAGTATTGGAGGTAAAACGACACTTCATGAATTATAATTACTGGATAAATAATTTTATGGTTGGGGGTCACCACAACATGAGGAACTGCATTAAAGGGTCGCGGCATTAGGAAGGTTGAGTAGCACTGCTTTAGGTCTTTTAATGGTTGTGTGTGTTTTACAATAAATATGGTTTCTGTATTGCCAAATCATGCAATGGTCTTTGTTAAATTTGTGTTTGTTTTTTTGTGTTGTTGGATGAATGATGAATTGTTCTCACAAAATTTATTTATTTTTTTTCAAGGTTGAAAACTGGTGTCCTCGACTGCCATGGAGAGCTGTAAACCACAAGGAAGAGGAAACTGATAAGCGAACAATGGTAAGCAGAAAAGGCTAATGATTGCCTTGGTGGGGATTACCCAGTATATTTACATTTCCAGTAAGTAAGGCCCCATTCATACAGGGCAATTAGCTGTGTGCCCCATGCAGGGTTGCCTTTTAATGACACTAGGATGAACGGTGTTGTGCACCCCTGTGCTGGTGTCTTGTTGTCCTTTGGGGACATTCAGCTGCATGGACTCCCAGTATAACATGCATCTCTGAAATCACCTTGTGTACATTTGGGAACCTGCACCCATATATCATATCATGGGACACAGTGTCTGTCGGTGCAACCACTTGTCGCGATAGACAACAATGGGCCAGGAATGCATGAAACACCTGTGTATCCACGTGTCAGTAAAAGATGGTGCACGCAGCTAGCCTACAAAAAACCAACGTGAACAAGAAATTCACAAGAAAAAGCGGTTACATAAAGGACAATGCGATACTCAACTTGTAATCAAAAATATGCTGTTACTAGCAAAGTAGCAATGTGAAACATTGAGTACACACTGCAGATAGCCATCACCTCAATATGACAGCTAGCCACCTCATGTGAATGGGGCCTAAATGGTCACATGTGAACTAGTCTTGTGCAATGGTGATCCTGCAATTGTTTTTAAAAAGGCCTGCATTCTTTCCTAAATGCACATAATATAACTGGATACTAACAGGTAAAGTTCATCCTGGGAACATCTGATTTCCTCTTTGGGGCTCAGGAAGGAATTTTTGGTGTGGGTATTTGAGTGTGAGTGTTTTTTTTTTTTTTTTTTGTTTGTGTTAGTTGAACTGGATGACCTTGTTGTGTGGGTTTTTTTTCCAATAATTAACTATGTGACTGTGAATTGGCAAAAATAAATATGAAAAATATTAGACACGTTTCAGAATTTAAAGGAAAATAGGGATTTGTTAGGTTTGATGAGTGGCGGTATAATCAGTTATCACATTTTGTTGCATATTTACCACAACCACTGAGGGAGGGAGAAGATATGAATCCATTTGAAAAATTAATGAACACAGACATAAGTCCAAAACATATCAACTCAAAGATATATAGGATTCTCACGAATCTAGAGGAAGTAGAATCCCCTGGGTATTGGGATAAATGGGAAAAGGAATTAGGAATAAAAATTAACCCCCAGCAAAGGAAAGGCATATGTAATTTAACACATAAAGTAATAAACGTGTATTGTCGAGATGAATTTTAAGTGTCTGGCAAGATGGTATATAACACCAAGTGTTGCCCACAAGCAGATGGGGGAGTGTTCTCCATGGTGCTGGAGGGATTTGCGGAGAAAAGGGTAATATGGGACATATTTGGTGGAGTTGTCCGAGGATACAGGACTATTGGAAGGAAATAGCTTATTATATTCAAGAGATTTGCGGGGTAAATATCCAGGGAGACCCTCTGAAATGCTTATTCTATTTCTCTGAGCCTAATGTAGGAACAGGTATGAATAAAATACTATATCATCTAATTAGCGCGGCAAAAGGTTTAATACCAAAGTTTTGGCTAATAGCAGATGTTCCCAAGATGGCGGATTGGATAGATAGAGTGGAAGGTATTTTTAATATGGAAGAACTGAGATGTGTAGATGAGGATAAGATAGGATTGTTCAAAAAAGTATGGAATGTTTGGAGGCAATCTAAAAATTCAGAAATTTATGCTCAATTAATGAGAGCAAAAGAGGTAGCCTAAAATGTTATAGGAAAGTTAGATGACGAAAGAGACGGGAAAGGATATAAATAGAAGATTGGGATGTCTGGGGGGGGGTGGGTAGCGGCGCGGAGTGTGAGGGGGGGGGGGTGGGTCTGGTTAATTGAAAGTGTTTATTAATACAGGAAAATGGGAAAAGTATATGCCTGGAGCAGCCTTGCGTGGCAACCAATCATCTTCCCACTTTTCCAGGCTTAACTGAACAAGTTAAATTTTGAAACTGGTTACTATGCACAGCTACTCCAGATTCTGTCAATTTTAGAAAATTCAACCCTATGTATTATAAACCAATTGCTATTTTTTTTTCTTTTGTCATGAAATGATATCACTTTTTTCATGCCTTTTTGCGACTGAGTGCTGTTGATCTTTCAGCAACTTCCTGTCTATATGCACTTGTTTCAGCATTGGCTGCATATCTTGCTGTAGACCACATTTTTGATAGTGAGAATGATAGATTGTGCCCTTGCAGTGTTTGTCGATATGGCCGCTTGTTACCTCCACTATGGCCAAAAGTGACACCAGAGAAGCGGAAATGGGTGTCAGAGACAGAGTGCTGTCACCCCATAAGTACCTGAACAAGGACATGAAAGCTGTTGATTTAAAAGGATTGAAAATTTGTTTTGAGATTATACAGGGTGCAGCAACATAACTTCCTTTTTTCAAAAAGCAATAAAACCCATTTTATGAATCAGAATTGTTTTTATTGTCTTTAATAATGTAGGTACATATCTAAAGTTCTCTTTTACACAGTTTTGAAAATCATATCAGGTAGGTGACGCCCCCCATTGTCCATACACTGAATAAGCCGATTTCTGGCATTTTTCATGACCCTTACCAGCATAGCAGCGGGTATGTTGGCAATTTCTGCGCGGATGTTGGCCTTCAGGTCTTGTAGGGTTCTTGGATGGTTTACATAAACGCGGGATTTCAAAAACCCCACAAAACAAAGTCACAAGGGGCCAAATCGGGGGAGCAAGCTGGCCACTCCAAATCGCCCCTTATTGAGATGAGGCGCTCCGGGAAGTGTTCCCTTAAAACAGCCATTGATGCTCTTGAAGTGTGAGCCGTTGCTCCGTCCTGTTGGAACCAAATGTCCCCTAAGTCCAATTCATTAAGTCGTGGAAAAACAAATTCCTCTAACATGTTCACATACCGGTCTGAATTCACTTATTCAGTGTATGGACAATGGGGGGCGTCGCCTACCTGATATGATTTTCAAAACTGTGTAAAACAGAACTTTAGATATGTACCTACATTATTAAAGACAATAAAAACAATTCTGATTCATAAAATGGGTTTTATTGCGTTTTGAAAAAAGGCAGTTATGTTGCTGCACCCTGTATTACCATGTAGGAGCCTCTGAGAGGTTGTGTTTAGATCTACTTTAATGTGGTTTGCTACATGGGCCACACAGACTTGTTCCATAGTTGTGGGCACCACTCATAGTGGCTGTAGCAGGTGCACTGGTCTAGGAATTCAAGGGCGCAGTGATCTTGCTGTCTTGTTTCATATTACTCCCTGTAGTGAGACAGTATAGCGCCTCTGCTGCACACACTCTCAAGACGTCTTATTGGCACTGTCAGGTTCACATCAATGAACCACGGTTTACCTCCCTTTTTATGTTTTGGAGAGTGAGAAGGTGGTGTGCTGTAGTCATACTTCCTTCCTAGGGTAACAACGTTGTTCTTCCATAAATACAGTACAGTGAGCGAGCATTCTCACCCTAAGATAGGAAGTGTATTACTGCCAGGATTATCAAGTGACAGGAGGAAAAGTCTGAGAAAAGACAATGCAGCCATCTGTGGACTGGGAAGCTGCAATTATTCAATTTTTGGCTTTGGATATAGGCTTACATCTTCATTTTGTTGTTTCTACCATTGGCTCACACTGCACAGAGCTACTGTGGTGTGTGTATATGTATGTATGTGTGTGTATATATATGTGTGTGTATATATATGTGTGTGTATATATATGTGTGTGTATATATGTGTGTGTGTATATATGTGTGTGTGTGTGTGTGTGTGTGTGTGTATATATATATATATATATATATATATATATATATATATATAAAAGCGGGAAGGTTAAAAGAAAAATTACAGTTTCCCTTTTAAGAACTCACAGACCTCTTCTCAGCAGTCCATTTTCTTTTACTTTCAGGCTGAAATCCGAACAGATTTTGAGCAACTCTACCTCGTCATGTCTAGACACGAGGAGTTCCGCTGGATGACGTTGAGGATAAAGAGGATGGATGACACCTGGATAGAAGCAATTAAGTCCCTGGCAGAGAAGCAGAATTTGGAGAAACGGAAAAGGAAAAAGGTACTTTCCCTTCTCTCTTGGAGGTTTAGAATATTCTAAACTCCAGCGCTTCCTGCAATGCTTGTTTCAACTGTCCCCGCTGTGTATAGACATGAACATTGCTGCCTACGTGACCCCAAAATAACTGGCGATGAAGTCTGACAAGAACAAGTCCCTGAGCGTTGGCACTCCGCCATTCACAAAATGCTAAGGGCTCAGCTTGATTTTATGGCTTGCTTTGTCGCTTTACTTTAACCTTACAGAGGCTGCCTTCATTTCTTCAGAACCTGGAACTCCATGCAGTACTCACTCTGAGATATAGAAATCTCTAGAATGTTGTGTTTAATAGATTACTCCACTTTTCTCCACATTTTAGTCAAGGTGGAAAAAAAAAAATCGCTTTTTTGCGATAATGCAGTGGCAGGATTTCCTATGGTTTCATTCCTTGTCCTCTGCCACCAATCAGTCCTTACTTGTAGCTACACTCTTATTATTCTACACGGGGCAGAAACCCTCAGAGGGGCGTCCATTTATTTTGCTTTCTAATGGCCGAGACAGTTGAGCAGAACTGAGAGCCATCTCTGTGGGAAATGAGGTGGTGTCCCTGGGTTGGAAAGAGAGACGGCACTGCTTGTGCAAAAAATTCATTCACACAATTAAAAATTGTTGGGGGGGGAAAAAAAAAAAACAAAAACAGGTGATGCATTCTTTTTGGACAGTACTAGAATTGTTGGCGCACCCTGCGGTGAGCCTTTAAAATTTGCACAATATGGATTCTGTAATGCATCTCATCCTCCAAGCCCTTCTCAATATATACATAGAACCTGTTATTTAGCTTGCCAGCCGCCACGCAAACCTGTGGCATTGGTTTGAGCAGAGTTTTTGCCTTCAGAACTCAAATCCTTATCCTTGTGCATGCATCGGGGTTGATTTACTACAGGCAGATATGCTGTGCACTGCAAATGCACCCGCAAGTTCAGTTGCCCTGGATCTGAGGGGAAGCTCTGATTGCTATCATCTGCAAGCAGAAATACTATTTTTTTTGTTTTTCCATTGCATGTGATTGGGTATTGAGTGATGTTTTGCCTCATTTACTAAGCAATTGCACTTGCAGTGCTCAGTATAGTTGCCTTTAGTAAATTCACCCCGTAGGCTCTAGATGCATCCTTTTTACATTTTGCTTGTTCCCATGTTGGGACCCACAGAGACAGATCCTTTACCAGCCAAAGTCTGCATTACGTGGACATCTTGACTACAAATAACAGCTCTCTGTTGGTCTTTATTTTTACTTCAATGACAGAACATTACGGAATACTGCATATAAAGTATGTTAGGTGATATCTGTTTCAGCATCAGAATTGTTGTGGAGGGTTGGATTTGCACTTTAAAGGAGAAGCCATCCAAAATGTATTGTTGGGAGGTTAGTGAGTCAGTGATGACTTTGTGTTGATGGCCTTTTGTTTTCAGAACAGTTTCTCTCCCAATACAAACCTATGGGGATGCAAAAGCAGGTGAAACAAGGCAACTGCAGGTCAACTGCACCTGCAATGAATTCTGATCTTCGAGTCTAAACAGAAGCATGCTGCATTTCCCTTTAAAGCCCACCAACACTGCTCCCACGTCATCTTGGTGGCCTATGCTTTGATCTCCTAATAGTAACAATCGGTGGATTTGATTTAAATCACAATTTAAATCACTAGTCAGTAAGGCTTGATATAAATCCTAGTTTTCTACATAAAGACTAATTCTTGCTGGTATAACTTTAATATGCAAGTAGATGAAGATTTTTAGAATAACAACTTTTCATATTAGTTTTTTTATCCCCAGTTTAATAGGTTAATCATTCATATTTGGACAACTTTTCTGTTGTACTTAGGAAGGAGAAAAATAATCATTACCTTAATAACAATTTAAATAGATTTATTCAACTGCAACAATAACATTCCAGCATATGTGATTTGCTTAAACATCCATGTTTGGTAACTAATTTGGCTAAACAAAATATATATATTTTAAGAAATGTAGACGTGTCAGCCCCTTCCTCCTCACACTTAGTTTCACTTTCTTCTTGTGCAGATCTATTCCACTCCAAACAATCAGAAAAATATTGTTTCTATTCTATTCACTGAACTTCTTGAAACTTAGCAGTGAAGGGGTTGATTCTGTATTCATAGGTTTGTAGAAGTTAGGATGAAGGTCTTTTTCTTAACTCTGTTCATGTTATAACATTTTTGCTGTGAAGAAGAGGCATGTGATCTCCGCTGAGTCAAATTCAGTTTTGAGAACTGCAAAGTAAACCAACATCTGTGATAATATCTTGTAGGCAGAGAAACTGCCCAATAATCCTACAAAAACCTCTGGAAGAGCATGACATTGTGAATGGATTCATGGACTTTATTTACCAAAAAAATTAAACATATACAGCCTTATTCTACATAATTAAAAAACTAATCTTTATTTCATGATGGAATAACCTTTGGATGGTAATATATTTTCCTCAAAAAGCATTTTATTCAAAAAAATCCGATTTAAATCAAAAAAACAGATTTAAATTAAAAAAAATCCGATTTTTTTTTTTTTAATTTTTTTTTTAAAAATCATTGATTTTTATCCACCCTGGTAACAATATATGGCCTAATGCTCTGCACCTCAGAAGATTTCCCCAAAGGTGTCCAAGGCCTGTCTCTGAGCAGAAATGAAAACCATGCTACCCTACTCACTTTACTCTTTCAGGGCTGTAATTTGTGAGCCTTGAACAAAGATTTATACACACATAAGACGGCTGTCCATGCCTCTCAGTAGTGTGGGAGATGTATAATCAAGTGCTGCAGATGTGCCTCTGCTTGATGTCTTTTGATGACTCTCCTACATCCCTGCCACTGAACAAACAATAGATAGTGTCTACATCACGCAGGTGGTGAAGTGGGAACCTGAGGGATTCTGCTCATTAGAGGGAGGTGGAGGGTGTGGGATATTTGGGGCAGGTGGGGCCTGGAGAGCAGCTTTAAAGCTAATCTCCAGATTTTAGTGAAGTTTAAATAGTTTGTTTGGACCAAGCAAACTATTCCTTTCACTAAGGCTACGTTCACACTAGCCTTGTGTGCAGGCGGCAGAGAGGCGTTTGGGAAGCGTTTTTACCGCTTCCCAAACGCCTCTGCCAACTCTGCACATTACAGCACATGGTGCTGTTCTAACAGGAGCGTTTGCGTCGCGGCAAAAGGGACGCCTCTGGTCGAGTCAGGAGGCTTTGAAGCCTCCTATTCTCGTCTATGGTGCCGCTCCGCAAACGCCCGGCCGGCGTTTGCGGTGCGGTTGCGACGCGGTTGCGGGGCGTTTGCGGAGCGGTAACACCACTCAAACGCATTATAGGCGTTTGTGGGGCGTTATTAACGCTCGGCAAACGCCTAGCAACCGCCGCTAAACCGCGCATGCGGCGTTTGCGGAGCGTTTGCCGAGCGTTAAAAACGCTCCGCAAACACCGGACCAACGCTTGCCAAACGCTATAGGGGCGTTTGGCAAGCGTTGGCAAAACAGCCTAGTGTGAACGAGCCCTAAGAGATGCCGCATCTGGGAGCACTGTATAAACTGTGTATAGCCTCCGCTACATAAAATATGCAGTGTTGTGTTGCGGCAGTGAGATGGGAAGTTCCTGTCCCACTCCTGGAACAAAATCAAGTTGGGCTGAGCAGCGCTCAGCCATTCACAGGGAGCTCTGTATTTTATGAATTTGTTCTGGAGTTCAGCTTCAAGGAATAAAAACATGGCTTGCGGTTTTTCCCAACTCCATTTCTGCGTTTGTAGGCGACCGGTATCCTTACGTCTTTCAAACAAAAGTTTGCAAATATATTTTCTTAAGCAGCCTACTCTTTTGTGTAATCACAAAATAGCTGATCTGTATTAGCAAACCTTCCTTTCTGGGTTGGAATTCATGGTATGTTGGAATAATTACACTTTACAGAAAGCAACATTTTTTTTTCTTCTTCCTATATCAATCCACAAGTGAGATAAGCATTGCAGTTTACTTGACCCTTCATTGTGATTCTGTGAGCAGTGAAATAACTGCCTATTTTCTGCAAAGAAAAGGTTTTGAAGTTCTGAAATCTTTTATGAACGTTTGCAGTTTTATTATGGGCTGTTCTAGATAAAAGAAACTTGCTTGTCAGCGGAGGGTCTTGATCACTGAAAACAATGCCAGCACCGCTTGTTGATGGTACATCTTTTCACCTTACTGACTGACTACTCAATGAGAGAGACAGAAGCAGAATCATTAGTGAATGTTTTTCTTGTACATTGTTCTTAGCCTGGCTAGGCCTCACACAGGGCCTGAAAAAAAGTCTAGGAGTGCCAAGTAAGAGAAAATATTACATCTAGTGCCTATATATTAACATTTTCTGTTGAGCTTGGAAGAATATATTCACCAGGTCTTTTAATGTTGGATTTTCTATTCAGTCTGTCTCAGGCTACAGACATTTAAGTATTAATATAGTCTTAAAAGTGAAGTATGGTACTTATTTCTTTAAAAAAAATCATACTTACCTAGGTGGATGCAGGATCGGTCAGATGCTGCATCTGTCCCCCACTGGCACCAAGTGTGAACTCACTGAACACATGACCACTGATCGTTGAGTTCTCACTATGCTCGGAGCAGAGAGCGCGGACTGTCAGTCTCTCTTCTCCACCCCCAACCCCCCACTGGAACACGGGCTGTGGAGAGGGAGGGAGCTTCTGGCTCAGGCTCTCAGCACATCGCTGAGAGGCTGGGCCAGGTGCCGCTCTTGACTCTGGGGTGGATCCTGATTTTGAAGTCGGGATTTCTCCCCAGCCTGGACTGGCTGAGTGACAGCAGACTTCAGCCCATTGTCAGTTGAAAACGGATCGCAGGAGTGCAGAAAAAAATGCACTCCTGTGATCCGTCGGAGAATTACAGCCAACAGAAATCTCCACCTAGAAATTTGTTACACAAGCAAGTGTCCCCATTGAAAGACTTCCTCTTTGTTCCTGTTCTGGTGGCAACTCAAAATTTTGGATATACCCTCTTCATTCCCGGTGACTTTGGTGATCAGGACAATTAGGCTACTTGCACATGGGGCGTCCAATTGCTGTGCATGCAATACCGGTGTTTGTGTGCCTGGGGGGTACAGTTGCAGCGTTCAGCTCCACTGCCTGCAGCTTTCAAATTCTACTTTAGGCTGAAATATGCTATGGCTGGACAGGGCCGAGCGCTCTACAAGTGGTACTCTCCTTTTAAGGGCCTTATGTGTTCATGGACAAATGCCTAGAAAGTAGAATGCCTGCATTCCGGGCATTCGTTCCTGAATGCATAGGGACCATACAGCATTCAGCCTACTATAGACTGACAGGCAGTGGGCCTGGACACTACACCTGTGCCTTTCAGGTACACTAAAATCCTGGGATTGCACAATGGATAGCAGATACACTCAGTGTACCAGTGGACTTGGAGAGGGCAAATATCTGTTGACTGGGGCACAAACAGCAATATAAACCTGACAGTGGTTTGGGTTTTCACCAATCTATCCAAATTTAATGGAAAAAAAAAAGTTTTGCCTTTAGTTAAAATTTACGTCCACAGCTCATCTACTCCACTCCATCTTCTCAGCATTCCCCCTTTGCCCTGCAAAGACTCCTCCACTCACTCCGCCCACTTCTTGCAGTAACGAAGCAGCTCTGCTCCTCCCTCCCAGCAGTGACTTGGTGGACTTCCAACCTCCTAATCTATAAACCCAAAGCAGGAGCTCTGGGGGATAAAAAGCAGGTTGAACAGATCTGCTGAGTCCTTGCTGAGTGATGGGAGCAGGGTGAACTGAACTAAGAGAAGGAATGGGAATTGCTTCACCTGTGAGGAGGAATTGTTCCACAATTCCTGCAGCTACAGCAGTCAGTGAGAGCTTATTTTAAATCACAATTAACGCTTGTATACCCCTCTTACTCTAGTATTGCAAGAGTTGCTCATAGTGGAACTCCAGGCAGCATTGGCCCACTGCCAGGCACAATACACTCCGCTTACAAAATATCTCCTTTGATCTGTTTCTATTGTCAATGGAAATACATGTTCCCTGGCAACACAACGTGTGCTGGCTCCAGGGATCTATATACCTTTTGTCAACCCCTCTCTGTGGCCATCTGGATGTTTCTTGCTAACCTAGTTGGTTGTCTGTCTGGTTTTTCTATATTCCCCAAGGACCAGTTCACACCACCTCCAGTCCAATGTGTTTTATTTCTGCATCAAATACACAGCAACCGTAAATTATATGGGTTCCAGTGGCCTAGTTCACACCAGTGAGGTTAGTTTAGTGCGTTCCAGTGCAGAAAAAAATAGAATATGCTGCATTTTTCCTGCAGAGAGCTGGAGCTTGGCAAAACGCATCAAGAATGCATCTAATTGCATGAAAAACTTATTACAGCAAACAAAAAAAAAAACATGCAAAAAGACACATCCAGACTGCTTCTGTGAAGTGAACCAGCCCTAAAAGTACCTTCAGCAAAGGGGCAGTTGACCAAGAAAAGACTGATTTACGCCTTTTCTGCAGATAACGTCTGCGTTTTGTCTAAGGCAGTGGTTCTCAACCTGTGGGTTGCGACCCCTTTGAGGGTCGAATGACCCTTTCACAGGGGTCGCCTAAGACCATCGGAAAACACATTTCCGATGTGTAAAGAGCAGCTACTGTGTAGAAAACAGCTACTGTGTAGAAAGCAGCTGCTGTGTTGAAAGCAGCTGCTCTGTTAAAAGCAGCTACTCTGTTAAAAGCAGCTACTCTGTTAAAAGCAGCTACTCTGTTAAAAGCAGCTACTCTGTTAAAAGCAGCTACTCTGTTAAAAGCAGCTACTCTGTTAAAAGCAGCTACTCTGTTAAAAGCAGCTACTCTGTTAAAAGCAGCTACTCTGTTAAAAGCAGCTACTCTGTTAAAAGCAGCTACTGTGTTGAAAGCAGCAGTATTGGAGGTAAAACGACACTCATGAATTATAATTACTGGGTAAATTTATGGTTGGGGGTCACCACAATATGAGGAACTGTATTAAAGGGTTACGGCATTAGGAGGTTGAGAATCACTGGTCTAAGGTTTTTATGGTCAGCAGACATTTTACATGAATATCTTTGGGGCTTTTTACCACTTGTGTTATCATGCATTTGCTTCTTCTTCGAGCACAGGCAACATGCATGAAGTAGACCTGTGCACACCAATGGATTGCATTGCAGCACTTGGTAGAGTCACAATTGCTGCGTTTTCGCTGTGTTTTGCATTTTGCCATTCAAGGCAAAGCAGCTATTGAAACCCCTTCATGCCAGTGTTATTAAATGAAAGAGCCTAAAAGAAGCACATGCAGAGAGAAACAGGCAGGCTGCCATTGCTGAAGTTTAATTATGAAATTTCAGATTGGCTTCAGCACTTGGGAATTGCTCACCTAGTAGGCAAAGTATCAGAATAAGTCTAGCCATACATAGGACGGCTAATCGAGGTTTCAGCGGTGCTGAATGAGAGAAGTCGGTGGATTCCCCCATCCAAGCTAAACAACATGGATGGGGAAATCTCATTTGCCAAATGTATTCAGACAGCCATTGCTCCTTCAGTTGTCAGAATGCCCAAACAGTCACTTCATCTGATTGGCGAAAGTCACTATTCAGTTGAAAATTTTCAGCCCATCTCTGTTCTTCCAATCAAAGTGCTGAGACAGGCAATGCCAATAGGGTCACCCACAGTTCGAATTTCGAGCCATCAATGGCCAGCATAACAGGGGGGCATCCTAGCATTTTAGCTGTGGCAAATTACATGTTGTCTCTGTACTGGGTAACTATAAATGGTCAGGATAAAAGGTGCAATTTGTACAAGGGCCTCTCTAGTGTGCTAGTACACTTTTATATATTTGCTACTATTCTTGCATACAGCAAGAGATTGTTGCCTGCTTAGAAGACTCTGACTTTGGGTGGCTGTCCATGTCCGATATGGAGGTATTTATTTGGCCTACTCAAGTCTAGCTTAATCATCCCTGACACTTGCTTTTAAACCAGATTTGGTTACATGTTTTCCAAAGAGGGCAATAATGTTTACCGTAGACTTGTTTTGTCATCCTTATTCCAGTGTTTCCTTTAATCAAGTCCTCCGGAATTAATCTACATAAATTATGATCAGATTGTTGTGCAAACATATACTTTCTAGTTTGAGTGCGTGGGTTCTTATTTTCCTCCATTATATCTGCCTTTGAACATCCAAACACTTTCAGAATACTGAGTGGAGATAATTTGCTAGCACAGTGGGGAATGGAACTATTAAAGAGATCCTATTATTCAAAAAACATGAAACTAATAAATGTAATACATGCATTAGTATTTACACATCTATTTCACTTTTAACATCTAAATGTATTGGTTTGTTAATTATATTGTGTCTTGGCCAATAGCTATTTTCCTGAGAGAGATGCCCGGGATATCTACGCATTCATCATGTCCCATACTCCTAAGTAATGCATATTGGATGCAAACATGTTTAAAAGCATTTAGAAAAAAAAAAAAAAATCAAAAGGTTTATTAGTGACTGGGTCATGCATGAAAAGAGGCTGCTGTCCTTCCTTGTGTGGGTGGTGGCTGAATTCTCAGTGTGTTTTCACTTTTTCGGGAAACTAAAGTGATATGCACATTCAAATTCAGTAATGATAGTACAACCTGATGGATCTTGGATGGTCACATTTCCTATGAAAGACCAATAAGTCTACCCTACGTGGGGGAGGGGAGGGGGGGGTGCGTTGGGGAGGGCAGTTTTGCTGAAGAAGCAAGTAGCAAAGTGTTGAGAGTACTGCCACTACCCACATATTGATGCGTGAAGTGGACCCTAACAATGAAAAATCTAGTAATGTTGAAAAGTGGCTGGAAGAAGGAGAAATAGAACTAACTTTCCAATAATCTGTGGTTCTTGATAGATTTGGAACTATTTTAACAAGTATATGTCTATTTTATTTTATTTGGACTCAAATGTGGCACCTTCAAAGTCCCAACCCTTGCTATGGTTTGGGGTATGTGTTAAACATACCTTTGGCAGTTTCCTTCCTGCATTGCCTGAATGGTGGGACATTCTGGCAAAGCTTAGACAGTTGAGTATACAGTCATGGCCAAAAATATTGATACCCCTGCCAGATATCTGTCAGATAATGCACCACTTTGCCCAGAAAAGTGTTGCAATTACAAATTTTTCAGCCTCCTCATGTTTATTTTTTGTATTGGTATGACACAAAAAGCCAAATCTGACACATTCCATGCAAAACCCCAAAAATGGACTGGACACAATTATTGGCACCTTCTCAAAATTGTATTGCATTCCAAGTTTGCGATGCTCCTGTAATTTGTAATTAAACTCACCTGTGTCTCAATGAACAGGTGCTGACAATATAGAAATCACACCGGCAAACAGTTAAAATGGTGCAAAATTGACTCGACTTCTGTGTTTTTCTGCTGCTCTTTATCTCCATGCTCCATGTGGCATGCAAAGAATTGTCTGGGGATTTGAGAACAAAAATTGTGGAAAAGCATGGACAATCTCAAGGTTACAAGTCCATCTCCAGAGATCTTCTCTTCATGCCGAGCGCACGCAAATGTGCGGCCTCTCTGTGTCTGGGCCTTGACGCCGAGCAGCCACACATTTGCGTGCAATTTAAAAAAAAAAACCGTGCTGAGAGTGCGCGCCCTGAGCACTCCCAGCACACTTGTCCGGTACTCACAGAAAGGTCCCGATCTCTTGTGATCGGGACCTTTCGCGATCATGTGACCGCTGTGACAGCGAATCACGGCAGTCACATGACCCTAAAACCCCACCCGCCTCCCAGCTACTGAAACCGTTAAAGGGCCAGGAGGCGCCTGCGCCGAGGGGTTAATGTTTGTGTCCATTGTACGCAACATTGTTCAGAGGTTTACAGCCTATGGCACTGTAGCTAATCTCCCTGGACGTTGATGAAAGAGAAAAATTGATCAAAGATTGCAATGGGTTGTTCGAATGGTGGCTAAAGAACCTCCAATCAACTTCCAGATAAATTCAAGCTGTGTTTCAGGCACAGGATACAACTGTGTCAGCTTGCACTATACGTTGCCATCTGAATGAAAAGGGATGTTATGGTAGGAGACCCAGGAAGGCCCCACTGCTGACACAAACATAAAAAAGCCAGATTGGAGTTTGGCAAAACTTACCTGAGGAAGCCAAAATCCTTTTGGGAGAATGTGCTGTGGCAGACGAAACAAAATTACAGCTTTTTGGTAAAACCCATCATTCTACTGTTTTCAGAAAAAGCAGTGAGGCCTTTAAAGAAAAGAATGAAGGCCCTACAGTTAAACATGGTGGAGGTTCACTAATTTTTTGGGGTTGCTTAGCTGCTTCAGGCACTGGATGTCTTGACCGTGTGTATGGCATTATGAAATCTGAAGACTGCCAAAGAATTTTGGGGTGCAATGTAGGGCCCAATGTCTTACAGCAGGACAATGACCCAAAGCACCCAATCACCCAGAAATGCTTTCAAAGCTCTGGAGAGGACTGAACTGGCCACCAATGAGTCCAGATCTCCATCCCATAGAACACCTGTGGAGAGATCTCAAAACAGCAGTTGGGGAAAAGGAGCCCTTCCAATCTGAGAGACCTGGAGAAGTTGGCAAAAAAAAAAAAAAAAAGAGTGCTCCAAAATTCCAGTAGAGAGGTGGGAAAAAACTCATTGATGGTTACAGGAAGCCATTGATGTCACTTATTTTTTCCAAGGGTTGTACTACCAAATATTAACTTGAGGGTGCCAATAATTTAATTTAGTCCAGTCCATTTTTTGCAGTTTTTCGTGCAATGTGTCAGATTTGGCTTTTTGTTTCTCCACTTTTTTGTCTCCTAGTAATACAAACAACAGAAATAAACATGAGAATTCCGAAACTTTTGTAATCGCAACAATTTTCTGGGCGAAGTGGTGCATTATCTGACAGATACGCAGGGGTGTAAATATATTTTTGGCCATGGCTGTAAATTTGCCTTCCCTTTCCTGCCTCCTGAACATTCCTATTAGCCAATGAGGCAGCCTATCCTAATGATTACATGTAAATATATATACAAATATATATAAGGTGCAGCGCTAAAATAACATAAATGACATAAATAACATTATAAATTAAGTGCAAATATCAAATCACACTAAGGTGAGATTGAGTGAAATGAATAGTCCCAAAATAAAGTCCAGCGTGGGGATCCGATAGATCTTAATAGGTGCGTGGGATAAAGTTCCAGTGTACCACACGGTGAATCTGGGGTAAAAATTGCGCACTCACCAGAAGTGCGTCAAAAATACGCATGTAAGATTTATCCTGTAGTATCGGATAGCGGTCATCAATTGCCAAGATAAGGACAGGGTCCTACACCTTCCAATCGCAACTTGGGTTGGATACTCCAAAATTCATATACGTGTCTCAAGCGTGTCACCATCTGGGGTCCCCTTTTTTTAACAGGTTCTGTAAGTGGGGACTCAGTTCTGATGAGAGATGAAAAGAATTGCCTGTCCCAGTGGGAAGTCCTTCAGTCATGCAGTTTTATAGGTTCCTCTCTTGTACTGGAATGCTTACTCTGATTTCACTGCACACTCAAAAAGGGGACCCCAGATGGTGACACGCTTGAGACACATATATGAATTTTGGAGTATCCAACCCAAGTTGCGATTGGAAGGTGTAGGACCCTGTCCTTATCTTGGCAATTGATGACCGCTATCCGATACTACAGGATAAATCTTACATGCGTATTTTTGATGCAATTCTGGTGAGTGCGCAATTTTTGCCCCAGTTTCACCGTGTGGTACACTGGAACTTTATCTCACGCACCTATTAGGATCTGTCGGATCCCCACGCTGGGCCTTATTTTGGGACTTTTCATTTCACTCAATCTCACCTTCGTGTGATTTGATATTTGCACTTACCGTATTTTTCGCTCCATAAGACGCACTTTTTTTCCCCCAAAAAAGGGGGGAAAATGTCAGTGCGTCTTATGGAGCGAATATAGAGCGGCCGGTCCGATATTCCCACCGCCGCCGTGTCAGAATACCGGGCCGGCCGCTCAGCTCTGCAGTGGGACCTTACCTGTCCCTCTATCCAGCGGCGCGCTGTCTTCCCGGCTTCTGTAGTGTGCGTGACAGCCGGGTCCCAAGTGCGCATGCGGAAGAAGCAGTGCTCTTTGTGAATGGTAAGGCGGTACCTGGGACACATGACAGATCCCAGAAGCCGCCGGACCAATCACAAAACGCAGCGCTTCTCGCGCATGCGCACTGGGCATCCGGCTGTCCGAGCGCCCACACTACAGAAGCCGGGAAGACAGCGCGCCGCTGGATAGAGGAACAGGTAAGATAAAAAAAAAAAACTCTGCGGAATAGCGGGTACCTGTCAAATTCAGGTACCCGCTCCCCCTCCCTCCCCAAAGGTCAGCAGTCCTCTCCTGTACTGTCCGCAGTCTCTGGTCATCCCTGTACTGTCCGCAGTCTCTGGTCATCCCTGTACTGTCCGCAGTCTCTGGTCATCCCTGTACTGTCCGCAGTCTCTGGTCATCCCTGTGCTGTCCGCAGTCTCTGGTCATCCCTGTACTGTCAGCAGTCTCTGGTCATCCCTGTACTGTCCGCAGTCTCTGGTCATCTCCTCTACTATGTCTGCAGTCCATTAGTTCAGAATTTTTTTTTTCCTGTTTTCTGCCTCTAAAACCTAGGGTGCGTCTTATGGTCAGGTGCATCTTATGGAGCGAAAAATACGGTAATTTATAATATGTTATTTATGTAATTTGTTATTTTAGCGCTGCACCTTTATATATATTTACATGTACTTTACTGGAAGGTTCTTTCTTGGTTACCTTTTTTGGTGTTCTAGCCGCTGTCCTTTTGAGATCCCCGGATAGCGCTCGCATATTATCTTTTTATTATCCTAATGATTGCCCAATACCAACAGGAATGTGCTGGAGGGCCATGGACAAGCTCTGCCGCTTGGAGGAAGACATTTGGGCAGGATCAAACACTACCCCGTGTGTGTGTGTTTGTCACTCTCATGAGAAAATATTCTCATAAACAATCAAAATTCTGATCAGAGCAAACAAAATTGTGAGAAATCAGTACTCTGTGTTGCTTCATGTGATGCTATGGAAAGTAGAGCTCTTCTTTAAAGATAGGAAAGTGTAATAGAACAAAACGAGTGTGCCTCTTTTATGTCACATGATCTTTTTTTTTTTTTTTCTCTTCCTCTTCAGATCCTCGTTCATCTGGGCCTCTTAACAAAGGAATCTGGTTTCAAGATAGCTGAAAATGCGTTCAGCGGAGGGCCGCTCGGCGAATTAGTCCAATGGAGTGACTTAATTACATCTCTTTACTTACTGGGCCATGATGTCAGGATTTCAGCTTCAATAGCTGAGCTGAAAGAGTAAGAAGATTACTTTCAACGTTAAAACCAACTCTGATCGCACAGTGACTGTAGACACGTTCTCAGTGTGTGGTATTTGTCAGGGGGAGAAGCAGCCGAGTATTCCGGTGACTAATTGCGTTTAAGAAGATTACTTTTATTTCTGCACTGTGTTTTTGGTATTGTTGGGTATTTAATTTTCCTGTTGGTTCTTTTCTGGAAAACTAATCTGTACTGAAGGAAAAAATACAGGAGAACACAAGATTACTGTGTAGGCACAGTCCCTGTAATGTTCTGGAATGCATCTATAAGAAATATTATATTGCAGCTTGCCAGTCCTTAGATGTGGTGGCTGCAATAGGGGTTTTTTTTTTTTTTTTTTAAATGAAGGATCCAGTTTTTCAGAAAAATGTTTTTTAAAAGTCTGACATCACTTTTATAGAAAAAAACTGATGTAATAGCGGTGAAGCTCCTTTCCTCTACCAGTGCAGCACTGCAGGAACGGACTGCTTTTCCCATGATGCAATGAAATTTGTAGCTGCTAATGAGCGTGAATGTGATCAGGCCTGTGACTGATCTATGTCAGACCCGTGTGCATCAAATCCTAGTGTTGTCAGGTGCATCGGAGGCATAGGTGCAATGTTGAGCACTGCTGTCAGTGGTCTGTCAAACTCTATGACCCTTTTGCTTTTTGAGCATGTGGCCCTACCGCCCTGCCCGCTGGGTACAGTGTCCAGCTGAAGCATATTGTCAGTAAACGCACAGATCTGACACACTGGGGCCAAACCATGTGCATGTAGCCTAAATGTGAGTACAAAAATCCAGGAGGATCCCTGAGGGGAAAAGGGAACTTTGAGAGTAGTGTGACACTATCTGGCAATCAGACTTAAAGTGGTTCTAAAGGGTTTTTTACCTTAATGCGTAAACGTAAAAAAAACAAACCTGCATGCACCTATCCCCCCCCCCCACCCCCCCCTTGTACTTGCCTGATCTAAATCCAGCACTGTGAATGAGCGCAGAGGCTCCCTGTGCTTTTAGGGACATAGGCTAAAGTGGTTATAAACCAATGTAAACAAAGGATATCACTCTATGCTGTGCACTTTTTTTCAGTCCAGAGCACTAAGTGTCATTTCTCTCTGTTGCCTTGTTCCTTTGCCATCAGCATGAGTCACTTCTGACATGATTCCTGACACCAAGAGATAAAAAGGTGACAGGAGGGAGCTCCAGCACACAGCCTGTGATTGACAGCCTCAGCTCTGTTCCTTTGTGCTGTGGGAAGGGTGGGCGGGAATGGGGGGGGAGGGTATAAGTTGCTTTTCCACAGTCAGCTGTTGCTGAGATCTGCAGAGTGCATGTGATAGTCACAGGGCCAATCAGTGCTGTCCAGATTAGAGGGTCAGGGGTCTTGCAGACTCATATGACTATCAGGGGAGAATGAAAACTCCTCTTACAAGGTTAAGCAGTGCTCAGATACACTGATAGAAGTCACAAGACTGTTCTAACTGCTGATGAGAAAAGGTATTTAGCAGTTTCTATTTACGTTCTGTGCACTGTGGGGCACCAGATATAGTGAATGCAGGGTCCTGGGAGACCAGATATAGTGAATGCAGGGTCCTGGGAGACCAGATATAGTGAATGCAGGGTCCTGGGAGACCAGATATATTGAATGCAGGGTCCTGGGAGACCAGATATAGTGAATGCAGGGTCCGGGGAGACCAGATATAGTGAATGCAGGGTCCGGGGAGACCAGATATAGTGAATGCAGGGTCCGGGGAGACCAGATATAGTGAATGCAGGGTCCGGGGAGACCAGATATAGTGAATGCAGGGTCCGGGGAGACCAGATATAGTGAATGCAGGGTCCGGGGAGACCAGATATAGTGAATGCAGGGTCCGGGGAGACCAGATATAGTGAATGCAGGGTCCGGGGAGACCAGATATAGTGAATGCAGGGTCTGGGGAGACCGGATATAGTGGATGCAGGGTCCGGGGAGACCAGATATAGTGAATGCAGGGTCTGGGGAGACCAGATATAGTGGATGCAGGGTCTGGGGAGACCAGATATAGTGGATGCAGGGTCTGGGGAGACCAGATATAGTGGATGCAGGGTCCGGGGAGACCGGATATAGTGAATGCAGGGTCCGGGGAGACCAGATATAGTGAATGCAGGGTCCGGGGAGACCAGATATAGTGAATGCAGGGTCATGGGTTTAGTAACACTTTAGGCAAGTCACTGAGTTCAGTGATTGCAAAGGATCATTGTAAGCACTCTGGAAAATCTCAGCAATTTATGACGGTTTCCCTTTCTCTTTTATATAAAAGGGAGAGGTCTTTTCATGGTTGAGTCAACCCCTGGCTTCTTATATATGCTTATGCTGAGTGAAGCTTTAAAAGCTTGCATTGCATAATTTTATATATATTTTTAACTAGTTCACATCTGTTCCACTATGACAGCCTTCTCTTGGCTTTGTACAGCGGGACAGGGTTAGAATTGCTGCCCATTAAGCAAAGTTCCCCTTCACTTCCTGTTCCAGTGACCTGTCACAAGAACAGTATATGACAAGAGATCTCTCTGATAGGGGCAGAGATGGTAACAGAAATACCTTCAATAGCAATAGAACATCAGTCAGGTGTTTTTTTTTTTTGTTTTTTTTTGTTCCGATGAGACACTCACTCTTCTACAATGCCTTGATGTTGTCTGTACAGGAAGTATGGATACATCTCCCCAAACAAGGACATGGCAAGAAAAACCTTGCAGAAGTTCTAATGCTTAACTACTGTTATCAAAATTACTTTGAGTTGTGGCATATTCACAGTACTGGCTGTTGGGTATATAGATTTTCTAAAATGTTTGCTTTTTTTTGTTGCATTTTTTTCTAAACTCAAAATAGGGCTCTGTTATGAGGGCTGGTTAGATGCATACCATGCTCAGCCACCTACTGCAAATGGATATGCCCGTACGTCCTAAAATTTCAGTGGCTCCACCAGGATCATGAATTATTTTTATTATACAGGATTTATATAGCGCCAACAGTTTGCTCAGCGCTTTACAATATAACGGGAGACAATACAGCAACAATACAGTTCAATACAAGAGGGATTTGAGGGCCTGATCCTGGGAGCTTACAATCTAGGAAGGAGGGGGCTAGTGGTACAAAAGGTAGTAACTGTGGGGGATGGACTGGTTGGAAGAGTAGAAGATTCCAGTATTAGCTGAGGGCAGGATAGGCTTCCCTGAAGAGAGGTTTTCAGAGATTGCCTAAAAGTGAGCAGAGTTGGCAATAGTCTGATAAATTGGGGTAGAGAGTTCCAGAGGATGGGGGAAGCTCTGGAGAAGTCCTGGAGACGACCATGGGAGGAGGAGACAAGGGAGCTAGAGAGTAGGAGGTCTTGCGAGGAGCGGAGAGTACGGTTTGGGTGATATTTGGAGACAAGATTGGTGATGTAATTTGGGGCAGAGTTATAAATGGCTTTATGTTATTGTTAGTGTTTTGAATTTTATCCGTTGGGCAATGGGAAGCCAGTGGAGGGATTGGCAGAGGGGGGTGGAGGACACTGAGTGGAGGCCAGTGGAGGGATTGGCAGAGAGGGGTGGCAGATACAGAATGGTTAGTAAGGTGGATGAGTCTGGCAGCAGCATTCATGACAGACTGAAGAGAGGATAGCCTGCGATGAGGTCGGCCAATGAGGAGGGAGTTACAGTAGTCAGGGCGAGATATAACAAGGGAGTGAATAAGTTGCTTAGTGGTTTCCAAGGTTAGGAATGGGCGTATCTTGGAGATGTTTCAGATTTTAAGTCTACAAGATTTGGGGCTGAAAGGACAGATGGGAGTCTGATTACACCTAGTACCCTGGCATGAGGGGAGGGACTGATAATTGTGTTCTTGAATGCAGCTGCAGTCACAATACTGGTATGTGGGGATTTTTTTGCTCTATAAAGTAAGTGATCGGCGCGGCTATACAGCCGTTAGTTCACTTTTACAGGTGGCAGAAGGGGGTCTCCTGCCACTGCCTGCCACCCTCCTGTTCCACCAGAGCCCAAGACTGAAATGGGTAGAGATAGAGTAACTTCTGTTTCCTGATCATCTCTATGATGTTTGAAACCAGAATCAAGGATTTTGTCACTTCATGTTTTGGTCTGATATTTACAAATAGTTACTGTCTTGTGTTTTACAAGACTGATCTTGGTTTGATCAGCTGCTTTGAGGGCAGAGGAGAGGCTTGGGTCTAATAGACCCCAGATTTCTCAGTAAAGATTAACTGTCACTGCCCATGCCACTACAAGGATGTTGTTCATCCTGTATGATGGCATTAAAGTTGAGCATAAAAAAAAAAATGAAATGGGGAGACAGCGACAAAACTAATTTTAAATCAAATTAAAAATGTAAAGCTCCCCAGTCCCCCTGTGCTCACGCGCTAATGCAAACACATATGTAGATAATGCATGCATATGTAAACGGCGATCACACCACACTTGTGAGGTATTGCAGCAAATGTCAGAACAAGAACAATAGTTCTAGCACCCGACCTCCTCCTGTTTAACTCTAGACTGGTAACCTGTAAAGATGTTTAAAGCATCGCTTTAATTGTCAGGTACTTTAGTTTGTTGCCATTCCACTAGCATGTGCTGCTTTGAAGCGTGACATGTTTGGTATCTGTTTACTCAGCCTAGCATCCTCTTTTATAGTTTACCAAACAGCTGTGTACTGTTTGTACTAAATTTCATTAGTGTGTTTCCTGAACATTTGCGCTTGATAATCCACTGCGCAAATATCGTGTGATGTAAAAAGTCACCATTTTTTTTTTCTCCAGGACCTTTGCTTTTGAAAAACTGAAACATTTGTTTGGGCACCCAAACATGATATAAGTAATTAATTACAAAAAAAGTAGATTTTTACATGTATGTGAGAAGTGTCAGAATTGGCCTGGGCAGCAAGTGATTGATGAATGTTTGTTTTGTTTTTTTTTTATGGCGGACTGCTGGTCTGTGATCATTTCTATGCAGAACAGTCTTATATCTGATACTATGTTTTGGCTCAATCAGACTTGCTAGATGAAGCTCATTCTTATGCCATTTACAGCTGCCACTCCTGTCTGTACATCTTGTAATGATGATCACATATCCATGGCAGCAGCCCTGCTGTAGTGGACTTCTCCAAGAGGTTAAGTAGTTGGCCACTAAATTATATTAAATAGTCTTCCTTTGTATCCTCTGCTTGGCCATGCTAATCTCCAATAATAAACTGTTGCCTCTGATATAAGAAAGGCTTTGACCTGACTGGTGCAAGAGGACGTAAATTATAATAATCTGACTACCTAAACACTCAGAGTAATGAAAGGAGTAAATTAAAAATGTCTGTTGTAGATCTAGTTCTTTAAAGCTCCACTCCGGACTATTAAAACATTCTCTCCATCTCTTGCTCGCACTTCAACGGTTAATTGCTTATTTTGTCAGGAGAAGAGGAGAAACTTTCACTTACCTGATCCTCCGCTCCCCCACTCTCCAGCAGTGGACTGTCCCTCTTCATCCTCAGGGCTATGGACCCCACTCAGGTCTTAATGACTTTGGGACCCTAGACCAGTGGAATGTGAGGGTGGACACTGTGGGGACTGATCTAGCTGTGAGGAGTGAAGGATCAGGTAAATCTTCTTTTTTTTTTTTTTTTTTTTTTTTTTTTTTTTCTTTTTTCTTCTTTCTTTTCGCTAGGTGTAAATGAGCAATTAACGCTGCAATGTGGGCACATCCCCACTTCAAGGGATAATGTTTTGTTTGCCCAGAGTTTGGTTTTAGGATTATTGAAATCCATCAACCACCCTAACTGGCTGCATGTGTTTGGGATTTGATTGTTTGAAACCAAACTGGAAAATCCTGAATGCATCTGCGTTTACCTAGAATACATGTCTATTGATCCATTTAAAGGAGAAGTAGGGCCAAAGCTCTTTTGGCCCTACTATTCCACCTTGGGGATTACAGGAGTGCACTTGGTTCTGTAGTCCTGTGACCCATATTCTGTGGACAGAGGGCTAAAGCCTGGTGTCACTCAGCCAGTCCAGCCTCTGGAGAGATGAAGACTGTCAGGATCCACCCAGATGCCTGACCGGCAGCTGGCTCAGCCTGAGGCTGGGCATACACTATACATTTTTCTGACAAATTTCTGCCCAATTTCCTTTAGATTTACCTTCAACTATGTAGTGCAAAGGCTTGCCCAATTGAATACAATTGAAAATGTTGTTTAGGTTTGACCTCCTGTTATATGGTTTTTGGTAAATATAAAGCAAAATTCTCAAGAAAATTGTATAATGTATGGCCAGCATGAGCCATCCACTTCCGCCCCCTGTACAGCCTGGCACTCCAGTGAGGACTGGAGGGGTGGAGCAGAGAGTCTGTAACTTACATTCATTGGCTTTCTGCTCACTGATGACCAAGAACTGAGTGATCAGCTGATCGCTCATTTCGGTCTTGGAGCCGGCGGGGGGGGGGGTAGATACAGCATCAGACTAATGCTGTATCCACCTAGGTCAGTAAATGTTTGTTTTATTTTTAGTAGATGTAAACTCTGTCATCTCATTGATGCTGATCTCCTACAGACATTTCCTGAATACAAGCATATCAGCAATGTGCATTGCATTTCTAAGGTTTCCTATTGGCCCCAACAGTAAAAAATACCTTTGTAGTTCTATTGAAGCATCTGTGTGTAGGCTCCACCAGAAGCCCATGTTAAAGAACGACAGCTCGGTACACAAGGACGGAATATTGTGACCCCAGAATAGTGTTGACACTAGTAGTTCCCTCTTCCAGCTGTAGTTTAATTTATCATGCGACTTTTGTTTTCATAAAATCTTCTATTTCTCCAGGATCATGAAGAAGGTTGTGGGAAACAGATCAGGCTGCCCTACCCAAGGTGATAAAGTGGTGGAACTCATCTATATCGATATTGTGGGACTGGCTCAGTTCAAGAAGACTCTCGGCCCTTCCTGGGTGCACTATCAGTAAGTGGCATGCAGAAAATATCATTTTCACAGCAGGCTTGTAAGTGTTCTAACGTAGTGGAGCCCCTTTTATCACAAATTGTTTTATTATAGATCTAGCCCTTGTGTGTTTGTTCAAATTCCCAAAACCCACCCATTTATGTATACCATGGACCACAACTGCTGGATTTGTAGCTCAACTTCAGCCATGCAGATAATAAACAGTTGAAAGGCATATTTGTAAACTTTTTTTACCTGCTGAAGTGTTTGTGATTTGTTCAGCCACTCTTGTATTTCATGCACCTCTGTACTGTCTTCATGGTTCATACACCAGCATCTTGTATCAGGATTTCATTAGCAAGGTCTCCCTTCTGGAATTGCCAGTTCCACCCATGGCTAATGATTTCATGATTTTATGCTGGATTCCCTTTGCTGGGCCATGGGTTGTGCCGTAGTATGAAATGGTACACAGAATATTTAGTCATGATGTTCTCCTCCAGCAATAATGGCACCATGTCTCCCATATCAGAGTGTGTTCAGTAATTGGGCTGCCACTGATGTAACTCCAGCACATACACACTGGACTTGTGTTATCCCACAAGCCAGCTCTATCCTGAATGTGCGCTGCTTCTAAAAAAAATAAAATAAATAAATACATTTTTTTTTTCTTGTCAGAAGACTTTTTTTTCCAATATAACTAAACTAGCAGTTTTTTCGTTTTTTTTTTTTTTTTTTTTTTTTTTAAATTAAACTCTGGGCACAAAAGAAACCTAATAAATCCACTTTGTGTGCAGCAAATGCCTTTGGAAGCCCAATTATTATGTTGTAAATGTAGCAGTGACATGATTGTGCAGCCCATAGCTTGTGTAGAAAGAGTAGCACAGCAAGCTTCACCCACTACCGGCTGCCTGCAGAAAATACAGGAGGGGGCAGAGACGACCAGTCACTCAGCACAGAGAGTGAGCAGCAGTGATTGGTCTCCATCCTTGCCGTCTTAATGGCATCATGGGCCTCTGGGCAAAGTAATGTGCTGGGGTCCCTACCGGGGAGATGGTGAGCTGTGGCACATGGTGTGTTGCTAAATAATGCTACATATTGGGATTGGCTTTTTAGTCTGATTGGAAAAAAAAATGAAAATTTCTAATTTTTAAATTATTTTTTTCCAACCTTTTATATATTTTTTCACAATGCTGTTGGGGGAGGTGGTGTCTTTAGTGAGATATCAGGACACTTGAACTGTCTTGTTTGAGACAAAGGATCTAAGGCTCCTGTTCATTAATACACTGAAGCATTAAATAAACCGTTTCCAATGCTTCAGTTATGAACACCGTGAGTGATTGGTACTGATCACTCACTGTGTTCATTTAGAAACATAAGGGGCCAGTAAATAACATGTTTACCGGCCCCTTCCCCCACTCTCCATCCTGAGAATTCCCTGCAGCTGGAAGGAGAGGAGGGACACCGACAGGAGAAAAGGGAAGCCTCTAGCGCTGTAGATGGGCACACAGTGGACCCAAGCAGCGGGGAAATCACATGCGGTCAAGACGAGGGGTGATCAGTCTGTGGGTGGGGGAAATTACTGGAACCAATCTTTTTTGGATCTGCCAGCTTTCAGCTGCTGCAATGAAAGCCACACAGAAGATTGGTTTTGGTTATTTCCCCTATCTGCTGTACTGATCACTTCCCCAAGGGTGGGAAACGGCAGGGGTCCCCCATGTACCTGGCCCAGGCGCTCCCATGCAAAAAGTCTGCCCTAGTCTTTATAACAGAGGCAAAATTTCACCCTGGTTCATTGCATAGCTCTGGACAAAGCACACAAAGATTCAAGTAGGAATAAACATGACTTTTTATAATCTTCCTTCTGCTTTAAAGTAAACTAGAGAAATGATTGGGAGTTTGAGCTGTGAAAGTGACCTTTTCATAAAGGTTTTGTGGAAGGAGAAAGGCGCACAAATCTGCAAAGCGCTTTTGCTACTAGTGTTTGAGAAATAAAAGCCGTGGATTATTCAGTTTGAAAGCTGTTGTCCTTTTAAACCGGTTTATCTTGTTAATGGATGTTGTCTTGAAATCTGTATCATTTTGAATGATGGAAAAGTTGTTAGATCACAAAGAATACGTTCAAGTACATAAGTGACTTTTCTTGCTCATCGGGTATGTTGAAATGTTTACATACTGTGGATTGCTTCAATGACCTTGTAGCCCTCCATTTCATACCCTTCTATCTGCCCATCCAGCCAACACCCTTATTAATACACAGGTATATTTACAACAGGCAGTTCATGCAGTGGTGTGGCCTTGCAGTGCAGGGATCCTGAGATCAACTCACGCCAGTCATTGCATGAAGTTTTTATATTTCCAGGATTTGGGTTTCCTGACAGTAATCCTATTTCTACCCACAGTTCAGAATAAAGACTGGTAGGTGAACTGACCTTGATGCTAAGGCCCCATTTACGTAAGGCCCCATGTGCACTAGAAGTTTTGTTAACTCTTATAGTGGTCTTTCCTTGTGGCAAATCTAGGGAGTGGGAGGAATAGTGCCCCACTGTAGGTGTCGGTGGGAGGGATAGTGCCCCACTGTAGGTGTCGGTGGGAGGGATAGTGCCCCACTGTAGGTGTCGGTGGGAGGGATAGTGCCCCACTGTAGGTGTCGGTGGGAGGGATAGTGCCCCACTGTGGGCGGGAGGGATGGTGCCCCACTGTGGGCGGGAGGGATGGTGCCCCACTGTGGGCGGGAGGGATGGTGCCCCACTGTGGGCGGGGGGAGGGACAGCGCCCCACTGTGGGCGGGGAGGAGGGACAGCGCCCCACTGTCGGTGGGAGGAATCGTGCCCCATATCATTGGGAGGTATAGTGCCCCAAGGGCTAGATAAAGGCTAGCAAAGGGCGGCATCTGGCCCTCGGCTGCTGCTTGGAGACCACTGCTTTGCATTGTAGAGGAGAGATGTGGGTTCTTATCGACCCCATATCTCTCTATAAAGAGGACCTGTCACTGCTTATTTCTGTCACAAGGGATATTTGCATTCCTTGTGATAGGATTGAAAAAAAATTTTTTTTTAAAAGGGACAGTGTAAAAAAAAATGCTTAAAGTGCCCCCATCCACTTGTGCTCATGCCCAGTGGTGAATGCACACGTAGGCCATGGCCACATATGTAAACGGTGTTCAAATCACACGTGATGTATCGCTGAAAATGTCAGAGTGAGAGCAAATAATTCTAGCTTTAGACCTCCTCTGTAACTTTAAACTGGTAACCTGTAGAAATGTTTAAAGCTTCACCTATGGAGATTTTTTGAGTAACGTAGTTTAGCACCATTCCATGAGCATGCGCAATTTTAAAGCGTGACATGTTTGGTATCTATCTACTCGGTGTAACATAATTTTTCATATTTTACAAAAAAATTGGGGTATAGTTTTTTTTATTCATTAACGTTAGGGATGCACCAAAATTTCGGCCACTGAAACATACCAGCCGAAAATAGCAATGCCTATAGGAAAAAGTTAGCCAATGCAGGAGACCGTGTGTACTGCAGATGTGAGGGGGCAACTGAAAAAAGCAGGAGAGGAGCAGTGTATGCAGTGACTGGCTGTCACTATATGTCAGTGCCGGTTTCTAAATATAATTACTGGCTTTTTTTTTTTTCTTCTCTATAGCTCACAGAATTCGCTGTCACTTTCCCACCAGCTAAAGGAAACCGTTTCTTTTTAGTTTATTTCCCAAGATAAAAGAAACAAAGCTCCAGGGAATGTGACAGCTCATTCTGTGAGCTATAGTGAAGAGAAAAAAAAAAGCCTGCAATTGCATTTAAAAACCGGCACTGACATATAGTGACAGCCAGTGAGGGAGCCTCTCTGTATACACTGCTCCCTCTCTGTATACACTGCTCCCTTCCCCCTACAAAGAGGACCTGTCACTCATATGCTATCACATAGGGGACTATTGTTCCCCTATGTGATGGCAATAAAATCATAAGTTAAATAAAATATAAATAAATATACATGAAAGTAGAAAAAAAGCAAAAAAAAATTGGAGCCTCCCCACCCCCCACAGACGCAGACATTTCGGGTTCGGTTTTTAGCCACATGCAGTCTGAATTTTTAATTTCGGTTTCGGCACCAGAATTTTAATTTCGGTGCACCACTAATTAAAGTGTAATTTTTCCTAAAGAAATTACTTTTGAAAAATACACATTTTTATAAACTGTCCATTTTTGGTTTTCGGCCAAGTGCATCCTGAGTTTTCGGTTTCGGCACCAGAATTTTCATTTTGGTGCACCACTAGAAAAACCCTTCTGGTTTGTGTGTTTGAGGAGTTTTCTGGTAAAACAACTCTCCACACTCCTAGACGCATGCACAGAAACGCTCTACACCCTTTTCCAAATTATTATGTAAATTATATTTTTCTCATTTACCTAAATGATGTTCATAACAGTCAGCATAATTCTCATGTTATCAACTATAAGATTACAATTCAAATTTTATTGAACAAACCTCCTAATGATAACAGGATTTGTTTTAAACATAAAACACTTCCAATGAACTGTTCCAAATTATTACGCACAGTAAGTTTCAAAACACTTTATAGGTTGTAAGGAACTGAAAATTGTCATTTGTTGTGTTTGCAGCATATTTACTGAAATCAAAAGCCATTTCAATCAAACTTTTAACAACATTTTAACTTTTTAAACATTTGAACCGGTCACGTTACATTTTAACATAGGACCCCTTATTTGATAGCAGCTTCACAAGTCTTGCATCCATTGAACTTGTGAGTTTTTGGACAGTTTCTGCTTGAATCTGTTTGCAAGATGTCAGAATAGCCTCCCAGAGCTGCTGTTTGGATGTAAACTGCCTCCCACCCTCATAGATCTTTTGCTTGAGGATGCTCCAAAAGTTCTCAATAGGATTGAGGTCAGGGGATGATGGAGGCCACACCATGACTTTCTCTCCTTTTATCCCCATAGCAGCCATTGATGCAGAGGTATTCTTTGCAGCATGAGATGGTGCATTGTCATGCATGAAGATGATTTTATTACGGAAAGCATAGTTCTTCCTTCTGTACCAAGGAAGAAAGTGGTCAGTCAGAAACTCCACATACTTTGCAGAGGTCATCTCTACACCTTTGGGGACCCTACAGGGGCCGCCCAGCTCTGTTCCCATGATTCCGGCCCAAAATATGACTCCACCACCGCCTTGCTGACGTTGCAGCCTTGTTGGAACAGGGTGGCCGTCCACCAACCATCTGGACCATCCAGGGTTGCATGACACTCATCAGTAAACAGGACTGTTTGAAAATTAGTCTTCATGTATTTTTCTGCCCAATGCAGCCGTTTCGGCTTGTGAGCATTGGTTCGTGGTGGGCAAATAGAAGGTTTATGCACAGTTGCAAGACTCTGGAGGACTCTACACCTTGATGTCTGTGGGGCTCCAGAGGCACCAGCAGCTTCAAATATCTGTTTGCTACTATGTAATGGCATTTTTGCAGCTGCTCTCTTGATCCGATGCATGGAACTGGCAGAAATCTTCCTCAATGTGCCATTATCTGCACAAACCCGTCTGTGCTCTAAATCAGCCACAAATCTCTTAAAAGTGCGATGATCACGCTTAAGTTTTCGTGAAATATCTAATGTTTTCATACCTCGTCCAAGGCATTGAACTATTTCACTCTTTTCGGCAGCAGAGATCCTTTTTCTTCCCCATATTGCTTGAAAATGGTGCTCTGCTTAATAATGTGGAACACCGTCCTTTAGTAGTTTTTCCTTAAATTGGGCTCACCGGCCAATCTAATTATCACAGGTGTCCGAGATTATTTTCAGTGATCAAAAGAGCCCTGACACACAATGCCATCCATGAGTTACACTGAAAAACAAAATATTTCATCTTTGTTACATTTAAATAGAATTTGCATAATAATTTGGAACAGGGTGTATATGAGCATTATTCTGCTACCGAGGGAACTGGTGGTTTTTTAAGCCCAGTGTGCATAGGCCCCTAATGTTGCTGCTTACATTTTCACCTACAGAGCCTTGAAAAAGTATTCATACTTCTTGAGATTTTCCACGTTTTGTCATGTTACAACCAAAAACGTAAATGTATTTCATTGGGGTTTTTTGTGATAGACGAACACAAAGTGGCACATAATTGTGAATTAGAATGAAAATGATAAATGGTTTTCAAAATTTTTTACAAATATCTGAAAAGTGTGGCATGCATTTGTATTCAGCCCCCTTTACTCTGATACCCCAAACTAAAATCATGTGGAACCAATTGCCTTCAGAAGTCACCTAATTAGTAAATAGTCCACCTGTGTGTCATTTTTAATCTTGGTATAAATAAAGCTGTTCTTGGTGAACAAACAGCATCATGAAGGCCAAGGAACACACCAAACAGGTCAGGGATAAAGTTGTGGAGAAGGTTAGGCTATAAAAAAAATCCCAAGCTTTGATCGTTTCACAAAGCACTGTTCAATCCATCATCTGAAAATGGAAAGAGTATAGCACAACTGCAGACCTACCAAGACATGGCTGTCCACCTAAGCGGAGAGACTGGGCAAGGAGAGCATTAATCAGAGAAGCAGCCAGAAGGCCCATGGTAACTCTGGAGGAGCTGCAGAAATCCACAGCTCAGGTGGGAGAATATTTCCACAGGACAGCTAACAGTCATGCACTTCACAAATCTGGACTTTATGGAATTGTTTCTGGAAGAAGGGAAAGAAGCCATTGTGAAAAGAAAGCCATAAGAAGTCCTGTTTGCAGTTTGCAAGAAGCCATGTGGGGGACACAGCAAACGTGGAAGAAAGTGCTCTGGTTAGATGAGACCAAAATTGAACTTTTTAGTCTAAAAGCAAAATGCTATGGGTGGTGGAAAACTAACACTGCACATCACCCTGAACACCCCATCCCCACCGTGAAACATGGTGGTGGCAGCATCATGTTGTGGGGATGCTTTTCTTCAGCAAGGACAGGGAAGCTGGTCAGAGTTGATGGGAAGATGGATGAAGCCAAATACAGGACAATCTTGGAAGAAAACCTTTTGGAGTCTGCAAAAGACTTGAGACCGGGGCAGAGGTTCATCTTCCAGCAGGACAACGACCCGAAACATCCAACCAGAGCTACAATGGAATGGTTTAGATCAAAGCATATTCACAGTCCAGACCTAAATCCAATGGAGAATCTGTGGCAAGAATTGAAAATTGCTGTTCCCAGATTCTCCATCCAATCTGACAGAGCTTGAGCGATTCTGCAAAGAAGAATGGGCAGAAATGTCCCTCTCTAGATGTGCAAAGCTGGTAGAGACATCTCCAAAAAGACTTGCAGCTGGAATTGCAGAGAAAGGGGGTCCTACAAAGTATTGACTCCGGGGGGGCTGAATACAAATGCTGCCACACTTTTCAGGTATTTATTTGTAAAAAAATGTTGAAAATCATTTATCATTTTCCTTCAACTTCACAATTATGTGCCACTTTGTGTTGGTCTATCACATCAAATCCCAATAAAATACATTTACGTTTGTTGTAACATGACAAAATGTGGAAAATTTCAGGGGGTATGAATACTTTTTCAAGGCACTATAAGTTGAGTGGGAACAGTTACCAAATTTTAAAGCAGACTTTATGCAAAATTGGCTGCAAAGGTAGAATACACTTTCATGTTTGTTTGAATCTTCTTTCCAGGAACTGCACTCTGTCTTCAGTGTAATATTAGCTTTTCCTCGCCCTTTGTTCTGGCACGCAGCTAACTCTTCTCCTTGGTGTGCAGCTACTTAGTTTAATCATTTATGAACTCCTGCCAGATATTGTGAGACGATGCTTAAAGCTAAGCTCCAAGCATATATTAAAGACACAAATTAATGCAGCTCTGTGTCCATTAATAAATGATTACATTTTTTTTTTTGTAAAAGCAAGCAGTGAAAGTCCCAAATTTGACCTGGTATCAGCTTCTTGAAATCCACTGTACAGCAGCACTCAGACTTGGAGATGGAGGGACAGCCAATGGGAGATGGAGGGACAGCCAATGGGAGATGGAGGGGCAGCCAATCAGTTGTTCTGCAGTGTTCAATTGCTGGCAAGGGGCATTCAGATAGGAGAGAGCAAAGTGCCTTAGAGATGAGCTCATTGTGATGCTTTATTTTTCCCTGTTCAGTCACAGACTGGGGGAGGGACAAGACCTGCAAGTGTAACTGCAGCAGAGCTGTGCTGTAAAGCAGAGCTGTGTACGTTTCTGAACTGAATGGACAAATATTAATCCTTTGGCAGGTACAACAACTTATTTATACTGTGTTTTGCCCTTTCATCTTTTCATTAAGCTGTTTTCCTGGACTTCAGCTTTAAAGTGTTACTAAAACCACAACAGTAAAATCAGTCTGTATATGCAGTAATGCATGCTTGTTATACTCACTGTGGAACCTAAGAGGTTAATCCTCTGCCTTGTGTAAGAAGGCTGTTTGATCCTGACTTCCCTGTCCCTCCTCTTGTTCAAATGTCCACGCTGATAAGACAGACTGAACCCGTAGCCCTTCTGCACATGCTCAGTTTAGCGTGTATTGCTAGAGAGATTTTTTTTTTTCTTGGGAGTGCATGTGATCAGCACAGGGCCAATCAGCACTGTCCAGACAGAGGTCAGGGGTTTTGCATCCTCCTAGAACAGAAAAAACTCCTCCTCCTACAAGCTTTAACCAGTGCTCTGCTGAACACTGATAGAAGTCACAAGATTGCTCTAACTGCTGATGAGAAAAGTTATTTTATTATATTATATTTACTAAAATAAATTGCACTTCCATGTTGTGTGTACTGTGGGGGACCAGATATAGTGAATGTTGGGTGTAGTAACACTTTAAAGCTTATAATTCCTACACACTTGAACCTATAACCACTGCTCTACCAAGGTATGTTTATAAATGGCATGGTAGACAAGTGCTTAAATCAGTTTGGCAGCTGTGAGCCTGGTACTGGCTTTAACAGCCAGTGAAAGGCTTTGCTATAAAATTGATCCATGCAGGTCATTGCCTCCCCCCCCCCCAATCCCAATGGCAGCACCTGAGGTGGTTCTTGGGCTCTCCTGAGCCTGGGACTCTGGGAAACTACTTATACAGTGAGTGCTGGATGAGCATTGGGAACATCCATTCCTGATCCTTCTTCCTATGACTGATGAGCCTGGAAGTAACATGTATTAATATAGTGCAGCGCTACTATGCTATTAGCACAACATATCATGTAAATCATCCAAACATGCAAATAATATATGTGAAGTGATACAAGATTCTATAAAGTGCCACAATGTGCTCCAGTATAAGTGTTCAAATACTATGTGACCGAAGATCCTGATATAACTTCAGAACCTGTGCATTAATAACCAATCAATGCGTGTATCATTACATATAGACAACCCCCCATGAATATGATAAATAAAACCACACTTTAAGTGATCAGTGATAAAAGTGACCAAATGAATTCAAATATATAACTTTAAAATATATTCCACTCGAATAAAGTTCATAAATCATCCAGATAGTGCTCTAAACAACAATTTAAAAAAATGATGATTTCTGTGATGGTGTCAGCACACTTATCCTCCATGGCTAAAATGCCCCTCACCTCCACTCTGCGACCCAAAGGGCCACTAAGCCTCCAGGATCATTCCTAGATCCTTCTCCAGTAATGGCTGGTATCCTCTGCACTCCTCCTATGGTTTCCCTCTCAGGTAAGTAATCTGTACTCCAGATCTCTCAGGATAGGTACACCAGCTATATATATCACTCACCATGAACCATGGAAAGTGAAAAAAAGTTCCTTCATAGTGCAGTAATTATGGGTAAATCAGACTCTTTAATGTATAAAAATGCCCACTCACTTGGTGTAAATGAAATCACAGCCAAAAACAGCAAAAAACCTCATGCCTGGGTGTACTGCATATTATTACTTGTTTTGTTTCAGTGATTGAGGTTTCAGTTTAAAGTGTGAGCTGCTTTAATTCATAGGTATACTCCATATATGCGCAGGAGGAATTTGTATTAAGTAACATGTATTGCATCACTTTCAAGACCGCAGCTGTCACTCTTGGGCTAGTGTAGCTGAGGAAACGGCTATTCAAGCATGATTCTGTGCTTGAATAGTTGCATTGGAGGGAGCCTCCTCTGTGATAGCAATAAAGTTGGAGAAAAAGTGTTAAATTATTTTAAAACAAATAATAAAAAAAAATTTAAAGCACTCCCGCCACCTCCATACACACCTCATATACATTGCGCAGTGTAAGGCGAGTTCATCACAGGTGAAACTCAAAAAATTTGCATATCATGCAAAAGTTCATTTATTTTAGTAATGTAACTTAAAAGGTGAAACTAATATATGAGATAGACTCATTACATGCAACGCAAGACAAGTCGTGATTTGTCATAATTGTGGTGATTATGGCTTACAGCTCATGAAAACCCCAAATCCACAATCTCAGAAAATGAGAATATTGTGAAAAGGTGCAATATTCTCGGCTCAAAGTGTCCCACTCTAATCAGCTAATTAAGCCATAACACCCGCAAAGGGTTCCTGAGCCTTTAAATGGTCTCTCAGTCTGGTTCAGTAGGAATCAGAATCATGGGAAAGACTGCTGACCTGACACTTGTGCAGAAAACCATCATTGACACCCTCCATAAGGAGAGAAAGCCTCAAAAGGTAATTGCAAAATAAGTTGGATGTTCCCAAAGTGCTGTATCAAAGCACATTAATAGAAAGTTATGTGGGAGGGAAAAGTGTGGAAGAAAAAGGTGCACAAGCAGCAGGGATGACCGCAGCCTGGAGAGGATTGTCAGGAAAAGGCCGTTCAAAAGTGTTGGGGACTTTCACAAGGAGTGAACTGAGGCTGGAGTCAGTGCATCAAGAGCCACCACACACACAGATGGATCCTGGACATGGGCTTCAAGTGTCGTATTCCTCTTGTCAAGCCACTCCTGAACAACAAACAACATCGGAAGCGTCTTACCTGGGCTAAAAAAAAAACAGACCTGGTCTGTTGCTCAGTGGTCCAAAGTCTTCTTTTCTGATGAGAGTAACTTTTGCATCTCATTTGGAAACCAAGGACCCCGAGTATGGAGGAAGAATGGAGAGGCACACACTGCAAGATGCTTGATGTCCAGTGTGAAGTTTCCACAGTCTTTGTTGATTTGGGGAGCCATGTCATCTGCTGGTGTTGGTCCACTGTGCTTCATTAAGTCCAGGGTCAACGCAGCCGTCTACCAGGAGATTTTGGAGCACTTCATGCTTCCTTCCACAGACGAGTTTTATGGGGATGCTGACTTCATTTTCCAGCAGGACTTGGCACCTGCCCACACCGCCAAAAGCACCAAAACCTGGTTCAATGACCGTGGGATTACTGTGCTTGATTGGCCAGCAAACTCGCCTGACCTGAACCCCATAGAGAATCTATGGGGCATTGCCAAGAGAAAGATGAGAGACATGAGACCGAACAATGCAGAAGAGCTGAAGGCCGCTATTGAAGCATCCTGGTCTTCCATAACACCTCAGCAGTGCCACAGGCTGATAGCTTCCATGCCACTCCGCATTGAGGCAGTAATTGCTGGAAAAGGTGCCCAAACCAAGTACTGAGTACATATGTATGCTTCTACTTTTCAGAGGTCCGATATTGTTCTATGTACAATCCTTGTTTTATTGATTGCATGTAATATTCTAATTTTCTGAGATTGTGGATTTGGGGTTTTCATGAGCTGTAAGCCATAATCATCACAATTATGACAAATCACGGCTTGAACTATCTTGCTTTGCATGTAATGAGTCTATCTCATATATTAGTTTCACCTTTTTAAGTTGCATTACTGAGATAAATGAACTTTTGCACGATATTCTAATTTTTCGCGTTTCACCTGTACATGTAAACATTAATTGCGCCACATGTGAAGTGGCATCGTAAACATATGGGTAAGAGAAATAATTCCGAAGCCATAATTCAATTAAGTTTACACTGAACTTTTAAAGGGTTTTAAAGCATTGCCTATGGAGAATTTTGGGTACCGTAGCTTTTTTGCCAATCACAGGCATGTGCAATTATAAGGATTTGACATGTTTGGTATCTACTTACTCAAAGCAGCTCAATCTTTTATATTTTACCCCAAAATTTTGTATAATGTGCATATGTGCACTAAAATTACTTTTTTTCTTTTGTTTCCTCTGAAAATATGCATTTGATAAATAGCTGCTCAAATATCGTGCGACATACATACAACTACCACCATTTTGTTCTCCAAGGTATCTGCTTTCAGAAAATATATACTACTTGGGGAATTTACTGCAATTTCTAGAAAAAATGCAGTAATTAACCTGTGAAAAAAATTGTCCCAGTAGGCAAGTAGTAATGTAGAAGTGTTTTGCACGTCTAATGTTAAAATGTGGAAATTGGCCTGGTTTTCTGTATGATCTTGCTGGGAAGCTGTGTTGTTGAATACTATTTTAAATGAGTTCTAAGTTAACCGCATTTCATTTTTCAGGTGTATGCTGCGAGTTCTGGATTCATTTGGGACTGAACCGGAATTTAATCACGCCCAGTATGCTCAATCCAAAGGCCACAAAACACCTTGGGGAAAATGGAATCTGAACCCTCAACAGTTCTATACCATGTTTCGTAAGTTTGCTTCTTAAAGAGTTTTAAAGTATTTGCTGGTTTTATAGGGGATAGGATAGAAGACATTTGCATTCATGTTGTGCACCTGCACCCGCGTTGATGTCATTGGGAGCAGCGACTCTGGTGCATCGCCATGCATGTTAATTGGGACACAGCAGCTGCACAAACACCTGTGCATCTCTATCCAGGTAAGTACTGCCCTCACTCGGGTGTATGCTGTAGTACGCCTGTGTGAACGAGGCCTAATCCTTATCTGGCTTTACTACCTGAGGCATTGCTGACTAATCTGTTGAATTGGATAAGTGTAAGTCTGAATTCCTGTCTGCAATGCTTGTTCCAGGTCATCAACTTCCTAAATAATGCCACGACCTCCATCTAGAAGGAGGAAAGCTAAAAACTAATCCTAGAAACTAGCATTTTACTGAAAGAGTAGCTGGTGGCTGCAATAGAATTCTAGCAGAGATGGTGAGCCAGTCAAGTCGGGTTCTAACCCTGCCAAAGCTGTATGTCGTTCAGAACTGATAGCGGGGGGGTTTTACACACTCTCCCAGGCTGTACATCTGACAAGCGGGCTCCTGCCAAAAAGACAAACAGAGCGCACCAGCCTAGTGCACTATTCCAAGGTAAGTTTAATAAAATTATGGTAGAAACACAAACAATATGTAAAAAAGGAATATCAGGTTACAACCTCTTAGTACAGACCCAGAGAACCATCAAACCACCATAGGGACACTGTCCAGGATCCTGCAAATGGCTTACGTGTTTCGAGGGCAACCCTCTTCCTCAGAGCCCTCAGGGTTGCCCTCGAAACACACAAGCCATTTTCAGGATCCTGAACCATAATTTTATTAAACCTTACCTTGGGATAATACATTAGGCTTGTGCGCCCGGTTTCTTTTTGCAGTTTGGACCAACCTAGCCGTTTGAGAGCAGAAAGGCCTAATATTTCCCTTGGTTGCCTCAACATAGACAGTAGGAAAACTATCCCTGGTCTTCCACACTTATGTACAGGAGAATTTGACTCTTTGCTATGACTTTTTGTCCCCTATGTGATGTGAAATAAAGTTACGTTTTGTTTTTTTTGGGGTTTTTTTGTTGTGGTTTTTTTTTTTTTTTTTATATTGAAGAAAAAAAAAGTAATACCCAAGAGGCCTTTTTCCACATGTACGCACATATGAACACAAATGTGCACAGGGTGCCTACGTATAAAAACAACAATTGCAATACACATATGTTGCATATCGCCACGCACACCGGAATAAGAGCAATATTTCTAGCACCAGACCACTCCGTATCGCCAAACTGATGACCTATAGGGGCTTTTATCGCCTTTTCACAGACGCAAGCAAATTTAAGGTTTGACATGTTTGATATCTATTTACTTGGTACTACCTCCTTTTTTATATTTTACCAAAACTTGGGTAATTTATTGCATTTGTGTGCCCTAAAATTAACTTTTAGTGTATTTTTTACTGAAATTTTGCGTTCCCTAGACGTTTGTGGAAATATTGTGACATAAATTGCAACTATTACTATTTTATTGTGTAGGGTGTCTTTTTTCAGAAAATATATAATTTGGGTTTTTTTGCAATTTTCAGATCTAAAATGATTTTTTAAACGTATGCATAAACGGCTCTGGCAGCAAAAAGGTTAAACATGCTTGGGAAAAACCTAGATCTATACTTGAACAAGAGCAAAAGAAAGGCAGACTTGATGGCATCACTTGGCCTTTTTTTCTGCCATCCCTTGTTTGTGTCTATGCCAGCTGTCTTAGCCTGCACCTATGTTGGCAATGATAGCGTCCCTACAGCTCTAGTCAGATGTCCTCAAGGCAGTCGGGTGAACAGCGTGTGTTCTTCTTAAGTTCTGCATTGTTTTCAGTTCCCTATTTAAAAACAATGTTATTAGCATCTCCATTAAAAAATGTTTTTCTTCATTAAACCCTTACATATACCCAGTGAAGTGACTGGCCTCCGGTGATACACAGGGATGAAACAAATCCTCCACATAAGTTGTACCTGTCTATCTGCAGTCTTCTCTTCTCTAAATCTGTTTAAAATGCTGAATTTATCAAACTTGTTTGGGAGTTCAGAAAAAGGGGGCGGAGAGAGCTGATGTTAGAGCTCAGTGAAGAGAGCTCTGAGAGCTGATTGGAGGGAAGAAATACCCCCCCCCCTCTCTCCATGCACACAGAACAGAGCTGAGGCTGTCAATCTGCTGGAGGCCCTTTTCCTGTCACCATTTTTTCTTTTGGTGTCAGTAATTCATGCTGATAGCAGAGGAACAAGACAGCAGACAGAAATAACACTTAGTGCTTTGGATTGAGACAAGTACACATTATAGAGGGATATGCTTTGTTCATATTTCATGTCTGAGGAGCTCTACTGCCTTTGAGAGATTATTATATTATTATTATTATACAGTATTTATAAAGCGCCAATAGTTCGCTCAGCGCTGTACATTACAAAGGGGGACAGAACAATAACAATACAATGCAAAACATGAGGGGATCGAGGGCCCGAGAGATCATGTGACTACAGCAATATTGAAGTTACCACTGCCAACATGAGCACAGGTTAAGTGTTTTCTACAGTCACTACTCCATGTTTTTTTGCCAACCTAAAGTGGTCCATCAAGCCTACATCATTCGTGATTTTTTTTCTTTTTATTTATTTTAGGTGTGCTTATCTGAGTATAGATCTGTGATTGTCCCAAGCATGTTTGCATGTTTCTATATTTAACATTATATTAGCTTCCCCATTTGCCATTGGACTGAGAACAGTTTTTTTTTTTTTTCTTTACCCTGAAGATCTTTAATTTTTAACTATTTCCCTTTTATCTTTAGTGCAGTGATACCCGTAGATCTGACAAGTGAAGACTTCCATGTCTCCTTCCCTATTACCAGACAGTCCTCTTTCATGTTCCGCTGCCAGCCGAGCAATAGATGTGACTGGCGCAGAGAGGCAGATAGAGAAACTTATTACTTATTCCTGGCTGTTCCTGTAAAGTGAGCGCTGTGTCCAGCAATTCAATTTCTGAAAACTTGTTACCAATTTCCCCTTGAAATTTGTATTCGCTCTCTCTCCTTCCCGAGGTCGCAGCAAACCTGCCTGGGGCTCTGACAGCCTAAAATTAATACCAGCTGACAATTGGAAGCATTTTCTTCTGATGAAAACATAAAGGCTGGCATACAGTTTTTATTTTGTGCCCTTTTCACCTTGTCCAGCATTCCCCTCCAAAATAATAATAGAAAAAAAAATTTCTAGGGCAGTTGCACACAGCGTATCATTTTCTGCTGTGCTGACAAAGGAAAAAACATCGGTGAATGGATATGTTATGTTAATATTCATGAATACATGCAGTCCTTCAATTGTGATTGTGTCTGCGGTTCACAGAGGTGCGATTCTTCTGTATAATGTAGGCAAAAGAAAGCTGAACTCTGGTCAATGTATTATCTTTAGGTATTGCTGTTATCCCTACTTGGGGGGGACTCCTGCCCTGGTGTTTAGAACTTGAGTCTGGTCTTTATTGTTGTGTCTCTGCTGAGATTTTCCCTCATTTCCTGACCTGGAGCTTTTATAGCGATAGATGGAAGCTGGCAACCTGGTGCCCTCAATCGTTCTAATTCTTTATTGACTACATAAGTTACACCCAGTAAATTGCGGCTAACGCGTTTCGGCAGCAGTGGCCTTACTCATAGCATCATGCTATGGGTACGGCCACTGTGGCCAAAATGCATGAACTGCTTTTTACTGTGTATAACTTATGTAGTCAAAGATTTAGAACGTTTGAGCACACCAGGTTGTCGGGTTACATCTATCACTTTTCTATACCCACTGTATGTATTGTTTCCAGGTGTGTGTGGTAGTGTGTCTCCATTGCACCCAGTGGTTTCACCACCTTGCTGCATTACTACTGTGTTCAGTACTAGCTACTGGGAGAAACTGAGTTCAGCAGGAGACATACTACCCAACACAACCAGAGGTCTGATGAGCGGTACCCATAGCGCTGCAGTGAAAAATAGCATGGACTTTCTGTCTGCTGGACAGGTAAGTACTCAACTTCTTTTACGGGTGGCTGCTGATTTATATTTTTATACTAGCAAAAGAGATGCTAGAGTGGATTTTGGTAATCGCTTGGGAATATGGTTTAAAGTGATGAATGCTTGCAAGCAGCCTGTGCAAACTGAGTAATTGAGTCCTGTCTTCTAGTAAAAAAATGGAAGGTGGTGCGTCCTATAGCATTCATTTGTCCATGAAGTTTAAAATTTACTGCCGTTCTGCTCAGTTTCTCAACAATGCTATTTTCTGAGCCTGTAAAGTGTATAAAATAATTGTAACAACACTTTTCTGAACTAGAGAAATCAATATTTACAGCATGTTGTCTCTCCCCATACAGCTCACACACCAGATAACAGCTTCCTGGGGTTCGTGGTTGAGCAACATCTGAATGCCAGCGACATCAGACACATGAACGACATCAAGCGGCAGAACCAGTCTCTTGTGTACGGCAAAGTGGATAATTTCTGGAAGGTACTTTTTTTTTTTTTTTTTTTTTGTCATTGAACAGCCATGCTGTGCTGCTGAAACATTCAGATTTGTTTTTTCAGAGTCTGTACATGTAAAAAAAAAAAAAAAAAAAGAAAGCTTCAGCTGCCATCTTGTTGATCTGAGAAAGTGATTTTATGTCTTGAAACTCCACTTCTACAATCCAGAACACGCAATCATAGATTACAAAAGCTGTTGGTCCTTATATGCATCTGTAATATGCCTGTAGTGCCATTCAGTACTATTGGTTTTCGTGTACATACTATTTTTATAATATTGTATTTTGTGAGATTGTCTACAAATTGCTCCTGTTCTGATGTTCTATGGGCAGAGCTTAGCAAAACTATCAGCAGTCTTCTTACCTTTATTTACATCAATATGATCTTTTATGTGTAAAGATACAAAGTGTGCTTAAAGGATAAGTTCACCTTTGTGAACATATTACATGCTACATCCATTTTTAGGGTGGAATATGTAACATGTTCCCACTGCTGCAGCCGCCACCTGCTGTCTTCTCTCCCTTTGACAGCAGTACAGGGAGAAGTTCCCCGTACGAGCTGTCACTTTTTAAAAACAGGGTGGCTGTGCTGGGCTCTGCTCACACGATTGTATCTATGGATGAATGAACTACAAGTCCCAACCACCTTTGCGGCTGTCGGCTTATAGTTTGTAATTAACTACTACAGCTCTGCGGTAGTTCGAGTCTTCCTGTCAGACTGTATCTGCTTGCCTGTATGAGATGTACAGACACACAGATACACTGACAGGTTTGCAGGAGTCCTGCATGGCACCAGCAATTTGCTGATTGCTGATGCAGCGCTTTCCAGGCTCCAAAAAAAAAAAAAAAGTAAATTCACATTTTTTGTTTACCTGCAAAAAAAAAGAGCATTTTTTTTTTTTAAAGTGAACTTAACCTTTTAAAAAGTTATTTCACCTTTTCATAAAAAGCATTGTACACCCTCCCCACTTCCCCCTGGTCCCTGCTGTACTTATCTGGGTGGGTGATGAGCTGCCAACGCCCACGCAGACTGTTCCGTGGTCTGGGCAAATATTCTTCCTCCTTCCTCTTCTTTCTGCAAACTTCCAGGACAGATGAGAGCAATACCCTTTGCCAGCACTGACCAATAGTAATCACTCTTATCCATCCCCCAAAGTCCTGAGGAGAGAAGAGGAAGAAGAGTGTGCATTTCAAATCCCTGGACCACTACACTGACTGCGTGGGCACCCCAGCTCATCGCTCACAGAGGTATGTACTGCGTGGACTGGCGGGATGGGGAGGATTTCATTTTTGAAAAGGTGAATTTACACCTAAAAAATGAGTTCAGCTTTTGAAAAGAAATATTATAAGTACATTTAAGGACCCTTCAGAGCATTGCACCACAATCAGCAGATTGCGGGTGCAGTGGTAATCTCCTGCAGACTCTCAGGATAGCTCTCTGCCCTTACCTCCTGTACAGGCAAGCAGGAAGATCAGTGATGTACGAGAGAACTCACCACTGTGATCACTGATGGTACTTGTAGTCTTTTCTGTCACAGGAAACGGTGAATGAATAGCCTGGACGTGTGGGCGGATCCCTCCATGGCCACGCTGTTTTCAAATTGTGACAGTAGGTGGGATTCCCCACCTACTGTCATGGGGGGGGGGTTTATGCTGAACATGTTCCATTTTACACCATAAATATGGGTGCAACATGTTTAGAAAGGTGAACTTGGCCTTTAAGGTATTCTTGCAGTGGCCCACCTCCCTGCGGCATGGTTGAACTATTGTCTGACACGGCTGGGATGTGGTCCTGCTGGGTGTACAGTACAGCTTAGGACTGATCTACTGCATTGTACATGATGATGTTGCTCTAACCAGTTGGGCAGCGAAGAGAAGCAGCTTTTAGAGGACCGGTCCTTGGCATAAATTCTGTGTCCATTATAATAGAATCGGTTTTGTGTTGACGTCTGTTTGCTTTGCCCCTGTTTAGTGGTTTGTCCCTGTCAAGGTCATCTTGGCCCGTGTCTCAAATGAACAAATTCATTGTTTTTTTGTATTTTGGTAAAGCACAATTGTATATATCATCCGCCTTGTCAGGAACTCTTGCTTGGCAAATATTTTTCCAACCATCACATTAAAGAGCATCAGATACAGCTGCTTGGTTCTCCTTAGAGTGAATGGTTTGGCTTCATTTCATTATTTAATTTTTTTCTTAACTTTGAACTTGAGGCAAACGGCTATATAGAAATGCAATGCATACAGAGGATCCTGCCAAAGGAATTGTATTTCTGTCATGTTTGGAGATTTACAAGGCTCTTGCCATACAGCCTTGCAGGTTTTGTCGCTCCACCAGCTTGTGATTGGATTCTGAAAGGAGAAGTAGGAAACTGATGTGTTCTTCTTTTTACTCTAACTTTATATTAGCATGTCCCTTGAGTACTGCAGCACAGCTAATCGGCTTCTTGTACTGCTACCTTTAATTCTGAGCTCTGGTCAAAATCAGATAATTGCACTGCTTTCATTTAAAAAGTGCATTGATGTATTACAGAGCTGCATTCAATTGCTTTTGTATCTACTTGGAGTTCAGCAATAAAGTGATACTAAAGGTTTGGCTTTAAAAGAAAAATAAACATGTCATACTTACCTGCTCTGTACAATGGTTCTGATCCTCCTCTTCTCGGGTCCCCTGCTGGTGCTCCTGGCTCCTTCACTCTGCTGAGTGCCCCTAGAGCAAGCTGCTTGTTCTGGGGGCACTCGTATATGCTCGCTCCTGGGCCACCGATACAGATGCCGAAATGCTTTTTTTTTTTTTGATCCAATGCTTTACATTGCAGAGGAAAGATGTGGGGTCTCTCCATAAAGAGGACCTGTCACTAATTATTTCTATCACAAGGGATGCATGCATTTCTTGTCATAAGAATAAAGTGATTAAAACATTTTTTTAAAGGGACAGTGCAAAAAAAAAATTAAATACATTTAAAAAAAAAAAATTAAAAGCGCCCCCGTCCCCCCCGTGGTGACCGCATATGTAGGCCATGCCCACATATGTAAATGGTGTTTAAACCACACACGTGGGGTATCGCCACGTAGGTCACAGCAACAGCAATAATTCTCGCACTATACCTTTTTATACGATTTACACTGCTAACCTGTAAACATTTTTAAAGCATCACCCGTGGAGATTAAGTATTGCAGTTTCATGCCATTCCACGAGCGTGCACAATTTTAAAGCGTGACGTGTTTGGTATCTATTTACTCACCGTAACATCCTCTTTCATATTTTACAAAAAATTGGGGTATATATTGTTTTTTGTTTTTTTTAATCGATGTATTTTTTTTCAAGAAATATGTATTCATTTTTAGAAACTGCGCGTTTCAGTTTTCGGCACCAGAATTTTCATTTCAGTGCACCACTACCTGTAACCGATTCTCCTCTGCAGTCACTGGATTAGCGTTCCTCAACAGTGCTGCCCCACGCTGAGAGAATGATCTACACTCCTCTTCACAGCTAGAAGTGTTTTGAGTCTTCGTCTTACTGAATAGACTCGGAAGGAGCAGCAGCACAGAGATGAGGTTATCTCTCTGCTCAATCTGGTAACTTTTCTTGATGGTAGCACATGTGTATGCAGCAAAGATGAATTGGCTGCTAGTATTGTCCCTCCCTCTGTGCAAGGGATGAGCCAAGTCTCCTGTGATGCTACCTAAACTAGTAGCATTTGAAAATGCATTTGATTTTTTTTAAATACTAAATTGCTGTTTTTTAATCCTTTTTAACTTTTTTTGTTTAGTTATGGAATTCTCAGTTTATGTACAAATGGTTCCAGAACATTTTAAAGTACAGCCTGTCCTTTTTACATTGGATGTTTGAGGCAGGATATGTTCAGATACGTTGCGGTGCGCTGTTGTCAATTCCAGCTGCTTGCTTCCCTGTAGAGAGCGCCAATAAATGGGTACAGGAGTCACTACACTGTTACATAATGTGCCAAGTGTTTCTGCATGATGTTTTCATTACTTACTGTACTGCCAAGCCATGATTGGGGGACGTCTGGATTTTTTTTTTTTCCTCTTATAAGAAAAAGAGCAAATCAATTCACCCAAATGTCTACAAACTGCTCCTCTTACCTGAAGACAGACATAAAAATAGTACTTTAATAAATATTTGTTTTTGGGTTTAATACCACAGTAAAGTGGGAGTGAAGTCCACTTTTTAACTTGTACCTGCAGGTAATCCTTTATAGGTAGTGCAGGTGTAGTGAATAACTCCGAAACTTGCACCGTTCAGACAATATTCACATGGGATGCAGTCGGTGACGTCACCGGGGGATATGCTTTGAAGGGGCGGCATACCCATGCTGTAGCTTCAGATCTCGGTTCCGGGGCTCCCACGGGAGTGATGTCATCACAGCCCCGGCCATTCATACAGCTGGAGCCAGCGAACCCGGAAAGAAGACTGGGTGAAGCTGGATGTGCCAAGGAGCTGCGCTGGAAGGCTCTGTGTGCAGATACGTTTGTCATAATGTGCTAGTAAGCTGTGCATACTAGTAATTATGACTTAAACCTGCGGGGGACCTGACTTTTTGTTTTGTTTTGCAGCTTGTTGGCTGCATATTTTTTTTATGCTTTTTCCCTCTGTTTTTATTTTGGTGATCTAGCCAGTATGTCTGTTTTTTTCAGCAAAAGAAGCTGTTCTGCAGGTGTAGCAGTTAGTTGAGACAAATCATTTGCCACTGACAGAGGTGCTTACAATGGTCAGCTTTTATTTGATATAAAACCTTTATTCCAAAAACAAGTACTGCAACTGCTTAGAAAGTATTAGCTGCAGTTCAGATTCAAGTTGTTAGATTTGCTAGAAGATTTAGATGCACTAACACCACCACCCCTCTAGATTATTAATGCTGCTATCCAAAGGTGTCCCCTGTGCTCCTTCATCCAGAGTGGGGGCACTCTAATTCAGGAGGTGTGTCACTGGCCAGATCCGCAGGTGAAAACGGGGGGGGGGGGGGGGGGGGTTTGATAAGCTGAAATATATTACATTTATAGTTTTGGGTTTAATACTGCTTTAAGGTTCAGACTGGGGGCTAATTGCTGAGGAATTCTAATGTGAATGCTGATTTTTTTTTTTTTTAACGTTAAAGCACAGAATGTAATCCTCGAAATTGAACTAATTTGCCCCCTTTTGGTCTGTAAAATGTTTTTGGTATATTGTACTAATAAGTGCAAAAAAAAAAAAAATCTGTGAATCCTGACATAAAATCCAGTGAACGGAGGATAATTCCCGAGACCTCTACTTGTACTGCATTCTTATCAATGACAATGTTCCTAGCTATTTCGAAGGACTACTGAACACCGACACTTCTTCTCTTCAAAAAAACATAGGGGAGAGCTGTTCTGTAGTCCAGACACTAAGCCTAGATGTAGGGTAGAACCAGCAAGCTGGATCCATGCACCTCTTCCCTATCAATACCACAGCAATCACCATTACAAATTACTGGGACTTTTTAGGTGCTTCAAAGATTTGAGTTACTTCATAAAAACAGTGGGGAATTACCGTATTTTTCGCTCCATAAGACGCACTTTTTCCCCCCAAAAAAAGGGGGGAAAATGTCAGTGCGTCTTATGGAGCAAATATGGAGCGGCCGGTCCGGTATTTCCACCGCGGCCGTGTCAGAATACCGGGTCGGCCGCTCAGCTCTGCAGTGGGACCTTACCTGTTCCTCTATCCAGCGGCGCGCTGTCTTCCTGGCTTCTGTAGTGTGCGTGACAGCCGGGTGCCAAATGCGCATGCGCAAGAAGTGTGCTCTTTGTAAATGGTAAGGCGATACCTGGGACACATGACAGATCCCAGAAGCCGCCGGACCAATCACAAAGCGCAGCGCTTCTTGCTCATGCGCACTGGGCACCCAGCTGTCCACCGAGCGCCCACACTACAGAAGCCGGGAAGACAGCACGCCGCTGGATAGAGGAACAGGTAAGATCAAAGAAAAACTCCGCGGAAGTAAGAGCGGGTACCTGTCAAATTAAGCTACCCGCTCCCCACCTCCCCAAAGGTCAGCAGTCATCTCCTGTACTGTGTCCGCAGTCTCTGGTCATCTCCTGTACTGTCTGCAGTCTCTGGTCATCTCCTGTACTGTGTCCGCAGTCTCTGGTCATCTCCTGTACTGTCCGCAGTCTCTGGTCATCTCCTGTACTGTGTCTGCAGTCTCTGGTCATCTCCTTTACTGTGTCCGCAGTCTCTGGTCATCTCCTGTACTGTGTCCGCAGTCTCTGGTCATCTCCTGTACTGTGTCCGCAGTCTCTGGTCATCTCCTGTACTGTCTGCAGTCTCTGGTCATCTCCTGTACTGTCTGCAGTCTCTGGTCATCTCCTGTACTATGTCTGCAGTCTCTGGTCATCTCCTGTACTGTCTGCAGTCTCTGGTCATCTCCTGTACTGTCGGCAGTCTCTGGTCATCTCCTGTACTGTCCGCAGTCTCTGGTCATCTCCTGTACTATGTCCGCAATCTCTGGTCATTCCCTGTACTGTGTCCGCAGTCTCTGGTCATCTCTTGTACTATGTCCGCAATCTCTGGTCATTCCCTGTACTGTGTCCGCAGTCTCTGGTCATCTCCTGTACTGTGTCCGCAGTCTCTGGTCATCTCCTGTACTGTGTCCGCAGTCTCTGGTCATCTCCTGTACTGTGTCCGCAGTCTCTGGTCATCTCCTGTACTGTGTCCGCAGTCTCTGGTCATCTCCTGTACTGTGTCCGCAGTCTCTGGTCATCTCCTGTACTGTGTCCGCAGTCTCTGGTCATCTCCTGTACTGTGTCCGCAGTCTCTGGTCATTCCCTGTACTATGTCCGCAGTCTCTGGTCATCTCCTGTACTGTGTCCGCAGTCTCTGGTCATCCCTGTACTGTCCGCAGTCTCTGGTCATCTCCTGTACTATGTCCGCAGTCTCTGATCATCTCCTGTACTATGTCCGCAGTCTCTGGTCATCTCCTGTACTATGTCTGCTGTCCATTAGTTCAGAATTTGCGTCTTATGGAGCGAAAAATACGGTAATACTGTTACAGCAGTTGTGGTCTCTATTTGCTTGCATAGTACAATCTAGTGGCACATTTCAGCATATTATAATACACATAACAATACAGAAAAAAGTGACTTAAAGGGTAACTACACTTTTTTGTGGGAAAACAAAAATGGCAAAAAAAAAATAGTATATACGATTGTCATCACAAGTCATCTTGTGTTGATGGGAGCGGGTAACTGTCAAAATTGGGTACCTGTTCCCCACTCCTCAAAAGTGCCATTACTGAAAGGGAAAGGGGAGGAGGAGGCCTTAAAATGGAACTTTCGCTTTACGTTTTTGGCATAGACGTGTTTTGCTGTAGCTAGCATATAAATATGCAGCAGTACATGTGACATCGCTGTTCTCGTGCAGAAGTAGTTCATGCAGGGGTCCTGACCATTGGACAACCGATGCATGAGGCAGCCAGGTATACCTGCCTGTGAAAGACCAGGAACCCCCCAGAATGTCCACACTATTCACCATGTCCCTCAGGAACCTACTGTGCTTGCTTAGGAAGGAAGGCAGGAGCCTGGACAGCAAGCCCACTAGGAGACCATCCCGCGGCCTCATCAGCATGTCCCCCATTAAGTGAGTAGTAGATTACATAGTTAGTCTGGCTGAAAAAAGACAAAAGTCCATCCAGTTCAACCATAAAATAAAAAAAAAAATCTTCTATGGAATAATTTATTCCTTGCCACAAGATTATGGAAAATACCAACAAACTTTTTCCTTTCACACAAAGTTGTCAATTCAATGAAATTGTTCCCACACATGCCACGGGGACACGTGGAACCACTCCCCAAAACACACTCCGCCACCTCTCCCGAGCATGGGGACACCACATGCATAAGACCCCCCAGCAGCCCAGCCACACACGGGCCCAAAATCCACTGAGCACCCCCAGACCCTGAAAGGTTGTAACCTTGATCTCCTGACTACCCAACACTGTTTCAGAGGCCCTAAAATGCAAGGATGGGATACAGGGATGGATGTTTAGCAACATCCAGCTATAGTATAAAAAATGTCAACTGATCACACTCAGGATACCGACTCACTGTGACCAAAACTGAACCAGGTAGTGCAAGATGGCTTCAGTTCTACTCCACCTGCAGGAGAGGTCCTGCGTGTTTTATCGGGGGGGGGGGGGCGCATCTGAGGGACCTCTCCTTTGGGTGCAGAGATGAAGCCATCTTGCACTACCTAGTTCAGTTATGGTCAGCGCCCGGAGTGTGATTGGTTGCGATTTTTCTGTAGCACATTATAGCCAGACAAGCTGTTTCTACTAATCTGCATCAGTTCCTTGCATGTCATGTTGGCTGATATCAGTGATGGGTGCATTAGAATGGTACTTTGTCTGCATGTGAACGTCCACCTGTAGTTTAAAATCATGAAATGAATTAATGATTAATACAATTATTTGATTATATCTAATAATGCAGTGACTTTGGACTCATTTCAGAAGTGCTCCAGAGCACTCTTAACATTTGCAACTAAATGGCAAAGATGTGTAGAGCCGGAAAATTTACAGCACTTGCAATTATTGTGCTAAAATGTACTGGATTCGCAATTATGTTACAAAATGAAAAGAGCCGCATCACGTTGAAAAACAGCAAAAATGAGATTACCTGTGCGGCAAGAATGCACATATATTGGAGATGTGATGAATATAAAACACACATTCGATAATAAATTCCCCTCTGGATTTTTATTATTGCAATTCTGCACTTCTAAGGGCCGGTTCACTCCAGAAAACGCACTCTAGATCCATTCTGGATGTGTTTCTGCTTACACGTTTTTGGTGCATTTTTTATTAGTTTCTGATTGTTTTTTTTTTCCACTACTCTGGGGTAAAGGAGTTTTTTTTGCGTTTTTTGATGCGTTTTACTGCATTCCAGTAAAATCCAGTGCAGGAAAAATGCAGCATGTTCTACTTTGGTTTTTTTTGTGTGTTTTTTTTTTTTTTTTTTGGAACTGGAATGCCCTGGAACTGACCGCACTGGTTTTTAACTATGCTGTTGGAAACCATATAACCTACTTTCCATGCGGTTTGATGCAGAACTGGTCTCAAATAATATATGTGATAGACCTTGACACTAGTGCTAAATTTTCGATGATAGAACCACGGTTGTGGTTTTCGCAGGACTTTCCTCATTACCTCTCCTGCCAGCATTTTACATATCTAGAAGTAAAGAAAGGATTGTCGGTTATTTTAAGCCAATTCCAATGGGTCTGGGATTAGCGTTTTGAAGCATTTCTGGGGTCTTCTGCTTCATCAGGAACTGTGGAATCTGTATCTACAAATTTTATTTCATAAAATGGGTTCAAATAACATCATAAATGCCAACCCCATCTTTGGAATCGGCTCGAGATAATTCTTTCTTGCAGCGAGATATATAAAATGGTGGTGGGGGGGCGGTAGTGTAGAAGACATAATTGTTGAAATCCTATCATTGAACATTTAGTAACACGTGAACATTCACACCTGAGCAGGGCAATTTTCAGGTGTTTGAGCTTGTTTTGCGTGTGCATACAAGCATTTTCTAAATTGGTTTATATCTGTATTTAAGCTCCAGGCATTTGTTTTAGGGAATGGAAAGTGCTAGGAGGGAGGAGACCATTTAGTGCAGACTTTATTTGAGCGTTTAAATTCTGTGGGGGCAAAACACCTAAATGTTCCTCAGCAATGGCTTATGTAGCTTTTGGCGCATCAGGCGTCATGCTACAGGCACCTGAGCGTTCATATGAGAGCGGCCATCATTACATTGCAATGGACTTTTTTTCTTTTTTTTTTTTTTGAGTTTGGGGTTGTAAGTTTCAAACTACAAAGCACTTGTGTATGAATGGGGTCTGAGCCTCTTGCACCTGGGGGCCTGGTGCTGTACGAGGTAACATTTGGGCGCATTTCCTTGCCCAGAAGCTACAGGTGCTGTATACAGCTGCCTGTTGAAATCAATGGCTGTATGTGGGTCTATTCCAGTAAACATTCACCCTGGATGCTGCTTGTTTTTTTTTACGTTGTATGGCCCCTGGCGCCCATGTGCATGAGGCCCATCTGTTTTAAGACCTGCAGAATCGCAATACAAATATTATCCCTTATGGAACACTGCTCCTCCATAGATATTTTGAGCATCATCACCATAGGACAGGAAATGTTACTGGCAGGATCACCAGATGAAAATCAATACTCCTAAATTGTTTACTTTTGGAGTTGAATGATGAGGTGTATCAGAGATTGGCGACATCTCCAGGTGTCCTCCACTGTCTGTGGTCAGCTTTATTCCCCTAGTTTATCTTCTTATCTGCATCTTATTAAAAACCGCCTTATCTGTAAAACTAGATGAGGCTTCATCCTTGTCTAGATTACCAAACAGCAGATTAGTAGCTTTCGTCACTTATTGTTCACTGCCAATATCTCTGTGCATAGAACCATCAGCAAACAGCGTAGATTCAGAATGGGGGGCCTCCGCGTAGGCCAGAGGCCGTATACAGAACCACTTAGATTAATGTACTTCAGCAGTTTACATTAGTGCAAGTGCCAAGTATGGGGGAGGGGGCTAGAGTCAGTTTAAAGTGATACTAAAGATTCACTTTATAACTTTTTTTTTTTTCTTGCCTGCTCCGAGTAATGGTTTTGCACAGAGCAGCCCCAATCCTTCTCTACCCGGGTGCCCCACTGGCGCTCCTGGCCTCTCCTCCCTGCTGAGTGCCCCCAGAGCAAGCTGCTTGCTCTGGGGGTCACGTGTGTGGTCGCTCATGACCCACCTCTGTGTGTCTGAGAGACAGAGCAAGGCCACACCTACACACACCTACGCCCACACACACACCTACGCCCACACACACACCTACGCCCACACACACACCTACGCCCACACACACACCTACGCCCACACACACACCTACGCCCACACACACACCTACGCCCACACACACACCTACGCCTACACACCACTAATCGCACACCACTAATCGCACACCACTAATCGCACACCACTAATCGCACACACCTACGCGCGCACACACCTACGCGCACACACACACCTACGCGCACACACACACCTACGCGCACACACACACCTACGCTCACACACACACCTACGCTCACACACACACCTACGCTCACACACACACCTACGCTCACACACACACCTACGCTCACACCCACACCTACGCTCACACCCACACCTACGCTCACACACCCACACCTACGCTCACACACCCACACCTACGCTCACACACCCACACCTACGCTCACACACCCACACCTACGCTCACACACCCACACCTACGCTCACACACCCACACCTACGTTCACACACCCACACCTACACACACACACCCACACCTACACCCACACCTACACACACACCCACACCTACACACACACCTACACACACACCTACACACACACCTACACCTACACACCTACACACACACCTACACCCACACCTACACACACACCTACACCCACACCTACACACCTACACACACACCTACACCCACACCTACACACCTACACCCACACCTACACACCTACACACACACCTACACACACACCTACACACCTACACACACACCTACACACCTACACACACACCTACACACACCTACACACACACCTACACACACCTACACACACACCTACACACACCTACACACACACCTACACACACCTACACACCTACATACACACACCTACACACCTACACACACACACCTACATACACACACCTACACACCTACACACACACACCTACACACACACACCTACACACCTGCACACACACCTACACACCTGCACACACACCTACACACCTGCACACACACCTACACTCACACACCTACACTCACACACCTACACTCACACACCTACACACACACACCTACACACACACACCTACACACACACACCTACACACACACACACCTACCTCACTGGCTTTGATTGGCAGCAGCAGGATTAATGGCTCTTGCTGCTGTGTATGAGGAGGGAGCATTTTTTAGAATGCATGAAGGTAGAAAACTTTCAGCCTTTAGAACCACTTTCAGGTTTAGGAGGGTGAGTTTGGAGAGTCAGATGTATAGGCACCACATTATTAGGGTCAGGTTGTGTTAGTGTAACTAAAAGCAAAACGTATTTAAGTTTTGGATAGAGTGGAGAGGGATTAGAACCCCTGTCAGTCAGTACCCCCCACCCCATTAAGGAGATTCACTCATTATTTCTCCTGTTTACCATTCTCATTGAAAGTGAAAAAAAAATCCCAAATTTGGGGTTGACACTGGAACAGTAATAGAGGGGAAATCTTCCAGTGGGGACACTAATTCTTTTGGCACACCAGGATTCCCTCACTTTGGAGGGATTTCTTTGCACTTCCTGTTTTGGCGGTGGGACAGAATGTGAAGGGAAGTCTGCCACGTAGGACAGAATTGTCAAAAACGGACAGGACAGGGGTTATAACCCTCTTACTCCAAAATGAGAAGAAAAGTTTTGCCTTTAGATACTGATTTATTATTGTGGTTTTTGTATTTGCTCATTTAGGTGTTTTTCAAATAATGAAGTACAGCCAAAGCACATTTGCCTGTACTTCTCCTATCAATCACAGGAGAGTGCAGTCTGTTCTGCACTCCTTTAACCCGTGTTCAGCTGACAGCAGGCTGAATTCAGAGAGCAGGGTGGTGACCTCAATCTGTTGCTTCTCATTCAGTGTACAGTTACCAGGGGGGGTGTTAGGTGCCCAGTCTGTATTGCTTAACTACAGTACAGAGAAGTCAAGTCACTGTGTGGCAGGGCTGTATAAATCTTGTGGCTGGGTGGATCGGAATAGAAATCTTTTAGGTAAAATATTTCCAATGTGTTTTTAGTGGCGTATTTGGCGGATTGCCTGGATTAAAGCTTCAAGTGCTTACTTCCCCAATGTTTTATGGTGTTAAATATGGGAAATTCTCATTACCTACTCTTTGGCTCCTGCTAGGCAGTGTTAATCATTGTGGGGGAGGGGGGAATGCTTTAATGTATTGTAGAGGATATTTTGGGATTTAATGGTATTAGGAAGCATTTAGCAGCAGCTTACTCTTGGCACTGAAAATGCACCTTATCTATATGATTAGACCTCCCCTGTCCTCTGTCATGTAAAATATTGCGAATTTGTGAAGTTTTAAAGAGGAACTCTAGTTCATTTTTTAGGAAAGGAAAAAAGTGTGTGTGTATATGGAGGGAAGCTTTTTTTTTTTTTTTTTTTTCCTTAATGCATTCTATGCATTAAGGTAAAAATATCCTCTGGGTGCAGCTGCCCCACCCCCACCCCTATTTACTGAAGCACCATCTCAATCCAGTAATGTGCATGCTCTCCCCGTTTCTCTTCATTGGCTTATTGGCTTACACAGCCACAAGAGCCATTGGCTCCTGCTGCTGTCAATCACAGCCAGTGTGGCAATGAGTGAGTGAGGGGTGGGGCCAAGCTATGCTCTGTGTGTGAATGGACATGGTCCATCCACAGGAGTGGAGCTTGGGTACCCCCATAGTAGCTTGCTATTGGGGGGCACTCGGGGGGGGGGGGGGGGAGCCAGGACTGCCAGTGGGGAACCCACAAAAAGAGGATTGGGGCTGCTTTGTGCAAAACCATTGCACAGAGCAGGTAAGTATAACCTGTTTGTGTGGTGTTGTGGATCGCTTTATAGGATACAGAGATAAAGAATACACACAGCCTATATTGTATATATTATATTAAATTCGCCCCCTTAAATGTTTTGTCTGAGCATTTTTATTTTTACGCACTTTAAGTTTTCCTCCATATGGTTCAGCCAGTAAGCCAACCAGACTGGACAAGTCTCTGCATTCATTTTCCTTTTTAATGGGGCATGAGTGAATAATATACCCTGTGGTTTTGGTTACAACACATAAGCTTACTCTTAGACCTACATCTCTGGGTTGGTGGCCAGTGGAACATGAGAATAAAAACTGAATTAAATAAAAATTTAAAATGTAAGTACTTTACTGTGTAAAAGTATTTACATGTATCTAGACATACACTATATTGCCAAAAGTATTGGTCGGCCTGCCTTTACACGCACATGAACGTTAATGGCATCCCAGTCTTGGTCCGTAGGGTTCAATATTGAGTTGGCCCCGCCCTTTGCTGCTATAACAGCTTCAACTCTTCTGGGAAGGCCATCCACAAGGTTTAGGAGGGTGTCTATGGGAAGGTTTCACCATTCTTCCAGAAGAGCATTTGTGAGGTCAGGCACTGATGTCGGGGGAGGAGGCCTGGCTCACAGTCTCCACTCTAATTCATCCCAAAGGTGTTCTATCGGGTTGAGGTCAGGACTCTGTGCAGGCCAGTCAAGTTCCTCCACCCCAAACTCGCTCCTCCATGTCTTTATGGACCTTGCTTTGTGCACTGGTGCGCAGTCATGTTGTAACAGGAAGGGGCCACTGTATCTGACTTTGTGCACACAGTTTTTACCTATTGACTCTGCAGACAGTTGGCGACTTCTGCGCACTGTGTGCTTCAGCATGCGCTGACCCCGCTCTATCATGTGACGTGGCCTACCACATGGTGGCTGAGTTGCTGTTGTTCCCAGTTGCTTCCACTTTGTTATAATCCCACTAACAGTTGGTCGTGGAATATTTAGTAGCCAGGAAATGTCACGGATGGACTTATTGCACAGGTGACAACCTATCACGGGACCACGCTTGAATTCACTGAGCTCCTAAGAACGACCCATTCTTTCACAAATGTTTGTAGAAGCAGTCTGCATGCCTCTGTGCTTGATTTTTTACACCTGTGGCCATGGAGGTGATTGGAACACCTGAATCCAATGATTTGGAGGGGTGTCCTAATACTTATGGCAATATAGTGTAGCTTAATCAAACTTCTCTAATCCGTTGATATATTATATCATCACCAAAAGGCCAGGCATAATATTCAGTATATGTAATCCTGCAGCCGTTCAGTAAGTGCCATTACTATAGTACGTCACATGTAGTGCTATGAAGAACACTTTCTGACCTTGTCATTGGGTATGGGAGCAAAGGGAGGGTGGGCAATCCCCAGGCTTTTCCTAGGTGGTGGCTCACAGGCCACAGTGAAGGAACACTCCTCATATTCTTCCAGGCATGCTGATCAGCTCCACATAAGCATTTAGAGAGAAAAATCATGAACGGTTCGCATTTCAGCCAGTTAATTACTCCATGTATGGCCAACTAAACCTCTAAAGGTGCCCTGGATAGCAGTTAAAACCTGATAGGTGTTCTAGCCCTTTCCACTCCAATCAAAACGGAACTTTCTTATCGGGCATCTTAGTGTTGCCTTGCAGGGCTGAGATGGAGCATTCGCTGGTTCCTCAGTGACCATTCTGCAGCTGCAGCCAATAATAGAGGATTTATGACACGTGGAATGATTTTTGCATAGAAGTTGTAAACTGCTTAAGCCACTGGAAACAACTTGTACGATTTATGGCTTGCCTCTGCCAGGCTTTTTGGTAAGCATAATATTTAACATAACTTAAAGCAGAGCTCCACCTAAAAGGGGAAGTTCCGCTTTAAGGACTGCTCCCCCGTTCCCCATTAAGAATTGACACCTTTGGGGGGCAGGAGGGGGAGCGGGTACCCAAATTTGACAGGTACCCGCAAACGGAAGGTGTCCTCCCTCCCTGTAGTCTTCTGGGACACGTGACGGGTCCCAGAAGACTAAAGGACCATTCATGAAGCACAGCGCTACTCGCGCATGCACAGTGGGTACCCGGCTGTGAAGTCACAAGCTGCACAGCTGGGTACCCACACTGAAGATGCCGGCCTCCTGGAATACAGGAAGGCCAGTGAAATGGGCTGCAGGGGACACACCGAGGGACAGGTAAGAGGCTGTTTTTTTAAAAGTAGCAGCTACAGTTTTTGTAGCTGCTGACATTTATTTTTTGACAGGGTGAGTGGAACTCCGCTTTAATGCCCATGTGCTGTTTAAACATATGAACACAGCTGTAATGGTTTTCTTTCAAATTAATGTTCACCTTTGTCACACTTCCTGCTTGTACTGGGCTTGTTTACGGGGCATAACTTCATCCAGGTGATTTAAACATTGAGTCAACATTAGATGAAACTTGTTAGAGCAACAGTTCTAATTTCTGCAATATACAGTCATGGCCAAAAATCTTGGCACCCCTGCATTTCTATCAGATAATGCACCACTTTGCCCAGGAAATTGTTGTAATTACAAATGTTTAGGCATTTTTATGTTTATTTCTTTTTGTTTGTATTGGTATGACACAAAGTGGAGAAACAACAAGCCAAATCTGACACATTCCAAGCAAAACACCAAGAATGGACAGGACAAAGTTCTTCAAAACTGTACTCCAAAATAGGAAGGATTCCAAGGTTGTGATGCTTCTGTAATTTGTAACTAAACTCACCTGTATGAATTAACAGGTGCTGACAATATAGAAATTACACCGGCAACCAGTGAAACATTGACTCAACCTTTCTGTTGTGTGTCTGTGTGCCACATGGAGAAGAGAGAGAGCAGCAAAGAATTGTCTGAGGAACAAAAATTGTGGAAAAGCATGGCCAATCTCAAGGTTACATGTCCATCTCCAGAGATCTTAATGTTCCTGTGTCCACTGTGTGCAACATTCTCAAGAAGTTTACATGGCACTGTAACTAATCTCCCTGGATGTGGACAAAACAGAAACATCGATCAAAGTTTGCAACGAAGGATTGTTTGGTGAATAAAGAATCTCAATCAATTTCCAGACAGTCAAGCTGTCCTTCAGGCACAGGGTACAACAGTTTGTACTATTCGTTGCCATCTCAATGAAAAGGGACGTTCTGGTAGGAAACCCAGGAGGACCCCACTGCTGACACAAACGTAAAAAAACAAAATTGGAGTTTGCCAAAACTTACCTGAGGAAGCCAAAATCCTTTTGGGAGAATGTGCTGTGGACAGACAAGACAATATTACAGAGTTTTTGGTAAAGCTCATCATTCTGCTGGTTTCAGAAAAAGCAATGAGGCCTTTAAAGAAAAGAATGCAGTCCCTACAGTCAAACATGATGGCGATTCTCTGATGTTTTGGGGTTGCTTTGCTGCTTTAGGCACTGGATGTCTTGACCGTGTGCATGGCATTATGAAAGCTACATACTACCAAAGAATTCCGGGGTGAAATGTAGGGCCCAGTGTCAGAAAGTTGGGTCTCCATCAGAGGTCGTACAGCAGGGCAATGACCCAAAGCACACGTCAAAAAGCACCCAGAAATGGTTTCATACTAAGTGCTGAAGAGTTCTGAACTGGCCAGCAATGAGTCCAGGTCTCAATCCCATAGAGCACATGAGAGATCTCACAACAGCATTTGGGAAAAGGAACCCTTCCAATCTGAGAGACCTGGAGCAGTTGGTGTAAGAAGAGTGCTCCAAAATTCCACTAGAGAGGTGGAAGAAACTTAATGATGGTTACAGGAAGCCATTGATGTCACTTATTTTTTCCAAGGGTTCTGCTACCAAATATTAAATTGAGGGTGCCAATAATTTTATACACTCCATTTTTGGGGGTTTCATGGAATGTGTCAGATTTGACTTTTTGTTTCTCCACTTTTTTTTGTCATACCAATACAAACAAAAGAAATAAACATGAGAATCCCTAAACATTTGTAATTGCAACAATTTTCTGGACGAAGTGGTGCATTATCTAACTGAAATTGCTGGGTTTTTCCAGTCGGTTATTACATTTTTCAACCTATTTTACATCTGTGTCCTTCTGACTCATCCCACTCTTTGATACAGATACTGAACAATGACTACTGCCTCCTCTGCATTCTTACCCATAATCCCTTGTCGTATTATTGGTGTAGTCACAATGCTGTCACGCAATTCTGGTGGTCCTCAGCTGCCATCTGGTGTGAAATTGTGCAGTCAGCTCTTTTTACCTGTGCTCATCTAGTGCCATCTTCTATTTTGCAGGATAAGAACACTTATTTGGACATCATCCACACCTATATGGAGGTACATGGTACTGTACATGAGAAGGGTACGGTCCATATGCCCAATTATGTGAAGAATCATGGGATCTTGAGTGGTCGAGACCTGCAGTTCCTGCTCCGGGAAACTAAAGTGAGTTGTCTGTTTCTTCAGTGAGGTTTCGTGGCAACTAGGTGTACAGTGATCACACACGGATGGGTTTGCAACTGTAGTTGCAATGTACATAATTATGGAAGCTGAATGTATAAATAGAACATAGGCCCAACACGAAGATAAAACTGCCCTTGACAGCTAAAAGTAGATGGGAAGAGCTATCTGCACTGATCTTTCAAGGCATGTGTGGGATTCACTTGGCACCTGCTTTTAAAGTGGAACTCTAATCAAATGGCAAAAAAAGTTGACATATTTAAAGCTGTAGCTTTACTTACTTGCCAAAGGATTGGTAAAGTAGAATTATAAAGCAGGCCACACAATTCTACTGAAATTCGGAAATGCTACTGTGCTTAGAATCCCTCACCACTTAAACTAATCTATAATACCTTAAAGTGAAAGCGGCTACTATAAACCTTTAAAACATTAACACGAAATAAAAAGAAAAAACTAATTTTCTCCAGGCAGTGCTTTCAGCTAAAATAATTGATGAAATAAATTGCCCAGTAATAAGCGAAAATAACAAACCTTTACAGTGAATGCTTTAAGTCCAAAATAATTTCAAAAAAATGTCTTTTTCAATCGGACCTTTTCATGCATTCAAATTGCCCAGTGCTTCTTATTCTTCAAATCCACTTCACCACAGTTTGAACAGTGACATTCACTCCCCTTACGGTTCAACTCTCACCAGCTCCTTTTGCCTCTCATTTTACTGTTTTGGAATTTAACCCCTTGACGCCAACGTAACACAAATATGTGGCCTCACAGAACTGGGCTTTTTTCCGTGGGGCCGCATATTTGTCTTTTTTTGTTGGGAGCGCGCCGCACAGCGTGCTCCCAGCACAAAGACCGCGGTGTCACTGAGAACCCCGGGTCCCGTTTTAACGATCGTAACCCCCGATTCCAGGTCACACGATCGCTGTGGTGGCCTCTGATTGGCTGTTACAGTGATTAGTCACTGTACAGCCCGGCCCCCTTGTTTTTTTTTCTCTCTATGAATGGAGATAGATCCTGGCAGAGAGAGGAAAAAAAAAGTTTGTAAAAAAAATATTAAAGAAGTATTAAAAAATAAAATACTTAGATCAAGGTTTGATCTAGTTCAGTGCTAGGGTTAGTGTTTGGGTCAAGGTCAAAGGTCAGGATTTTTTTTTTAAATAGTGTCTGTCAGTGTGTTTTTAGGTAAAAAAAAAAAAAAGACAAAAACAAAATTATTTTTATTATTATACAGGATTTATATAGCGCCAACAGTTTGCTCAGCGCTTTGATGCACACTAATGTTTCTAGGCTGTACTGCGGGTACAAACAATAAATAACATACACATATAAGCTATCGCTGCGATCGTCAAGAGCTGTAGAATTTCTTTTGAGTTGTTCTTTGGTGGTAGGTTATGGTAGTAACAAGAAACACACAGCTAAATAAAAAAAAAAATTGTTTTTTACTATTTTGGGCAAGTTTTCCTTTGATAATAAAAATAAAAAAAAATCAGGAGATATCCATTACCATTTACCACCAAATGAAAGCCCAATTTCTCCTGAAAAAAACGCGGTATAATTCACCCGGGTGTTCAAAGTAGTTGTGATGATATGCACGGTTTTACTAACGCATGTCAATGTTGCAAAATTGTGCTTAGGCATTTAGATGTGTTTTACCCTTTAGGCGTGAAGGGGTTAAGTATTCACTGTGAAGGTTGATATTTTCACCTATCACTGGGTGATTTTATAGCATCAATTGTTTTAGTTGAAAGCACTGCCTGGAGAAGAATTGAGTTTTTTTCTTTCTTTCATACTATTATACTACTTTCTTTCCTGCAACCAAAGGTTTGCAGGAAAATTGCTTGATTCTTCCAACATAGTATTGATGGGGGTAAAACTCTCCTGCAGCACTATTGTGTTCTGCCGACAGGGAGCCTTCCCTGCTCCAGAACACAGTGTTCACTGCTGGTGGCTATAGTCGCCGGCAGTGGTCAAAAGGAAAAAAAAAACAAGCTGGTTGTACTGAAGTTGATCAATGGAACGACTTCAATACAACCAGCCTGCCAATAGATGGGATCGATTTGATCCATCTATGGCTGGCTTAAGTTTTGTGGTTCACACAATGCATAGCCAGGCAGGTGACACCAGTGTTTCCCTATTCAAGTTTACTGTGTCCTGTGAGGCCTACCTGATTATTGGGAAAATGAATAAGCAAAGATTCTGCTGATTATTCAGTTAATATGGTTGGAGGTAAGTAACATTGATAAGTTTCAAAGCTGAATCTGAGACCTGGGTGATACCCACCTGACTCTCTAAGGTGGAAGAGGTGTGTGAATCACTGGACTGGACAAACAGAGTAAAAAATACTTTGGTGATGTGCTTGGATGTCAACTTTTTTTTCATTAAAGCCCAGCTATGGGTTCAAGAACCTTCCCAGGCGTAGATTAGTAAGCTTGCTTCCGCTGCCAATCTTCATTCATAAAGGCAAAACTAGTTTCAACGTGATGAACAGTACAGCTCCTGCTATGCTTTTGGGCCACTGCAGATGGAAATTCTGCAGGTCTCGGACCCCAGAGCTGCGGTTATATCTGTCTCCCTCTTCCGGAAGATCACAAATTAAGTCGGAGACCATTTGCTTTGTGAATGACTAGGTGAAGAGGGGGTCAGAGACATGAACAACATATCAACAGGGGTATACTTGCAGTGCTTCATCCATAGAGACGTCAAAGTACAGCAGGAGCTGTAACCATTGGACATGTAAGCAAATGTTTACCTCTGAGTCTGCGTACGTGGAAAGGTTCTTGTGACCTGTCGTGCTCCTTTCCTTTTATGATCAGTTTACTTTGAACAGAGACAAGTTCACTTTTGTGGATCCAAGCCGTAGTAGTCTCCATGCAATTAGACATATGCTGTTGTATTCATTTCAGACAAAAGGACTTGCGTGAGTCCAAGTAACCAGGATACTGAAGTACCAACATAAGCACCACCTGGGAATCTGTTTTTCTATCCAGTTTATAAGTTCAAAAGAACCTGAGAAAAAGGCCAATGGTGTTGTGTATTTTATACATACAAAACAATGCATTCCTCTGCATGGAAAGGTGCAGATATGTCTAGTGTGTCACAATGGCAGGGTTTTTTGACTGTTGGGTTTATAAGAAGTAGGGACTAGTAGAAAACCAATACCGGGTTTTTTATTGGCGAGTACAGGTGCCAATAAATAATAATTGCCAGTACCAATACTTTGCGGTGTGATTTGTGTTAATGGATGCAAATTGCACAGCAAAGAATAGCATGTGATTTGAACAAAAATGCAATTCCTCTCCAAATCGCATGCGCTTTCCCCACTGCTCCTGTGTGAACCCGGGCATGTCATAGCCAGAGTTCACACTGGAGCAGTGGGTGAAACCTCCTTGCAGGCATCCCATGCTGCGTGTCGGTGGTAGGAGAGAAGAGGAAGCAGCTGGGATTTGAAATCCCCACTGCTTTCTTTCCTCGCCTTGCAGCAATGACCGGTCAGGCTAGACAGCATCTGATTGGTTAGCTGCTGACCAATCAGATGCCGTCTAGAACTGACTGAGTAGGTCCGCCTTATGCCACCAAAACAGCCCTAACCCATCAAGACATGGACTCCACTAGACCTCTGAAGGTATGTTGCCGTCAGGACCCCTGATAAGGGGTTATCCCTGGCCCTTCTGTAGGGGGCCCGGCTGGAGAAGGTGGCCTGGGCAGCTGACAAGTCCATCTGCAGCTGCTAAATTCCATTGTTGGCCTCCTGTCAGTCTGCTCCACAAGTTTGACACTTTCAAGTTTCCTTCTGTGTACATATGATTGCAACTTTGTTTCTCTCCTCTCCCCCAGGCTGCTGACCCCTTTCTGTTCACTGATACAAACCTCTCTTTCCTTATACAACTTGACCCCCTCCCCCCCACTGTCATCACCTATTCCCTATACATCACTGCTCAACTCTTTTTATTTATTTACTGATCTAGTTAATGTCTAGTTTCCTATCACTTACAGCTCAAATCTAGCATTATGATAAGATTCCTAACTCGCTACTAGTCTGATTGAATTCACAATTCCTGGTCAGTCCCGTTCCCTTACCTATAATAACCTTTAGAGCCAGTTCACACTCCATGCGTTTCAGTTGCTTTTTTTCTGCATCCAAAATGCACAGAAAGTAGGTTATATGGTGATCAATGTCACAGTTTACATCAGTGCTTTCAGTTTCGGTTGCAGAAAAAAAAAGTAGAACAGGCTACATTTTGTTCTGCACAGAACTGTACTGGAACACGTTAAAATGCATCAAAAATACACTGGAATGCACATGTCCCTATTTAAATTAAAGAAAAAGAGGGGAAAAATGAACTGGAATGCATACAAAACACACTGGAATGCATCAAAAACATGCATGCAAAAACGTATCCGGAACACATCTAGACTGCATTTCTATAGTGTGAACCGGCCCTTAGGACTTGTTCACACCATTTGTGGTGCAGAAACGCATGAATTTTCCTGCACAGCATAGAAATGCAATGCCCTTTTGCAGATGTGCGCAGGTACCATGAATACTTAAACACATTTAGTAAACACAGACGCATTCACAGCCACCAAAACGCATGGTACCACACTACTGTGTGGTTAGGTGCAACACACTTTTAAAATAATACCCCTTTAGTATTTTTGCATGTTCCCACATGGTAGGCAGCCCATTGAAATTAATGGGCTGAGGAAAAAAAAATTGTCAAAAATGCCACATTCACACTGGCCTGTACAGCATGAATGAGTGGGTTGTTCACATGGCTGGAGCCACCTGTTACGCTATGGGGACACAGCAGCTGTATGAACACAGGTTTTAATCTGACAGGTGTGCAGGTGTGGGGAAGTGGCCCTGAATGCTCACTGTCTGAGTTCAGGGCTGTACACCTGCACCCATATGCCTGTCAAATTAGGACCTGCAGCATTTCTATAGTGTAACATAGGTTGCCTGCAAACTGCTCCAAGCGGCTTCAGCCACAAAAAAAAATGATTCACACTTTACAGGCCACAGCACCCATATCAATGAGCCCCAAGACCTCAATTACACACAGAGCTTTTTTTTTTTTAATTAACTCAGTACGGTTTTATCATTTTAGATTTAACAGGAATTTTGGGATTGTGTACATTAATGTTTTTAGTGTATTTTTACCATAAATATAATTTTGAGATTTTCTCTGGCGGTGGGGGGGCCCTGTCGGGTAGGCTGTATGGGGCCCCGTGATATCGAACACCTGCCCTGGCTGTAGTATCTGGTACCAAGCCGTCAGTAGCAGATCCTTTTAAGTCCTGTAAGCTGCAAAGTGGAAACTCCATGGATCGGACTTCCCATACTGCATCCTGGAGCTCTCTTGCCCAGGTAAGTGACACACATGCACCCGGACATCCAGTACATAGGGACATCTTCCATTGCTCTGTGGTCCAGTTCTGATGCTCACGTGCCCATTGTAGGTGCTATTGGCTGTGGACATGGGTCAGCACAGGTACCCCTCACCGGTCTGCGACTATGCAGCTGCATACACAACAAACTGCAATTTACTGTGTGCTCTGACATCTTTCTATTGGAACCAACATTAACATTTTCAGCAATTTGAGCTCCAGTAGATCTTCTATTGGATTGGACTACACAGGTTAGTCCGTGCTCCCTATGTGCATCAGTGAGCCTTGGCTGCCCATGACCCTGTCGCCAGTTCACCAATTTTCCTTCTTGACCACATTTGGTTGGTCCTGACCACTGCAGACTAGGAACACCCCACAAAAGCTGCAGTGTTGAAGTTGCTCTGACCCAGTCGTCTAACAAAAGGCCAAAACTGTAATGGCTAAAGTCACTCAAAACCTTATGCTTGGCCATTTTTTTCTGCTTTCAACACATCAACTTTGGGGACAGGTTCACTTGCTGCCCAATATATCCCACCCATTTTCAGCTGCCATTGTAACAAGATAATTGTTCACTTTACCGGTCAGTGGTCATAATGTTGTGGTTGATCAGTTGTATGCTCAACTTTAATGGACTTCCTTCCCCATCACTGCGGATCACAGCTAAAGTGTTGGCTTCATATAAATGAGCAAAATGGTATAATAACAGTGTGGGTGTTTGGCAAAAGTGACAGCTTATATAGGAGTTTGCTGTCTTTACAAAATCTACATATTGGAAAGTCGGAGTGTGGGTTTCATTTTAGGTTGTGGTCAGGTTTTTGTAAAATGTGTCATTGATGTGGTTCACGATGATCTCTAAAGACCGGATGTACAATATATGGTTTACAGGCGAGCAGATTGTGCTGTAACCAATAATAGCACTTGTGTGTTCTGAGCATAATGCTTCACTAATCCCGTCTATTTACTCCTCTAATACCTTATAGTGCTATGCAAGCAGATCACAACGGCTACTCCTCTCCAATCAAAATAAGACTTTCCCTGTGTCATTGAATGAGTAAATAGCACTGCATTGTGTGCAAATAATAACATTTATTCCCTTAAGAGCTGGACAGAACATTATACATATCAATTTAAAGCTGTACAAGGGTATAATAATAGTTTATAATACTCGTTTATAATACACCATTGTATGCTAATGTTGTTGCATACACTTAGAACACAAATGCTGGGATGATGAAAAGAGAGCCTGTGTTTCACATTTTATTGAATTTGTGCACAGAAAAAGATGTTAATAAGGAGCTTTATATTTTGGGAATTATCTGCCACAATGAGACCATTTGTGACCTTCTAAGGAAAATATATGGTGTGAATCTGCATCTCCCACACAGGACGTTTTTCCCATTTGGAAATCTCACTCTCTGGTAACCTCAGGGAAGTATCTCCCTGGCAGCCCTGTTAGTAACATCTGCAGTGCACTGTCAACTTCTGTATAGTGACTGATATATTTAATAAGTGTGTGTGTGTGTGTGTATATATATCTATAGATATATATATCTATATAGAGAGAGAGAGAGATAGGGATGGATATATATACACACACACACACACACACACACACACACACACACACACACACACACACACACACACACACACACACACACACACACACTCATATGCTGTATGGCCAAAATTTTATGGACCCCTGACCATCACCTACTACCTATATGGCTAAAAGAATGCGGACACCCCTCCAGACGAAGTTCAAGAGTTTCCATTGAAGGGTACTGTTAATGCTGCAGCATACAAATACATTTTAGACAACTGTGCACTTCCAACTTTTGTGGTAACAGTTCAAGGAATATTGCGGTATGACTGCTCTGTACACATGTTTAGGTCTATAAAGACATAGTTTGATGTGTTTGGTGGGGTGAAATCCAGTGGCCTTCACAGAGCCCTGAACACCTTCGGGATATATTGGAACATTGATGACAAGCCATGTCTTCTCATCTAACATCAGTATCTGATGTTAGGTCAGGTACCTCACTAATGTTGTTTTAACTGAATTGACACAAACTGCCATAAACACTCCAAAATCTGGTGGTAAGCCTTCCAAGAAGAGTGAAAGTTATAGCTGCAAGTGGGCCAACTCCATATTAATGCGATTTTGAAGGCAAAAAAAAATTATCCATGTTCTACTTACCTGCTCTGTATAATGGTTTTGCACAGAGCAGCCCCGATCCTCCTCGGTTCCCCTGCCGGTGCTCCTGGCCCCTCCCTCCAGTCGAGTGCCCCCAGAGCAAGCAGCTTGCTCTGGGGCACCGAGCAGGTGCACACCGCAGCCGCTGCTCTGTGTCCATTCACACACAGCCTGGCTCCGCCCCCGCACTTCTGCTCTCTCCTCATTGGCTCACTGGCTGTGATTGACAGTTGCGGGAGCCAATGGCACTCGCTACTGTCTCATCCAATGAAGAGAGAGACACGCGGGACAGCTGAGGCTCTCGTGCACAGCACTCTGGGGCAGATATGCTGCACACAGGTTTTTTTTTTTTATTTTTTTACCTTGATGCATAGCAGGCATCAAGGTAAAAAAAAAAAAAAAAAAACCTCGAGCCTTTACAACCACTTTAATGGCCATAGTTTTGGAATGGGATACCCACAAATTTACTCATCTCCTGCCTTGACTACTGCAACTTCCCCCTTGTTGGCCTACCTTTACAGATGTTGTCATCTCCTTCAGTCCAACAGGAATGCTGCTGCCAAACTCTTCCAGCTTAACAAATGTTCATTGTCTACCCACCCCTCCCTGTCAATCTATCCATTCACCATACCTTTAAAATTCCAACTCCTTACAACTTATAAAGCCATTTACAACTCTTTCCCCAGATCCATCAACAACTTCCTCTCAAAATATCACCCAAATAGTCCTTTTCAATCCTATCACAAACTCCTTCTCTATAGCTCCTTCGTCACCTCCTCCCATCATTTTGAACTCTCTACCCCAATCTTTCCACCTATCTTCTACCCTGTCTGCCTAGGTGATCCCTAGAAACTCATCTCTTTAAGGAACATTATCCCCACTCCATCTAAATACTTTACTTCTAAGTTCTCCATCAGCTTATCCCTCACAGTTATTACCTTTTGGATCACTTGCCATACTCTTTTAGATTGTAAGCTCTCTCGATCGGGGTCCTGCTAACCCTCTTGCTTTGAATTGTTTAGTAACTGTTCTGTCCCACTTTATTTTGTAAACCTTTGCAAACTGTGCTATATAAATCCTGTATCATAATGAGGTGTAATAGGTATCCACAAACCTTTTGGCCATGGTGAATATTCCCATCTAGATTATATCTATTAGGTTTTAGGGTTCCCAGTGCAATAATGTTAAGGGTCCAATGCCTTTGAAAGCTACTGACCTTCTGAATTGCAGTTCGGTTATTGGCCTGAGAAATGTCATGGGGTGGGGGTCACTTGGTTAGTTGAGCTGTTTCAAGCAGAGGTCCTGGTCTAGTGGTCATATGACATGTCAGCAGCATGTATACAGTTTACACAGAGAGAGCAAAAGAAAGGGCTTGGCCTGGGGCACTGGTATTTAACTGTTGCTTGCTGCTGGTATTTATCATCAAGTAAAACCCTCTATAGAGGCCAAGATCGAAGTATTACACCCAGGGCCGTGGATAAGGGAGTACCACCAGCCCTCCTGTACGGGGCCCAGGCAAATGGGTGAATTGGATGTGGGCAAGGAGGGTGATCATTATGGCGTGGGGGTGGTCGTTACCAATCCCCTGTATGGCTCTCTGCAGTAGCTGAAAGCTGGCCTCTTTTCCTCTTCCTCCCTTTGGTTTTAGCTGCTGCAGAGAGCTATACAGGGGATTGGTTTCCAGTAACTGCATCCCCTCACATTTACTGGCCTCTTTCCCGAATGAACACAAGGAGTGATCTATACCTATCACTCACTGTGTTCATTCATAACTGAAGCATAGTATACTGTGTTTTGTTTTTGTTTGTTTTTTTATGGGGAGGGGAGGGCCGGGCCCTGTCAGGTTGACTCTATGGGGCCCTGTGGTTTCTAACCGCAGCCTTGATTACACCAAAGTGCTGATGTATGAGAACTGTAGTATTCAAGCCATTTAAAGGACCTGTTATTCAGGTGTACTGTGCACAGACAGCTGTGTTGGGCAATATTGACTGTAGCCTGCCTTCTTCATAAGTAATCCAAATATTAGAAGGTTCACAGGAGTACAATCTGGCATCACTGAGCCATTTAGGAAGATTCAGAAGTGACAAAAACCTTTGGCATGTAGTTTAGAAATTCTTTAATGAATATTTGTCATTCCATTGTACAATCTAATAATGGCTTTCACACGAATAATTGTTTACACAATTATGGAATGTGGATTAGAGCGATCCTGTCACCAGACCATTTATTTAAACAAAAATCTTCCTATAGGATTATATAGGCATTTTATTGTGTTTGCTTCTCCCCGGCAGCTGCTTTTAAAGGCACATTTAACATTTAACAGGGCATGTACGCTACATCACATTAAAGGTTAAGTTCACCTTTTCGAAAAAAAAAATGCACATTTTTTGTAAGTAAAAAGTGCATTTATTTTTTTCCTTAAGGAGCCTGCAGAGCATTGCACCCATGATCAGCAGATTGCACGTGTAATGTCTGACTCCTGTAGACTCTTCTTGGCAGGCAGGTACTTGAGAGCAGGAAGATAAATGAACTACAAGAGCGCTCACCAGTGCCATCTAGGTTAAATGAGAACTACAAGCCGCCAGTAGCAACGGTACTTGTAGCCTACCCATTCACAGGAAACGGTGACTGAATGATGATGCGGCGGTGTGGGTGGCGTATCACATGGTTGTGCGGTTCAGATTTTGATAGCATGGGGTGCGGGAGAGGAGAGGATCCTCCATCTGCCTTCCGGGGGGGGGGGGAATCTGGGGGGGTGGGGAGAGTGTGCATGTTGCACACTAAAAAGGGGTGGAACATGTTCCAAAGGTGAACGTATACTTTAAAGCTGTTTTGTGGAAGATGGGTTTCATTTACAGGTGTTGTACAAAAAAAAAATGGCAACACTAAATGATTTGCAGGTGTGAAAGTGATGACATGTTTTGCATTGAAAGCGGAAGTGATGTAACATATTTTTGCTTCTGCTGTGTGATGAGACACCTAGCGAACAGGTGGGAAGCCTCACCTTCCTCATTTACTGTGTGCGCTGCTAGTATGGAGTCATGTCAGAGCTTACTGTGCTTCAAAAGGCAAATTATTGGTGTCACTTGGTGCCTTTGTGATTGATGTTGTCAATTTATTTGCCGTGTCACGAGGTATGATGGCATATCCAGTTTCTGGGAAAACCTTATCTGATAAGCAGAAGCACGGTCGACATGGTCAGCTGATCAAAAGAGAATAGGACATTGCGCAGGATTGTGACCCAGAATAAGAAAACAACCACTGCAAAAGTGACTGCAGAGCTCAATCTGTCGTCCAAAGCCCGTGTCCACAAAAACTTTGTGGAGGGAACTCCATAAGCAAAACATTCACAGGCAAGCTGCAACTGCCAAACCACTAGTGACCGATATTAATGCTCAGAAGAGGACAGCATGGTGCAACACCCATAAATCATGGACTAGCAGTCAATGGAAGACTGTCATATTGTCTGTAAAATCGAGCTTGACACTTTTCCCAACCGCCTTGCCTGTTTACATGTGGCGAACACAATCCTGGTTTGGAAAGCCATATCTTGGTATTCTGCAGGCCCCATCATCAACTTGGAAGGCAAAGTCACTGCCAGCGACTATGTAAAAAGTTTGGGCGACCTTGTCCACCACATGGTGCAGACATGGTTTCCTGAAGACTGCACCGTTGACTGCGCCCAGATGATAATGCTCCGATTGACACAGCTGGCTTTTTTCAAATTGTGGTTTGTTGAGCATGCAGATGAAGTCTTACATCTTACCTGGGCGATGTAGTTGCCAGACCTTAATATTGAGCCACTATGGTCAATTTAGGAGAACAAAGGTGGGGCTTGTTTTCTGCCTCCGGCATCTCTGCGAGAACTGGAACGATTTTGCATGAAGATTGGTATCCAATTCCATTATCCACCATCCAAGACTTATATTTGTCAATTCCCAGGAGAATTCAGGCCATCTTGGATGCCAAAGGCAGTCCAACACCATATCGGGTAATAGTTTTGTTCTTTTACCTGGTGTTTCCATAATTTTGTCCAACCCCCTGTACATCTTATCTGGTAGGCCAGCTGTTATTTATTGCTGGGGCAGAGATACATGTGCCAGTTCTGGTCTCTACATGTATGCACAGGACAAAAGTTAATGATACTTGGGCACCAAAGACCTTTTTGGGCTCCCTTGCAACAGAATGACCTACGTCTGTCTGTTTCCATCCCGTCTGCCTGCTTCTATACTGCCATCTAGTGACTGCTGCGCCATGTTGTTGAAGCCAATCTTGCCGGTTGCAATGTCTGGGAAAAAAAAATACTTCACCAATGTTATCAGCCTGTACCCGCTCAGCCACATTTCTCTAAACTTCCTTCCATACAATAAGCCATCAAAATTCTATGATTATAATCCTATCAAAGTTCTTTTATGTGAGATGAAGTGGCCTTCTAAAATGTCCCCCCTTACAGATCATTCAGTAGGCACTTTTTTTTACTTTAGGTCTGTTCAGCCATGTGGGTTTCCGGGACGGGGAGAACAAAATGTGCGCTCGAGTGACTTTCTTTGCAGCAGAGTGTAAAGAGTCCCTTTTTATGAAATGTCATGTGATACTTGGAGAATATCCAGACTCTGAGCTGTGTACTTGGAGTGGCACGCACAGACCTGGAGAGCCCTCACAAAGTCCGCCTGTGACCCCGGGTGACTCAGAAATTTCCTGTGTGCTGGCAGTAGAGATTTTTTATTCCTTCCAACTTTTGTGAGATGAGAAAAATGGACATTTTTAAACTACCACTTTTCTTTTCTTTTTTTTTCTTTTTTTTAAGGCAGTGTGACACACTTGCCACACTTTCATGTTTCTGTATTTTCATATTGGCAAAGTGAAGGTCAGGATCACTAGCAGCCAGACTAAAGTAGTATTCCCCCAACCCCCCCTTTATTTTCTTGGTAGACTGAACCATATAGAATAGTGATTGAATGTGGGTTTGGATTGACCACAAGGAAAAAAACTGAACGATTTCAAAATAATTGCCCCATAATTTCACCATAAACCAGCCACGACCAGGTGTTCCTCGCAAGATTTCTGACAGAGGAGTGAAAAGAATTATCAGAAGTTGTCAGAGCCAAGAACCATTTGAGATCTTCAGAAAGACCTGGAATTAGCAGATACAATTATTTAAAAGAAAACAAGAAATAGTGCACTCAACCGCCGTATGCACGCTTACCACACAAGACTCCATTGCTGAAGATAAAGCATGTTGAAGCTCGTTTAACGTCTGCTGCACAACATTTAGACAAGCCTGTAAAATACTGAGAGAATATAGTCTGGTCACATGAGACCAAAATTGAACTCTTTGGATGCCATAATACACACCATGTTTGGAGGTCAAATGGCACTGCACATCACCCTAAAAACACCATCCCAACAGTGGAGGTTGGAACATTGTGGTGTGGGGCTGTTTTTCAGCATACGGCACTGGCAACCTTCATATCTTTGGAAGGATGAATGGAAAAATGTACCAAGACATTCTTGATAAAAATCTGCTGCCACCTACCAGGATGATGATGAAACGAGGGTGGACCTTTCAGCAAGACAATGATCCCAAATACAAAGCCAAGGAAACTCTCAATTGGCTTCTAAGAAAATAAAGCTACTAGAATGGCCCAGCCAATCGCCTGACTTGAATCCAATAGAAAATCTATGGAAAGAACTAAAGATCAGAGTTCATAGAAGAGGCCCATGGAACCTTCAAGATTTGAAGAGTGTTTGTGTGGAAGAATGGGCCGAAATTACACCTGAGAAATGCATGCGACTAGTTTCTCCATACAGGAGGTGTATTGAAGCGGTCATTACCTACAAAGGATTTTGTACCAAGTATTAAATTTAAGTTAGTGTATTCAATACTTCAATTATTATTTGTTTTGGTTTCTTTGTATGGATTGCATGGGTTGTTACCAACATGTAAAAATTTCATGTCAATAGCTCCTTTAGAAATATATTTACTAAGCCAAATGGTGACGCGTTCAATACTTATTTTACCCGCTGTGTGTGTAATAGATTTACAGTTGTGTTCAAAATAGTAGCAGTCAGACATCACTAACCGGATCAATCACTGTTTTTGGTAGAGATGATATTTCTACATGGCAAATAATTTCCTAGCAGGTGTAGTAGAGTAATAGAAATCCAACAGACCCAACAGTCATGACATGCATGCTGCTGATTCTGTGTAATTGAATCACTAATTGAAAGGGGCGTGTTCAAAATAATAGCAGTGTGGAGTTCTATTAGTGAGGTCAGTCATTCTTTGAAAAACAGGTGGCAATTATTGCCCTTATTTAAGGAAGGAAGGCAGCAAATGTTGTACATGCTGGTTACAGTGCATTTCTGTCTGAAATTCTGAAGAAAATGGGTCGTTCCAGACATTGTTCAGAAGAACAGCGTACCTTGATTAAAAAGTTGATTGGAGAGGGGAAAACATATGCAGAAAATGATCGGCTGCTCAGCTAAAATGATCGCAATTGCTTTAAAATGGCAACCAAAACCTGAAACGTGGAAGAAAGCGAAAAACTACCATTTGAATGGATAGAAGAATAGCCAAAATGGCGCGGACTCCGCCAACAATCAGCTCCAGGAAGATGAAAGAAGGTGTAAAGTTCCCTGTGAGGACTGTTACAATTAGAAGACGCCTATGTGAAGCCAAGCTATCTGCAAGAAGCCCCCGCAAAGTCCCACTGTTGAAAAAAAGACGTGCTGAAGAGGTTACAATTTGCCAAAGGGCACATTGACTGGCCTAAAGAGAAATGGCGCAACATTTTGTGGACTGATGAAAGTAAGATCGTTCTTTTTGGGTCTAGTGGCCGGAGACAGTTTGTCAGACGACCCCCAAACACTGAATTCAAGCCACAGTACACTGTGAAGACAGTGAAGCATGGTGGCGCAAGCATCATGATATGGGGATGTTTCTCATACTACGGTGTTGGGCCTATTTATCGCATACCAGGGATCATGGATCAGTTTGAATACATCAGAATACTTGAAGAGGTCATGCTGACTTATGCTGAAGAGGAAATGCCCTTGAAATGGGTGTTCCAACAAGACAACAACGCCAAACACACCAGTAAACATGCAACATCTTGGTTCCAGACCAACAAGATTGACGTTATGGAGTGGCCAGCCCAATCCCCGGATCTTAATCCAATAGAAAACTTGTGGGGTGACATCAAAAATGCCGTTTCTGAGGCCAAACCAAGAAATAGAGAAGAACTGTGGAATGTAGTCCAATCATCCTGGGCTGGAATACCTGATCACAGGGGCCAGAAGTTGGGTGACTCCATGCAACACAGATGTACAGCAGTTCTCAGAAACAGTGCGACTACAACCAAATATTCATTAAGTGATTCAAAGGAAAGCAAAATCTTCAAACATTTTTCATTTTATATAGTGAATGTTTGAGTTTGTAAAGAAGAATACAAACACTGCTATTTTTTTGAACAGTCTAATATTCACTTTTCTTCAATTTTTTAGAGTAACAACACAAATTTGATCTATTTTTCTTCATGTTTTGATTTGGAATAGAATGTGTAGTGTTCCCAATGCATTTGTGTGGATGGAAGTAAAAGCTATTAGAAGGATTTTGAGCTTTATTCACTTTTTTCAACACACTGCTATTATTTTGAACACATCTGTGTGTGTATGACTGACCATTGGGGAACTCGGCACTGCTGGAGGGCCCGGAGTCGGTAGGGGGCCCCATGAGATGCCCCTGGTACATTTTTCATAGGCTTTTTTGGGTGCGGTTTGAGTGTGGGTGAGGACACGGGCCCCATGATCCCCTGTTGCCCGGGGGCCCCATGAGTTGTCAGTCCACCCCTTTTTGTTTTTTAATGGTTTGTACTTTGTATCAGAGTATAGTGCCAGCTGCTTTTTTGTTTTTTGTTTTTTATTTACTTTTTGCCTTGGCGCAGATTTGCATTTATTTATAGTGTGCTAAATAGCTTGAACATTGCTGCCCAGATATTCATGAGTAATCCGGATACTTTTGTTTCAGCTCTTCGTTGGCCTCGGATTCCCCTATGAAGGGCCGGCTCCGTTGGAAGCCATTGCAAATGGCTGTTCTTTCCTCAACCCCAAATTTGGTCCACCAAAAAGTAGTAGAAATACGGATTTCTTCAAAGGGAAACCAACTCTACGAGAGGTGAGTTATTCAGTGCTGTGTAATGCTGTTTTCTCAATCTAGGACATTTCTTTCACAATCTTTTTGTCATTGAAAGAAAAGTCAACAACCTACAGCAAGAACAAAGATGGAATGTGACATTGAGTATGATGCTAGATATCAAAATGGAATGTCCATCAATAAGGCAAAGTACAACAATGAGTAGCACAGCTGATGTTCCTAATAGTAGTTTTTCACCCCCAAGGTGGTGGTGGATGCTGCTGGTGGTAGTTGAAATGCCTATTGGCTGTTTACACCAAAATTTGAAGTGGTGATGAGGCTAGGTGGCGATTAGATCCAGAGCAATATTTAGGACTGGCGTGCGTGAGAATCTCTAAATGGAAAGTAATGCAAGTATATGGAAAGATCGCCAAGTGTTACATTTCGTCCGGATAACTATTTTTACTGTACCTATTTTTTTTTTTTTTTAAATCCCTCTTATGTTCCTTCTCTTCTCCTTCTACTCTTCCTTTTAACGTATGCATTCTCCTCTCTGCTTCCATATTGCCTCTCTTTTTATATAACTATCAATGCACGGTTATAGGACTGTACCTGGCCAAAACATTACCGTTGGCAATTTTTCCATATGCTTGCACTATATAAATGCACTGTATAGTTTGGTTCTCACCCCAGGGCATTTTGTATCAGGACATTGCAGACATTAAAGCATGTTTCCACTTTTGCAGTCAAATTTGAGAACCCCACTATGTTTGTGTTCCCATTCATGCAGCATGCCTGAAAAATGTTTTTAAAGCGGAAGCTTTAAGCTGCCTTCCAAAAAGGAGTCATTTGGGGGATATTTGTACTGTCTTGCCATGTTAGGCTCTCAAGAAATGAGATGGGCCATCAGTAGCTCAGGTGTGATCAATTTTCAATGATGGGTGTCATAGTTTGCAGACTCAGACTCTGTCACGCAGAACAAATAATATACACAGATATGGGTTATTTTTACCAAAGAAACATAGCAGTACATATTTTGGTCAAAGGTTTTATGAAGAGAAATTACATACTTGCAAATTTTTATACTAAATTAAGAAAAACACATTTTTATTTTTCAAAAATGCAGTTTTGTTTAGTTTATAGCACAAAAAAATTAAAACTAGTGGTGATTAAATACTGCCAAAAAGAAAGCTCTATTTGTCTCAAAAAATAAAAAGTTCATATGGGTACAGTGTTACATGTCTGAGTTAATGTCATTCTAAGTTTGATAATGCTGAAAGATGAAAATTGGCCTGGCAAGAAGGGGGTCAAAGTATCCAGTAGGTGTTTAAAAGGTGCTTTAGATTTCCTATCATAGTGAGGGCCTACCTAAACAGTCTGTTCAACATATATCCAATCAGAGGCCCTTTCATTGCCTAGTTTGAGTCTAAAGTGGCAGCCATTTTGGAACTGAACCAAGCTTTCTGAAAAAGCGACCAATTTCACTAGGAACTGGGAAAATTACTGTAGCGTGAAACATAATGTCCCTAGTTGATAAACTGTATTCATTATCTTGAACTGGATGGACTGTTGTCTTTTTTCAGCCTGACTGTTGGTCCACTGTGCTTCAGGTGAAACTCAAATTAGAATATTGTGGAAAAGTTCATTTATTTCAGTGCAGCAACTTAAAAGGTGAAACTAATATATGAGAGACTCATTACATGCAAAGCAAGATAGTTCAAGCCGTGATTTGTCATAATTGTGATGATTATGGCTTACAGCTCATGAAAACCCCAAATCCACAATCTCAAAAAATTAGAATATTGTGAAAAGGTGCAATGTTCTCGGCTCAAAGTGTCCCACTCTAATCAGCTAATTAAGCCATAACACCTGCAAAGGGTTCCTGAGCCTTTAAATGGTCTCTGTCTGGTTCGGTAGGAATCACAATCAGGGAAAAGACTGCTGACCTGACAGTTGTGCAGAAAACCATGATTGACACCCTCTATAAGGAGGGAAAGCCTCAAAAGGTAATAGCAAAAGAAGTTGAATGTTCCCAAAGTGCTGTATCAAAGCACATTAATAGAAAGTTATGTGAAAGGGAAAAGTGTGGAAGAAAAAGGTGCACAAGCAGCAGGGATGACCGCAGCCTGGAGAGGATTGTCAGGAAAAGGCCATTCAACAGTGTTGGGGACTTTCACAAGGAGTGGACTGAGGCTGGAGTCAGTGCATCAAGAGCCACCACACACAGAAGGATCCTGGATATGGGCTTCAAATGTCGTATTCCTCTTGTCAAGGCGCTCCTGAACAACAAACAATGTCAGAAGCGTCTTACCTGGGCTAAAGAAAAACAGACCCGGTCTGTTGCTCAGTGGTCCAAAGTCCTCTTTTCTGATGAGAGCAACTTTTGCATCTCATTTGGAAACCAAGGACCCAGAGTATGGAGGAAGAATGGAGAGGCACACACTGCAAGATGCTTGAAGTCCAGTGTGAAGTTTCCACAGTCTGTGTTGATTTGGGGAGCCATGTCATCTGCTGGTGTTGGTCCACTGTGCTTCATTAAGTCCAGGGTCAACGCAGCCGTCTACCAGGAGATTTTGGAGCACTTCATGCTTCCTTCCGCAGACGAGCTTTATGGGGATGCTGACTTCATTTTCCAGCAGGACTTGGCACCTGCCCACACTGCCAAAAGCACCAAAACCTGGTTCAATGACCGTGGGATCACTGTGCTTGATTGGCCAGCAAACTCGCCTGACCTGAACCCCATAGAGAATCTACGGGACATTGCCAAGAGAAAGATGAGAGACATGAGACCGAACAATGCAGAAGAGCTGAAGGCCGCTATTGAAGCATCCTGGTCTTCCATAACACCTCAGCAGTGCCATAGGCTGATAGCTTCCATGCCACATTGAGGCAGTAATTGCTGCAAAAGGGGCTCAAACCAAGTACTGAGTACATATGCATGCTTATACTTTTCAGAGGTCTGATATTGTTCTATGTACAATCCTTGTTTTATTGATTGCCTGTAATATTCTCATTTTCTGAGATTGTGGATTTGGGGTTTTCATGAGCTGTAAGCCATAATCATCACAATGATGAAAAATCACGGCTTGAACTGTCTTGCTTTGCATGTAATGAGTCTATCTCATATATTAGTTTCACCTTTTAAGTTGCATTACTGAAATGAACTTTTCCACGATATTCTAATTTTTCGAGTTTCACCTGTAAGTACACTTCATGCAAACATTCAAGCAAAAAAAAACCTGTGCAGCACATCTCTGCATTAAATACACATTTCCCTTTTTTTATTCCTTTAAAAACACTTCCAAGTACAGAATACACATTTACCTGTCAAATCCATTGAGCTCCTAATTTTGAGCTAACAACTCTGCATCTGCTCATTAAAATCCTAAGCAATGTTGTCATCCCGGCCTCAGTTCCCACCTGATGGGCTACAAAAAAACACCACCTCCTTATCTCATCTCTACAACAGAGGGAATGGGTTCTGTAGTGCAGCAGGGGAGATCTCAAGCAGGGCTGACGACAATGCTTGGCATTTCAGTGCTTCAGAGTTGGTACTTCTACTATTGGAGACAAACTGTGGATGTATTGCAGAGATGTCGGTTTTTGTTTTTTTGTTCTTTTTTCATTTATTTTATTTTGGCCAGACATACACTTAAAACGTTACCAATGATGACACAATGTTTTAGAGGTGCAGTCTCCTTTTTGGCTTCCCAGCTTAGCTTCATGCAGTATTAGTTGTATGCAGAACTTGTAAGACCTCGAGCTGCATGCTTGTACCAGGTCAGTGATTTATTTGGTAGAGAAGTCATTATCAAGAGGACAGCCCCAGAACCTGCACCCTCAAAAACAAGTTATTTCTAGCTGCCTCTCTATATTTTTCCTAATAGCTTCACTTTGAAGTTAAGACTTGCTTTTATTGAAGTTGGGAACTGGAAAAAAAAAGGTGCTGTGGAAAATGCTCTCAGACAAGCACCTTAGTGAAGGTGCATCTTTATTGGGTGAGACAAAGTAGCAAATATAATAAAATTGACCAGCCTGAAGTGGACAGTGTGACTTCAATGGACGGCCCGTCCGCTCTGAGGGGAGCTGAGATCAGAGAATGCTCCTGTCGGCTTCAAATCACGTGGTGTCAGCGTACCAGTGTCCTGGGTGGTGTCACCATGGCAAGCGAAGGCAGTGTCCGGCGTTGGCTTCAGCTGGGAGCATATGTAGGGTTACCAAGACGACATGTTTCGCGCAGTTGCGTGAGACTTGACAAAGCGCAACTGCGTGAAACATGTCGTCTTGGTAACCCTACATATGCTCCCAGCTGAAGCCAACGCCGGACACTGCCTTCGCTTGCCATGGTGACACCACCCAGGATGCTGGTACGCTGAGACCACGTGATTTGAAGCCGACAGGAGCATTCTCTGATCTCAGCTCCCCTCAGAGCGGACGGGCCGTCCATTGAAGTCACACTGTCCACTTCAGGCTGGTCAATTTTATTATATTTGCTACTTTGTCTCACCCAATAAAGATGCACCTTCACTAAGGTGCTTGTCTGAGAGCATTTTCCACAGCGCCTTTTTTCCAGTTCTCTTCATCATGCATATGATTAACAAGGCAGCAGTGGTGAGCTCATGATTAACTGTTCACATGTTTCCACCTGGAGTGGCCTCTCTCTGCTCATTTGTATGAGTTTTCCTTTATTGAAGTTGATAACACTTTCCTATTGCCCATACACTGGCGTTTTCACTTCCTGGACTGAAAGTGAAGGGAAATCTCCTTATAGGCACTCACAGCAATACATTCTTTATAAAGGTTCTAAAGTTTCCTCAACCCTATTGCTGCTTGTGGTTTTTAAGGAATGGTTTTCCCCTTGCTCTCTGTACAGAAACCCATCAAATAAAGAATAGGGAGATTCACCCTCCTTCCTTGTACTCAAACCCCATCATTCCTACCTCTGACCAAATTAATCGGGACTCTTCTCCAAATTGAGTTCAGGTGTTTTCAGTAAAGGTTACTGTTAATACTGAAGAATACAAAGACATTTTAGACAATTGCACATCCCCATCTTTGTAGAAGGCTTTTTTTTCCTATTCCAGTATGGATGTATACAAAGCCACTGTACCTTGTGCCTCATTTCCTGTACGGAACCCTGCCAAATAGGAAATAAGGGGGAATTTCACGTTTCTTTTCCAATCAAATAGATACAGAATGGGGAGATTTCTTGTCATGGTCCTCTACTTAAACCCATCAAATGGACATGGAATTGGGAGATTTGCCCTTCCTGTAATAAGCCTCATCAAAGAGATGTTGAATGGGGAGATTTCCTCTAACTTTCTGTAATTAGCCCCATTTTATAGATAGGAAATAAGGAGGTTTTTCTCTCATTTTTTGTTCTGACACCTACCAGATAGAAAGTGAGAAGGGCTCTCACAAATGGGGACACAGGAAGCAGTTTAGAAAAACTTACCAAAGGTTCTAACCCTTCCCTGCTCTCTAGAAAATGAAATATTTCTTCTTTAATCCTAACCCACAGACATGCTTTATCTAATTGTAAAACCTTTTCTTCCAGCTCACGTCTCAGCACCCGTACGCCGAAGTGTACATTGGGAAGCCTCACGTCTGGACGGTGGACATCAACAATCCAGAAGAGGTTGAGAAGGCAGTGAAGGCCATACTGAATCAAAAGGTTCACCATACTTTCAGATGCTGATATTTTTGTTGGTCGTTCCTCTGTGTGCATCACTTTGGGTTCAGGGTTCGATGTAATGTTGACGTCCACTGGCCCCACCCACTTTTTTGTACCTTTTTTTTATCACAGGTCTTCCGAGCTAGGACATAAACATTAAAATACACCCCCTGTCAAACAGACTACTAATTACATCCAGAAAACAAGCAACCTGCTCAATTTACCATTAACCTGACTTGTATATATTTTACAGCCGTCAGATTCAGCATACTTTTCACACTGTGGCTGTAAAGAATTGTAGCCTCATGATTTTGTGCTGCAAAACATTCATTGTTGCTGCAGTGTGTGTGGGTTACAGAGAGGGTGGTCCTTGAACCAGGGAACACACTATCTTGTAATTTCTCGCACTGTGAATTGGGACCCTTCAGCAGATACTAGGAACAACAAGATTTCATTAGTTGGACAGCCCAACTGCACAGCATGAGGATTGGAGCCAATACAATTTTAAAAGCAATCTGCCACTGAATCAACCTAAATGGGACCTGTTGTTGGGAAATGTCACACTCTCTGCCTCGTCCAGTCAGTGTACACTTTGCATTCATTCAGAAAATGCAAAGCATCCTCTAAATGGCACCCATGTTGAGCGGCCAACAGTGGGAAGTTACTCAGCATGGGACCCCGAAAGCTAGTGAAGATCGCTGTAGTAGTGGTGTGTAATACAGTGATTTCCAGCTGCCAGGGGCATTGGCCAGGTATGGTGTATGCATAGTTACATTGGTCCAAGCTGGAACAATGTAACTATATAAAAATATCCATACCTGGAATTCTTCTTTAAAGTGGTTATAAAATCAAGACATGTTTTAACTTGATGCAATCCCTGGGTTAGGGTAAATATTGTCTCAATCAATGTTCCTCACACCATGAAACCCTCTAATATCTGAGTTCTATCTTGATCCAGTGCTGTGCCCATCTGCAGAAGTGCTGATCTTTGCTCCTGAACTCACAGGCCAAATTGAGAGCAATGGGAGCCATTGCTGTCAGTCACATCCAGTGAGGAGAGAGCGGTGGGATTGGGGTGGGGGGCCCGAGCTGTGCTGTGCTCTGTGTGTTTGTGGATGCATGTAAAACAGCTCAGAAGCACACCCACACGGCCTCTTACCTCCTTTTCTGGGGTCCCCAGCCAGTGTTCCCTGCTCCTCCCCTCCTCGGTGTACCCCCATAGCAAGCTGCTTTCTATGGGGTACACCCAGGAGGGGAAGAGCAGGGAGCACCAGCTGGGGACCTCAGAAAAGGCGGTAAGGGGCCACTCTGTCCAATTTTAATTGCACAGAGCAGGCAAGTATAAATCTCCTTTATTTTAGGGAAAATACCTTACAATCATAACTCTGAATGACACAGGGATTACAATTGCTCCACTAGGCAAACACTGTGGCACGAGGGTAATCACTTTGCTCTGAATAGGCAATGACAGATTCACTTTAAGCAAAACTCCTGTCATATGTGAAAAAATCTAATTAAGTTGTGTTCATTACAAAAATCACTTTATCCTATCAGAACTAGGATATATCCGTCTAGAACTATACCGTTATTATGCTATATTAATAGTTTGAAGAATTGCCTTTCTGGAAATCGCTATACTAGACAGGCGGTTAGAATGACAAATATTTTAGGATAGGCGAGTTCAGTCCTGACTGGAAAGTCTTATTGAACTCGACCAAACTGATCGATCTTTGTTGTGTATATCACTTGCAATGAATGTATGATTTGTTGTTTTTTTTATAAATGCCAATAATTCATATTTTTATAAACACAACAGGGATTGGTAAAGTGGAACTTTGCCCAAAAGGAATGGAATATATTTTTGCAGGAGGTGGGCAAAGCGGATACCTGGTTTTGACAGGCGCCCACTCCCACTTTCAGTTGGATTGCTGCAGCGGATCCACTGGAAGTTCCGCTCCCCTTCCCTGCACGCAGTCTTCTGGGACTTATCACAGGTGTAAGGCTACGGGACCATTCACAAACTGCAGCTGGTTGTAAAGCCGCAAGGAGTCAGTCAGCTAGCTGCCCACAGTTAACATGCCAGCATCGGGTGTCTGAAGACCGGTAAAGAACTGATCTGGGTGAAGACAGCGCTGGATACTTGGGCAGGTGAGTAAATGTGTATTAACAGCCAGCAACTACAGTTTTTGTAGCTACTGACTTTTAATTTTTGCTGAACTAACTGAAGCTCTTCTTAAAGGAATGGTTTTAGGTATCTAAGATGTTCTTGCCAGCACTGTGTATGTGCCAAGAAGATGGGCCACCCCATGGGATGCTTGGTAAATACTGGCTTTTGTGAAGGGATAAGTCCTTTAATAAAACCGAACACTCAGTAAAATCGTCAGGTTCTGCTCTGTTAGCACAAGAGAGTCAACTCTTGTACTAAAATATTAATCCGGTTTCACTTGAGCTGCTGATTGCTCCTTGAAGTGACAAATGAAGTTACACGGCTTTTGCTCTTTACAGAATGAACCTTACCTGCCCTACGAATTCACATGCGAGGGCATGCTGCAGCGGGTGAACGCCTTCATTGAGAAACAGGTAAGCGCAATCATCCTACCTGGCAAAGAGATGAGTCAAATGGCATGACAACCGCCTGGGTCAGTTAGGTTCAGCACAGACATGTCAGTTTTTTGAGTTAAGGTATGCTTAATATACGAAGATTTCATTGCTATTTACAGTTTTGTTTTAGCACAAAAGAAATCTTTTTTTTTTTTTTTTTTTTCTCTCTTTTCTTTTTTTTACGATTATGGATGTTCTGAGCTTGGGGGTGTAAAGGATAGGGTGATCTCTGTGCTTAGGAGGGTGTAAAAGGGGTGACCTCTGTGCCTAGGGATATAAAGATCATGGGTGATCTGTTCCTAGGTGGGTGTAAAGGTTAGGGGTGATCTCTGTGCTTTGAAGGGTGTAAAGCAGGGGTATAGAATTAGAACTTGAGGTCCAGTCAGTAATATTTTCTTCCAGCAGAGGTCCAAATCGCATGTTTGTGTCATGACTCAGATTCTTCATATCACAGCTTCCCTCTCTTCTTAGTCTAGATTCCCATCTCTGCAGCTGGGGAACGCACTCAAAATCACACGTCTTCGACCCACAGAGGAGTGCACTGCATTTTAGCAGATGTTCAGGAGTACCCCCACATATTTCCACCTGTGGCCCTTTCACGCACGCCAAACCGCATATCGCCACGACACCAATTTAAAAAAACAGGGTTGAGGACTGCTTTTCCTGCAGTCCTTGTGGGTAGTGCAGCCTATTAAATGGGCTGATCTACCCACAACATGTGTGCATAAATGTGCCTGTATAGACCTAAACATAGGCTCATATCACAGTTCCGTTCTTTTATCAGTGTTTTCATTCCCCCTTCACATCGGTTCGTTGGGCCTTCATATCAAGATTCCCCCCTCCTTCACAGTAGTGTTCTCAGCAACCCTGTCACATTCCCCCCCTTCACCCCTTTCAGAGTAGTATTCTCACACTCCCTTGACATAAACACCCCCTAACAGTACACCCCCCACCTCTTCCTTGCAGTGTACTCTGCCCCCTCTTCCTTGCAGTGTAAACTTTCCCTTTTCACATCATACCCCCTTCATATTGCTGCTCTTATGCCCCCCCTTTCACTTCACTATCCCCCTTACTGTCCTACCTTACACAGACAGGAGGGTGGGGGGCACAGCACGTCTGAACAGAGGGTGGGAGCTGCAAGCTGGTGATTGTTTGCCAAGACCGCCCAACATCCTAGCAACCAGTCACCTGCTTGTTAACTCGAACAGCTCCTGCCCTCTGTCAAGAACTCTCCAGCCTCCCACCATGGGCTCTTTGAGGATGACAACGGTGATAGCTGGGTGAAGAACCGGCTCGTAGCCTCCCTGGCCTCCCTGGCGGTATTCCTGAGTGTAGCTCGGGGTAAAGTTTCAATACCACAAGCGGTAACCCCGAGCTACACTCGGGAATACCTTGCAGCGCTGCTCTGAGATCTGTTCTTCTCTTACCTTGTCCTGCGCTCCCGCGATGTCCCTCCTGCAGTGACCCCTGTAATGTCCTCCGGCGGATGCCGGCATCTGTCTTCTGGGTTCCGTCCCCTGCGACGTCAGGACGTACGGGGGACGGAACTGCGGGAAAATTTGAAAATGACAAAAAGTGACATTCACTAAAATAACATAGTATAACATTACTGTATCAAAGCATTTCACATACATTTTGTCCCGAGTGCTTTGTCCTGTGCCCTGCCTGCATTTTTACTGTTCTTTCTGCCTGGAAACTGAGAAACGTCCATGGCATCCAAAAAGTTTCCCTTTAGGTCAAAATCGGTTTTAGACCGGCTAGAGAACAGCGATAGTAAATTAGAACCACTTGCAGAATTGAGTGATAATGATTCGTGGGGGAAATTCGTCATCAGACACTGAAAACAATTTTGCGACTAAGCTCAGTGATGTGCGAACTTGGCGCTATATTTCAAATTTCAGTGTTTTTGGTTTGATTATATTATTGAATTAAATGTATTATATTATTTTTATGATTATTAAATTATTTGATTTCGTGTTTCAAATTTTAACATACCCGGGATGTTTACTAGACTCTTGTTCGGACAGATTTCAGTGAGTTATTCCCAAAAATTACAGGCCTACAATAAAAAAAAAAATACATATTTCCATGCAAAAAAAGGTACCACATTGAGCACAGAAATCTGAACTTAATCAGACCGCTAGGGAGGTTCAATGGCACGACCTCTGCAGTCCAGATGGGACAGTGATCGGATCTGGGCCACGATCCGCCATATAGTGATGTCTGGTATAAATGTTAGAAGTAATCTCTTCGCTTGGGGCTACAAACCCTTTGAACCCTTTAGCAAGCTAGATAGCCAAATGTATTTTTTGTCCTATTTTTAGCATGACTGCATTTAGGTGTGTTTTCTACGGGTAATGTGTTTTTTAGATTGTGCCTTTTTTTATGCACTTTAAAAATACAAACCACTTCAATACTTTTTTCATATTAAAGGATTCAACCACCCAGAAATAGTACATTTTAGGTGGAGTCTGGTGGGGGCTGAGGGCTCTATTTTGAAGTTTTTTGGGCTTTCAAAATCAGCCGTTACATTCTGCTTGGTCAGGCTGTAGATGATTTGATTTTTCTTTCCTGCAAACCTTGGTTGAAAAAAATAACTTGATTCCCTTATCAACACAGTCAGTGTTGATGGGGGAGTCCCTCCCATGAAGCTATTGTGTTCTCCCAGTGAGGGGGACGCGGTGAGCTGTCCCTCCCAGGAGAACACAGTGACTGCTAATGGCTATAAGCTGCTGGCAACAATCAAATGTAAAAATCCAACATGACTGTCATACCCAAGCCGATCGATCGACTTGGGTACAAGTAGCCTGCCCATAGATGGTTCGAATCTCAACTGGTCCCTGCTGAACCGGCCGAACTTCGAACCATATATGGCTGATTTAATTATGGAGTAGATGTAACGATTCAGCAGGCACAGGTAGTCACCCCTGCTGAAGCTAGTGGTGCTCACAAAGAATCTCACAAGCAGACACCTGTCCACTAGCAGTAAGTGATTTACAGCAGCGATAGACATTTTTTAGATTGAATAGTGAAAGGTTAAAGTATAAGTTCACCTTTATAAATGCACATCCTTTTGCAGGTAAAAAAAAAGAAGTATATTTATTTTTACTAGGAGCCTTCAAAGTATTGTACCCGCAATCGGCGGTTCTTGGGTGCAATGCAGGGCTCCTGCAGACTGTCAGTGTAAGTCAGGGTTCCTCCAACAGTTGCTTAAGGGTTCTTTGAGCAAATTCTGCCTTTCAGATAACTTTTTCCACTGACACCATTGATCCTTTAGCTATCTGTAAGTAGGTAATGCTTCCCAATGACCACAAGTGCACGGAGCATTCTTCCCGCTGACCATCACACTAATGCATGAGGAGTTGTAGATATGGTCTTTTTTTCCAGGGGTTCCCTGAGACTAGAAAATTATTTCAAGGGTTCCTCGGTGTTGAGGTTAATGTAAGCGTCTCCTTGTACCTCACACAGGCATGCAGTTACACATTGACAGGAAGTATCGCTGAACTTCCTAGAGTGCTCAACACCCGGGTAGTTCATGAAGAACTACTGTCAGCTGCAAAGGCTGTCGGGACTTGTAGTTCTCCCCTTCAACTGTGAATGAATGACGCAGCCAGGTGGGCGGAGCCCCGCACAGCCGCATCTTTTTTAAATTGTGAAAGCGAGTTCATGGAGAAGGTTCCCCCACTCGCTGTCACATCGGGGGGTTTAGGGGTTGCTGCAACTGCCACATGGTACATGCTAACCCTGGTGAACTTCTTTAACCACTTCAAGTTCGGACACTTTTACCCCCTTCCTGTCCAGGGCAATTTTCAGCTTTCAGCGCTATCACACTTTGAATGACAATTGCGCGGTCATGCAACACTGTACCCATATGAATTATTTACCATTTTTTTGAGACAGATAGCTTTATTTTGGTGGTATTTATGTAAATGAAAACTTCCAAAAATTTTGAAAAGTTTTTTTTTTTTATAAAATTTTGCAAATAAATATTTCATAAATCTTGGCCAAAATTTATTCCGTTATTTTTTTAGTGTAAAACAAAATCCAAATTAGTTTATAACTAAAAATTATAATTTTTAAACATTTTTTTTTTAATTTTTATTTTATTTTTTTATATTTTTATTTTTTACATACTGTCACCCTAGCAGTACAGTGTCACCATGGTGACACTGTACTACTTGTGAGGGGTGATGAAGATTTTTTTTTTTTTTTTTCACACGGATTGCTTTTACACCCATATAGGATGTAAAAGCAATCATTTCTCTTTCTCTCTGTCTGCTTTCTTGCACTCATTGAGAAGTACTGAGTGAGCTGTGATTGGTCACAGCTTGTCACATGGTACAAGGCTGTTGTGAATAGCCTTGTACCATGTGACCTCTGTGATCATTCACAGATTTCACACGTAAGCAATGATGTCACAAGTGACATCTTGCTTACTACTTTGCATGTGATCACTGATTGGCCAATCAGTGATCACAGGATCGGGACCTCGTACAGAGGTCCCGTCCGACGATCGGTGTCTCACTGTGTCCGGAGGACACAGCGGGCACCGGATCGCGGTGCTGCGCGCTTCCAGGGAGCGCGCACAGCTAGAAAAGGCGGGTGCCGTTTATGAATGGCAAACCGCCCCTGGAGTGCCGCCGCCCTGCCGTTTATAAACAGCAGGCGGACGGCAAGTGGTTAATTAAAGCTGCAGTCAGCCTTTCATGCTATCTGTGTCCCATTGAGGAGATGTCCTTCCTTTTATTGTTCCATAGACACAACAGGAAGTAAGAGGAAATTTCCCCAAAACTGACAGTACAGTGGTCATCAGGATAAATGGGTTGAATCACAGACAACAATAAAAATCTGACTGGGTACGAACCATTCTCTATTCCATACAAATTTAACAAAAATGTGGACTTTCGATTTCTCCTGGATGACTTTCCATCTTATAAAAAAAAACCTGACTAATTTATTCTTGCATCTGAAACCATTTCTTAAAGACTAAAACCTAGTTTTGTGAAAAGATGCCCAGCAGCTGCCCAGTAATTGTCTTTATGTAAGAGATGGTTGGGTGTTCAGTTTGAGAATTCCTTGCACTTGACTACCACACATGGATGAATGTAGGTTATTCCCCATTGCATTTTCTTACTGTATTTTTTCGAGTCACTAAGCTGTTTCTCTTTTAGGATTTCTGTCATGGACAAGTCATGTGGCCTCCATTAAGCGCCCTTCAAGTGAAACTTTCAGAAACTGGAAAGTCATGTAAGCAAGTCTGCCAGGAGAATCAGCTCATCTGTGAACCGTCGTACTTCCAGCATCTTAACAAAGACAAAGACTTGGCCAAGTATGTACAGCCAGAGTGTATATGTGGGGTAACTGACAATCTGACAGGGCATGCTGGGATTTATAGCTCTCCAGCTCTAAGGCAGCTATCTCCCCAGCAGAGAGAATACATCCACCACAGGGTGGGCTCTTTACATACTTTTTAACGGTCATAAATATTTATATTTTATCAGAAATGCATATGTATCCTGTGTAATATAGAGAGCGTAGAGCTCATCCAGTGCCTGCCACTACGGCTTGGGAGTATTCTAGCAGTTTCTCCTTCTGGCACCATGGCCCTGTCGGGGTTCCACGGTATGACTAGAGGTATGTGAACTGATGCAGGGAAACGCAGGCTTCAGATATGTTATAAATGATATAATTTATTAATACTAACAATACATAAACGCAGTGCAATACTAAAACATAACACAGTGCAAACGAACCAAACCAAACCACCCACAGATAACAATACATACAATGCAAGCGTAGTCAGGCAGGCCTGGGTCAATAACAATCGGGCAGGTAGGAACAGGAGGAGCAGGCAGAGAGTAGTCAGGTCACGAGCCGGGTACAGCAACTAATGGGCAGGTAGGTACAGGGGGTCAGGCAGAGAATGGTCGGGGTCACAAGCCAGGGATCAACCAGGAGAAGTCAGCAGAGGTCCGGATCAGGCAGGGTCGGCAACGAATCAGTCAGACAGGAACAGGGATGCAGGTAACTAGATACAGGGGCCCATAGAAAAACACACACCAAGGCCCAGACTGCAGGTCTGGCCATCCCTTAAATACACCTGTAATCGGCCTCAGGTGTTTTGGCTGACTGCAGGGTTGAGTCTCTGATTGCTGAGAGCACCCGCTGGCCAGCCCTGGTACTGCAGCCCACAAGGCAGGTGAGTCCCACCATTACTGGCAAGTCCATTCCTGACAGGCCCACTGTCCCTGGTCTTTCCTGCATCTGTAGCTATCCTTGCATACTTGTAATTTTACTACTTGATATGAGAGGTGACTGGATCCTTCCATGAGATATCGATGAAGGCTGTCATGCCGAGCCTCTTGCTTCCATTCTTTTGAGTGTCTGACCAAAGATTAGTAGGCGAATAAAGACTTCTGACTTTATCATGACTTTTCTCATCTGCATACTGGTCTTGGATCAATGACTAAGATGAACTCCCCATATAGCTATCCTTAATAAAATTTAAAATCCCTATAATTTGTCCCTTTATGAAAATATAAAAAAGTACACATACAAAGTCATGGAATCTTGAGGGGTTTTTTTTACAGTTTAAATCCCCTTGCTCTGCTCCTCCCAGCATTGCCATATCGAAGGGACATTCGGTGCATTCGCAACCACAGCATGGGTTTCTGTCGGGGATCACAGCCCTGGCGGAGGCCCACAGAAAGTCTGCAGATGCGCCGGTTCCCTTCCATGAATGTGCAGATTAGCCATGGACTATGGCAGCTTTCCAGCACGCTGCCATCTGGGATATGTGGTGTAAACCTCCCAGGAAGTAGCAGTTCAAGTATGTCATTCTGCTCTAGGTGAGGATTCAGGATGTGACAATCTACCATTTTAAGAGAGCCTGCCATGGCAGCCACAGTGTTTCTCTCAGGGACTATTACTGATATTTATTAGAAAATAAAAACATGCACAGTTTAGAGACTCATTTTTTTATATAAATGTTCCTAAGTATTATTCAGGTCTAGACTTTCATTATCAAATACAAATTACTCTGCTGGTGATTCCCCCCTCTGAAAACTTTAACCACTTGCTGACCCACCACAGTACATTTACTGCAGCAGGTCGGCTTGTACAGACACCATGACGTACCTGTACGTTGTGGCTTTCTTCTGGGTCCGGTTGTGCCTGCACGTGCTGACCCAAAAGACTGTTCTGTCATTTGTTGCAGCACAAGCCGATCAGCGGGTCCCGGCCAATGATTTATGGTCTGGACCCGCTGAGGCAATGACAGAAGAGAGCCCTATGTTGGTAAATACCATAGTTTGTAGACACTATAATTTTCACGCAAAGCAATCAATATACACTTATTGGGATTTTTTTTTTTTTTACAAAGACGTAGCAGAATACATTTTGGCCAAAATTAGATTTTTTTTTTTTTTTTTTTTTATAGCAGAAAGTAAAAAATATTGGGGGGGGGGGGGGGTTTGTTTTTTTTTTTGTTATGTTGGTCTTTGTGCATTTATATCACAAAAAAAATAAAACATCCACAGGTGATCAAATACCATCAAAAGAAAGTTTTATTTGTGTGAAAAAATATATAAATTTGGTTTGCATACAGCATTGTATGACTGCGCATTTACCAGTTAAAGTAGTGCAGTGTCGAACAGCAAGAAATGGTCTGGTCATGAAGGGGGCAAAGTCTTCCGGAGCTCACGTGATTAATATTATCCAAAGTGTACACCCTGTTCCAAATTATTATGCAAATGATATTTTCTCATTTACCTAAATAATTGATGTAACTAACAGTCAACATAATTCTCATGTTATCAACTATTAAGATTACAATTCAAATTTTATTGAACAAACCTCCTAATGATAAAAGGATTTTTGTTAAACATAAAACACTTCCAATGCACTGTTCCAAATTATTACGCACAGTAAGTTTCAAAACACTTTATAGGTTGTAAAGAACTGAAAATTGTCATTGTTGTGTTTGCAGCATATTTACTGAAATCAAAAGCTATTTCAATCAAAGTTTTAACAACATTTTAACTTTTTAAACATTTTAACAGGTCACGTTACATGTAACATAGGACCCCTTATTTGATAGCAGCTTCACAAGTCTTGCATCCATTGAACTTGTGAGTTTTTGGACAGTTTCTGCTTGAATTTCTTAGCAAGATCTCAGAATAGCCTCCCAGAGCTGCTGTGTGGATGTAAACTGCCTCCCACCCTCATAGATCTTTTGCTTGAGGATGCTCCAAAGGTTCTCAATAGGATTGAGGTCAGGGGAGGATGGAGGCCATACCATGACTTTCTCTCCTTTTATCCCCATAACAGCCATTGATGCAGAGGTATTATTTGCAGCATGAGATGGTGCATTGTCATGCATGAAGATTATTTTATTACGGAAAGCATAGTTCTTCCTTCTGTACCAGGGAAGAAAGTGGTCAGTCATAAACTCCACATACTTTGCAGAGGTCATCTTTACACCTTCGGGGACCCTAAAGGGGCATGACTCCACCACCGCCTTGCTGACGTCGCAGCCTTGTTGGAACAGGGTGGCCGTCCACCAACCATTCACTACTCCATCCATCTGGACCATTCAGGGTTGCACGACACTCATCAGTGAACAGGACTGTTTGAAAATTTGTCTTCATGTATTTTTCTGTCCAATGCAGCCGTTTCTGCTTGTGAGCATTGGTTAGTGGTGGCAGAATAGAAGGTTTATGCACAGTTGCAAGACTCTGGAGGACTCAGCTTCAAATATCTGTTTGCTGCTATGTAATGGTATTTTAGCAGCTGCTCTCTTGATCCGATGCATGGATCTGGCAGAAATCTTCCTCAATGTGCCTTTATCTGCACGAACCCGTCTGTGCTCTGAATCGGCCACAAATCTCTTAATAGTGCGATGATCACGCCTAAGTTTGCGTGAAATATCTAATGTTTTCATACCTCGTCCAAGGCATTGAACTATTTCAGTCTTTTCAGCAGCAGAGAGATCCTTTTTCTTCCCCATATTGCTTGAAAATGGTGATCTGCTTAATAATGTGGAACACCCTCCTTTAGTAGTTTTTCCTTAAATTGGGCTCACCGGCCAATCTAATTATCACAGGTGTCCGAGATTGTTTTCACTGATCAAAAGAGCCCTGACACACAATGCCATCCATGAGTTAAACTGAAAAACAAAATATTTAATCTTTGTGGCACTTAAATAGAATTTGCATAATAATTTGGAACAGGGTGTAATGAACACTGTTATGTTGACATAATCCTATTGATTTCATCCCCAGGTTCAACATTCACTGCCAGACCTCTGACACCGCAAATGATATTGTGGTCCCGTCCATCGATGAGAACAAGAAGCATTGCGTCTTTCAAGGCGATCTCTTATTATTCAGCTGTGCAGGTTCCCACCCCCACCACAAGCGGGTCTGTCCATGCAGGGACTACATGAAAGGACAGGTTGCACTCTGCAAGGACTGCCTATAGCATCTGCCAACCCTCTCCCTGTCGTATGGGATGTCCTGGTGGCTAGGTGCGAAGGCATGTAACACTCTCTTGCACTTTTGGCCTATTGGTATTTATGGAAAGCATAAAGGGTTTCACGTTCCGTAAACGGGCACCAAACACCGTTTTCGAGGAGTCCGACCCAGGAAGTGCTTCAGATGCCTTTCTCACAGGAGCATTTTTGTGAGCTGAAGCCATGGAAAGAACCATCTTTAATCCTAAAGCCTTCCACCTCTGCGCTACTTTAAAGAGAAAAAAAAAAGAAAAACAAAAGCGCAGCTGACATTTTATTTAATGGAAATATATAGATGGTTTACACAAGGTGAATATGGTTTTGGTCATAGATGTGGCTGAGCAATCCTCTCTAGTGCGGTGATTTAGGAACGCTAGGACGCCATGCTAGTATGTGTGAAACAACAAAACGTGTGAAGGCGGTTAGTCCGCTCTGATTCATGACGCCACACTAGATGATGATCACCACATGCTGCAAAGGCCTGCAGGCCGCTAGCTGTAACATAACGCATGACTACTGTAGACTATTGATTGATGACGACGTAGAGCAATGTCGGTGTCTCGTTACAGAATCGATAATCTGGCATGTGTGTGAAATTCCGTTTTGGGGGGGGTGAAAAAAAATCCAGATTCTCAACCTGTTTACAGACCATAAAGTCACTCTTCGTACACTCTACAGAAATTTCCTCTTTCTCCGATCGCCACACTGCCAAGTGGTAGCTTGGTTTTTCCTTGGACCCTTTTGGATATAACTCAAATGAAAACAAGGAAAATGTGTAATAATCACACAGTCTTAGCTAGCGAATGAGTTAGACAAAGCCAGAGCTTACCCAGGCGGTAGAAGTAGACAGCTAAAGATATATGTATAAAGCTTGTACGTCGTCTTTTTTTTTTTTTTTTTTTTTTTTTTTTTTTTTATTGGCTGTCTGTGAAATAGTTCTGTATATATTTAACATGTGGAATATTTTTATTTAGATATTTATGATACAAAGAGGGTGTACATTTTTCTCTGTTTCTATGTTTTTGTTTGTGTGTATGTGCGCAGAGAAATTCAGTTGAATCTTGAGTATAGCTGTCATTGTATTGAGTGGAGGTAAGCATTTATTTTTTTTTTTTCTGGGGGGCTCAAGGAACATTTTTCTTTCATCTGTTTTTAAGTGAGAACCTACAGAGATATTAACATAAAGCTGCACTTTATAGACAAGTGTGTGGACATCTATCTATCTATCGAGCTTCTTGGACATCTTCTTCCTCAACTATGGGCGTCAATATGAATTTGCCTGGTCTCTTAATAGAGAGAAAACAGGTGGCGCACACACCTAGTGCATTATCCAAGGTTTATTGTAGGAGTGAAAGAATAATAAAAACATACAGACGAAGCATGTATCTAAAAAGCATAGAAAAATGATGACCAACCTCTGATGCTGACGTATGATGAATGGAAAGTAAGAGCCTTGCTGTTGATGCCTCAGGCTCTGAGGAAAGGGAATCGTCCCCGAAACGCGTCAGCCATTTGACCGCACTGACAGTGAGAACACCTTGCCTGCCGTTGTGGCCATTGTCATTTTTCTATGCTTTTTAGATACATGCTTCGTCTGTGAGTATGTTTTTATTCTTTCACTCCTACAATAAACCTTGGATAATGCACTAGGTGTGTGCGCCACCTGTTTTCTCTCTATCCAGTGGCTGATTTCCCCGTAGGAGGAGGGCTGCACCCCTGAAGCATTTCCTTTGGTTGTCGCTGTCCTGGTACCCTTGGCTTCCATTTTGGCTGTGCATATCCTGAGGCGCTGGAGAGTACATACGATATCTTGCCTGGTCTCTTAGGCTATAACGGTCTTCACTCCTCTGGTAAAACGTTCCACTGGATTTTGAAGCATGACTGTGAGAATTTACGGACATCTAAAAAGCTCTTGTAAGGCCGGCTTTTGTGGAGAGCTGGTTCGCATTCTGCGTTTCAATTCAAATCAAAGGCATTCAGTAGGGTAGAGTTCAAGGCTCGGTGAGGCTGCTGTTTGAGTTTCTCCACAGCAGTCTCCTCAAACCATGTCTTTATGGAGCTGGTTTTGTAGGGAGTGATACAGCCATGCTGGAACAGAAATGGGCATTCCCCAAATTGTCCCCACAAGTTTGGAAATGCACTATTTAAAATATTTTATTATGCCATCGTATTAATAGTACCATTCATTGGAAACAGCTGAACTCAGTTTGGAAGTGTTTCCACTGATTTTTGACCATACAGTGTAGGTGTGATAGTCAGGTGTCCACATTCCTTTGGCCATAGAATGTGGCAGATCTGAACAGCTCAGCAGGGGATTTGCCCGCTGATCCCCTGTTGAGGAAAGTGGGCAGATGACAGGTCCGTGTCCACTCAAGTTTATGCAGAGTGGACACAGACCGAGCCCACTGTGCTCTGTTGGCAACCAGATGTATATGGACTTGCTGTCAGTTTACACCTGTCTACCTTCGATCCACCTATATGGAAGAAAACCGATCCTCTTCCATTTTGTTTTTAGTTGACCAGATCGGAGGTAGGCGGGTGTAAACGGACACAAGTCCATAGAGATCAGTGGACCTTCTGATCAGGTCCACCTGAAGACAGCCTGATTGGAATGGTCATGTGAAAGGGGCCTAATACTCTTGCTGGAAGAGATAAAAAGATATCATGAAATACTTCCTTGACTTGGAGAAACTGCTGTTCCAGGCTCCTTCCAATCAGTCATCAGCAGCTTAGCTATGCGGTCTTGTGATCCCTACTGAAGAGGAAGATCAGGGTTCAGACTGCTTTCACACTGCTCTGTTTTACTTCAGTTTTTGTGTAAAAAAAAAAAAAAAATTAGGAAAAAGGCTTGACCATTAATTCTCCTGGAACTTTCCACACTGATCAGTTGAGGGTCTGTTGCGTTTGTTAAAGTCCTGCTTGCTGCATTTTTGGTGCAGTGTAAAAAAAAAAAAGCATCAAATACACACCTTGGTTGCGTTTCTGATGCATTGAGACGTCCTTTTTTTTTTTTTTACAGGTGCAAAACTCAGCTAAAACACGTGTGTTTTTGCAACTGAGCAGTGTGAAAGTAGCCTGTGATCGGCAGATACTGTGAAAGGAGTGCCAATGATCAATACAGGAGGAGACCTAAAGAGACATTTAAAGTGGGGGGGGGAAGAGTATTGCAGCTTTTCAGGTACTCTTTATCCATCCTGTAAATATGACTATTTACTTTTGAGTCTAGGTCTACTTTAAAGGGCCGCTAAACTTCAAAACAAAAGGTATCATTAGTGGGGAATCACGAATGCATTGCCAATTGTGTGAGGCAGAAATGAGCATATTTGCTGTTTGTGTCTTTGCTGGCAGTCTGTAAGCTGTCACTGTAAGGAAATGGATATAGTGCTTCTATGGCAATGGGAAACAGGAAGCCAGTGACCGGTATCACTCCTGACTGTACTCCATCCATTCTGAGAATCTCTTGAAACCTTTACATATTTATCCAAAAACATTGGTACCTGTGATTTTAGGGTTAGCGGTCCTTATAATGTTTCATGCACATGGATGCGTTTGCCCCTGCAGTATAGAGACGCTGCATATTTCTGTTTCCTGGGATGTCCTGTAGATGCCCATGGACATGAATGGGTGAAGGCCGCTGTAAATATAAATGTAATGCACATTAACTGCATTTGGTGCATACGTATGTGTGCATGTGCTACCTAGCATAGCTGTGTACAGACACCTTTATTCATGTATCTCTATGGGTGGCTGTGTGCAGCTCCAGGATGTCCAGGGCACCAAAAATGTGCAGTGTCTTTATGTTGCACATACAAATGCATCCATGTGCATGTTGCTTAACAAGGAAAAGGTCTGTACCTTTTATATGTGAAAGGTGCACTTTAAAATGGCTTTTGCATACACAGCAGCTTGCGCATTTGATTACCATACAAATAGCATAGACTAAAACTGTCCATAGATCCTTTTTTTTTTTTTTTTTTTATAAATTGGCCAGTCAGCTGATCAAGAAAAAAAAAACCGTGAACCAATTTCTCCATCCACACATTCGAGGTAGATGGGGGAATCCCCCCACTGCACTGTTGTATTCTAGTAGCGGGGACTCCACTACCAGAATACACTGATCAGCTGCGCAGCTCTTGTATTCTGGTAGCGGGGACTCTGCTACCAGAATACACTGATCAGCTCCGCAGCTGATTGGCTGCTAGTGCTGATCCTGTGAAAATATACAGGCCGTCCCTTTTGGAAGCGGTTGATCACTAAATCAACTCCTCTTGAACGGGAACCTCCATACATGGATTGAAATTTGTCCGGTTCCTGCTGAACCAGCTGAATTTTGATGCATATATGGTTAGCTTTAGGCGTTGTAATGCTACATTTGAATTTCCGGTACCAGTATATCATGTATTGGCTATGCCAGGGAGTCGGACTGCCTATTCCCTTTAGTAGTGTCACTTTTGTGCATCTTATAAAAATAAACAAAATCCATCAGCTACTCAGCCAGCTTGTTATGCCTGTTGGAGGATTCCTGATTATGGGGCAAATTCTTCAGGGCACACTTTGCACGGGAAAGGTAAAAGGGAGGCAAATGATGGCAGTGCAGGTAAAAGTGGTAGTTGCGTTTAAGCTTTCTTTGGAGAAGGGCAAAGTTTTTTTCTTGGGGGGGGGGGGGGGGGGGTTTGCAGCGTCTGTTCTTTCTTTCCATCCTCTCCATTACATATTGGCGCCTCTGGCATTTGCCTCTGCTGCTGGCAGTATGAATCGGCATCCTAAAACATTCCAAAATTTCTCCAGCCGAGCACGTACACTGCCTTCCTCCAATTGCAAAACATGTCACATTTCAATGATAGTTCTACTATTTTTGCCATCTCCTAAAAAAAATATATATATATAATAAGATTGAACAAAAAAAATGAGTGAATTGGGCATTTTGTACATTATCATTTTGTTGCACTGATTTAATTTACATAAGATAAAAATTGTATAGAAATTAATTTATCAATACTTTTTGTTTGTCATATTAATCTGTTATCACCTGTTTTGGCAGTTTACATATTTTTTTTTTCTGCTTTTGGTTTCCACCTAAGTAACTTATTTTTTTTGCAGCTGAAGATACAATACACACTGTTAAAGACAATGAGGACCTCATTCTCTCATATATGCAAGTTAATTTGCACATGTATAAATAGAGATGCTTTTTGTGAGTTTGTGTGTTTGTTTTTTTTTGGGGGGTGTAAAATGTAAATTTCCTACCCTTTTTTGTGTTTTTTTTTTTTTTCGTGCTGTCTTGAAAACGTCAGTATGTTTGTCTTAATTTAATTTTAATACAGTATGTGCCTTTTAACTTTTAAGGTTGTTTTTTGTGATGTGGGCTTTGCTGGGACACGTGTTAAGGGACATGACTGCTGAATCTCAATAGATTTTTCCTTTCTAGGTGGTCATCCGATATTTAGATCACATGTGAACTTCATATATCTCCCAGATTTAAAGCACAACTACAGAGGCTATTTTGGGTTTAATTGATTGAAAAAAAAAATAAAAATATATATATATATTCTACACACACCCAACGAAGCTTCTGACTTTTTCAAGACAACAAGATGGAGGGGAATTAATCAAAACTGTCTTTTTTTTTTTTTTTTTTTTTTTTCTTCTCATTCCCTCAATTCCTTTTTAATTATCAAGACAAGAAGTCAAATCTCATCAATGGAATACATGCAACAGACAGGTGCATGGGTGTAACTAGCAATGCATTCCCCAGTAGTTTGTGTTGCTGCCCCCCCCCCCCCCCCTCCTTTAAAGCAACTAGCCATTGGTGATTGTAGAGATGAAACCAATCCTCTTACATAAGTTCTTGTTTATCTGCAGCCGTCTCTTCTCTACGCCCATTCAAAGTCCAGAATTTATACATCTTTGCTCGGCAAGCAGGGGGCGGGGATCTGATGTCTCACTGCACAGCATAGAGCTGAGTGTAATCTGGGACCTGAGTGGATGGAAAGGGCACATGCCCCACAGGGGAAAAATGCACACTTGAGACTGTCAATCATCTACTGGGTGCTGAAAGGGGGTCGGTGCCGTCTCGCGGGATTTTGGTGTCTGCATGGATTTCAAAATGAATGGGCTCAAATCAGACTGCACAGAATCGCATGTGATTTACACAGGAATGCGGTGAATTACATGTGGTGTGACAGTGTAAACCGGGGAAGAGGAAGCCAGCATGTGATTTTATATGGGCTTGACCATACAAAACAAATGCAGTTGGCATTTAATGATTTTAGATGACATAGATCATTCACTGGATATAATTTTGGTTCTTTACAGCCCCACAGACTAAATGTGCCATAGAGGAGCAGTGAAGCAATCACAATGTAGCAGTGCAAAGCAGAAAGTACAGCAGCATAAATAATGAACCTATATGGCCACCCCATGAACCTTCTTTTTTTTTTAATTAACCTTTGCTAATAAGGTTTACATTAAACTGATCACATATCGATACAGCTGTAAAAAAATTGTCTTTTGGCATTTTCTGATACACACTAGTGAAAGTCAATAGAGAAATAATAGTTTCCCTTCTGTAGTAGAATACAGATTGGTGGTAAGCGTTACCTTGTGGCCGTTTCCCCTTCTAGCTATATGGACCAAAGACATTTCCCTGACATCAGTGGTTTCCTTTCCTTACATTCTGATAGAAAAGCTTTACTGACCACAAGAAAAACCAGAGTTCAAATGAAAGGAGTAACATGGAAACATAAGTATGTATTAAAAGGCCACAGCAGGTGAATGGGTGGTGTCAGTATAAGCCGTGCAAGTGATGTTCACACCACCCAGTGTATGACGTTCTCAGTCATTGTACAGAAGAGGGGCAGCTGTACTGTGTACTTCAACAGTAGGATTGGCCCTGTTAATTCTATATCATGAGCATATTTTGTGGTGACCCTCCCGCAGTCCCCTGCAGTTGTTGAAAATAGTTTTTTTTAGTGCTGGGATTTTTGCACAATATTTTTGGGTACATTTTTGTCACTGAGAAATTGTAAGTAAACTCTTGCAGTCCATACATAGTTGACCTGACCCTTCTGCATGTCTGTTGGCACTCCTTAATTGCACCTGAAAAAGCAAAGCAATGATACCAAGGTTACTTACCTTCTCCTAAATCTGAACTTTTATCTTTTTAAACCCAAGTCTCTAACTACCAAAGTCTACCCGAACTACTAACCCTAGACCTAAAACAGCCGAAACCCATAGACCTATTCCTCAGTTCACACCTTATGCCTCAACCTAACTCCATCTCATAACGTTGGCTCCTAACGCTCAGGGCCCTCTCACACTGTTGCGCTTTAAAACACACTAGGCACTATAAAATAAATGCATTGCGTGATTTAAATGTGTTGTATTAAAATGTATATGCAATGAATAGCTGGTGGTCAAGGAAGCTGGCAGGTGCCTGCTCTGCTATTCACTGGTTAAATAGCCGCCACCCGCTGATGTCCTTAACCCTTTGAGGACCAAGAGACGTATTTGTCCCATGTTTTTAATTGCCTGTATCATCTGATTAAGAACTTAAAATACTTTTTTTTTTTTTTTTTTTTGGTTTGAGTAAAATATTAGTTCTTATATGGATCTAGCTTTTTGCCAATTATTTCATGAAATGGCTTAGTTACAGCAACTGAAGTGTACGAACTTTAAAAACAAAAAATTGATTCTTTTGGCGTTCTGCAATCTTATGGTCTTCAAAGGGTTAACAAGCAGTCCTTACATACATGTACAATGCCCCCTGTACTTCTATGGTGGTCACCCCCAGCGCCTGTCTGCTCAGTCTGTTGTGCAGGACTGGGTCCATTGGACATCATACAGGACACTGAGGGGGGAGGAGCTGGGGAAACTGGGCAGGACAGCCGGGAACAGCTTGTATGGCACTGCGAGGGGAGGGGGAGAATGTTGAATTCACGCTAGTTGTTAATGACACTCTTTAACAACCAGCATCTTTTTTTAATTAAAGTCATGCGACCCCCACTCCGGTGTATTTTTAGTGGGTTTCTATTGACTTCCAATGGAAGTAGCGTTTTTTGTGCGCTTTTGAAGAGCTCACCTAAGATGCAGCATGCAGGACTTTTCAAAATCGTGGAAATGCAGCGCAGCGACGTGATAAATCACATAGGATTTAAAGGGGAATCATTTTAATGCTTCTATTGTGCAGAATAGGTACGTTCTAGCTTGGCAAAAGTGCACCAGTGTGAAAGGTTCCTCAGCCCAACTTCTAACTTCATCTCCTGAAACTCCCAAAACTTCAACCCATCTCCTGAACTCTGCCTCGGGTCCTCAAACCAACCTTTTATTTGAAGGCCCTTTAGACTCGGAAGTTAAAGGATAAGTTCACCTTTGAGAATTCATTACGTGTTCCGCCTGTTTTTAGGGTGGAACCTGTAATATGTTCCTGCTGCTTCCTGATTTCTTCCCTGCCCATCCCCTGTGACAGACGTACGGGGAGAGGTTCCCCATACTAGCTGGAACTTTTTGAACAGTGTGGCCGTCAGGAGCTCTACCCTCGTGGCTACATCATTCATTCACAGGGTTCTGAGAATGAACTACAGGTCCCGACAGCCTTTGCGGCTGTCTGCTTTTATTTCTCAATGAACTACCATGGTGCTGCTGAGTGCTGTGGTAGTTGGAGTGTTGCTGTCAGATGTGCATATAGATATGACAGTTGCATGACACCAGCAATCTGCTGATTTCTGGTGCAATGCTTTCCAGGCTCAACAAAAATAAATGCCCATTTTTTTTGGCTTGTGTACATACTAAGTGAACTTATCTTTTAAGCTTTTTTTCAATTACTCATGGGCTTCCCTTCTAACAATACAAGGTTTATGATGTACTATGCTACTGTCTCTTAATACCCATCAAGTTAAATCTCTAAGTGGTTCTTATGGGCTTTGTAGGTATCTTGGTCCTAAGCCCCGATTGACACTATGGGGTTTATTTACTAAAGCTGGAGAGTCCAAAATCAGACTCCCTTCTGCATAGAAACCAATCCGCTTCTAACCTCAGCTTGTTCAATGAAGCTTTGGCAATGAAACCTGGAAGCTGATTGGTTTCTATGCAGAAGTGAGTCTGATTTTGCACTCTCCAGCTTTAGTAAATAAACCCCTATGAATCGTATGTGAATCACACAGGAACCCCACCGCATTCCTGTGCAATTCACTCTGAATGGGCTCAAATCGCCCCAAAGATATGCTTGCACCTTTTTTGGAGCCACACTGCAACTGTATCACATGTGATCCGGTGTAGGCAAACAGTGTTTGCAACCTGCGTTTGGGGTGTCGTTAACTTTGTACTGACACCTGCAACAGATGGCAAGGGCAGTGCAATTGCAATGCGGTGTGGGAAATGCACGGGGATTGCTGCGTTTCTTGCACCACATACGTGAACCTAGGCTTACTTGCTGTGAATAATTCCAATACGGTGTGCAAATTATCATTAATAAAAGGGAGCGGTATTTGTATAATTTGCAGATTCATTATAATTTGTCCCCCCCCAAACTTTGGTTTGCTATCTGGTGAATCATTGACGGGGATCTAGTATGGAGCCAGTGAAGGTGGAACTCCTAACTTACATATTGGTTCTGTGTAAACCACTAAATAATGAAGCAGGGATGAGCATCACAACCTGGAGCTTTAACTTTGGAATTTCAGTGACTTTTCCTATATTAACGATTAATAAATTTTCCCATTCTAGCTTATATTTCTTTTACTTCTAGCAGTCTCTGAAAACGAGAGCGCGCTCAGTTCAGACTGTTCATTGCATATTGTATTGAAGTTGCTCTTTGTTTTGCAGTTGTATAATCCAGTTGATGGGTAATAGTGATAGAATAGTAAAGACTAGTTATTTGTAAAGGGAAAAAAAAAGACCATGTCTGTCGCGGGAGGACCTGACCTGTTTTAGAGCTCCTTAGCTGAAAGAAAATGTGCACCCAAGCTGTTCTGTGTGCATTATTATCCTGTGTGCCCCTCCATAGCTGTTTTTCTGGAGATTTGTCATGTTCTTTTATCATGTGTTCCAGCAGCCCGCTTTTCACAAAGTAGAGATTGTAACAAGTGGTATATTGTTGCTAAAACATCGAGCTGTACAAACCCAAGTGTACACATCCAAGCGGTTGTAAATGTCCGACTCTATATCTCTAACATGGATCATAAAGCTTTCACTTTTCATTGTTGTAGAAAAGAAAATCTAGGGAAACTTTATTTTTCAATAAATCCTTTTTCTGGTGTGAGATTTTCTCTTCTTTGGCTGTTCCTGCCTGTAATAGTGGAATGATATCTGGCTGGGCATACGGTGTGGGAGCCAGTCTGGGTACAACAAAAGCCACAAGAAAATCGTTGTTGGAGGTGAGCGGCTTCTTCTGTCATTCTTGGCCTTTCGTTAGGCTAACCAGATAATGTAAGTGTACATATTTCTTGGGGGGTTGGTAAGAGCACAAAGTTATGCCAATAAGGGTGTAAGTGGGTTATTCATGGATGGGATTGGAATGGTGATTGCTGTAACTTAAATCTGAACTCCAAGCACACATCTACATACATACGTTATGCCAAAGGATGTTTATTTTTTCCCTCCAGGTCTGTGATTTAGGTAGTGCTTGCAACTCCTGTCTGGCAGAACAGGAGACCTGATTTTTCTTTGCTGTGGTTCAGTAAGGCTGCTTTCACAAGGAGCTCCCTTTGGATCAGCTGGGGATCTGCTCACAGATCCCCTGCTGATTGGAGCAGAGTGGGTGGATGACAGGTCTGAGACTACTCTGTTTATGCAGAGCGGACACAGACCAAGCCTGCTGTGCTCTATGGGTGGCCTGGTGTGAATGGACTGACTGGTCACACCCATCTACCTCCAATCCGCCTACATGGAGGAGAACTGATACACTTTTTTTTTTTTTTTTTTGTATGTTTTTAGCGGATTGGAGTGTAGGAGGGTGTAAATGGACACCTGCCGATTCATATGGGACACATGGACCATTTGATCAAGTCTGCCTGAAAAATTGACAGGTGGATCTGATCGGATTGCCTGTGTGAAAGGGCCCTAACACTTACAGGTCTTGTTCCTCCCCCAGCCTGACTGGACAGTGCAGGGAGAAGCAGCAAACTGATGGGCTCATCTCTCAATGCCCTTTTTATATCACCTTGTTGCCACATGAGCACTGGTTTTTTTTTTTTGGTTTTTTTTTTAAACTGGACTGCAAGAGTCTGATACCAGGTCAAATTCAGGAACTTACACTGCTTGCGTTTAAGGAAATATATTTAATGATGTATTTGTGAATACAGAGCTTGCTTAATTAGTCTCATATATCCACACTGAATTTTAGCTTTTATCACTGAAAATACTTCATGGAATCCACAAATTGCATAAATCCAGCAAGTAAAATTCCACGTCGCTCAGTGCAGTTAAAGGCATAGCCTATTATTATTAATTATAGGACAGATTTTAAAGCAAAAAAAAAAAGATCAAACAATATTGAGTAAGAGCTAGAGGAGGTCTTGATAAAGGCATGGTGCTCAAGTGGCACCATGGCAGAAAGGCATGCCCCTAGGACAGAGGCCATCAATTATGCACAGCAGAGGGCTCCAGGCTGTATTCCCACACATGCTATCAGTAATCTTTGTCATTGGAATGCCTTTTCAAATCTGTACCCAGTCCTATAATGGCTGTGTGTGCCTAGTGTATGTCTTGGGCATGTCCCTGGTTTCCTGCAACCATATATTTCACTCTACTATTTTTGGCCATAAAATGCAAGCCATGACGTCGGTCCAGCGCCCACCAGCAGACAAGAAATTGACAGGCTTGGTGTGATGATGATCTACATGCACATGGAGACATGAGACTGGCAATATCGGTAAGTGTCTACATATTTCCAAGGGAAGCACCCATGTCATGGCACACAACCAGAAGTCAGCTGAAGTGTGTGCTCATGAACTGAGCTATACGTGTAAGTTGTGGGCGTTTGATCTCAGGGCGGGGGTAGAATGTATGACCCTCAAGGTCTTCATCTCCCAGAAACTAAAATATGTCAACAAGGTGTACTTTGGAAAGATGGAGAAAAATTAGTGCAGGTCCAATGGTGGCGATTATGTGGGTCAGTTTGTGTAAATTCATTGCATTTTATGTGAATGCGTATTTCCATTGTAACTCTTCCCTACCCATCTTAATAGTGAAACCTTCCAATTACACACACACCTCTCTACACACCCATACACACCCCGTTAGTAGATGCTTTACTGTAGGCTATGAAGATATCTATAGAAAAGAAGCGGAAATAAAGTTTAACCTCCCTGGCGGTATTCCCGAGTGTAGCTCGGGGTAAAATTTCAATACCAAGAGCGGTAACCCCAAGCTACACTCGGGCTTAACATGCGGCGCTGCTCAGGAGGTCCCTGCAGCACTTACCTTGTCCTTCTCTCCCAGGATGTGTCCCCTGCAGCGTCCCCGGCCATCTCCTCCGGCCGATGCTGGCTTCTGTGTTCCAGTCCCTGTGACGTCGGGACGTACGGCGGGAAATTTGAAATTTTTAAAAAATGCCATTTTTGCTGTTTCAATGCATTTCACATATATTTTGTCCCTACTGCTTTGTCCTGCGCCCTGCCTGCATTTTGTCTGTTCTTTCTGCCTGGAAACTTAGAAAAGTCCATGGCGTCCAAAAAGCGTCCCTTTATGTCAAAATCGGTTTTAGACCGGCTAGAGAACAGCGATAGTAAATCAGAACCACTTGCAGAACTGAGTGATAATGATTTGTGGGGAAATTCGTCATCAGACACTGAAAACGATTTTGCCACTTTGCTCAGCGATGTGCGAATTTGCCTCTGTATTTCAAATTTCAGTGTTTTTGGTTTGATTATATTATTGAATTAAATTTATTATTATATTATTATTTTTATGATTATTTATTAAATTATAATTTATGATTTTGTGTTTCAAGTTTTATCATACCCGGGATGTTTACTAGACTCTTGATCGGACAGATTTCAGTGAGTTATTCCTAAAAATTACAGCCTACAATAAAAAACGACATATTTCCATGCAAAATAATGGTACCGCTTTCAGCACAAAATATCGGAAAGAATCAGAACGCCGAGGAGATTAAAGTGGTTGTAAAGGAAATGAAAAAAAAAACATGTCTATACTTACCTGCTCTGTGCAATAGAATTGCACAGAGTGGCCCCAATCCTCCGCTCAGGTCCTCTGCTGGTGCTCCTGGCTCCTCACCTCTTCCTGGTTCCACCAATAGGAAGGCCAAGGGGCATTCGTGCAGGCTCGCTCCCAAGTCCCCCTACTGCACCCATTGACACAGACAGCGGGACTCGGCCCCGTCCCCTGCTCCCTCATCACTGGAGTTTGACAGGGACAGGAGCCAATGGCTCCTGCTGCTATTGATCTGTCCAGTGAGGGGGGACAAAGCCCCGAGAGCCACAGCACATGCAAGGCAAACGGTTTGCTTGTAAGTTAGGGTGCTGCCATAGGCTCCGTTCACACCAATGCAGGGTTTTTTATTTTTTATTGTGCTTTTTGCAGAAATGCACTACAGTCCATTAACATGGTTTCCTATAGAACATGTTCACATCTATGCCTTTTTGAGCTGCTGCATTTTTTAAAAGGGTCAGGGACTTTTTTAAAAGCAAAAAGCAGTGTTTTTGCTACAATAAAGTTCAATAGCGAATCTGCTGCACGGCATGGTCGTGCATTTTTGCCGTGGTTTTGCTATGCTTTGCATTTTTCTTCTGCCTAGCAAGAATAACATTCAACTTAAAAAAAAAACTGAACAAAATGCAAATCATGGCAAAAACTTGTGCAGCAAAACACAAAACAAACTGCAAAATGGACAAAAAGCAAACTGGATAGGTGTGAACAGAGCCTTTCGCATGACTGGTGCCCCATGCCTACTTTGGCATCACATTGGGTGATAAGCCCCACCCACAAGTATTCAATATGAAATAAAACTGCAATATAAAAATAGCCAAACGTAGACAGTGTATAGAAAAAAATTTTTTAATTTGAATGCGGTAAAAAAAATAGCTTCTAAGCTACACATTGTGTTGGCAGCTAAAGCATTAGCCGCATTGCCTATACATATATAGTGCAGCTCTTGAAGCGTTAACAACAAACTGTGTATCCCCCCCCCCCAGACCCCCATGTCAGTCAATACCATCTAATAACTATCCAATAAACTGAGATTGCACTGTGACATGCAATCCGTGGGGGCACACATTACAGGATTGGAAAATGTCACCCAGGTTGGTCAATTAAGTGAGAGCTGCCTGGTTCCAGGATATATCTGTACTCCGAGAAAGATGAAATCTCATTACCAGGAACTCTTTTGATTGATTTTCCTGAGTCAGAAGATCTGGAGGGAGTTGGCAAGTTGTGTGGCTTTGCTTTACCCTCCTACAGCCAGTATTGTTCACAAAATGTCAGAGGGGCTGTGCTGGGCTCTGTGTGCAGCGGGGTCTATGGTGGGAGATCTACTGCAGAACTACAAGTCCCAGGACACCCTGCAACCTCACCTGATTATGTATAGGGACTGGGAATATAAACCTGCTTCCTTTGAGCTACTAATAGGGTGTTTGATTTACAAAGGTGAACTTGTCTTCATATCGATCACGGTTTTTAGGGTTAAAGCTGCTCCCTTGACACGCGTACTTTGAAGTGGACCTGTACTGGAGCACTTTGTGTCTAGAGAAGAATATAGTGAGCTCGGCTGCAGACATTACCTGATATTGATCTGTTTTCTGTCTTGGTCAATAAAACTACAATAAAGTAACATTTGCTACCAGCTCTGCATCTGTTGTTCCAGGGCAGCAGCTAAACCCTGAACTCTGGACAAAGTAAAAACCATTCCTGCCTCTGAACTACAAGGGTTAAATGCTCATTTACAGCTAGGGGACCAGGAATAAACACTTTTATCCCGCAGCCTCTTCTCTATGATCTGGTGTTTGGATGCCCCTGACATCCTCAAGATCGATGCAGGGCCCATAGCACAACATTGGACATGTGGGTGCCAGGGAACAATCCACCATTTGCGCATAGGAGAGTAACATCTGCTGACGGAGCAGAGGATCGAGTTTGTTTTTCCTGTGCCCTAGATGTACACAAGCATTTATCCCTTGCAGTGCAGGAGTCAGTGCTATAGCTCGCAGTGCTGATCAATGTATTCGGACGGCGGGGAAGTTGTGCACCAAATGCCTTTCCTAACCCAGCTATTAGGAAAGAGAGCAAACAGGTGGTGCAAACACCTAGTGCAATATCCAAGGTTTATTGAAAAGTAGATAAAATGAAAACATACTCATAGACATGTCATGTGTACTGCTTTGTGTGATAATGGAGATGGCCACAGCAATGGGCAGGGTGTTCCAACTGTCAGTGTGGTCGTCGGCTTTCTGACACATTTTGGGGACACTGACAGTCGGAACACCCTGCCCCTTGCTGTGGCCATCTCCATTATCATACAAAGCTGTACACACACGCCATGTCTATGTGTATGTTTTCATTTTATCTACTTTTCAATAAATCTTGGATAATGCGCCTGTTTGCTCTTCTTCCAGTTGTTGATTTCCCCATCTGAGGAGGGCTGCATCCTCCAAACGCTAGCCATAGGCCACCTTTTTGCCCTGGTTCCCCTGGCCTTCCTTTGGCAATTGACTCCTGGAGAGTAAGCCAGCTTTTACCTTGTAAACACAGACACTTGTCTGTTTACATCCGACTGTCCATAGAGGGCAATGGATGGTCCAATCGGGTCCACAAACAAAAGGGACAGGTGGACCCGATCAGTCTGCTTGAGTGAAAGGGGCCTTTTTGTCCAAGCTTAATTGAACAAGCTGAAGCCGTTTAAAAAAAAAAAAAAATGAAAAATCAGTCGTTCAATAGGCCGACGTTACCACCAACAGTAAAAAAATCGGCCAATTTTCGTCCCGTGTACGGCCGGCATTTAATTACTTCTGTCCCTGCAGAGAGCTCCGCTATTATATTTGATATGAAAAAGTATTGTGGTTGCAACAATGTATCCATTTCGGATACAGATGTTTTTATTCAGATACAAATAGATACATTGTTGCAACCGCAATACTTTTTCATGTCAAATATAATAGCGAACTGGAATTCTTCTTCCTTTTTTTCTTTTTTCTTCCAGGTCATGGCTCATGCGCAGATTTTTTTTATTGGTAAAACGATTGGCTGATTTGGCCATCATTGCTGGGAAAATCAGTCGAGTTTGTTTCCAACTGTACCGTTTAAAAAAAAAAAAAAAAAAAAAAAAAAAGTGCCAAAACCCCGAAAAACGAATAACCATTTAACCCATTAACGGTGCGAAAAGCTGCTGATTACTTTTAATCGGCTGATTTTTCAACCCATCTATGGCCTGCATAAGAAGCTGATTGGTTATTATGCACAGCTGCATCAGATCCTGTGTGGACCACTCAAACACTCTCTCTCTCTCTCTCTCTCTCTGCCACAAAAATAAAACAAGAAATTCCTGGAAGTAGCTGGTGGTGAAATATAATTTATTTCCACAAGATGGCGCTCAATCACCACACATTTGTAATCTTCCCTATGAAGATGTTGCAGAGAATGGTTTCCCTCTGAATAGAGATTCCACCAAACATGCTCTGGAGGTAGAGAATCCATTACTGTCAATTTAAAGGGTTACAAAACCCAGGACCAGGGGCGGACTGACCATTTGGAAACTCGGGCACTGCCCGAGGTCCCGGGGTCAGTAGGGGGCCCCATGAGATGCCCCTGGTACCTTTTTCATAGGCTTTTTTGAGTTTGGGCAAGGACACAGGGGCCCCATGATCCTTTATTGCCCGGGGGCCCCATGAGTTGTCAGTCTGCCTCTGCCCAGGACCCTGCATTCACTATATCTGGTCTCACACAGAACTTGGAAATGCAATTATTTTAGTAAATGTATAACTAAATACCTTTTCTCATCAGTAGTACTGTATATAGCAGTCTTGTGACTTCTATTGGTGTCCAGCAGAGCATTGCTTAAAGCTTGTAGCAGGAGTTTTCATTCAGCTCTGACTGTCCTATAAGATTGCATAACCCCTGACCCTCTGACTGGACAGTGCTGATTGGCCCTGTCCAGATCACATGCACCCTCCCAAAGATAAGAAAAAACTAGCAATACACACCAAACTGAGCATGTGCAGAGTGACTCCTAGAGCTCTGTACTATCAGCAGATGGATTGGGGACAGTAGAAGAAGGGGAGGATCAGAGAAAACAGGATCAAACCGCCTTTTTACACAATTCAGAGGATTAACCCCTTAGGTTCCACAATGAGTATAACCAGCATGCATTACTGCATATACAGACTGATTGTACTGTTGTGGGCTTAGTAACACTTTAAACACAGAGACCAGGAAGATTCACCTGCAGAGGATGTTTGCTGAATGGCAGATTTACTGCTTTAAAAAAAAAAAATATCCCCTGTATTAGTGTTCTGTTCCCAGCTAAAGCCAGGCTGAATGCCAGAGGTGCAAGACAGCGCTGAGCAGAGGAGCCAGATAGGACACATATGGTCATCCATTCCCATAGACACCCTCCTAAACCTTGTGGACAGCCTTCCCAGAGGAGTTGAAGCTGTTATAGCTGCAACGGGCGGGGCCAACTCAATATTGAACCCTACGGACCAAGACTGGGATGCCATTAAAGGTCATGTATGTGGAAAGGGCGGGGCCAACTCAATATTGAACCCTGCGGACTAAGACTGGGATGCCATTAAAGTTCATGTGTGTGGAAAGGCCGGCCAAGCAATACTTTTGGCAATACTGTATAGTGTGTATAGAACTTCCCATTTGGTTTCTGAAGCTGTCCTCCCCAACCTTCCTTCACTACTAGGTGGGTGAGTGAGCTGGACTACCTATGTGTACAATAATTCTCTGCCTACAGGCCTCTTGGTCTGATGAATGTGAATCTTCACCCTAGAAAGCAAATCCTGTAGCTGCTGACTTTTAATAAACATACATTTACATGTCCAGGGATCCAGTGCTGTCCTCACCCAGGCTGGTTCTTCACCGGTCCCCAGCACTGCCATGTTCATTGTGGGACGCTGACTGTGACTCCTTGTAGCTTCTCAGCCAGCTTTCCACTGCGCATGTGTGAGAGGCACTGTGCTTTGTGAATGGTCCCGCAGCTTTCTGGGACCTGTGACATGTCCCAGAAGCTTGCGGGTATAGAGGGTGGGGGGCAAACTTCATGGCCTAGGCAATCTGAGCAGTAGTTTGGACCGGTACCCACTCTCCCAAAAAAGTGTAATGTGCCAATTGTGGTGGTGAGGAAGTAGGAGGAGGACATAAAGTGGAACTTTAACCCCTTGCTTACCAGGCACTTATACCCCCTTCCTGCTCAGACCAATTTTCAGCATTCAGCGCTGTTGCACTTTGACAATTGCGCAGTCATGCAACACTACCCAAACTAAAATTGTAATACTTTTTTTGAGATAGAACTTTCTTTTGGTGGTGTTTAACCACCATTGTGGTTTTTATTTTTTGCTAAACAAACTAAAAAGACTGCAAATTTTGAATAAACAATATTTTTTTCTTATTTTCTGTTATAACATTTTGTAAAAAAGTAATTTTTCTCCTGCAGTGATATGTGCTAATGAGGCTACAGTGATGGACACTTTGTGGTGGCACTGATGAGGAGGCACTGATGGGCATTGACAGGCATCACTGATGGGCACTGAAAGGCAGAACTCATATGGCACTGATTGGAACTGTTAGGTGGCACTGATAGGCAGCACTGATGGGCACTGACTGGCACCAATAGGTGGCATTAACTGGCAGATTGGCGGCATTGATAGGCGGCACTGAAAGGCAGCTTTGATGGGCACTTCTATGTGGCATTGATGTGCACTGATATGTGGTACTGTGGCATTGATGGGCACTGACAGGTGGCACTGATGGGGCTACACTTATCAGGGCACTTCCTATTTACATATTTAACAGGTATTTCCTATTTACATGTGATCAGCTGTGATTGGACACAATTGATCACATGACAGAGCCTGTGTCATCGGCTCTTTACAGTGATCGGTGATTCACTGTGTCACAGGGACACAGCGCACCACTGGTCGCCATGGACCTCCAGGGGAGCGCATGCACAGTTAGAGTGGGAGGACGTCATATGACGTCCTCCCAGAATGAGCGAACCGCTGCCCACCTGTCATTACCTTTATATGGTGTGTGGAAGGCAGTTAAGAATGGTCTGAGGAACACAAAAACAAGTTTGGGTTGTTGACTTGTCCTCCAAATTCTCCAGATCTCAAACCAATTCTCCAGATCTGTGTGATCTGCCTGGAAAAACAATTCCAACTCATGGAATCTGTATCTTGCACCTTACAGGACTTAAAGCTGAACCTGTTGATCAGCAAATATTGCTTAAATCCATTTGTCATGTGTATTCTACCTTGAAGTGCTTTGTGCATTTCCTCCAGATCTGTGCAGTGATCCAGTGTGAGCCTTTTCCTTCCTGTAATAAAGACCACTCACTGCTGCTCTCTCTCCTTGTGCAGGGAGACTGGTCTTGTCTCTGCCCCTGCTGTAGCTTTCTGCAGGCAGTTCTGTAGCGGGTGTGTCCCCTCCCACAACTCTGCCCTCTGCACTGACTATGTACATTACAGTGATGATGTCACTGCTGCTTTTACAAGGTAATATCTGGGTTTGGTGGAGGCAATTGTGCACTGGAAGTTGTGGACGGGTGGGGGGGGGGCACATGCTAAGGTAAATTGTGGAATTTGGCAGAGGGAGAAGGTGAGCTGTGAATGATGGGGGGGGGGGGGTGAGGATGAGCTGTGGATAGGGGGGGGAGGGTGAGTTGTGGATGGGAGGGAGAGGGTGAGCTGTGAATGGGGGGGGGGAGAGGTTGAGCTGTAAATGGGGGGGGGGGGGGAGCTGTGGATATGGGGGAGGAGAGAGGGTGAGCTGTGGATGGGGGGAAGAAGGTGAGCTGTGGACAGGGGGGGTGACCTTAGACAAGGGGGGGAGAGGGTGAGCTGTGGATGGGGGGGTGAACTGTGGGTGGGGGGGAGAGGGTAAGCTGTAAATGGGGGGGAGGGGGGCAGAAAGTGAGCTGGGGGGGGACAAGGTGAGCTGTGGACTGAGGGGGAGAGGTTGAGCTGTGGACAGTGGGGAGAAGGTGACATGTGGATGGGGGGTTGGGAAGGTGAAATGTGAATAGGGTGGTGAGCTGTGGATGGGGGTAGAGGGTGGGCTGTGGATGAGGGGAGGGAAGGTGAGCCTTGACCACACCCATTATTTCTCTTTCTCCATGATTGGCAGAATTTATAAACATTTATAGGACAAATGTCACAAGCTTTTGTCCAGGCTGCACAAATCTTCCCCATATTTTCTCTAATACTACAACTTGCTATGACCATCAGCTCCATCTGAATGAGAGAGTTCATACTGCATTTTGGCCATTAGATGGAGACAATGACCATAGAAAGTCATAATAGAGAAAATAATACAAGGGACAGTGGCCTAGTGTCATAAACAACACACAGCTCTGTCCTGTCAGCAGAGATGAGCCAGTTTTTGCTTCCCTGTAAAGCAGGGATAAAAAATGGCACATTCCTTACTAAAAAATCAGCACACAGTGAATGCACCAAGCACTGTTAGGCACACAGTTAACCCTTTGCCTCAGAAGTTAACCCCTTCCTACCATGTCATTAATACAGTGACAGTGTATACTGTTATCACGGATCACTGTATTAGTGGCACTGGAGATGTCAGTGGCAATTAGTCAGTTCCCACTCACTTTCAGCACCTGCCACACCATCACAGTCCCCCTATAAGTCACTGATCGCCGCCATTACTATGGCTTCATATCATAAAGCAGCTGTATGGGTGGACTACCCCGGATTGCAGGAGGCTGAAAGAGGAAAGACAGCAATCAGAGCGTTTTGTAAACCTGCCTGAAAGTAGAATCATCTGTGCTCTTCAAAGCAACCAATCACATGCTCCAATTCATAACTGAACAGCAAGTTAAAGTGAAAATCTGAACAATACAGTTGATTTTTGTTCTATTTTCAAATGTTATATTTTGGTAAAAACTGCAGAAGGACACACAAAAGTAATTGTAAAGTGCTAAAAAAAAAAAAAAAAAAAACACTTTAGGACCAATCAGTGTAGGAGCTTGGAGGGGTGCACCTTTCTTGGGGTCCCTGTTTGGCTTGAGAAAAAGATTCACTTGAAGCTCCACCTGCTGGAGGAACCTATTATTGCATCACTTCTCTTTGGCAAGGTCATCTTTTAGTGGCCAATCTTCACTCCTCTAATCACATGACACGAGCAGGGGCGGACTGACCATTTGAGCACTCGGGCACTGCCCGAGGGCCCGGGGTCAGTAGGGGGCCCCATGAAATTCCCCTGGTACCTTTTTATAGGCTTTTTTGGGTGTTTTTTGAGTATGGGCAAGGACACAGGGGACCCATGATCCCCTATTGCCCAGGGGCCCCATGAGTTGTCAGTCTGCCCTGCTATGGAGAGGTGGGAAGTGAAAGTCATAATAGATAAAATAATACACGGGACAGTGGCCTAGTGTCATAAACATATTACCCCCTCCCTGCCCTTGTGTGTTATCCACAGTGGCCTAGTGTTTAGCACTCTTGCCTTGCAGCACTAGGATTCCCAGTTCAGATCCCAACCAGGACACTACCTGCATGGAGTTTGCATGTTTTCCCTGTGCCTGCATGGGTTTCCTTTGGGTACTCTGGTTTCCTTCCACACGTCAAAGACATGCTGGGAGGTTAATTGGCTCCAGTATGTGTTTGCATCGGAGATAGCAACCATAGATTGTAAGTGCTGCATAAAGTGATGATGAAAAATCTTGGCACCTCTGCATTTCTGTCAGATAATGCACCACTCCTCCAGAAAATTGTTGTAATTACAAATGTTTTGGCATTCTCATGTTTATTTCTTTTGTATGTATTGGTATGACACAAAAAATGTGAAGAAACTAAAAGCCAAATCTGACACATTCCATGCGAAACCCCAGAAATGAAGTGGACAAAATTACCGACACCCTCAATGTAATATTTGGTAGCACAACCCTTGGAAAAAATAAGTGACATCAATGGCTTCCTGTGAGCATCATTAAGTTTCTTCCACCTCTCTACTGGAATTTCGGAGCACTCTTCTTACACCAACTGCTCCAAGTCTCTCAGATTGGAAGGGTTCCTTTTCCCAATTGCTGTTCTGAGATCTCTCCACAGGAGCTCTATGGGATTGAGATCTGGACTCATTGCTGGCCAGTTTTGTCCTCTCCAGCGCTTTGTCTGAAATCATTTCTGGGGGCTTTTTGACATGTGCTTTGGGTCATTGTCCTGCTGCAAGACCCATGACCTCTGATGGAGACCCAACTTTCTGACACTGGGCCCTACACTGCACCCCAGAATTCTTTTGTTTGTAGTCTTCAGATATCATTATGCACATGGTCAAGACATCCAGTGCCTGAAGCCGCAAAGCAATCACAAAACATCAGTGACCCCCCCACCATGTGTGTCTGTAGGGACAGGATTATTTTCTTTAAAGGCCTCATTGCTTTTTCTGAAAACAGATTGATGGGCTTTACCAAAAAGCTGTGATTTTAATTTGTCTGTCCACAGCACATTCTCCTAAAAGGATTTTGGCTTCCTCAGGTAAGTTTTGGCAAACTCCAATCTGGCTTCCAATTTGCTTCTGTGTCAGCAGTGGGGTCCTCCTGGGTCTCCTACCATAGTGTCCCTTTCCATTCAGATGGCGACGTATAGTGTGAGCTGACACAGTTGTGCCTGAAGGTCAGCTTGGATTTGTCTGGAAGTTGATCGAGGTTCTTTATACAACATTTGAACAATCTTTTGTTGCAATCTTTAATCAATTTTTCTCTTTCGTCCACATCCAGGGAGATTAGTGACAGTGCCATGGGCTGCAAACTTCTTGACAATGTTGCGCACAGTGGACACAGGAACATTAAGATCTCTGGAGATGGATTTGTAACCTTGAGATTGTCCATGCTTTTCGACAATTTTCATTCCCAAAACCTCAGACAATTGTTTGCTGCTCTTTCTCTTCTCCATGCGGCTCACAGAGAGACACAACAGAAAGGTTGAGTCAATTTTTCACCATTTTATCTGATTGCCAGTGTGATATCTATATTGTCAGCACCTGGAATTTGTTACAGGCGAGTTTGATTACAAATTACAGGAACATCACAGACTTGAGAACCTGCCAGTAATTTTGTCCATTCCATTTTTGGGGTTTTGCGTACCATGTGTCAGATTTGGCTTTTTGTTTCTCCATTTTTATATACATTTCATATCAATACAAACAAAAGAAATAAAGATGAGAATGCCGAAAAACTTTTGTAATTGCAACAAGTTTCTGGGCAATGTGGTGCATTATTCGACAGAAATGCAGGGTGCCAATATTTTTGGCCATGACTGTATATTGTTGGTGCTGTATAAGCCCTGGTTCACACTGGTGTGACTTGGCATGCGTCTTGCGACACATAGGGGGAAGATTTACCTCTGGAGCACTTCTGAAACTGAAGCACTCAGAATTCGGGGCAGCTGTGCATGGTAGCTAATTAGCATCTAACTTCCGCTTTTTCAATTAAGCTTTGACAATAAAACCTGGAAGCTGATTGGTTTCTATGCAGAGCTGCACCAGATTTTGCACTTTCCAGTTTTAGGAAATCCCCCCTCAGAACTGTCTGACAAGTGAAAACACAATAATTTCAATGGCGGCCATTCCAATCAATGCAGCTCAAGTTGCAGTGACTTTTAAAAAGGTTCCTGCACTACTTTGATGTGACTTCAATGAGACTTAGGGGTTGATTTATTAAGGCAATTAGAATGTGCACTTTGCAAGTGCAGTTGCTCCAGAGCTTAGTAAATGAACAGAAGCTCTGCTGACTTCCATCATCCAATCATGTGCAACCAAAAATAGTTTTTTTTTTTTTTTTTTAAATTTTCCTTGCATGTGATTGAGTATTCTTGACAAAGGGAAGCTTTACCTCATTTACTAAGCTCTGGAGCAACTGCACTTGCAAAGTGCACAGTCTATTTGCCTTTAGTAAATCCACCCCTTAGAGTCCCATTGACAAAAACAAGTTGCACTGCATAGCTGTACGACAATGGGGTTGCAGCAGTGTGGCACGAGGCTAAATATCTGAAATAAATTAATAAACAAATGAAAAACAAAAACATAGCAAGATATATATATATATATATATATATATATATATACACACAACCAATGCCAAAGAAAACACACCATGGACAATGTATCACATTTTTGAATAAATATTTATTGTTCAAAGACTGCAGGTTATTCCCTTTGTTTCCTAGGAGGTGGACAACCCATTGCTCATCGCAAACCCCCCCCCCCCCCTTTACAGCAAAGAGTCCAATGCACCGTCATAAAGGAAGACATTAAAATAGACCATATACATTACATTCGGGGGAATACGATGTCAATATTACTCATAGATACAGTTAAAAAATAAATTCCGATTTTCAGAAACATTTTATCGGGAAAGTCGAGAACCAAGAATCACGTTTTTGCAACTAAAACAGAGATCCTGCAGAGTTAATGAAAATTGGGATTTCTGGCTCCTAAGGAATGGTCTGTCCCAGAATATCCTGCTGAGATTTCTACAATAAATGATGGCAAAAAACATGTCCCTCAAGAAAAAAAAATTTTTTTAGCAGAAATTAAAGCACAACTGTTCCATTATCGATGGAATGGGTTTGATTCCTCAATGAGTCTTCACAGTTGTCTGGGATCTTTACCAAAGCATGGATGTGACTTGCTACAATGTGGTCAACCCATTGGAAGCTCCACTAGAGGGAGCATGGAACTGAAAATCTCTAGGGATATACACTATATTGCCAAAAGTATTGGGCCCCCCCTCCCAATCATTGGATTCAGGTGTTCCAATCACCTCCATGGCCACAGGTGTATAAAATCATCACCTAGACATGCAGACTGCTTCTACAAACATTTCTGAAAGAATGGGTCGCTCTCAGGAGCTCATTGACTCCAAGCGTGGTCCCGTGATAGGTGGTCACCTGTGCAATAAGTACATCCGTGACATTTCCTGGCTACTAAATATTCCACGCTAAACTGTTAGTGGGATTATAACAAAGTGGAAGCAACTGGGAACAGCAACTTAGCCACCAAGTGGTAGGCCACGTAAAAAAGACAGAGCGGGGTCAGCGCATGCTGAAGAGCACAGGACAGAGAAGTCACCAATTGTCTGCAGAGTCAATAGCTAAAGACCTCCAAACTCCATGTGGCCTTCAGATTAGCACAACAACAGTGCGTAGAGAGCTTCATGCAATGGGTTTCCATGGCCGAGCAGCTGCATCCAAGCCTTACATCACCAAGTGCAATGCAAAGCGCCAGATGCAGTGGTGTAAAGCATGCCATCACTGGACTCTAGAGCAGTGGAGACATGTTCTCTGGAGTGACCAATCACACTTCTCTGCCTGGCAATCTGATGGATGTGTTTGAGTTTGGCAGTTGCCAGGAGAATGGTACTTGCCTGACTGCATTGTGCCAAGTATAAAGTTTGGTGGAGGGGGATTATGGTGTGGGATTGTTTTTCAGGGGTTGGGTTTGGCCCCTTAGTTCCAGTGAAGGGAACTCTTAAGGCATCAGCATACCAAGACATTTTGGACAATTTCATGCTCCCAACTTTATGGGAATAGTTTGGGGATGGTCCGTTCCTGTTCCAACATGACTGCACACCAGTGCACAAAGCAAGGTCCATAGAGACATGGGTGAGTCAGTTTGGGGTGGAGGAACTTGACTGGACTGCACAGAGTCCTGACCTCAACCCCATAGAACACCTTTGGGATGAATCAGAGTGGAGACTGCGAGCCAGGCCTTCTCGTCCAACATCAGTGCCTGACCTCACAAATGTGCTTCTGGAAGAATGGTCCAACCTTCCCATAGACACCCTCCTAAACCTTGTGGATGGCCTTCCCAGAAGAGGGCCAACTCAATATTGAACCCTAGGGACCAAGACTGGGATGCCTTTAAAGTTCATGTGTGTATAAAGGCAGATGTCCCAATACTTTTGGCGATATTGTGTATGTGAAGTCACAAGCCGGTGACACAAGTAGCTTGGCTGAAAAGCCAACTTCTCCACATGTCATAGCTATGCCAGGGGAGGAGGCAGTTCAGTCATCCTGCTAGGGTTCCTGACAAAATACCTGCCACAGAGCAGAATCTGCCCTTTTCTACCTTTTAATGGAGAATCACATTTTGGTTTCTATTCTGGAATGCTTGGTTATATGTGCAAATGCAACAAACTGTTTGAAAGATTCCTAAAGTGTATTTCCACTTCTGCAGCCAATGGGATAACACCTACTTTATATGTGTTACATGTTCCCATTCAGATAGCATAACATTAAAAAATAAATAAATAAGAATGGCAGCTCACCTTTTTTTAGATGCTCTTTTCTGGAAACTCCTACTTAGTTCTCTTTGTCTATGGAACTCTGTCTTTACTGTGCTGGCAGATCTCATTAGGAGTTGTAAACTAGATTTGAACACTGTCCTAACAAAGGTTTAAGTGCTTGTCAACCGCCTCATGTAGGAGTACAGAGGCAGAGCAGCTCTCCTGCGCTGGATCATGTATCTAGTATGTGATCCAGCTCATCCAGATAGGGAGCAGCATGCACATGCCTGCCACCCTGTCTGTGCTTTGATTAGTCACAGCACAAGCCGATCAGCGGATCCCAGCCAATGATTGCCGATCGTGACCTGCTGATCAGAGAAAAGAATGAAAGGACAGAGCTCTGTGAATGTAAACAACACACAACTCTGTCCTGTCAGCAGAGATGAACCAGTTTTTGTTTCCCTGTAAAGCAGGGATAAAAAATGGCACATTCCTTAGTAAAAAATCAGCACACAGTGAATGCACCAAGCACTGTTAGGCACACAGTTAACCCTTTGCCTCAGAAGTTAACCCCTTCCTACCATGTCATTAATACAGTGACAGTGTATACTGTTATCACGGATCACTGTATTAGTGGCACTGGAGATGTCAGTGGCAATTAGTCAGTTCCCACTCACTTTCAGCACCTGCCACACCATCACAGTCCCCCTATAAGTCACTGATCGCCGCCATTACTATGGCTTCATATCATAAAGCAGCTGTATGGGTGGACTACCCCGGATTGCAGGAGGCTGAAAGAGGAAAGACAGCAATCAGAGCGTTTTGTAAACCTGCCTGAAAGTAGAATCATCTGTGCTCTTCAAAGCAACCAATCACATGCTCCAATTCATAACTGAACAGCAAGTTAAAGTGAAAATCTGAACAATACAGTTGATTTTTGTTCTATTTTCAAATGTTATATTTTGGTAAAAACTGCAGAAGGACACACACAAGTAATTGTAAAGTGCTAAAAAAAAAAAAAAAAAAAACACTTTAGGACCAATCAGTGTATGAGCTTGGAGGGGTGCACCTTTCTTGGGGTCCCTGTTTGGCTTGAGAAAAAGATTCACTTGAAGCTCCACCTGCTGGAGGAACCTATTATTGCATCACTTCTCTTTGGCAAGGTCATCTTTTAGTGGCCAATCTTCACTCCTCTAATCACATGACACGAGCAGGGGCGGACTGACCATTTGAGCACTCGGGCACTGCCCGAGGGCCCGGGGTCAGTAGGGGGCCCCATGAAATTCCCCTGGTACCTTTTTATAGGCTTTTTTGGGTGTTTTTTGAGTATGGGCAAGGACACAGGGGACCCATGATCCCCTATTGCCCAGGGGCCCCATGAGTTGTCAGTCTGCCCTGCTTTGGAGAGGTGGGAAGTGAAAGTCATAATAGATAAAATAATACACGGGACAGTGGCCTAGTGTCATAAACATATTACCCCCTCCCTGCCCTTGTGTGTTATCCACAGTGGCCTAGTGTTTAGCACTCTTGCCTTGCAGCACTAGGATTCCCAGTTCAGATCCCAACCAGGACACTACCTGCATGGAGTTTGCATGTTTTCCCTGTGCCTGCATGGGTTTCCTTTGGGTACTCTGGTTTCCTTCCACACGTCAAAGACATGCTGGGAGGTTAATTGGCTCCAGTATGTGTTTGCATCGGAGATAGCAACCATAGATTGTAAGTGCTGCATAAAGTGATGATGAAAAATCTTGGCACCTCTGCATTTCTGTCAGATAATGCACCACTCCTCCAGAAAATTGTTGTAATTACAAATGTTTTGGCATTCTCATGTTTATTTCTTTTGTATGTATTGGTATGACACAAAAAATGTGAAGAAACTAAAAGCCAAATCTGACACATTCCATGCGAAACCCCAGAAATGAAGTGGACAAAATTACCGACACCCTCAATGTAATATTTGGTAGCACAACCCTTGGAAAAAATAAGTGACATCAATGGCTTCCTGTGAGCATCATTAAGTTTCTTCCACCTCTCTACTGGAATTTCGGAGCACTCTTCTTACACCAACTGCTCCAAGTCTCTCAGATTGGAAGGGTTCCTTTTCCCAATTGCTGTTCTGAGATCTCTCCACAGGAGCTCTATGGGATTGAGATCTGGACTCATTGCTGGCCAGTTTTGTCCTCTCCAGCGCTTTGTCTGAAATCATTTCTGGGGGCTTTTTGACATGTGCTTTGGGTCATTGTCCTGCTGCAAGACCCATGACCTCTGATGGAGACCCAACTTTCTGACACTGGGCCCTACACTGCACCCCAGAATTCTTTTGTTTGTAGTCTTCAGATATCATTATGCACATGGTCAAGACATCCAGTGCCTGAAGCCGCAAAGCAATCACAAAACATCAGTGACCCCCCCACCATGTGTGTCTGTAGGGACAGGATTATTTTCTTTAAAGGCCTCATTGCTTTTTCTGAAAACAGATTGATGGGCTTTACCAAAAAGCTGTGATTTTAATTTGTCTGTCCACAGCACATTCTCCTAAAAGGATTTTGGCTTCCTCAGGTAAGTTTTGGCAAACTCCAATCTGGCTTCCAATTTGCTTCTGTGTCAGCAGTGGGGTCCTCCTGGGTCTCCTACCATAGTGTCCCTTTCCATTCAGATGGCGACGTATAGTGTGAGCTGACACAGTTGTGCCTGAAGGTCAGCTTGGATTTGTCTGGAAGTTGATCGAGGTTCTTTATACAACATTTGAACAATCTTTTGTTGCAATCTTTAATCAATTTTTCTCTTTCGTCCACATCCAGGGAGATTAGTGACAGTGCCATGGGCTGCAAACTTCTTGACAATGTTGCGCACAGTGGACACAGGAACATTAAGATCTCTGGAGATGGATTTGTAACCTTGAGATTGTCCATGCTTTTCGACAATTTTCATTCCCAAAACCTCAGACAATTGTTTGCTGCTCTTTCTCTTCTCCATGCGGCTCACAGAGAGACACAACAGAAAGGTTGAGTCAATTTTTCACCATTTTATCTGATTGCCAGTGTGATATCTATATTGTCAGCACCTGGAATTTGTTACAGGCGAGTTTGATTACAAATTACAGGAACATCACAGACTTGAGAACCTGCCAGTAATTTTGTCCATTCCATTTTTGGGGTTTTGCGTACCATGTGTCAGATTTGGCTTTTTGTTTCTCCATTTTTATATACATTTCATATCAATACAAACAAAAGAAATAAAGATGAGAATGCCGAAAAACTTTTGTAATTGCAACAAGTTTCTGGGCAATGTGGTGCATTATTCGACAGAAATGCAGGGTGCCAATATTTTTGGCCATGACTGTATATTGTTGGTGCTGTATAAGCCCTGGTTCACACTGGTGTGACTTGGCATGCGTCTTGCGACACATAGGGGGAAGATTTACCTCTGGAGCACTTCTGAAACTGAAGCACTCAGAATTCGGGGCAGCTGTGCATGGTAGCTAATTAGCATCTAACTTCCGCTTTTTCAATTAAGCTTTGACAATAAAACCTGGAAGCTGATTGGTTTCTATGCAGAGCTGCACCAGATTTTGCACTTTCCAGTTTTAGGAAATCCCCCCTCAGAACTGTCTGACAAGTGAAAACACAATAATTTCAATGGCGGCCATTCCAATCAATGCAGCTCAAGTTGCAGTGACTTTTAAAAAGGTTCCTGCACTACTTTGATGTGACTTCAATGAGACTTAGGGGTTGATTTATTAAGGCAATTAGAATGTGCACTTTGCAAGTGCAGTTGCTCCAGAGCTTAGTAAATGAACAGAAGCTCTGCTGACTTCCATCATCCAATCATGTGCAACCAAAAATAGTTTTTTTTTTTTTTTTTTAAATTTTCCTTGCATGTGATTGAGTATTCTTGACAAAGGGAAGCTTTACCTCATTTACTAAGCTCTGGAGCAACTGCACTTGCAAAGTGCACAGTCTATTTGCCTTTAGTAAATCCACCCCTTAGAGTCCCATTGACAAAAACAAGTTGCACTGCATAGCTGTACGACAATGGGGTTGCAGCAGTGTGGCACGAGGCTAAATATCTGAAATAAATTAATAAACAAATGAAAAACAAAAACATAGCAAGATATATATATATATATATATATATATATATACACACACACACAACCAATGCCAAAGAAAACACACCATGGACAATGTATCACATTTTTGAATAAATATTTATTGTTCAAAGACTGCAGGTTATTCCCTTTGTTTCCTAGGAGGTGGACAACCCATTGCTCATCGCAAACCCCCCCCCCCCCCCTTTACAGCAAAGAGTCCAATGCACCGTCATAAAGGAAGACATTAAAATAGACCATATACATTACATTCGGGGGAATACGATGTCAATATTACTCATAGATACAGTTAAAAAATAAATTCCGATTTTCAGAAACATTTTATCGGGAAAGTCGAGAACCAAGAATCACGTTTTTGCAACTAAAACAGAGATCCTGCAGAGTTAATGAAAATTGGGATTTCTGGCTCCTAAGGAATGGTCTGTCCCAGAATATCCTGCTGAGATTTCTACAATAAATGATGGCAAAAAACATGTCCCTCAAGAAAAAAAAATTTTTTTAGCAGAAATTAAAGCACAACTGTTCCATTATCGATGGAATGGGTTTGATTCCTCAATGAGTCTTCACAGTTGTCTGGGATCTTTACCAAAGCATGGATGTGACTTGCTACAATGTGGTCAACCCATTGGAAGCTCCACTAGAGGGAGCATGGAACTGAAAATCTCTAGGGATATACACTATATTGCCAAAAGTATTGGGCCCCCCCTCCCAATCATTGGATTCAGGTGTTCCAATCACCTCCATGGCCACAGGTGTATAAAATCATCACCTAGACATGCAGACTGCTTCTACAAACATTTCTGAAAGAATGGGTCGCTCTCAGGAGCTCATTGACTCCAAGCGTGGTCCCGTGATAGGTGGTCACCTGTGCAATAAGTACATCCGTGACATTTCCTGGCTACTAAATATTCCACGCTAAACTGTTAGTGGGATTATAACAAAGTGGAAGCAACTGGGAACAGCAACTTAGCCACCAAGTGGTAGGCCACGTAAAAAAGACAGAGCGGGGTCAGCGCATGCTGAAGAGCACAGGACAGAGAAGTCACCAATTGTCTGCAGAGTCAATAGCTAAAGACCTCCAAACTCCATGTGGCCTTCAGATTAGCACAACAACAGTGCGTAGAGAGCTTCATGCAATGGGTTTCCATGGCCGAGCAGCTGCATCCAAGCCTTACATCACCAAGTGCAATGCAAAGCGCCAGATGCAGTGGTGTAAAGCATGCCATCACTGGACTCTAGAGCAGTGGAGACATGTTCTCTGGAGTGACCAATCACACTTCTCTGCCTGGCAATCTGATGGATGTGTTTGAGTTTGGCAGTTGCCAGGAGAATGGTACTTGCCTGACTGCATTGTGCCAAGTATAAAGTTTGGTGGAGGGGGATTATGGTGTGGGATTGTTTTTCAGGGGTTGGGTTTGGCCCCTTAGTTCCAGTGAAGGGAACTCTTAAGGCATCAGCATACCAAGACATTTTGGACAATTTCATGCTCCCAACTTTATGGGAATAGTTTGGGGATGGTCCGTTCCTGTTCCAACATGACTGCACACCAGTGCACAAAGCAAGGTCCATAGAGACATGGGTGAGTCAGTTTGGGGTGGAGGAACTTGACTGGACTGCACAGAGTCCTGACCTCAACCCCATAGAACACCTTTGGGATGAATCAGAGTGGAGACTGCGAGCCAGGCCTTCTCGTCCAACATCAGTGCCTGACCTCACAAATGTGCTTCTGGAAGAATGGTCCAACCTTCCCATAGACACCCTCCTAAACCTTGTGGATGGCCTTCCCAGAAGAGGGCCAACTCAATATTGAACCCTAGGGACCAAGACTGGGATGCCTTTAAAGTTCATGTGTGTATAAAGGCAGATGTCCCAATACTTTTGGCGATATTGTGTATGTGAAGTCACAAGCCGGTGACACAAGTAGCTTGGCTGAAAAGCCAACTTCTCCACATGTCATAGCTATGCCAGGGGAGGAGGCAGTTCAGTCATCCTGCTAGGGTTCCTGACAAAATACCTGCCACAGAGCAGAATCTGCCCTTTTCTACCTTTTAATGGAGAATCACATTTTGGTTTCTATTCTGGAATGCTTGGTTATATGTGCAAATGCAACAAACTGTTTGAAAGATTCCTAAAGTGTATTTCCACTTCTGCAGCCAATGGGATAACACCTACTTTATATGTGTTACATGTTCCCATTCAGATAGCATAACATTAAAAAATAAATAAATAAGAATGGCAGCTCACCTTTTTTTAGATGCTCTTTTCTGGAAACTCCTACTTAGTTCTCTTTGTCTATGGAACTCTGTCTTTACTGTGCTGGCAGATCTCATTAGGAGTTGTAAACTAGATTTGAACACTGTCCTAACAAAGGTTTAAGTGCTTGTCAACCGCCTCATGTAGGAGTACAGAGGCAGAGCAGCTCTCCTGCGCTGGATCATGTATCTAGTATGTGATCCAGCTCATCCAGATAGGGAGCAGCATGCACATGCCTGCCACCCTGTCTGTGCTTTGATTAGTCACAGCACAAGCCGATCAGCGGATCCCAGCCAATGATTGCCGATCGTGACCTGCTGATCAGAGAAAAGAATGAAAGGACAGAGCTCTGTGAATGTAAACAACACACAACTCTGTCCTGTCAGCAGAGATGAACCAGTTTTTGTTTCCCTGTAAAGCAGGGATAAAAAATGGCACATTCCTTAGTAAAAAATCAGCACACAGTGAATGCACCAAGCACTGTTAGGCACACAGTTAACCCTTTGCCTCAGAAGTTAACCCCTTCCTACCATGTCATTAATACAGTGACAGTGTATACTGTTATCACGGATCACTGTATTAGTGGCACTGGAGATGTCAGTGGCAATTAGTCAGTTCCCACTCACTTTCAGCACCTGCCACACCATCACAGTCCCCCTATAAGTCACTGATCGCCGCCATTACTATGGCTTCATATCATAAAGCAGCTGTATGGGTGGACTACCCCGGATTGCAGGAGGCTGAAAGAGGAAAGACAGCAATCAGAGCGTTTTGTAAACCTGCCTGAAAGTAGAATCATCTGTGCTCTTCAAAGCAACCAATCACATGCTCCAATTCATAACTGAACAGCAAGTTAAAGTGAAAATCTGAACAATACAGTTGATTTTTGTTCTATTTTCAAATGTTATATTTTGGTAAAAACTGCAGAAGGACACACACAAGTAATTGTAAAGTGCTAAAAAAAAAAAAAAAAAAAACACTTTAGGACCAATCAGTGTATGAGCTTGGAGGGGTGCACCTTTCTTGGGGTCCCTGTTTGGCTTGAGAAAAAGATTCACTTGAAGCTCCACCTGCTGGAGGAACCTATTATTGCATCACTTCTCTTTGGCAAGGTCATCTTTTAGTGGCCAATCTTCACTCCTCTAATCACATGACACGAGCAGGGGCGGACTGACCATTTGAGCACTCGGGCACTGCCCGAGGGCCCGGGGTCAGTAGGGGGCCCCATGAAATTCCCCTGGTACCTTTTTATAGGCTTTTTTGGGTGTTTTTTGAGTATGGGCAAGGACACAGGGGACCCATGATCCCCTATTGCCCAGGGGCCCCATGAGTTGTCAGTCTGCCCTGCTTTGGAGAGGTGGGAAGTGAAAGTCATAATAGATAAAATAATACACGGGACAGTGGCCTAGTGTCATAAACATATTACCCCCTCCCTGCCCTTGTGTGTTATCCACAGTGGCCTAGTGTTTAGCACTCTTGCCTTGCAGCACTAGGATTCCCAGTTCAGATCCCAACCAGGACACTACCTGCATGGAGTTTGCATGTTTTCCCTGTGCCTGCATGGGTTTCCTTTGGGTACTCTGGTTTCCTTCCACACGTCAAAGACATGCTGGGAGGTTAATTGGCTCCAGTATGTGTTTGCATCGGAGATAGCAACCATAGATTGTAAGTGCTGCATAAAGTGATGATGAAAAATCTTGGCACCTCTGCATTTCTGTCAGATAATGCACCACTCCTCCAGAAAATTGTTGTAATTACAAATGTTTTGGCATTCTCATGTTTATTTCTTTTGTATGTATTGGTATGACACAAAAAATGTGAAGAAACTAAAAGCCAAATCTGACACATTCCATGCGAAACCCCAGAAATGAAGTGGACAAAATTACCGACACCCTCAATGTAATATTTGGTAGCACAACCCTTGGAAAAAATAAGTGACATCAATGGCTTCCTGTGAGCATCATTAAGTTTCTTCCACCTCTCTACTGGAATTTCGGAGCACTCTTCTTACACCAACTGCTCCAAGTCTCTCAGATTGGAAGGGTTCCTTTTCCCAATTGCTGTTCTGAGATCTCTCCACAGGAGCTCTATGGGATTGAGATCTGGACTCATTGCTGGCCAGTTTTGTCCTCTCCAGCGCTTTGTCTGAAATCATTTCTGGGGGCTTTTTGACATGTGCTTTGGGTCATTGTCCTGCTGCAAGACCCATGACCTCTGATGGAGACCCAACTTTCTGACACTGGGCCCTACACTGCACCCCAGAATTCTTTTGTTTGTAGTCTTCAGATATCATTATGCACATGGTCAAGACATCCAGTGCCTGAAGCCGCAAAGCAATCACAAAACATCAGTGACCCCCCCACCATGTGTGTCTGTAGGGACAGGATTATTTTCTTTAAAGGCCTCATTGCTTTTTCTGAAAACAGATTGATGGGCTTTACCAAAAAGCTGTGATTTTAATTTGTCTGTCCACAGCACATTCTCCTAAAAGGATTTTGGCTTCCTCAGGTAAGTTTTGGCAAACTCCAATCTGGCTTCCAATTTGCTTCTGTGTCAGCAGTGGGGTCCTCCTGGGTCTCCTACCATAGTGTCCCTTTCCATTCAGATGGCGACGTATAGTGTGAGCTGACACAGTTGTGCCTGAAGGTCAGCTTGGATTTGTCTGGAAGTTGATCGAGGTTCTTTATACAACATTTGAACAATCTTTTGTTGCAATCTTTAATCAATTTTTCTCTTTCGTCCACATCCAGGGAGATTAGTGACAGTGCCATGGGCTGCAAACTTCTTGACAATGTTGCGCACAGTGGACACAGGAACATTAAGATCTCTGGAGATGGATTTGTAACCTTGAGATTGTCCATGCTTTTCGACAATTTTCATTCCCAAAACCTCAGACAATTGTTTGCTGCTCTTTCTCTTCTCCATGCGGCTCACAGAGAGACACAACAGAAAGGTTGAGTCAATTTTTCACCATTTTATCTGATTGCCAGTGTGATATCTATATTGTCAGCACCTGGAATTTGTTACAGGCGAGTTTGATTACAAATTACAGGAACATCACAGACTTGAGAACCTGCCAGTAATTTTGTCCATTCCATTTTTGGGGTTTTGCGTACCATGTGTCAGATTTGGCTTTTTGTTTCTCCATTTTTATATACATTTCATATCAATACAAACAAAAGAAATAAAGATGAGAATGCCGAAAAACTTTTGTAATTGCAACAAGTTTCTGGGCAATGTGGTGCATTATTCGACAGAAATGCAGGGTGCCAATATTTTTGGCCATGACTGTATATTGTTGGTGCTGTATAAGCCCTGGTTCACACTGGTGTGACTTGGCATGCGTCTTGCGACACATAGGGGGAAGATTTACCTCTGGAGCACTTCTGAAACTGAAGCACTCAGAATTCGGGGCAGCTGTGCATGGTAGCTAATTAGCATCTAACTTCCGCTTTTTCAATTAAGCTTTGACAATAAAACCTGGAAGCTGATTGGTTTCTATGCAGAGCTGCACCAGATTTTGCACTTTCCAGTTTTAGGAAATCCCCCCTCAGAACTGTCTGACAAGTGAAAACACAATAATTTCAATGGCGGCCATTCCAATCAATGCAGCTCAAGTTGCAGTGACTTTTAAAAAGGTTCCTGCACTACTTTGATGTGACTTCAATGAGACTTAGGGGTTGATTTATTAAGGCAATTAGAATGTGCACTTTGCAAGTGCAGTTGCTCCAGAGCTTAGTAAATGAACAGAAGCTCTGCTGACTTCCATCATCCAATCATGTGCAACCAAAAATAGTTTTTTTTTTTTTTTTTTAAATTTTCCTTGCATGTGATTGAGTATTCTTGACAAAGGGAAGCTTTACCTCATTTACTAAGCTCTGGAGCAACTGCACTTGCAAAGTGCACAGTCTATTTGCCTTTAGTAAATCCACCCCTTAGAGTCCCATTGACAAAAACAAGTTGCACTGCATAGCTGTACGACAATGGGGTTGCAGCAGTGTGGCACGAGGCTAAATATCTGAAATAAATTAATAAACAAATGAAAAACAAAAACATAGCAAGATATATATATATATATATATATATATATATATACACACAACCAATGCCAAAGAAAACACACCATGGACAATGTATCACATTTTTGAATAAATATTTATTGTTCAAAGACTGCAGGTTATTCCCTTTGTTTCCTAGGAGGTGGACAACCCATTGCTCATCGCAAACCCCCCCCCCCCCTTTACAGCAAAGAGTCCAATGCACCGTCATAAAGGAAGACATTAAAATAGACCATATACATTACATTCGGGGGAATACGATGTCAATATTACTCATAGATACAGTTAAAAAATAAATTCCGATTTTCAGAAACATTTTATCGGGAAAGTCGAGAACCAAGAATCACGTTTTTGCAACTAAAACAGAGATCCTGCAGAGTTAATGAAAATTGGGATTTCTGGCTCCTAAGGAATGGTCTGTCCCAGAATATCCTGCTGAGATTTCTACAATAAATGATGGCAAAAAACATGTCCCTCAAGAAAAAAAAATTTTTTTAGCAGAAATTAAAGCACAACTGTTCCATTATCGATGGAATGGGTTTGATTCCTCAATGAGTCTTCACAGTTGTCTGGGATCTTTACCAAAGCATGGATGTGACTTGCTACAATGTGGTCAACCCATTGGAAGCTCCACTAGAGGGAGCATGGAACTGAAAATCTCTAGGGATATACACTATATTGCCAAAAGTATTGGGCCCCCCCTCCCAATCATTGGATTCAGGTGTTCCAATCACCTCCATGGCCACAGGTGTATAAAATCATCACCTAGACATGCAGACTGCTTCTACAAACATTTCTGAAAGAATGGGTCGCTCTCAGGAGCTCATTGACTCCAAGCGTGGTCCCGTGATAGGTGGTCACCTGTGCAATAAGTACATCCGTGACATTTCCTGGCTACTAAATATTCCACGCTAAACTGTTAGTGGGATTATAACAAAGTGGAAGCAACTGGGAACAGCAACTTAGCCACCAAGTGGTAGGCCACGTAAAAAAGACAGAGCGGGGTCAGCGCATGCTGAAGAGCACAGGACAGAGAAGTCACCAATTGTCTGCAGAGTCAATAGCTAAAGACCTCCAAACTCCATGTGGCCTTCAGATTAGCACAACAACAGTGCGTAGAGAGCTTCATGCAATGGGTTTCCATGGCCGAGCAGCTGCATCCAAGCCTTACATCACCAAGTGCAATGCAAAGCGCCAGATGCAGTGGTGTAAAGCATGCCATCACTGGACTCTAGAGCAGTGGAGACATGTTCTCTGGAGTGACCAATCACACTTCTCTGCCTGGCAATCTGATGGATGTGTTTGAGTTTGGCAGTTGCCAGGAGAATGGTACTTGCCTGACTGCATTGTGCCAAGTATAAAGTTTGGTGGAGGGGGATTATGGTGTGGGATTGTTTTTCAGGGGTTGGGTTTGGCCCCTTAGTTCCAGTGAAGGGAACTCTTAAGGCATCAGCATACCAAGACATTTTGGACAATTTCATGCTCCCAACTTTATGGGAATAGTTTGGGGATGGTCCGTTCCTGTTCCAACATGACTGCACACCAGTGCACAAAGCAAGGTCCATAGAGACATGGGTGAGTCAGTTTGGGGTGGAGGAACTTGACTGGACTGCACAGAGTCCTGACCTCAACCCCATAGAACACCTTTGGGATGAATCAGAGTGGAGACTGCGAGCCAGGCCTTCTCGTCCAACATCAGTGCCTGACCTCACAAATGTGCTTCTGGAAGAATGGTCCAACCTTCCCATAGACACCCTCCTAAACCTTGTGGATGGCCTTCCCAGAAGAGGGCCAACTCAATATTGAACCCTAGGGACCAAGACTGGGATGCCTTTAAAGTTCATGTGTGTATAAAGGCAGATGTCCCAATACTTTTGGCGATATTGTGTATGTGAAGTCACAAGCCGGTGACACAAGTAGCTTGGCTGAAAAGCCAACTTCTCCACATGTCATAGCTATGCCAGGGGAGGAGGCAGTTCAGTCATCCTGCTAGGGTTCCTGACAAAATACCTGCCACAGAGCAGAATCTGCCCTTTTCTACCTTTTAATGGAGAATCACATTTTGGTTTCTATTCTGGAATGCTTGGTTATATGTGCAAATGCAACAAACTGTTTGAAAGATTCCTAAAGTGTATTTCCACTTCTGCAGCCAATGGGATAACACCTACTTTATATGTGTTACATGTTCCCATTCAGATAGCATAACATTAAAAAATAAATAAATAAGAATGGCAGCTCACCTTTTTTTAGATGCTCTTTTCTGGAAACTCCTACTTAGTTCTCTTTGTCTATGGAACTCTGTCTTTACTGTGCTGGCAGATCTCATTAGGAGTTGTAAACTAGATTTGAACACTGTCCTAACAAAGGTTTAAGTGCTTGTCAACCGCCTCATGTAGGAGTACAGAGGCAGAGCAGCTCTCCTGCGCTGGATCATGTATCTAGTATGTGATCCAGCTCATCCAGATAGGGAGCAGCATGCACATGCCTGCCACCCTGTCTGTGCTTTGATTAGTCACAGCACAAGCCGATCAGCGGATCCCAGCCAATGATTGCCGATCGTGACCTGCTGATCAGAGAAAAGAATGAAAGGACAGAGCTCTGTGAATGTAAACAACACACAACTCTGTCCTGTCAGCAGAGATGAACCAGTTTTTGTTTCCCTGTAAAGCAGGGATAAAAAATGGCACATTCCTTAGTAAAAAATCAGCACACAGTGAATGCACCAAGCACTGTTAGGCACACAGTTAACCCTTTGCCTCAGAAGTTAACCCCTTCCTACCATGTCATTAATACAGTGACAGTGTATACTGTTATCACGGATCACTGTATTAGTGGCACTGGAGATGTCAGTGGCAATTAGTCAGTTCCCACTCACTTTCAGCACCTGCCACACCATCACAGTCCCCCTATAAGTCACTGATCGCCGCCATTACTATGGCTTCATATCATAAAGCAGCTGTATGGGTGGACTACCCCGGATTGCAGGAGGCTGAAAGAGGAAAGACAGCAATCAGAGCGTTTTGTAAACCTGCCTGAAAGTAGAATCATCTGTGCTCTTCAAAGCAACCAATCACATGCTCCAATTCATAACTGAACAGCAAGTTAAAGTGAAAATCTGAACAATACAGTTGATTTTTGTTCTATTTTCAAATGTTATATTTTGGTAAAAACTGCAGAAGGACACACACAAGTAATTGTAAAGTGCTAAAAAAAAAAAAAAAAAAAACACTTTAGGACCAATCAGTGTATGAGCTTGGAGGGGTGCACCTTTCTTGGGGTCCCTGTTTGGCTTGAGAAAAAGATTCACTTGAAGCTCCACCTGCTGGAGGAACCTATTATTGCATCACTTCTCTTTGGCAAGGTCATCTTTTAGTGGCCAATCTTCACTCCTCTAATCACATGACACGAGCAGGGGCGGACTGACCATTTGAGCACTCGGGCACTGCCCGAGGGCCCGGGGTCAGTAGGGGGCCCCATGAAATTCCCCTGGTACCTTTTTATAGGCTTTTTTGGGTGTTTTTTGAGTATGGGCAAGGACACAGGGGACCCATGATCCCCTATTGCCCAGGGGCCCCATGAGTTGTCAGTCTGCCCTGCTTTGGAGAGGTGGGAAGTGAAAGTCATAATAGATAAAATAATACACGGGACAGTGGCCTAGTGTCATAAACATATTACCCCCTCCCTGCCCTTGTGTGTTATCCACAGTGGCCTAGTGTTTAGCACTCTTGCCTTGCAGCACTAGGATTCCCAGTTCAGATCCCAACCAGGACACTACCTGCATGGAGTTTGCATGTTTTCCCTGTGCCTGCATGGGTTTCCTTTGGGTACTCTGGTTTCCTTCCACACGTCAAAGACATGCTGGGAGGTTAATTGGCTCCAGTATGTGTTTGCATCGGAGATAGCAACCATAGATTGTAAGTGCTGCATAAAGTGATGATGAAAAATCTTGGCACCTCTGCATTTCTGTCAGATAATGCACCACTCCTCCAGAAAATTGTTGTAATTACAAATGTTTTGGCATTCTCATGTTTATTTCTTTTGTATGTATTGGTATGACACAAAAAATGTGAAGAAACTAAAAGCCAAATCTGACACATTCCATGCGAAACCCCAGAAATGAAGTGGACAAAATTACCGACACCCTCAATGTAATATTTGGTAGCACAACCCTTGGAAAAAATAAGTGACATCAATGGCTTCCTGTGAGCATCATTAAGTTTCTTCCACCTCTCTACTGGAATTTCGGAGCACTCTTCTTACACCAACTGCTCCAAGTCTCTCAGATTGGAAGGGTTCCTTTTCCCAATTGCTGTTCTGAGATCTCTCCACAGGAGCTCTATGGGATTGAGATCTGGACTCATTGCTGGCCAGTTTTGTCCTCTCCAGCGCTTTGTCTGAAATCATTTCTGGGGGCTTTTTGACATGTGCTTTGGGTCATTGTCCTGCTGCAAGACCCATGACCTCTGATGGAGACCCAACTTTCTGACACTGGGCCCTACACTGCACCCCAGAATTCTTTTGTTTGTAGTCTTCAGATATCATTATGCACATGGTCAAGACATCCAGTGCCTGAAGCCGCAAAGCAATCACAAAACATCAGCGACCCCCCCACCATGTGTGTCTGTAGGGACAGGATTCTTTTCTTTAAAGGCCTCATTGCTTTTTCTGAAAACAGATTGATGGGCTTTACCAAAAAGCTGTGATTTTAATTTGTCTGTCCACAGCACATTCTCCTAAAAGGATTTTGGCTTCCTCAGGTAAGTTTTGGCAAACTCCAATCTGGCTTCCAATTTGCTTCTGTGTCAGCAGTGGGGTCCTCCTGGGTCTCCTACCATAGTGTCCCTTTCCATTCAGATGGCGACGTATAGTGTGAGCTGACACAGTTGTGCCTGAAGGTCAGCTTGGATTTGTCTGGAAGTTGATCGAGGTTCTTTATACAACATTTGAACAATCTTTTGTTGCAATCTTTAATCAATTTTTCTCTTTCGTCCACATCCAGGGAGATTAGTGACAGTGCCATGGGCTGCAAACTTCTTGACAATGTTGCGCACAGTGGACACAGGAACATTAAGATCTCTGGAGATGGATTTGTAACCTTGAGATTGTCCATGCTTTTCGACAATTTTCATTCCCAAAACCTCAGACAATTGTTTGCTGCTCTTTCTCTTCTCCATGCGGCTCACAGAGAGACACAACAGAAAGGTTGAGTCAATTTTTCACCATTTTATCTGATTGCCAGTGTGATATCTATATTGTCAGCACCTGGAATTTGTTACAGGCGAGTTTGATTACAAATTACAGGAACATCACAGACTTGAGAACCTGCCAGTAATTTTGTCCATTCCATTTTTGGGGTTTTGCGTACCATGTGTCAGATTTGGCTTTTTGTTTCTCCATTTTTATATACATTTCATATCAATACAAACAAAAGAAATAAACATGAGAATGCCGAAAAACTTTTGTAATTGCAACAAGTTTCTGGGCAATGTGGTGCATTATTCGACAGAAATGCAGGGTGCCAATATTTTTGGCCATGACTGTATATTGTTGGTGCTGTATAAGCCCTGGTTCACACTGGTGTGACTTGGCATGCGTCTTGCGACACATAGGGGGAAGATTTACCTCTGGAGCACTTCTGAAACTGAAGCACTCAGAATTCGGGGCAGCTGTGCATGGTAGCTAATTAGCATCTAACTTCCGCTTTTTCAATTAAGCTTTGACAATAAAACCTGGAAGCTGATTGGTTTCTATGCAGAGCTGCACCAGATTTTGCACTTTCCAGTTTTAGGAAATCCCCCCTCAGAACTGTCTGACAAGTGAAAACACAATAATTTCAATGGCGGCCATTCCAATCAATGCAGCTCAAGTTGCAGTGACTTTTAAAAAGGTTCCTGCACTACTTTGATGTGACTTCAATGAGACTTAGGGGTTGATTTATTAAGGCAATTAGAATGTGCACTTTGCAAGTGCAGTTACTCCAGAGCTTAGTAAATGAACAGAAGCTCTGCTGACTTCCATCATCCAATCATGTGCAACCAAAAATAGTTTTTTTTTTTTTTTTAAATTTTCCTTGCATGTGATTGAGTATTCTTGACAAAGGGAAGCTTTACCTCATTTACTAAGCTCTGGAGCAACTGCACTTGCAAAGTGCACAGTCTATTTGCCTTTAGTAAATCCACCCCTTAGAGTCCCATTGACAAAAACAAGTTGCACTGCATAGCTGTACGACAATGGGGTTGCAGCAGTGTGGCACGAGGCTAAATATCTGAAATAAATTAATAAACAAATGAAAAACAAAAACATAGCAAGATATATATATATATATATATATATATATATATATATATATATATATATATATACACACACACACACACACACACACACACACACACACACACACACACACACAACCAATGCCAAAGAAAACACACCATGGACAATGTATCACATTTTTGAATAAATATTTATTGTTCAAAGACTGCAGGTTATTCCCTTTGTTTCCTAGGAGGTGGACAACCCATTGCTCATCGCAAACCCCCCCCCCCCTTTACAGCAAAGAGTCCAATGCACCGTCATAAAGGAAGACATTAAAATAGACCATATACATTACATTCGGGGGAATACGATGTCAATATTACTCATAGATACAGTTAAAAATAAATTCCGATTTTCAGAAACATTTTATCGGGAAAGTCGAGAACCAAGAATCACGTTTTTGCAACTAAAACGGAGATCCTGCAGAGTTAATGAAAATTGGGATTTCTGGCTCCTAAGGAACGGTCTGTCCCAGAATATCCTGCTGAGACTTCTACAATAAATGATGGCAAAAAACATGTCCCTCAAGAAAAAAAAAAAAAAATTAGCAGAAATTAAAGCACAACTGTTCCATTATCGATGGAATGGGTTTGATTCCTCAATGAGTCTTCACAGTTGTCTGGGATCTTTACCAAAGCATGGATGTGACTTGCTACAATGTGGTCAACCCATTGGAAGCTCCACTAGAGGGAGCATGGAACTGAAAATCTCTAGGGATATACACTATATTGCCAAAAGTATTGGGCCCCCCTCCCAATCATTGGATTCAGGTGTTCCAATCACCTCCATGGCCACAGGTGTATAAAATCATCACCTAGACATGCAGACTGCTTCTACAAACATTTCTGAAAGAATGGGTCGCTCTCAGGAGCTCATTGACTCCAAGCGTGGTCCCGTGATAGGTGGTCACCTGTGCAATAAGTACATTGGTGACATTTCCTGGCTACTAAATATTCCACGCTCAACTGTTAGTGGGATTATAACAAAGTGGAAGCAACTGGGAACAGCAACTTAGCCACCAAGTGGTAGGCCACGTAAAAAAGACAGAGCGGGGTCAGCGCATGCTGAAGAGCACAGGACAGAGAAGTCACCAATTGTCTGCAGAGTCAATAGCTAAAGACCTCCAAACTCCATGTGGCCTTCAGATTAGCACAACAACAGTGCGTAGAGAGCTTCATGCAATGGGTTTCCATGGCCGAGCAGCTGCATCCAAGCCTTACATCACCAAGTGCAATGCAAAGCGCCAGATGCAGTGGTGTAAAGCATGCCATCACTGGACTCTAGAGCAGTGGAGACATGTTCTCTGGAGTGACCAATCACACTTCTCTGCCTGGCAATCTGATGGATGTGTTTGAGTTTGGTGGTTGCCAGGAGAATGGTACTTGCCTGACTGCATTGTGCCAAGTATAAAGTTTGGTGGAGGGGGATTATGGTGTGGGATTGTTTTTCAGGGGTTGGGCTTGGCCCCCTAGTTCCAGTGAAGGGAACTCTTAAGGCATCAGCATACCAAGACATTTTGGACAATTTCATGCTCCCAACTTTATGGGAATAGTTTGGGGATGGCCCGTTCCTGTTCCAACATGACTGCACACCAGTGCACAAAGCAAGGTCCATAGAGACATGGGTGAGTCAGTTTGGGGTGGAGGAACTTGACTGGACTGCACAGAGTCCTGACCTCAACCCCATAGAACACCTTTGGGATGAATCAGAGTGGAGACTGAGAGCCAGGCCTTCTCGTCCAACATCAGTGCCTGACCTCACAAATGTGCTTCTGGAAGAATGGTCCAACCTTCCCATAGACACCCTCCTAAACCTTGTGGATGGCCTTCCCAGAAGAGGGCCAACTCAATATTGAACCCTAGGGACCAAGACTGGGATGCCTTTAAAGTTCATGTGTGTATAAAGGCAGATGTCCCAATATTTTTGGCGATATTGTGTATGTGAAGTCACAAGCCGGTGACACAAGTAGCTTGGCTGAAAAGCCAACTTCTCCACATGTCATAGCTATGCCAGGGGAGGAGGCAGTTCAGTCATCCTGCTAGGGTTCCTGACAAAATACCTGCCACAGAGCAGAATCTGCCCTTTTCTACCTTTTAATGGAGAATCACATTTTGGTTTCTATTCTGGAATGTTTGGTTATATGTGCAAATGCAACAAACTGTTTGAAAGATTCCTAAAGTGTATTTCCACTTCTGCAGCCAATGGGATAACACCTACTTTATATGTGTTACATGTTCCCATTCAGATAGCATAACATTAAAAAATAAATAAATAAGAATGGCAGCTCACCTTTTTTTAGATGCTCTTTTCTGGAAACTCCTACTTAGTTCTCTTTGTCTATGGAACTCTGTCTTTACTGTGCTGGCAGATCTCATTAGGAGTTGTAAACTAGATTTGAACACTGTCCTAACAAAGGTTTAAGTGCTTGTCAACCGCCTCATGTAGGAGTACAGAGGCAGAGCAGCTCTCCTGCGCTGGATCATGTATCTAGTATGTGATCCAGCTCATCCAGATAGGGAGCAGCATGCACATGCCTGCCACCCTGTCTGTGCTTTGATTAGTCACAGCACAAGCCGATCAGCGGATCCCAGCCAATGATTGCCGATCGTGACCTGCTGATCGGAGAAAAGAATGAAAGGACAGAGCTCTGTGAATGTAAACAACACACAACTCTGTCCTGTCAGCAGAGATGAACCAGTTTTTGTTTCCCTGTAAAGCAGGGATAAAAAATGGCACATTCCTTAGTAAAAAATCAGCACACAGTGAATGCACCAAGCACTGTTAGGCACACAGTTAACCCTTTGATTGCCTCAGAAGTTAACCCCTTCCTACCATGTCATTAATACAGTGACAGTGTATACTGTTATCACGGATCACTGTATTAGTGGCACTGGAGATGTCAGTGGCAATTAGTCAGTTCCCACTCACTTTCAGCACCTGCCACACCATCACAGTCCCCCTATAAGTCGCTGATCGCCGCCATTACTATGGCTTCATATCATAAAGCAGCTGTATGGGTGGACTACCCCGGATTGCAGGAGGCTGAAAGAGGAAAGACAGCAATCAGAGCATTTTGTAAACCTGCCTGAAAGTAGAATCATCTGTGCTCTTCAAAGCAACCAATCACATGCTCCACTTCATAACTGAACAGCAAGTTAAAGTGAAAATCTGAACAATACAGTTGATTTTTGTTCTATTTTGAAATGTTAGATTTTGGTAAAAACTGCAGAAGGACACACAAAAGTAATTGTAAAGTGCTTAAAAAAAAAAAATAAAAACACTTTAGGACCAATCAGTGTAGGAGCTTGGAGGGGTGCACCTTTCTTAGGGTCCCTGTTTGGCTTGAGAAAAAGATTCACTTGAAGCTCCACCTGCTGGAGGAACCTATTATTGCATCACTTCTCTTTGGCGAGGTCATCTTTTAGTGGCCAATCTTCACTCCTCTAATCACATGACACGAGCAGGGGCAGACTGACCATTCGAGCACTCGGGCACTCCCAGAGAGCCCCGGGTCAGTAGGGGGCCCCATGAAATTCTCCTGGTACCTTTTTTATAGGCTTTTTTGGGTGTTTTTTGAGTGTGGGCAAGGAGACAGGGGCCCCATGATCCCCATGAGTTGTCAGTCTGCCCCTAGACACGAGTGCTCCATGCTATGGAGAGGTGGGAAGTGAAAACCCCTCCATGATACTACACAGGAGGACCTACCCAATCAGGAATTTCCGCTAATTAGGGATTTCCATTTTTTTTTTCCTTTCTAAATTCAAATGAAGGCAGCGTATGCCTTTAAAATTCTTCCGCTGTGCTTAGACTGAATATATTTTATTTTTAACAAGTTATTATTAATAAAAACACACAGTTGTTGTGCTTTATACTAATTCATTGTGCAATACATATGACATATAATATCTGGGGAAGTTCTGTATTGCTTTAGCCCCTCATTTGCATTATAAGACCCTGTATATAATACATCACAGAAAATATATATATATATGTAAAGTAGTTACACGTCTGTACAATGAGAACCCTCTACATACAGTCACAATACACACAACAGAAGCCATTGTACCACCTTTCAACAACAACGTTACAAACTCCCGAAGAGGCGATTCTGAATCTACAGAGACAACGTTGTAAAGTTCGATTGTTAGGGACACCAAGCCAGGATGTGACTGTATTTCTCTCTGGTGTTATTAATGAAGAAGATCTCCAGTCTGTAAATTGAGGGTCAGATGTTGATGTCCTGCCCATGTATTTGGGGTATGGTTGGCGGCAATATGTTCCCTTCACTTTGCGGCGGATTGTACACTATATTGTTTTAGTGTTGACCAAGATGGATGTCACACTAGTGGGCACACTTGAAGGGGTCCTGCGTGCTCTTGGAACGCTGCACTTACACCAATTTTAATTGCGTCAATAAATGTTTGGACGATATGGATCCCTGGTGTGCTGGTGACATGTGTTCTTCTCCAGGGGTCTCCAAACCACGTCCGGCTACAAGATTTTATCTGTGATTTAAGACAGGATCCTGATGTAAGGGGGGGGGGGGGCTGTGATGAGGACCTCGATGTAGGGGGGACTCTGATGTAAGAGGGTACTTTGATGGGGACTTTAATATAAGGGGGGCTCTGATGGGGACCCTGATGTGGGGGGGGCTGATGAGGAACTTGATGTAGGGGGGACTCTGATGTAAGAGGGGACTCTGATGGGGACCCTAATGTAAGGGGGGCTCTGATGGGGACCCTGACAAGGGGGGAGGGGCTGATGAGGACCTTGATGTAGGGGGGACTCTGATGTAATAGGGGACTTTGATGGGGACCCTAATGTAAGGGAGGTTCTGATGGGGACCCTGATGTGGTGGGGGGGCTGATGAGGACCTTAATGTAGGGGGGACTCTGATGTAATAAGGGACTCTGATGGAGACCCTAATGTAAGGGGGGATCTGATGGGGACCCTGATGTGGGGGGGGGGGCTGAGGACCTTGATGTAGGGGGGGCTCTGATGTAATAAGGGACTTTGATGGGGACCCTAATGTAAGGGAGGATCTGATGTGGGGGGGGGGGGGGGGCTGATGGGGACACTGATGTTTTTTGAAGGGGGGGGGGCTGATGAGGACCTTGATGTAGGGGGGTCTTTGATTTAAGAGGGAATTCTATGGGGACCCTAATGTAAGGGGGGCTCTAATGAGGACCTTGATGTGGGGGGCTCTGATGAGGACCTTGATGTGGTGGGGGGGGCTCTGATGAGGACCTTAATGTAGGGGGGGCTCTCTGATGAGGACCTTGATGTAGGGGGGACTTTAATGGAGAATCTAATGTAAATGAAATTTTGATGGGCTTGTTTATTTGGATTTTTTTTGTTTTACTAAAGTTTTTCTTGTTGTTGTAAATCATATCATGCTGATTGTGAATAAAACTCCAAGTAAAACGTATTCATTTAAATAGCATTTATTCATTTATAAGACTTTTTTTTTTTTTTGGGCCAATGATCATTTGTAAAATATATATTGTGGCCCCTAATGATGAAATGTTTGGAGAGCCCTGCTCTTGTCTATACAGATACCAGTTAACCAGCTGGTTGTTGCTGCAGGCTTTTCCCAGGAATGATTTTCCATGTGTTGCTCCCTTGTTGTCTGGAAATGTCAGACCTCGCTCCCTGGTAACCTGTGCAGCTTTTATAATAGCAAGGGAGCGACACCTCGCTCATCCGACCAACAAGGGAGTGACACATTAAAGCAGGTTTGTACATTGAATTTTTAGTCATCCTGTTACTATTCAATTCGCTACAACGAATATACAAAATGAATCTGAATATACGTAATGAATTCCGAAAACGAATCATTCTAACAAAATGATTCTGGCGAAACAAAATTATTTACTTAATGAATGAATAAAAAATTCGAAGCAAATTTTTTTCGTCATGCATGTCTATTTGTTACTCTCAAAACTAACAAAAATAAAACGTAAAAAAAAATTATAAATAATAATAAAAAAGCCTGCAGTTTGCCAGCTGGCCAGAAGATGTCAGTCTTGGACATGCAATTACTCATTCTGAAAATCTTGAGCTCCAGATCCGCTTAGGGTCTCTCTGGGCCTTATAAATCCTAATATCCAAATATTGCCCATCACTCATCACTCCACTGCAGGCTCGTCAGTTAGAATGGACTTCAGGCAAATGTGATGGCCAAAGAGACAGGCAGGTAGTTAAATATGATACTTAAATTAGATAGAAATGCATTTTAATAGTTACAAAATATTTTTTTCTTGGTGCCAAGTGTAATTATCTTGAACCCTTCCTTATATTTCATTCCTGTCATACTCTACACACAAGCTGAAATTTGATATCAGGCTCATAGTGTAAGAGCTGGTACAAATCTGCCATATAAATCTTTTATATAGTGCACTTCTGACAGTCTTGTATTTCAGGACTTGAGAAAAGAAAGGGGGCTTGTTTGGATGCCTTGCGCAGTTCAGACATTTAGACCCAAAAAAGAAATGGGTGCGAAGCCTGAATGGGCCAGAAGTTGTCAGCATGAAGAGGTGGAAAAGTGATTTTACCATTCAACACCTGATAGGGGTAAGTGAGCTACCTAGGGGTTAGTGTTATGGTCAAGGATTAGGGTTGGGGCTCGGGGTGTTTAGGATTGTTAAAAGGGGGTATTTATATAAACAAAAAATGTGCAGATCTGTTTATCCTGCATATACATTCCTTCTGTGCGAACAGGAGTCAAAATCTAATGTTATTAAGAAAATTTCTCTCCAGCTTGAATGTTCTTCAAAAAAAGAATGAAGTAAAATACCACATTATGGCCACTAAATGGCGCTGATGATCATAAATACTTACTACAGTTGTGCGCTCCATCTAGTGGCCATGATGCGGTATTTTCCTGGTTCATGCTATTCTTATGAATGAAGAACATCTGACCTGGAGAGAAAATAGCCGAGCGACATTTGATTCTGCCAGCATTGGCCCAGCCTGAATGTAAGTGCAAGTTCTCAGGAAAAATAGCCCTGTATTTCTCTTTTTAAATCCCCTTCTCCTTATAAATAAATACGTGTTTGCTGTGATCGTCAGCTCCATCTAGTGACCATAATGTGGTATTTTCCCAAGCTGCTTTTAATAAATGAATAACATTCAACCTGGAGAGAAAATAGCCTCGTAACCTTTGCAGGATGAATAGCTCTGCAATTTATTTTTTTTTATTAAATTAGGAAGCAGGCTCAGTATTAAGGGTCCTTAAGGGATAGGTTATAAAAAAAAAAGTGATAGGTTAAAGGTCAAGGACCAGACTGAGAGCAGGAGGAAGTGTCTGCACAATGAAAAGTATTTCTGGGATGGCACGGGACATGATTGGATTTCGTATTCCCTCTTTCAGACCGGAGATCTCCTTTAATAATAGTATGAATATTTATATCGGATGAATGGCTGTGTAGCTGCTTTGTCCTTTGTGCTCCTCAAATCTTCTGTGTTGGCATGATGGGGGAGCAGCGAAGTGCCGAAACGCGTCGGTCAGACTATTGTGCACACATATATATGTATAGATATAGATAGAAAAATACTCTTTGCGTCATTGGCTGTGTATATTGTTCTCTTACAGAGCGTGACTCCGGCGTGACATATCCGCGGTCGCAGATGGTTTCCATGTTCGCTTGCAGCAGAGGCCGCTTCCGCCAGTCTGTTCACGCAGGGGCTTGTGCTGGAACGTTCCAAAATAAAACTCTTTCATACTGGGGAGGGGGGGAGGGGGGGGTCAGTCTTCACAGGCCGCTCCCACAAATGTCAGTTTGATCGTTTCGGTCACGTTTAGTTTGTTGATCTGTAATGAGCGCCAGTTATAGCCAGAAATACTTGTAGGGGATAAAACACCGTGTATGACTTGTGGCCACCGCTGGCAATGGAGAGTCCGCCTGTGGCTTTATTCGAACATCTCGTAGTGACGCGTCTGTCTGACTCGGGGAACCATGTCCAATAACAGTCTGCGGGAACAAGGAAAGGACAATGAGCTCTGATGTAACATGCATTTGATTAAAGTCTAACCCCTGACAGCGTACTGTGAGCAGTGTTCTCCAAACTGCGGCCCGGGGGCCGACTATGGTGCTTTGCTTGCCTTTATCTGGCTATTGGGGGCAGTATTCCTCCCACTGACACCAACGATGGGGCAGTATTCCTCCCACTGACACCAACGATGGGGCAGTATTCCTCCCACTGACACCAACGATGGGGCACTATTCCTCCCACTGACACCAACGATGGGGCACTATTCCTCTCATTGATACCAACGATGGGGTACTATTCCTCCCACTGACACCAATTATGGGTCTATTCTTACCACTAATGCCAATGGTGGGACGCTATTCCTCCTACTAACTCAATTTATGGGGCAGTATTCCTCCCACTGACATCATCAATGGGGCACTATTCCTTCCACTGACACCAACAATGGGGCAATATTCCTCCCACTGACACCAACCATGGGTCACTATTCATTCCACTGACACCAACAATGGGGCAGTATTCCTCCCACTGACACCAACGGTGGGTCACTATTCATTCTACTGACACCAACAATGGGAAACTATTCCTCCCACTGACACCAATAATGGGGAACTATTCCTCCCACTGACACCAATGATGGGGCACTATTCCTTCCACTGGCACCAACAATGGAGCAGTATTCCTTCTACTGACACCAACGATGGGGCAGTATTCCTTCCACTGACACCAACGATGAGGCAGTATTCCTCCCACTGTCACCAACAATGGGGCACTATCCCTTCCACTGACACCAATGATAGGGCACTATTCTTCCCACTGACACCAACAATGGGGTACTATTCCTCCCACTGATACTGATTTTGACTATAGGGCACTATTCCTCCCACTGACACCAATGATGGGGCACTATTCCTACCACTGATACTGACAATTGGGAACTATTTATTCCACTGACACCAATGATGGGGCACTATTCCTCCCACTGACACCAAATATGGTGCATTATTCCAACTCTGAATACCAAAGAAGCATTTATTTACTCCCACTGACACCAGGACACTTTCTAATCCCAAAGGCCACAATCTGCCCCCCTAAACTGGCACTTTATTTAGATATAAAGTTTGGAGATTCCTGCTGTAGAGAAAGGACTCTTGCTGTCTGTGTGGAAAAAGTAGTCTTTCTGCAGGGTTCCAACACGCCCCCTACTGAGTCCACGGTCTGCAATGAGGAACGTTTGTGCTCCGTGCTTTCACTCAGCAGAGAGACCACTGCTTCCACAGAGCAGCAGGCTGGAATGGCTCAGGCTTTTCCACTCTGGCTGTGGCTGCTTCCTATAGAAAAGAAACTCAGCACAACTTTTGTTCGGAAGCTCCGGGAATGTATCTGTCTGATTTAAACTGAAAGTCCAGTTGGCATTTAAAGTCCATTTAAAAAACAAAAGTAGACTATACTGCCCCCTACGGGTATATCTGCATAATATACTAAACCATGTTACAGGGCCCTCTCTGCTTACACAATGTGATCCACAACATATTTATAAGAAGCATCTGAAAATCCTCTGTGGCCAGCGATGGCCCAGAGCAGTCGTTGGCACCAGCGCCCCCTAATGCCATGGGGAGAAGTGCTGTCCTGCTCCTTCGGACCGCACATGTGCAGTGTGTACTCGCTCCTATGATTTGCCAGAGAATACGCCCATCCCAACAATACCTCAGGGCGGAGCCATCGCTCCATCACATAGACTGTACCATATGGAATTCCATCCATTGTTCAACTTTAAGTAAACCGGTCGAACATTTTAAAACCTTGAAAGTGAAAGTCCAGCCTAAGGGCCCGAAGAGTTGCTTCTGTGTCCCTCTCTGATCCAGTTTTTTTTTCCATCTACCCAAACCTATGTGTTAAACCCCACCCCGTTCAATAAACTCCTCCCACCCACTCACTGGTCATTAGGGTGCTCAGATTGGGCGGGGGATGGAAGTCTGTCTGCCACACCCAGAATCCCCGTGCATGCTGGGCATTGAGCCCCGGGCCACGATTTCAGTTTATAGATGGAGCTGGTTGGATGGTGCACCTAGTGGTACTAAGGTGTGGGCCAGTCTGCACCAGGGAAGGATGACGGGACAGAAGAAGTTTGCCTTCCAAGCGTTCACCCGGGGCACATCCTGAATGAAACATTCGTACAGCTAGGTGTACTGTCCAGCTGCACCGAAACACCAGAGCCCCATATACCAGGGCCAGCCCCCCCATTATCCATGGGATCAAACAAGGCCATTCATGGTTGGCTTCATACAGATGTTCCTTCACTTTCGGGGGCCTCAGGCGCCAACATTTAATGACTTCAGGTTAGAGTTGCACTCACTTGACCCCATAGCTCATGATGATCAGTCCGATCAGAATCCCGACAGTCCCATCCAGATACCAGACGGAGGAGTGGTGCTTGTAAACCTCGGCGCTGATCAAAATCGAGAATCCCATGATGCCGCCAACCAGCGAGTTGAATCCTAGAAAGATACCACCATTAGCCACTTCAACGCCGGGCACTTCCACCCCCTTCCTGCCCAGGCCAATTTTCAGCTTTCAGCGCTGTCGCACTTTGAATGACAATTGCGCGGTCATGCAACACTGTACCCATATGAATTATTTATCATTTTTCTGAGCCGTAAAGAGCTTTCTATTGGTGGTATTTACTCATCATGGGGTGTTTAATATTTTTTGCTAAACAAATGAAAAAAAAGACAACATTTTGAAAAAAAAAGTTTTTCTTAGTTTCTGTTACACAATTTTGCAAATTCCACTCCACTTCCCCGGCAGCCAGTCCTCTCCTCTACTCCCCTACTTCCTGGCAGTGGACTGACCCTTGGCACCCTCTGGATGGCTAAGGGCTCTGCATTGGTCCTGATGACATCAGAAGATCGGTGACCATCGAGACATATAGGGTTGCCACCTCATCCCCTTTGAAACCGAACATAAATTATTTGCCCCCCCCCCCCCCCGGTCACATCAAAGCTGGTTACAGTGAAGTCGCACGATTTCAAAATTGGGTGACTTGCTGATTTCATTGTGATTTGCAAGACATCTGACACGAAATCACATCAAAAGTAGTGCATGTACTACTTTAGAAATCGGAGTCGGACCAAGTCGGAACCACACCAGTATGACCGCAACTTGGCATACGATTTGCAAGTCACCTGGCATGTAAATCGCATGCCAAATCGCAGTGTGACCGGGGGCTTACACAGTTTTCGATGCTAATTTAATGCAGATACGGCACTAAGTGCTTTTAATTGCCACCTTAATCAGCCCCAGAACCTGTGTAATTAATATATGTTCAGGTTTAAGGGGATGAGGTGGCAACCCTAATGGCATAGGGGAACAGGTCTTGCAGCCTGGGGGGAGCCTGTAGAAGTGGAGGATCAGGTAGGTAAACCAGGTTTTGGAAGCCCCCTAGACATAACTGAAGAGTTAACCATTGAAGTGCCAAGGGCAGCCTTACTGCAAGGGAGGACCTTTTATGTATCCTGGAGTTCAGCTTTAAGCCCGGGTTCACATATTTGTGGTGCGGTACATCGCATGTGATTCTCACAGGAACCGCACCGCTTTCCTGGGCAAATCACATGCGATTTGTGTGCGGTGCGATTGGAGCCTTACATTTTGTATGGCTCTAATCGCACCGCACCCACACCAAAAATGTGCACGACCCTTTTTTTGGTCCGCACTAGAATTGGATCTCATAGTGAGTCACACCTATGTGATCCGATTCTGCACATCGCACCGCATTTTGCAGACCGCTTTCGGGGTGTTGCTAACTTAGCATACACACCCGCAGCGGTTCGCATGAATGGGGTGTGATTCTAATGCTGTGCGGAATTCACACTGAAAACGCTGTGAATTCTGCACCACATCAGTGTTATCAGAAAGGAAAGTCCTTCATACTATGAGATTGTCAGATCCAGTTGCCTATCCTCAAAGTGTGCTGGGCGCATGGACCCCAAGGGGAGATGGGGCCCACTGTGGTCTCACACACTGCAGAGGACTGTCATCAGTTCGCTTCTACCCCCCCCCCCCCCCCCCCGCCAGTCTTCAGCTTCGCTCGACCCTTTTGCCTGCACATGGATCGCCTGCACTACCTATTGCTGCATGCAGTGCACATCAAATGCATTGGTGCCATGCAGTGCCTTTCATTGTTGTGCATTGTGCTGACATGTTGTGGTGCGATGCTCTGCCGAATATCGGTGTACGCGTCATGATCTGTCAGAACAATGCAGTGTTCAGAATGAATATCACCACATCTTCCTGAAACATTTAACGGGTGCTGCCATAAATTGCATCCTAACACGCATCTTACCACAACGCCATAGTGTGAACTCTCACCTTCAAGCCCCCCCATATGGAAGAAAAATATATTTGAAATATATTTTAAAAATATTCTTCCCAAATATATTGACATATATTTGAAATGCTACAATTTGGGTCATTTTCAATATATTTCAATATATATATATATATATATATATATATATATATATATATATATATACACACATACACATACATATATATATACACACACACACACACACACACTGTATGTTGAAATGCAGTTTTATTACAAAATAAATGAGGTATATTTATAAAAATAAATTTTCAAATTTACTGCATGTCTTTAAAAATCCTAATCTACATTTGTGGAATGCATTTTCAAATATATGTAAAAATATACGTTAACATAAGTTTTTTATATGTTAAAAAAAATCTGAACAATATAATTAAAAAAATACATATTTTTAAAAATATTTTTCATCTATTTTGTAATATATAAAAAATGCATTTCAACATGCAGTGTATATATATATATATATATATATATATATATATATATATATAATTTATTTTTATTTTTTTTAAATATATTGAATATGGCCAAAATTGTAGCATTTCACATATATGTCCATATATTTGGGAAGAATATTTTTAAAATATATTTTTCTTCCATGTGGGCCACTAATGGCAATCACAGTCAGTGAGCAATACAGACTGAATGCGGCTATGGATAGAAGACGTTTTCTTCTAAGGATGTGGACACAGCGACCAGTAAAATATGGACCTAATATAAATATTCAATGAATGTGTCCCCGTTCTTTATTACAAATCAATATTTAATTCCAGTCATTTTATTTTAAATTGTAGCCGGGGGCAATTCCTAATGAATGAGTTAACAATGCAATAAAAAGAGCGATGGGGGGAATCTGCCAAGTGAGAAGGAAGAATTTGTCATCAGTGCTGGGTTCCCAGCGCCAGATTTATTCAGGATGAAGCCCCCAGCACTGACAACCAGAATAAATGGTACCTGGCCAGAATTTTATCCCTTACATTGATTCCCCTTCCCAATCCCTAGGGGTCTGTTTAATGCAATTGAATGCAATTAGAAAAATGTGTAAATCTTGGGTGAAAGTTTTGTGACTCCTGTGTGGACACATAGCAGTATAAGCCCCCTCAAAGATCATGTGAAGCCAAAATGTGTTTGCTTTTGCATAGAATGTGGAAGGGTTAGAGTCTCTGTCTGTTTTTTTTTAAAATACTGTCTGTGTCCCTGCTGGCTGATTCACCCTCATATGAGTCCTTGTGACATAGAAAGTAATGGGAAACCCAACAGTTGTCACCGAAACAGGAGGAGAGGAGAACATCTTCCAAAGGTGACACCAGATAGTGACTTAGATAATTCTGGTGATAACTGTCTTAGAGGGAATTTCCCTTCACTTTGGAGAGATCTCTTCTTACTTCCTGCTGTGTCTCTGGGATGGGGAAGGCAAATCTTTCCAATGGGAGATCGAAAAACAACTCGACAACTCGACAGGGGTATTGACCATTCACACAGGACACGGAGGGCTCAATTCACAAAAAAGGATCTACTGCTTTAAGAACTGCAGTAACAAACCTCTTAGCGTTTTTCAAACTTTTTTTTGCCATTTACAAAGAAAACCTACTAAAATACTGCATGAGATATCAGTAAAGCTAGCAGTATTTTAATCATTTAAATAGCTTGTTATTAAGAAGCAGGCGGTTGCTGTTGTCCTTAACAACCAGTAAATGGCATGGTTGTTAAGGAGCAGGCCAGGGTCCCCCCTGACAGCAGAATGTAAACAAAAGAATTGCCGGCATTTACATTAAAAAAAAAACAGTGCTGGTCCCCCCCCCCCCCAATCCAGGCCCTTCATGTCTGGTATAAATTTTGAGGGGAACCCTACACCAAATTTTTGTAAAAAACTGCATGGGGCTCCACCCCAAAATTCCTTACCAGACCCTTATCCAAGCATGCAGGCCAAGAAAGAGAGGGGGATAAACAAGCAATCCCTCCCTCTCCTGAACCATACCAGGCCACATGCCCTCAACATGAGGAGGTGCCCAAAGCACCTTTTCACCATGTTGATGAGGACAAGGGCCTCTTCCCCACAACCCTGGGCTGATGCTTGTGGGGGTGACTTTTTGGAATTTGACCCCCCCCCCCCATATGTGAATGAGTATGAGGTACATAGTACCCCTACTCAGTTAAAAAGTACATAAAAAAACTGTTTTGACAGGACCTTTATTCCAAAACCCCCCCAAAAAAAATAAATGTCCCCAAAGTATGTCAATCACGATGATTGCCAGCCGCTGACCCAAAGCACAAAAAACCTGACCCGTACCGATGCTTAGCTCCCACCGAATGACAGCTCCACTGCCTCCTGCCACTAAATAAACTAAGGAGAAGGGCCACCCGTTGATGTCACCGGGTGACCCTCACCACTTGTGACATCATTGACCAGGGCATGATGTTTTGCTGGGGTACTCTTATATAACTCCACCCACTTTGTGAGACTTCAGTTTCTTGTTAGTGTCTTTAGGTTATGGACTTCCACTCTTCTGGAGAAGTTTCTACACCCATACATTTTAATTTTCTTCACCACTTCCCACCTCTGATGTCACCCTGGGATCAAATCTCGTAATTACATTCCTTCAAAGACCCCCCTTTGAACCAATCTGTGATACCCCATTGGTGGATCTCACCAATAAAGTGGCCTTTTTTGGTGCCCATTACCTCTGTCAGGAGTGTCGTTGGTGGCTCTTTCTTGTAAAGAACCTTTCTTTATCGTACATAGAGATAAAGTGGTCCTGAGACCCAGACACTCCTTCCTTCCAATTGTGGTCTCTTCCTTTCACTTAAATGAGGATATTATCTAACCGCCCCTCTGTCCTGCCCTGAAAGCACGCCATCCTCATTGTCTGGATGTGGTCATAGCAGTTAGGGTCTACCTAAATGTAACTTCTTCCTTCTGAAATACTGATTCTTTTTGTCCCCCCTGGGGAATCCTAGAAGGGTCATCCTGCTTCCTTTTCCACCATAGCTAGGTGTCTCTGGGACCTTTTCTCTTGAGCTTATGCCCTCAAGAAATAAGTTTCCCCTTCCCTATTACAGCCCACTCCACCAGATTTTTGGGGGGTTCCTGGACTTTTCAGCATCAAGCACATGTTTTGTAGGTCTGCAAAGCTGCCACCTGGTCTTCTGTTCATATCTTCTCAAAGTTTTACTGTGTGGACCTCCATGCCTCTGCTGGTGCAACCTTTGGGCACAAGGTGCTTCCAGCTGTCAACTGAGAGTTTCATGTCTGTTGGCCCTTGTTTTATTTTTTGGGCCTGTTTTCTGTTGGTGTTATATTGTTGCCCACCCCCTCAGTTTATCGTTTGGGGATGACCCATGGTCTATGACTACCCATCCTGTGTCCTGTACTGTACATTTGGAAGTCTTGACTTACCTGTATATTCCACATCTTGGAGTACAGTACAGGACACTGGTCCCTCCCCTCTGTTCTCGGTATTTCCTTCTTGCTTACTACAAAACTGGAGTCCCATGGAGTAGGCGGGGTTACATGAGAGTGCCCTGGAGGGTGTTTCCAGCAAAGCTTTTGCCAGTGTCAATCACATGAAGGTGACCAAAAGACCTAAAACTTACGGTCTATGACTACACATCCGGTACTATACTCCAATAATGTACAGGTAACTCAAAATTCCCATTGTTGTTCTAGATAAAGCAGATATGGGTCTGAACCTCTACTGGGTTTTTTTTTTACATTCATGTCCATATTGGGGTGGGAGGGAATTCCACCTGCCAGGACAGGAAGCGATGTAGATTCTCTCCAACAGGAACACAGGCAAAAATAAAAACAAGTGAAAATCTCAATATAATCACAAAAAGAAGTGCAATTATGATCATATTTTAATCTCTTACGTTGTTCAAAGTTTAGGGTTAGGCTTTAACTCTCTGCTACCTGTAACACTTCTGTAAATTTTGAAGATGAATTTCTCCATGGTACAAGCAGCTAGACAGGTCAGTGATGGCTTGATTCAAAGCTCATTTACAGCTTGTTAAGAATAGGTAAGTGCCTTAAATTCCATAATTTAGGGGAAGGCGTGCTTTAATATTTAAGCTTTGGCAATAAAACCTGGAAGCTGATTGGTTTCTATGCAGAGCTTCACCAGATTTTGTACTTTCCAGTTTTAGTAAATCAATCCCTATGTGTGCTCTGCACGTTCTGTGATGTGTCCTCTCTGTGTACATTCTTTGTACTCCATATGTGTATGCTGTTAACAATCTGTGCATTCTCAACACTGTGTACGCTCTGTGTGCTCTGCGTTGTGTATGCTGTGTACATTGTGTGTGCTCTGTGTATTGTGTGCTCTGCGTTGTGTATGCTGTGTACATTGTGTGTGCTCTGTGTATTGTGTGCTCTGCGTTGTGTATGCTGTGTACATTGTGTGTGCTCTGTGCATTGTGTGCTCTGCGTTGTGTATGCTGTGTACATTGTGTGTGCTTTGTGTATTGTGTGCTCTGCGTTGTGTATGCTGTGTACATTGAGTGTGCTCTGTGCATTGTGTGCTCTGCGTTGTGTATGCTGTGTACATTGTGTGTGGTCTGTGTGTTTTGTACCGTGTGGAATGTATAAACGTTGTGCAGTGTGTGAGCTCTGTGTTGTGTATGCTCTGTGCCAGGGTTGGGCTGACAACACATGGGGTTCCTGGGCAATAGGGGATTATGGGGCCCCTGTGTCCTCGCCCACACTCAAAGCACACCCAAAAAAGCCTATAAAAGGTACCAGGGGCATCTCATGGGGCCCCCTACTGACCCCGGGCCCTCAGACTTTGCCCGAGTGCCTGAATGGTCAGTTCGCCCCTGGTCTGTGCACTCTTTGATGTGCATGTTGTGTACACTTTGTGCACTGTCCATGTTCTCTGTTGTATATGCAGTATATACTCTGTGCACTATGTATGCTCTGTGTTGTATATGCTGTGTATACTCTGTGCACTATGTATGCTCTGTGCTGTATATACTCTGTGCACTATGTATGCTCTGTGCTGTATATACTCTGTGCTGTGTATGCTCTGTGCACTATGTATGCTCTGTGCTGTGCATTCTGTGTGTGTATAAACTGTATGCAATGTACCCAAGTAATAAAAGTTAGAGTTTCTTTTTAGCCTCCCTCTTCTCGGTCCTCAGGCTGCTCTTACCAGATCTGAAAATAATTCCTGTACACTCAGTATAATGTCTGCAGATATTCCTCTGCGGCTCGTGTCTATTCCCCATCTATTATCTGAGCACTGGCTGGTAAGTACAGCTCAGCACAAATTATATTAATATGCTGGAGCATCTGCCGGTCCAGAGAGAACTGCGTATTCCAGGCCTTTCTGTAATTAAATCTGACCAGAGGGGGGTCCCAGCCGCAGCCAAAATCTGGAAGATGCTGCACCGGCAGTGTTAACCCCTTCTGTACCATCACAACATGTCTAACCACTTAAATACATAGAGATGTAAAACCAATGAACTTGATGTAAGTTATCTCATAAGTTCGTAAGTGCTAATATTTTAAAATATAACTTGTAATATATACAGTTGTGTTCAAAATAATAGCAGTGTGTTGAAAAAAGTGAATAAAGCTCAAAATCCTTCTAATAGCTTTTATTTCCATACATAGAAATGCATTGGGAACACGGCACATTCTATTCCAAATCAAAACATGAAGAAAAATAGATCAAATTTGTGTTGTTCCTCTAAAAAAATGGAAGAAAAGTGAATATTAGACGGTTCAAAAAAATAGCAGTGTTTGTATTCTTCTTTACAAACTCAAACATTCACTATATAAACTGAAAAATGTTTGAAGATTTTGCTTTCCTTTGAATGACTTCATGAATATTTGGTTGTAGTCGCACTGTTTCTGAGAACTGCTGTACATCTGTGTTGCATGGAGTCACCCAACTTCTGGCCCCTGTGATCAGGTATTCCAGCCCAGGATGATTGGACTACATTCCACAGTTCTTCTCTATTTCTTGGTTCAGCCTCAGAAACTGCATTTTTGATGTCATCCCACAAGTTTTCTTGTTGGAACACCCATTTCAAGGGCATTTCCTATTCAGCATAAGGCAGCATGACCTCTTCAAGTATTCTGATGTATTCAAACTGATCCATGATCCCTGGTATGCGATAAATAGGCCCAACACCGTGACACCGGCCAAACATCCCCATATCATGATGCTTGCACCACCATGCTTCACTGTCTTCACAGTGTACTGTGGCTTGAATTCAGTGTTTGGGGGTCGTCTGACAAACTGTCTCCGCCCACTAGACCCAAAAAGAACAATCTTACTTTCATCAGTCCACAAAATGTTGCGCCATTTCTCTTTAGGCCAGTCAATGTGCTCTTTGGCAAATTGTAACCTCTTCAGCATGTCTTTTTTTCAACAGTGGGACTTTGCGGGGGCTTCTTGCAGATAGCTTGGCTTCACATCGGCGTCTTCTAATTGTAACAGTCCTCACAGGGAACGTCACACCTTCTTTCATCTTCCTGGAGCTGATTGTTGGCTGAGTCCGCGCCATTTTGGCTATTCTTCTATCCATTCGAATGGTAATTTTTCACTTTCTTCCACGTCTTTCAGGTTTTGGTTGCCATTTTAAAGCATTTGCCATCATTTTAGCTGAGCAGCCTATCATTTTCTGCACTTCTTTATATGTTTTCCCCTCTCCAATCAACTTTTTAATCAAGGTACGCTGTTCTTCTGAACAATGTCTGGAACGACCCATTTTCCTCAGAATTTCAGAGAGAAATGCACTGTAACCAGCATGTACAACATTTGCTGCCTTCCTTCCTTAAATAAGGGCAATAATTGCCACCTGTTTTTCAAAGAATGAATGACCTCACTAATAGAACTCCACACTGCTATTATTTTGAACATGCCCCTTTCAATAAGTGATTCAATTACACAGAATCAGCAGCATGCATGTCATGACTGTTGGGTCTGTTGGATTTCTATTACTCTACTACACCTGCTAGGAAATTATTTGCCATGTAGAAATATCATTTCTACCAAAAACAGTGATTGATCAGGTTAGGAATGTCTGACTGCTATTATTTTGAACACAACTGTGGGTGCCCAAACTTTTGCAGACGCCATTTTTTTGTTTTCTGTTATTTTGAAAGTGTAAATGATGGAAATAAAATCTAACTTTTGTTGACATATTATAAGAATGTCTAATCTGTAATTTGATGCCTTTTGGAGATTTTTCCATCTTTCCTTGGCCTCTTTATGCACATTAATACAAATTTTTAGCTGGGGTGCCCAAACTTTTGATCCCCACTGTATATATATATTTATATTTATATATAGGCCCGGAAATCGCGGCCTACCCGCGCACCCGAAGCCGCGGCCTCGATTTTGGCCGCGGCCGAGCCGCGATCGGACCGGATCGCCGGACATCTACCCGGACCGTCACCGCTCTGCCCACCGGGTCCCGCCGACCTGCCTGCCTGCCCAGGGCCCTCCCCATCAGCCCTGGGTCCTCGCTGATCACCCTGGACCACCAGGAACCGGCACGGCCTCACGGTCTCCCTGGAGCCCTCCCTAGCTCTGGGACCACTCCAGACCACCCGGCACCCAGCCGCCACCTCGGGGCACCCAGCTGCTCGCACCCGGCGACCCTGCCTGGGAACTGCTTCAGGCCTCCCAGCACCCTGCGGGCCACCCTGCACCAGCCAGCCCCAGACCAGGAACCTTTCCAGGACAACGCCGCACCTCCGCTACCTGCATCGAGGGGATTCCGTAAAACCATGGGTCTTTAATGCCGTTCCAGATATTGCAATGCATTGTTGATGAGGATTCTCCCGTCCTTCCCATCTCTTGGCCTTTGCTTGGCAACTCGAAGTCTAAGCTCCCAGCTAACACCCCTGGACACCCAGCACCCAGCTACCGGGTACCCAGCTACCACCCCTGGACACCCAGCACCCAGCTACCGGGCACCCAGCTACCACCTCTGGTCACCCAACACCCGGACCACCCAGCGAATCGAGACGTCGCCCAGCGAATCGAGACGTCGCCCAGCGAATCTCCCAGACCCGGACCACCCAGCGAATCTCCAGTCACCGAGCCGCCAGCATCACCAGACACCTTGCCTGCCAACGCCCCCCAACATCGCACCCTACGTCCCCTCCACTCGCCGATCCACCAGACCCACTGATGCCCCCTCGGACGCCAGCATACTGCACCCACAGATTGCAGCCAGCCAGCTGCTGGACTCTACTCCCACTCTCCCCCTACAGAAGGACTCTAGTGGACTCCTCCACTGTGATATAGACTCTCCACATCACCTCGCCCTGACCCGTATCCCTTCACCTCCCCTGTCCCGAACAGCACTGCACTCACCCCAGCATGCCACCTGCACTTCTCCTCCTCGTTTTCCTCTCCTCCATCCCTCCCTCTACCCGCCCACCCCCCCAAAACAGCTCTACATTGCCCCTTCACTTCTGCCCTCTCCCCACTACGGCACTCACCACCTCCTCCTGGTACTCCACTCCCCGGTCGACCCACGTGCCACCACTACCAGACCCACACGCTCCTGCACCTCCCATTCCCATGCCACCCTCCTCACCCTTCTCCTTCTCCTATCCGCTGGGGACATCTCCCCGAACCCTGGCCCCTCACCACCTCTCCCCCCCTCCAGGGACCCCCCTGCTCCCGCCAGCTGCCGCAACCCCCTCAACCTCATACCTGTGCACCTCCTCCCCACATCCATCCCCCCTCTCTCGGTTGCACTTCTGAACACCCGCTCGGTTTGCAACAAACTAACTGCCATCCATGACCTCTTTATCTCCCGCTCCCTCAACCTCCTAGCCATCACCGAAACCTGGGTACAGGCCACCGACTCTACCTCCCCTGCGGCACTCTCTCATGGAGGTCTCATCTGGTCCCATTCACCAAGACTGGGTGGTCACAAAGGTGGTGGTGTCGGCCTGCTCCTATCACCGCTGAGCACCTTCCAGGTCCTCCCTAACCCCCCCTCCCTAACCTTCTCCTCCTTCGAGGCTCACTGCATCCGGCTCTTCTCACCCACCCCCTTAAGGATCGCAGTGATCTACAGGCCCCCCGGATCCATAGCCCGCTTCCTGGATGACTTCGCCGCCTGGCTTCCCTTCTTCCTCTCCTCTGAGCTACCGACCATCATCCTCGGGGACTTCAACATCCCCATCAACGACCACACCCCAGCTACCTCTCAACTCCTCCACCTAACCACCTCCTTCGCGCTCACACAACACACTCAATCCTCCACCCACATCAATGGGAACACCCTGGACCTCGTCTTCTCCCACCTCTGTACCCTTAACCACTTCACTAACACCCCCTTCCCTCTCTCCGACCACCACCTCCTCACGTTCTCCATCTCCCCTTCCCCTAACTCCCCCCCCCCAGTGCGCCAAACCATCACCAGCCGCAACCTCCGCAACCTGCACCCGGCCCCCCTCCACTCGGCTGCCGACCGCTTGCACGACAGCATCCTTCCACTGTCATGTCCTGACCTAGCCACCACCGCGTACAACGACTCACTATCAGCCACCCTAGACTCTCTGGCACCCCTAACCACACGCAACATCAAACCCAGACCGCTCCAACCATGGCAGAACGACCACACTAAATGCCTCAAACGTCGCAGTCGTGCGCTGGAGAGACTATGGCGCAAAACCAGGTCCCCTCATGCATTCTCCCTCTACAAATCTGCCTTCCTCACCTACACCTCCTCCCTCCACGCCGCCAAGCAGGCCTACTTCGTTGACCTGATCAACACCCTCTCAAACTGCCCTCGCCGACTCTTCTCCACCTTCAACTCCCTGCTCTCTCCCCCCCCTCCTCCACTCAGTACCTCACTTACCGCCCACGAGATTGCCACTCATCTCCATAGCAAGATTGACGCAATCCGCAAGGACATAGTCAACTTGCAGTCTACCTCCCCATCTAGCCTCCCCCCTTCCATCACCCTCTCATCTCTCCCCTCCTCTGACCTTGCAACGGCACTGCCCCCCACCACACCCAAGGCCCTGCCTACCGTAACCCCCCCATCACTGCACTCCTTCAGCCCTACTACCACTGAGGAAGTCACCAGAGTCTTCTCAGAAGCCCGCCTCACTACCTGCCCCCTGGACCCTATCCCCTCTCAACTCCTCCGGTCACCCCCCTCTTCCCTCATCCGCTCCCTTACCCACATCTTCAATCTCTCCCTCGCTACTGGCGTCTTCCCCTCCCCCCTAAAACATGCGCACATCACCCCCATACTCAAAAAGCCCTCCCTGGACCCCACTGACCTCAACAACCTCAGACCAATTTCCCTGCTGCCACTCATGTCCAAGCTCCTTGAGCGCTTGGTCTACGATCGCCTAAGCGCCCACCTAACTGACAACAACCTCCTTGACCCACTACAGTCCGGCTTCCGTCCCCTACACTCCACCGAAACTGCCCTCCTCAAAATCACCAACGATCTACTAACCGCCAAAGCCAAAGGCGACTACTCTGTCCTCCTCCTCCTAGACCTCTCTGCGGCTTTTGACACAGTCGACCACCCCCTCCTCCTTAATAAACTACTCTCCCTTGGCATCAGAGACACCGCTCTCTCTTGGTTCTCGTCCTATCTATCCCAACGCTCCTTCAGCATTTCCTACAACGGCGCCACCTCCTCTTCCCTCCCCCTCTCTGTTGGGGTCCCCCAGGGCTCTGTCCTTGGACCCCTTCTCTTCTCCATCTACACCTCCTCCCTTGGCAAACTCATACACTCCCACGGCTTCAACTACCACCTCTATGCTGATGATACTCAAATCTACCTATCCACCCCTCACCTCACCCCCACATTCTCCGCCCGCATCACTCACCTCCTAAACGACATCTCTGACTGGATGTCGCTCCATTTCCTCAAACTCAACCTCTCCAAAACCGAGCTTCTCGTCTTTCCCCCTTCCCGTGCCACCCCCCCCCCCCATCCTTTCCATCACTACCAACAACACCACCATCAATCCCGCCCAGCAAGCCAAGGTCCTTGGCGTCATTCTGGACTCAAACCTTTCCTTCCAACCTCATGTCAAATCACTCACAAATACATGCAGGCTCCACCTTCGCAACATCGCCAAAATACGCTCCTTCCTTACCCCAGACACCACTAAACTACTCGTTCACTCCCTGATTATCTCACGCCTTGACTACTGCAACTCCCTCCTCATCGGCCTACCCCAGTGCAAACTCTCCCCGCTTCAGACCATCCTGAACTCAGCTGCCAGACTCATCCACCTCACCAGCCGCTCCACCTCTGCCACCCCCCTCTGCCTCTCCCTCCACTGGCTCCCCATTGCCCAACGCATTAAATTCAAACTGCTCACTCTGACCTATAAAGCCATTCACAACACTGCCCCTAACTACCTCACCGACCTGATTCCCAAGTACCACCCTACCCGTACCCTTCGCTCTTCACAGGACCTCCTTCTATCTTGCTCCCTGGTCTCCTCCTCCCACGCACGACTGCAAGACTTCTCCAGGTCCTCCCCCATCCTCTGGAACTCACTACCCCAATCCATCAGACTGTCACCTTCCCTCCTCACCTTCAGGCGCTCCCTGAAAACCCACCTCTTCAGGGAAGCCTACCCCACCCTCACCTAACAGCCGCTGCCCTTCCCTCCTCCTACCACTCCATCCCCCACAGCCATTTCCTCCTGTACCTCTACCCCCTCCCTCCTAGATTGTAAGCTCGAAAGAGTAGGGCCCTCTTACCCCTTGTGTGCTGTTTGATGTTACTGTACTGTTTCATGTATTGTCCCCCCTCTATTGTACAGCGCTGAGCAAACCCTTTGGCGCTATATAAACTCGATAAATAAATAAATAATAAATAATATATTTAATTTTTTTTATCTATTTTTTCCCCTTCCCTTGGTGTAAGTTTTTCATAAGTTCATAAGTGCTAATTTTTTTTAAATATAACCTGTAATTTTATATATATATATATACACAGGTGAAACTTGAAGAATTAGAATATCTTGCAAAAGTTCATTTATTTCAGTAATGCAACTTAAAAGGTGAAGCTAATATATGAGATAGACTCATTACGACATTTGAAGCCCATGTCCAGAATCCGTCTGTGTGTGGTGGCTCTTGATGCACTGACTCCAGCCTCAGTCCACTCCTTGTGATAGTCTCCAACACTTTTGAATGGCCTTTTCCTGACAATCCTCTCCAGGCTGCGGTCATCCCTGCTGCTTGTGCACCTTTTTCTTCCACACTTTTCCCTTCCACATAACTTTCTATTAATGTGCTTTGATACAGCACTTTGGGAACATCCAACTTCTTTTGCAATTACCTTTTGAGGCTTTCCCTCCTTATGGAGGGTGTCAATGATGGTTTTCTGCACAACTGTCAGGTCAGCAGTCTTTCCCATAATTGTGATTCCTACTGAACCAGACTGAGAGACCATTTAAAGGCTCAGGAACCCTTTGCAGGTGTTATCACGGCTTGAACTATTTTGCTTTGCATGTAATGAGTCTCTCATATATTAGTTTCACCTTTTAAGTTGCATTACTGAAATAAATGAAATTTTGCACGATTTTCTAATGTTTCAAGTTGCACTTGTGTATATATATATATATATATTTAATATTTTTAGCTTCCCCTGATGCAAGTTTTTCATAAGTTCATAGGTGCTGATATTTTAAAATATAATTTGTAAATATATATATATATATACATAATTATTTCCCTTCTATTGTTTAAAGCGGATGGACTTGTGTCTCTTGTAACTATATATATATATATATATATACACACACACACACCATGTTTGGATATACAGGGTCTCCTCCTTACTTGGCAGCACTACACTGGCACTTCTTCTACCGCTGGAAGTATATGAGTCAGCTGACTCATCAAAAACCATGCACTCCCTGTGCGGCTTATATCCTGACAGTGGTTAAAAAAGAGACAAAGTAAACTCATTAGGACTAGTAGCTGATTTAGAAATGTCTAGATTACATGCAATCATAATATGAAAGAGCACATTTTGCTTCAAAGCACGTCAGGACAAAATTTCTGCAATACATGCACCTTTCTCCATGTTTTATCTCTATAAAAATCCTGCAAATATAGAAAAATCCTGATGATCTGCCAGATATCCAGAGAGATCTTAATCTCCTGTTTGGGCTGACAACACAGTGCCTTTGCTGCACTGAGGTCCCAAGCAGCGTTGTCAGCCCTGTGTGCTGGACTACAGATGTCTGTTTATTCCTGCCCCTCTTTGTTACTCCCAGCATACATGCATTGGGGGGATTTACTAAAACTGCAGTGTGCACAATCTGGTGCAGCTCTGAACAGAAACCAGTTTCCACTTTTTTTTTTTGTCAAAGCTTAATTGAACAAGCTGAAGTTAGAAGCTGATTGGCTACCATGTACATCTGCGCCAGATTCTGCACTCTCCAATTTTAGTACATCAACCCCATTGATTTCTTTCCCAGCAAAACAATGCTGCAGCCTTGACTTCCAAGGGCCTGACCACAACCACACATAGGAAAATGACTCTTGGAAGATGTAGTTCTGGGGGCATGCCAATGTCCAAAGGAACTAGGCTCCAAGCAGCTGCCCCTGCAATAATTTTACAAGCCTGGTGAGAGTACCTAAAGATATGTTTTCTACATTAAAAACATAAAAATATTTTTTTTTTGGAAGGTGAAGGGGGAGGGGGATTAGTGGAGGTAAATGGGGTAATACCTGGACATGAAAATGCAATACAAACCCTCTAATTCTAAGTATATTGTTACATGAAATGTACGAAGCATTCCTTTCTTTTCCCTTTCCTGCAAGCTACTGTGGGGAATTTTGATTAAATAATTAAAATACACATTTTTGGGTTGCATTGACATTTTTTTGAAAAGTGTCTTTTCATTATTCTGATCAACATATCTTCCGCTCAATCCCCAGACATTTTCTTTGGCCATTTAGGGAATTATTACTTACCATCAGTGATCAGCGCCCGACTCGTCAGGACTTTTCCCAACATGAATTTTACAGCGGCCAATAGAGAGCAGAGGATCCCGCTTAATATAGAGACACTGAACAGAAAACTATCCTGCAAGAAAGAGAGAGCGTCATGTTAATAAATCCAAATGTAGGATCGCTGCTCTTATGTATCACACATGTGCCTGTGTTTCAGGACCATGGACAGCACAGGGTGCATTACATGACATCAAACTCTAGTTACAATACAGGTTTAAAGTGTTACTAAACCCACAACAGTACAATCAGTCTGTAGATGCAGTAAAGCATGCTTGTTATACCCACTGTGGGCCCTAAGGGGTTAATCCTCTGCATTGTGTAAAAAGGTTGTTTGATCCTGTCTTCTCTGATCCTCCCCTTCTTCCACAGTTCCCAAGATAGAAAGAGCCTTGGGGCAAGCTGCACATGCTCAGTTTGGTGTGTATTGCTAGAGTTTTTTTTTTTCTTGGGAGGGTGCATGTGATTAGCACAGGGTCAATCAGCACTGTCCAGACAGAGGGTCCAGGGGCCATGCAGCCTAATAGGACTGTTAGAGGGGAATGAAAACTCCTCCTACAAGCTTTAAACAGTGCACTGCTGAACACTGATAGAGGTCACAAAACTGCTATATACTGGTGAAAAAAGGTATTTAGCCATTTATATTTACTACAATAATTGCAATTCCATGTTGTACATACTGTGGGAGACCAGATATAGTGAATGCAGGGTCTGGGGAGACCAGATGTAGTGAATGCAGGGTCCGGGGAAACCATACATAGTGAATGCAGGGTCTGGGGAGACCAGATGTAGTGAATGCAAGATCCGGGGAGACCAGACATAGTGAATGCAGGGTCGGGGAGACCAAATATAGTGAATGCAGGGTCTGGGGAGACCAGATATAGTGAATGCAGGGTCCGGGGAGACCAGATATAGTGAATGCAGGGTCCGGAGAGACCGGATATAGTGAATGCAGGGTCCGGAGAGACCAGATATAGTGAATGCAGGGTCCGGAGAGACCAGATATAGTGAATGCAGGGTCCGGGGTGACCAGATATAGTGGATGCAGGGTCCGCGGAGACCGGATATAGTGAATGCAGGGTCCGGGGAGACCAGATATAGTGAATGCAGGGTCTGGGGAGACCGGATATAGTGAATGCAGGGTCCGGAGAGACCGGATATAGTGAATGCAGGGTCTGGGGAGACCGGATATAGTGAATGCAGGGTCTGGTGAGACCGGATATAGTGAATGCAGGGTCCGGAGAGACCGGATATAGTGAATGCAGGGTCCGGGGAGACCAGATATAGTGAATGCAGGGTCCGGGGAGACCAGATATAGTGAATGCAGGGTCTGGGGAGACCAGATATAGTGAATGCAGGGTCTGGGGAAACCAGATATAGTGAATGCAGGGTCCAGAGAGACCAGATATAGTGAATGCAGGGTCCGGGGTGACCAGATATAGTGAATGCAGGGTCTGGAGAGACCGGATATAGTGAATGCAGGGTCCGGGGAGACCAGATATAGTGAATTCAGGGTCCGGGGAGACCAGATATAGTGAATGCAGGGTCCGGGGTGACCAGATATAGTGAATGCAGGGTCTGGAGAGACCGGATATAGTGAATGCAGGGTCCTGGGAGACCAGATATAGTTTAGTAACACCTTAAATAGAAATAGAATGTATATAAGCTTTGTACATTATATTTTTTTCATTTCTTAAGCTCAGGACTTAAAAACATATTTAGGTCCAATAATTATGATTTGTTGCGCATTAAAAACATTTCAGCCAGCAGGTTGGGTGTTATGGGTTTTTTCTCAGTTTGCTTTTGCTATGTTAATCCTGTGTACAGAGCTCAATAGCTCAAGCTGCAGTGTTCATACCAAGAAGAGGATGACTTGTCTCATTGGCTTATCCCTTACTGGCCATCTCAACCCGAAACTTCAATCAGACAAACCGCAACCTCAGTTCCAAGAGCATCTGCTGTGTTGCTTTTTAGCTATCCCATGGTGCTCTGGGAAGTCCATTTAAATGACATTTAAGACTACCCTATCTACAGGGTGATAATGCTCTCATGTGATCTGTGATGTGTTGTCACCCTGTTTATAGGACAAATAATAAAATAACAGATCAGTAGATCCAGGTCAACAGTCATAGGCTGGGTCAACAGGTAATAAAACAATGTTACACGGGGGAATTCAGGAACAAAAAAAACCTGTTGTGGTAATGGAACCATATATGAAATTTCTTTATTTTGCCCATCGTTCACTTTAATAAGGATTTTAATTTTAGTCATGTGACCCTAATTTTCAATTGTCGTTGAATTTGACTGAAAATAAAGATCCTTATCCTGGTATGTTAGCTTTCCTGTAGCAGTGGATTATTCCTTTTATTGATTGCTGTACAGTACGGGAGAAGGCCAGGGATGGTGTGATTGGTTTCTGGAGGCAACACGGACTGTTCTCGTTTCTGCTCTGTAATGTCGCGGTCTGTTCCCCCCCTCCCTGCTGGCAGATTGCTGATCAGATGTTCACCACGTCTCAGGGGAAATTTAGCGCTGCAATCCTTGGCACGGCTTCTCCCTTAATTACTATTCACCTCACAGATCTGCCTCCCAATTTATTCCCACTACGGATGCACAAAACGCAGGCGTGCCGGGTGCAATATCCCCACACCGTCATCCCGCCGGTCCGGGCCCTGATTGTTCCTGACACTCCATTAGGGGGGGAACTGGTTAATATGTGCAGGGGGATCGAACTCTAATTCACACAAATATATTAAACTCCTTGATTAGCATATAAATGAAGTTATATATACGTCGCCGCGGCAGACTTTCCTCCAAACAAGCCCCGCGCCGCTACAGGAACAAACACAACAAATCCAAGAATTTCTGTTCATGTCGGAAATAAATATAATGTACCCTTCTGATGGGAAAACTGGCTTGAGTCCGGCTTCCAAGACTTCTGATTATACCTCCCATACCTGAAATTCTTCAGTTATCAGTTACAAAAATGTTTAATATATTTATAAACAATATAGGGTCTGAGATTATAAATCCCATTTCAGTCTTTGCAGATGACACCAAGCTGGCCGTGGAATAATGTTCTTACAGGATGTCTCCAAATTACAAGCCGACCTCAATGCTCTGTGTAATTGGGCAACTATGCGGCAAATGAGGTTTAATGTTGATAAATGTAAGGTTCTGCACTTGGGGGCTAAGACTATGCATGCATCATACATACTAAGGGGGGTACAACTGGGGGGGGTCAATGGTGGAGAAGGATCTGGGAGTCCTGGTAGATCACAAGATTAATAATGGCACGCAATGCCAAGCTGCGGTTTCTAAAGCGAGCAAAATCCTCTCTTGTATTAAAAGAGGTATAGACTCCAGAGAGAGAGATATCATTCCCCCCCCCCCCCCCGGTACAAATCATTAGTAAGACCTCATCTGGAATATGCAGTTCAGTTTTGGGCTCCAATTCACAAAAAGAACATTGGGGAACTGGAGAAAGTACAGAGAAGGGCAACCAAACTGATAAGAGGCATGGAGGAGATCAGCTATGAGGAAAGATTAGAGGAACTGAATTTATTCTCTCTTGAGAAGAGGAGATTAAGGGGGGATATGATCAACATGTATAATACATAAGGGGGGATATGATCAACATGTATAATACATAAGGGGGGATATGATCTCCATGTATAATACATAAGGGGGATATGATCTCCATGTATAATACATAAGAGGCGATATGATCTCCATGTATAATATATAAGGGGGGATATGATCTCCATGTATAATACATAAGGGGGGGATATGATCACCATGTATAATACATAAGGGGGATATGATCTCCATGTATAATACATAAGGGGGGATATGATCACCATGTATAATACATAAGGGAGGATATGATCTCCATGTATAATACATAAGGGGGGGATATGATCTCCATGTATAATACATAAGGGGGGATATGATCTCCATGTATAATACATAAGGGGGGATATGATCTCCGTGTATAATACATAAGGGGGGATATGATCTCCGTGTATAATACATAAGGGGGGATATGATCTCCGTGTATAATACATAAGGGGGGATATGATCTCCGTGTATAATACATAAGGGGGATATGATCACCATGTATAATACATAAGGGGGGATATGATCTCCATGTATAATACATAAGGGGGGATATGATCTCCATGTATAATACATAAGGGGGGATATGATCACCATGTATAATACATAAGGATCTCCGTGTATAATACATAAGGGGGATATGATCTCAAAGGCCAGAATTTATACAGCTTGTCTGAGCTGTCGGAAAACAGGAGGCAGAGAGCTGGAATTACACACTGAAGTGCTCAGTGAGGAAAGCTCTGAGAACTGATTTGAGGGAAGAGACACCGTCACACAGCACATAGGAACAGAGCTGAGGCTGTCAATCACAGGCTGTGTGCTGGTGCTCCCTCCCCTGTCACCTTCTTTTTCTTGGTGTCAGGATCCTTTGGTAGTTGCTGTTCTTCCCTGAAGTCACCACACACGATGCCGAGAACATACCCAATTTCTTGAATGTCTAGCCCTACAACACAGGATATATGTCCCCAATATGCATGTTCTGTTTCAAAAAATGTCCCTTTATGCAGTGACATACCTCCTAAAACCTAGCCTGTCCAGACAGTAGGGGCACCTGCTGACTCGGCACCATCCACAGACAGCTTAACTCTTCAGAAAGACACAACATTAATTTACAATTTTACTTCAGCTATCTGCCATAGGAAGGATGTTTTTCCAGACTTTTGAAGTGTAAGAAGACAATAGGGTTGATTTACTAAAACTGGAGCGTGTGAAATCTAGTGCAGCTCTGCATAGAAACCAATCAGCTTCCAGGTTTCATTTTCAAAGCTGAATTGAACAAGCTGAAGTTCAAAGCTGATTGGCTCCCATGCACAGCTGCACCAGATTTTTCACTCTCCAGTTATAGCAAATCAACACCAATGGCTTTCCTAAGCCCTGTCTCTGTGATCAACTAACACAGACTGAGTGAACATGGAAACTAACTAGACCTAAACAGAAGGGGAGGACAGAGGAAGATACCAAAATCACACAAGTATTAGCATCACATTAGTAATACCCACTTGAAGACTAAGCATTTTCTATGACGTTTTGTTTGCAAGTTTAAATCTGTATTTTTTTGCTAGAAAATTACTTATAACCCCCAAACATTATATTTATTTTTTTTTAGCAAAGACCCTAGAGAACGAAATGGCAGTTTATTTAATGTCACATAGTATTTGCGCAGCAGTTTTTCTATGCACATTTTTTGAAAAAAATACACTTTAGTGAATAAAAAAAACCCCAACACAATATATACCCCATTTTTGGTAGGATATGAAGGAGGATGTTATGTTGAGAAACTTGCGCACACTTGTGGAATGGTGACAAACTACAGTGCTTAAAAATCTCCACGGGTGACGCTTTAAACATTTTTATAGGTTACCTATTTAGAGTTGCAGAGGAGGTCCAGTGCTAGAATTGTCACTCTCACTCTAACGATCGTGGCGATACCTCACATGTGCTGAGAACATCGTTTACGTATGTGCGCATGATTTACATATGCATTTACTTCCGCGCATGAGTGTGTTGGGATGGGGGAGCTTAACCACTTCAAGTCCGGACACTTTCACCCCCTTCCTGCCCAGGCCAATTTTCAGCTTTCAGCGCTATCACACTTTGAATGACAATTGCGCGGTCATGCAACACTGTACCCATATGAATTTTTTAACATTTTTTTGAGACAGATAAAGCTTTATTTTGGTGGTATTTATTCACCGCTGGGATTTTTATTTTTTTTGCTATATAAATGAAAAAGTCCAAAAATTTTGAAAAAAAGGGTTTTTCTTATAAAATTTTGCAAATAAATATATTTCATCATAAATCTTGGCCAAAATTTATTCAGTTATCTTTTTAGTAAAAAAAAAAAAACCAAATTAGTTTATAACCAAAACTTATAATTTTTTTTTACATTTTTATATTTATTTGTTTATTTCAGGTACTTATATAACACCACCAATTTACGCAGCACTTTACATATATATTGTACATTCACATCAGTCCCTAACCCTCAAGGGGCGTACAATCTAAGGTCCCTAACTCACATTCATACATACACATACTAGGGACAATTTAGACAGGAGCCAATTCACCTACCAGCATGTCTTTGGAGTGTGGGAGGAAACTGGAGCACCTGAAGGAAACCCATGCAAGCACAGGGAGAACATGCAAACTCCAGGCAGGTGGTGCCGTGGCTGGGATTCGAACTGACGTCCCTAGTGCTGCCGGGCGGAAGTGCTAACCATTTAGCCACTGTGCTGCTTAAATATTATTTATGTTTTTTTCTACATACTGTCACCCTAGCAGTACAGTGTCACCATGGTGACACTGTACTACTTGTGGGGGGTGAAGATTTTTTTTTTATTTTTACACTGATTGCTTTTACACCCATAAAGGCTGTAAAAACAATAATTTCTCCTTCTCTCTGGCTGCATTCTTGCAAAATTCTTGAGAAATACTGAGTGAGCTGTGATTGGTTATAGCTTGTCACATGGTACAAGGCTGTTGTGTATAGCCTTGTACCATCTGACCTCTGTGATCATTCACAGATTTCACACGTAGTAAGCAATGATGTCAGAAGTGACATCTTGCTTACTACTCAGCATGTAATCACTGATTGGCCATTCAGTGATCACATGATTGGGACCTCGCACAGAGGTCCCATATGACAATCAGTGTTCCACTGTGTCTGGAGGACACAGCGGGCACCGGATCACGGTGCTGTGCGCTCCCAGGGAGTGCGCACAGTCCATAATGGCGAGTGCCATTTATGATCGGCAACCCGCCCCTGGAGTGCCATATAAACAGTGGCCGGACGGCAAGTGGTTAAAAACATTTTTTTTTCTTTTTTTTTACACTGTCCCTTTAATTTTTTTATCATTTTTTTTCCTAATATAAGGAACAGGGGGGGACTGACAACTCATGGGACCCCGGGCAATAGGGGATCATGGGGCCCCTGTGTCCTTGCCAAAACTCAAAAAAGCCTATGAAAAAGGTACCAGGGGCATCTCATGGGGCCCCCTACTGACCCCGGGCCCTCGGGCAGTGCCCGAGTTTCCAAATGGTCAGTTTGCCCCTGATAAGGAATGTACACATCCTCCCTTGTAGTAGAAATATGCATGACAGGTCCTCTTTAAGGCCCGGTTCACACTACAAGAATGCATTCCAGATACGTTTTTGCTCACAGTTCACACCACGTGCAGTTCTGGTGCAGTTTTGATGCAGTTTGACATGTTCCAGTTTGGTTCTATGCAGAAAAAATGCAGCATGTTCTACTTTCTTTTTCTTCACAGGAAACTGTCTGGAACTCAGGGCCATTGGAATACACGGAAAACACTGGAAAAAAAAGCGCACTGAACTGCATCTAGTGGGAACTAGCCCTAAGAAGAGATTTGGGGTCAAAAAGACCCCAAACCTCTTTACTTTTAAAAGCAAAAAAAAACCCCAATTTTTTTTAACTTTTGTTTGAAAAAAAATGGTTTACTTCCGCCAGCGTCCAGATGTGACGTCATGACGTCACTCTGGTCCTCCACCATGACAGAGGCGATCAAACACCACAGAGTCTTATATCACCGCCATCTTGAGGAAGCCGCACCGTCAGATCATTTCTCGGGCCGGCCGGTGTTAATGGTAAGCTGAGAAACACAAGTTCGTCTTGTCCATCTCAAACAGAACGGGTGAACTGTCAAATCTAGCAGCCGCCACCTCTGCTGGAACTAAGAAATATCCTTCCTCACCCCCTGCTATCTGTGATCCAGAGATGGAGACTGGAACAGGGACCATATGTCAGATTGCCTCTCATCCAGGGTTTCATAGCCAGGTTGGCAGCAGTCAAGAATTTCATTAGCAGCTCACTGAAATCTGTAATCGGAGTAATGCAATTCTAAGGTTGTGTCCAAGAGAGCGGAGCGACGGCAGCTGGCGGCACGAGTGCCAAGAGAGTACGGAATATAATTTTACAGAGCCAACCTGCCCATGGGACCACTGAATATAGCCGGACAGAGCCAGAAACATAACTGCCATGGGACCACTGAATATAGCCGAACAGAGCCAGCCAGAAACATGGCTGCCATGGGACCACTGAATATAGCCAAAACAGAGCCAGCCAGAAACATGGCTGCCATGGGACCACTGAATATAGCCAAAACAGAGCCAGCTAGAAACATGGCTGCCATGGGACCACTGAATATAGCCGGACAGAGCCAGCCAGAAACATAACTGCCATGGGACCACTGAATATAGCCAAACAGAGCCAGCCAGAAACATGGCTGCCATGGAACCACTGATTATAGCCGAACAGAACGAGCCAGAAACATGGCTGCCATGGGACCACTGAATATAGTCAAACAGAGCCAGCCAGAAACATGGATGCCATGGGATCACTGAATATAGCCGAACAGAGCCAGCCAGAAACATGGCTGCCATGGAACCACTGAAACTAGCCGAACAGAACGAGCCAGAAACATGGCTGCCATGGAACCACTGAATATAGCCGAACAGAACGAGCCAGAAACATGGCTGCCATGGAACCACTGAATATAGCCGAACAGAACGAGCCAGAAACATGGATGCCATGGGATCACTGAATATAGCCGAACAGAACGAGCCAGAAACATGGCTGCCATGGAACCACTGAATATAGCCGAACAGAGCCAGCCAGAAACATAACTGCCATGGGACCACTGAATATAGCCGAACAGAGCCAGCCAGAAACATAACTGCCATGGGACCACTGAATATAGCCAAACAGAGCAAAACAGAAACATGGCTGCCATGGAACCACTGAATATAGCCGAACAGAATAAGCCAGAAACGTGACTGCCATGGGACCACTGAATATAGCCAAACAGCAAAACAGAAACATGGGTGCCATGGGACCACTGAACATAGCTGAACAGAACGAGCCAGAAACATGGTTGCCATGGGACCACTGAATATAGCCGAACAGCAAAACAGAAACATGGGTGCCATGGGACCACTGAACATAGCTGAACAGAACGAGCCAGACACATGGTTGCCATGGAATCACTGAATATAGCCAAACAGAGCAAAACAGAAACGTGGCTGCCATGGGACCACTCAATATAGCCCAACAGAGCAAAACAGAAACATGACTGCCATGAGACCACTGAATATAGCCAAACAGCAAAACAGAAACATGGGTGCCATGGGACCACTGAACATAGCTGAACAGAACGAGCCAGAAACATGATGGCCATGGGACCACTGAATATAGCCAAACAGAGCAAAACAGAAACATGGCTGCCATGGGACCACTGAATATAGCCGAACAGTGCCAGCCAGAAACACAATTTTTATGGGAGTACTGAACATAGCCAAAAGGAGCAAACTTTTAACATATGTTCCATGGGAGTACTGACTATAACCAAACAGAGCCAGGAGTACTGAGTATAACTGAGCAGAGGCAATAGGTAACACAAGTGCCATGGGACCACTGAATATAGCTGAACAGAGCTAACTGATAACATAAGTGCCATAGGAGAAAAGAACAGGGAGCTTTTATTTCAGTGGGAACGCAAGAGAACATAGTTAAGGCATCTCCATCACTGAATGTATGTAATGGCAAGAGGTAGTGGGGTGTGCTGGAGGGTCTACGTTTTGATGCTGGCTGCCGGGGGATCTATTGTTGCTGGCAGTGATCTAATTTTGTGTGGGGTCTATTGTTGCTGGTGGGGGATATATTGTTGCTAGGGGTGGGTCTTATTTTGCTGGGGGGCTCAAGTGTTGCTGGGGGAATCTATTGTTGCTGACTGTTGGAGAGTCTATTGATGCTGGCTGTGGGGAGATCTGTTGTTTCTGCTGGTGGTCTATAGTTGCTGGGGTTTATTTTGTTGAGGGTGGTCCATTGTTTGCTCGAGGGATCTATTCTTACTGGGGGGATCTATTCTTACTGGGGGGGGTCTATTGTTGCTGGATGCAAGGGATCTATTTTAATGCTTTTCTTGCTATCGTTAACAATATCATGGCAAATTACTTAGAACCACAAAATGATACTAGGTTCTGTATTCTCTGAAAGGGCAGTACTGGAAGGTGGGTAGGGAGTGGAACCAAGGAACAGTGCTCAGAGGTGGGTAGGGGGTGGAACCAAGGAACAGTGCTCAGAGGTGGGTAGGGGGTGGAACCAAGGAACAGTGCTCAGGGGTGGGTAGGGAGTGGAACCAAGGAACAGTGCTCAAAGGTGGGTAGGGGGTGGAACCAAGGAACAGTGCTCAGAGGTGGGTAGGGAGTGGAACCAAGGAACAGTACTCAAAGGTGGGTAGGGGGTGGAACCAAGGAACAGTGCTCAGAGGTGGGTAGGGAGTGAAACCAAGGAACAGTGTTCAGAGGTGGGTAGGGGGTGGAACCAAGGAACAGTGCTCAGAGGTGGGTAGGGGGTGGAACCAAGGAACAGTGCTCAGAGGTGGGTAGGGAGTGAAACCAAGGAACAGTGCTCAGAGGTGGGTAGGGGGTGGAACCAAGGAACAGTGCTCAGAGGTGGGTAGGGAGTGAAACCAAGGAACAGTGCTCAGAGGTGGGTAGGGCGTGGAACCAAGGAACAGTGCTCAGAGGTGGGTAGGGGGTGGAACCAAGGAACAGTGCTCAGGGGTGGGTAGGGAGTGGAACCAAGGAACAGTGCTCAGAGGTGGGTAGGGAGTGGAACCAAGGAACAGTGCTCAGAGGTGGGTAGGGGGTGGAACCAAGGAACAGTGCCCAGAGGTGGGTAGGGGGTGGAACCAAGGAACAGCAGTACTGAATCTAGCTGAACAGAGCTAACTGATAACACAAGTGCCATGGGAGCAATGACTATAGCTGAACAGAACCAACGGGTCACACAAGTGCTATGGGAGTAGTGAATATAACCGAACAGAGCCAGCCAGTAACACAAGTGCCATGTGAGCAGTGAATATAGCTGAACAGAGCAAGATGGTAACACAAGTGCCATGTGAGCAGTGAATATAGCTGAACAGAGCAAGATGGTAACACAAGTGCCATGGGAGTACTGAATATAGCTGAACAGAGCCAACAGGTCGCACAAGTGCTATGGGAGTACTGATTATAACTGAACAGAGCCAATGGGTAACACAAATGCCATGTGAGCAGTGAATATAGCTGAACAGAGCCAGATGGTAACACAAGTACCATGGGAGTACTGAACATAACCAAACAGAATCAGGCAGTAACATAACAGCCATATGCTTGCCAGTATACAATTACTGGGAACTGAGGTAGAAGGTATTTTATGGCAGAATAGTCATACAGGGGTTATTTACTAAAACTGGAGAGTGCAAAATCTGGTGCAACTCTGCACAGAAACCAATCAGCTTCCAGGTTTTAGTCCTGGTTCACGCTAGTGCGGGCCGTGCGTTTGCTCATTTGAATGGGCTGCTGGGCCACCTGAACCGCACAAAAAAGGTACATGCACCTTTTTAAACACGAGGCCACAGAGGAACCACATGGTCTTGTTGAGCATGGGGTTTCCCTGCGGTTCCTGTACCCGTGATCGCGCTGCGGGCTGCGATGTGTGGGGGTGCCATACAGAATGAATGGCAGCCCTGTGCATCCCACAAAAGCAGTGCAGTTCGGCCGTGGGTGGGTGCGGGTGCAGGAACTGATGCGATTTCCGCACCGGCAACCAGAATGCACAGTGTGAAGCAGGCCTTATTGTCAAAGGTTTGAACAAGCTGAAGTTAGAAGATGATCAAAAAATATAATGCGGCTTCCTTGCGGCCGCGCTTCAGAAAGGTGCATGAACCTTTTTATGTGCAGAGACATGGGCACAGCAGCCCTTTCAAGCAAATGGGATGCTGTGCATGAGCTAACGCAGGCATCACTGACCGTAATAGTGTGAACCAGGGGAAGTTTTGGGGGGGGGGATTTTGCGCATGCGCTGTGTGTTTTTCATGTGGGTTGTGGGTGGGGTTGAGGTGAGGTGGGTGGAGTGTGGGTGTGTTGGAGTTTGGTTTGACAGCAGTAGTTGTCAGAGCAGACGGGAAGCAGTGGCCCTGTAGAAAGGGAACCGAGTCTGCTAGTTGCCCGCCAATGATCTGAAATGTGCATGCACACCACTGCATTGCCAAGCAGCCATTACAGGGGGGGCAGCCACCCCAGGTGCAGCCTTCTTACACTAGGGGGTGCTGGGCAGCAAAAACCACATCAGTGCTTTCCACACCGCACCCCCCCCAGCGTGGGAGGGCGGCACCTGGGCCATCTGCCCCTCCCCCCTTGTAATGGCCCCAGGCTAAGGCAGTTGGTCATGTGACCAATACTTGCGAGAGATTAGCGCTACATTCTTATCTCTTCTCTTTAATTCTCCATCCCGATAAAACTGTTTGAATTTCACATTTCAGCATGTGTGGTCATCATAAAAATAATTCCACATATTCATGACATTTCCTAACAGATGCCAAATGGTTCTCGCACCGGAATGAGAGATCCAGAGGCGGCTTCCTGATTTCATTCATAATACATTTGTGGATTAGGAGGGATCATTTCTTGAGAGCAATAGTAATTACACCGCTGAATTGAATCCTACACTAATGCCATTCTCCGAGGATTTCATATTTATTTTTAGAAGCAATAGCTCGGTGCTTTGCAGGAAACGCTGAACTACTACTGATTGTCTGAGGTGATCTAAATCAGTCATGGTCAACGTTGGTGATGTCAGGGGCTGCACTTGGGGCCCCCCATATCTACAAAGAGCCACACATACAGTTCAGTGAATATTTCTTATCACAGACAGCAGACAGACAACAGGATATAGTAAAATAATATGGGCAATAGGTTGTCAGAGACTGTGGACATACTACAAGAGATGGTCAGAGACTGTGGACATACTACAAGAGATGGTCAGAGACTGTGGACATACTACAAGAGATGGTCAGAGACTGTGGACATACTACAAGAAATGGTCGGACCAGAGACTGTGGACATGATACAGGAGATGGTCAGAGACTGTTGACATGATACAGGAGATGGTCAGAGACTGTGCACATGATGCAGGAGATGGTCAGAGACTGTGCACATGATGCAGGAGATGGTCAGAGACTGTGCACATGATGCAGGAGATGGTCAGAGACTGTGCACATGATGCAGGAGATGGTCAGAGACTGTGCACATGATGCAGGAGATGGTCAGAGACTGTGCACATGATGCAGGAGATGGTCAGAGACTGTGCACATGATGCAGGAGATGGTCAGAGACTGTGCACATGATGCAGGAGATGGTCAGAGACTGTGCACATGATGCAGGAGATGGTCAGAGACCGGAAATGATACAGGAGATGGTCAGAGACTGTGGATATGATGCATGAGATAGTCAAAGACTGGTGACATGATACAAGAGCAGGTTAGAGACTGCAGACATAATACAAGAGATGGTCAGAGCCTGCGGACATTATACAGGAGATGGTCAGAGACTTAGGATATGATGCATGATATGGTCAGAGACTGGTGACATGATACAAGAGCTGGTTAGAAATTGCAGACATGATGCAGGAGGCTTTCAGAAACTTTGAACATGCTATAAGAGTTGTTGGAGACTGAGGACATATTATAGAAGACAGACATTGACTGCCCCCTGCTTCAGGACAAGATTCTTGGGCATAGGTTATCTGTTGGTTCACAATTTACACCACTGTGTTCCTTTCCATGTATAGTCAGATGTAGCTATGGGTCTTCCTAGAAGTCCTGCAGAATCTGTCCAGGTTACAATATGCCCAACAACACCCTGACATGCCTCTCTTCTGGCTGTTTTGTGCCATTGGTGCAGTAAAGGCTTCTTTTTGGCAACTCAACCATGCAGCTCATTTTTGTTCAAGTATCATCATATTGTGCTCCTTGAAACAACCACACAGCCTTTTTCCAGAGCACTTGTATTTCTCCTGAGGTCACCTGTGGGTTTTTCTTTGTATCCCAAACAATTCTTCTGGCAGTTGTGGCTGCAATCTTTCTTGGTCTACCCGACCTCGGGTTGGTATCAAGAGATCCCTGAATTTTCCACATCTTAATAAGTGATTGAACAGTACTGACTGACATATTCAATGCTTTGGATATCTTTTTATATCCTTTTCCATCTTTATAAAGTTCCATTATTTTGTTATGCAGGTCTTTTGACAGTTCTTTTCTGTTCCCCATGGTTCAGTATCTAGCATGCTCAGTGCATCTGCGTGAGAGCTAACAAACTCATTGCAATTTAAAAAGCCACAGATGTGATTAACCTTCAATTGCCATTTTAACCTTGTGTGTGTGTGTCACCTTGTGAGTCTGTACGAGGGGATGGATAAGTTTGATCGGGGTGATTTCTGTTATCATTATGATTTAAAAAGGAGTCAAACAACTATGTGATAAATGGCTTCGTATGATTGCTAACCCTAAATAAAAAACAGTTTTTTGGCATCATTGGTCACATTTTCAATACCAATATTCCACCGTTTCTTTCAAGGTGTGCAAACCTTTGAGCACAACTGCAGTATGTATATATATATATATATATATATATATATATATATATATATATATATATACACTATATTGCCAAAAGTATTGGAACGCCCCTCCAAATCATTGGATTCAGGTGTTCCAATCACTTCCATGGTCACAGGTGTATAAAATCATCACCTAGGCATGCAGACTGCTTCTACAAACATTTGTGAAAGAATGGGTCGCTCTCAGGAGCTCAGTGACTCCAAGCGTGGTCCCGTGATAGGTTGTCACCTGTGTAATAAGTCCATCCGTGACATTTCCTGGCTACTAAATATTCAACGGTCAACTGTTAGTGGTATTACAACAAAGTGGAAGCAACTGGGAACAACAGCAACATATATATACATATATATACATATACATATACATACACACACACATACTATATAGAAACAGTGAAATTTAATGAAGGATCTCTTGATATTTTTCATTACCGGAGATATAGTTCTTCTATTTAAAAGTAAAAAGAAAAATATCTCCGGTAATGAAAAATATCAAGAGATCCTTCATCAAATGTCACTGTTTACATATATATATATATATGTAAACAGTGAAATTTAATGAAGGATCTCTTGATAACTTTCATTACCAGAGATATTTTTCTTCTATTTAAATGTAAAAAGAAAAATAATAAATCATTCTATTTATTTATATATATATATATATATATATATATATATATATGTAAACGGTGAAATTTAATGAAGTATCTCTTGATAATTTTCATTACCAGAGATATTTTTCTTCTATTTAAATGTAAAAAGAAAAATACAAAATAATTTTATTTATATATATATATATATATATATATATACACATACATACACACACAATTATTTAGTATTTTTCTTTTTACATTTAAATAGAAGAAAAATATCTTTGGTAATGAAAATTATCAAGAGATACTTCATTAAATTTCACCGTTTACATATATATATATATATATATATATATATATATATAAATAAATAGAATGATTTATTATTTTTCTTTTTACATTTAAATAGAAGAAAAATATCTCTGGTAATGAAAGTTATCAAGAGATCCTTCATTAAATTTCACTCTCCCATCAACCTTTAAATCCCAGCAAGGCCATGTAATAACAGACGCTTGGTTTTGTGCCATCTCCTCGCACTGCCCACCCTTTTCCTATACATATAGGTCACAGTACGCAGCGCTCATGTTGGCATCCGCACACACTTGCCAATGCAAACTTAGAGTTTTAATTTCCTCCTGAATTTTCTTTTGTGTTTTGGTGGCAGACTAATGAGGACGGATCTGTGAGTGCCAGCCCATTGTCACAATACATGTGTTTCCTTCTGTTAATAAAGAGATCCGGGAGCCCCATAAAATACTCTGATTTATGGCTTCAATTAAATTACCCAGCCAGCGTGTCTAATTGCGTATGCCGCGCGCGTTTCATTTTTTATCAGTGTCGTTTGGCTTAAAGTTTCAGTGAATATTACTTGAAGCAGATGGGTAATACATTTGGATTTCACAGATGACATATGTGGATGTATATCAGAGTTAGGACAGGAAGGAGGCAGCGAGATCCTCAACGGTGGTAATGATTTCCATTGTGGCGTAAAAAAATTATAAAGTGATACTGTTGCTTTTTGTATTTAAAGCTGAAAATCAGACAGCTATAAAGGACACAAATAAGGCTTCATTCACATGTGCAGCCAAGTGGTGGTAAAACCAGACAGCTGAGCCATAGTTTTTACTCCCCCCCCACACACACACACGCACACACACAAACGTAATGCAACGCACACGATTGCAGCACGATGGTTCGGCATGTGCAAGGTTAAACCAGTCAGTGAGAAAGTGGCACATTGCCTTTTCACTGCCTCTTCTTTTCAAATGCCTCTGAAAAGTGATCCACCACAGATTGCTTTTCAGGGGAGCGGCAAGGGTCGCTGCACATGTGAATGAGCCTTTAATGCAGCACCATATTGATTAAAACATTAAATAACAATTCATTTTTAATGTATTTGAATTTGAATTGATATCAGCCTCTTGCAAATCCACTGTACAGCAGAGTTCAGACTGGAGACGCAAATAAAAAAACCAACCAGTTGTGCTGCAGTGCTCATATGCTAATGAGGAATGTGCCGATAGGAGCCAAGAGCAGAGTGACAAGAGAGATGCGCTCACCAGTCACTGCTTCTTCTTTCACTGTCCAATCACTGGCTGGGGGGAGGGGCAAGACTAGTAAATTGTTCTGCCTCCAGCAGAGGAATATGTTATGCCTGTCCTGTCTCCAATATCAAATTTGACTACTAGATGGAGCCAGTAATAAATACTGTTTTATAGAAAATAGATATGAATTAAGAGTTAATTTTAAAAAAAATTAATAAGAATTCCCATAATTCTGAGAGAAAGGAAAGAGATGCATCTTGGGAGCTCAGACTCTATCTTCGAAACTAGGAGAGAAGGAGCCAGCTATCAGAGCACATGTTGGACCAAAAACTGCATCCCTTTGCATCCCCTAAAGTCAGCATCGCTGGTGAGAATCACTTATTGCCATCTATAGCCCAACTATTCCTTGTATTTTCTGTATGTTCATACATTGAGCGTATATTTCTCTTTTTTTTTTTTGCTAATGGTTCACACACCCTTTTTTGTTAATAAAAGCTTCAAGATTACACTGCAGAATAGGAGGGTTTAGCAGCATGTCGAGTTATACACAGGGAAACATGTAGCAAGGACAGAACATAAATGTTAACTAGCTGCAGCAGAAAGAAATCAGGTCTCCTGACCTGTCTGATGGAGCTGTGCTTTGTGTGCAAATCCCGGGACTGGATGGACAGAAATAAAAATCATTTGGCTGGTAAAATCGCAACTTTATACATATTTCATCCATAGTTGTCTGCCTGGAGTGGAGCTGTGCAGCTGGTGCCCATAGACATAGGATGACGGTCAGAAAATGTGGTCATAGCAGTCATAGAGATGAGATCATCTGACGCCCATACTACATCTACAAACATCTGGAACTTTATATAACAAGAACAGTGACCCATTCCCTGCACATTCTCTGCACATTCCCTGCACATTCCCTGCAGTATGGGCTCACTTGAGCTGAGCAATGAGAAAAAAATTCTTATAGGGGACCCCATTTTATAAATCTGCCCAAATGAATTCTTGCTGCGTTGTAATATTCAAACACAGTTATTTTTCAAAAAACTATTTCAGCTTTGATCATTAAGGCCAGGTTCACACTTGTGTGGTGCGGTATATTGCATGTGATTCACACAGGATCCACACCACATTCCTGTGCACATCACATGCGATTTGTGTGCGGTGCAATTGGAGCCATACATTCTGTATGGCTCAAATCCCACTGCATCCGCACCAAAAAAGTGCAGGACCCTTTTTTTGGTCCACATTAGAATCGGATCGCATGGGTATTCACACAATGTGATCCAATTCGGGACATCACACCGCGTTTTGTGGAGTGCTTTCGGGGTGTTGTTAACATACACACCCGCAGCGGTTCGCATGAACGGGGTGCGATTCTGATGCGGTGCGGAATTCGCACATAAAATGCTCCAAATTCTGCACCGTATCAGTGTGAACCCGGGCTAAAGATGAGTCCTGGTCACAAAAGCTATTTCAATCATTTCCTCACTAGGCACCAAGGATATAAATCCACAAAGTGTGCCTCAAATGCCTTTGCACATCCAGATATTACCTTGTGAAGGTAGAGGTGACATCATCCCTGTGCTGTACATAGCCTGTGCAGAGAGCAGAGCTGTGGGAGGGGCTCAGTAGGATCCACCCACTACAGGCTGTCTGCAGTAAACTACAGTAGGGGGCGGAGACAAGACCAGTCACCCTGCACAAGGAGAGAGAGCAGCAGTGAGCGATCTGCATTACAGGAAGTGGCACACTAGGTCTCTACAGAGATTTGGAAAAAATTTACAAAGCTCATCAAAAGTCAAGAAAAATAAACATGATGAATGGAATTAGACAATCCAGGAGTTCAGCTGGTAGTGGTGGGGGGAGGGATATTTATTTATTACAGGTACTTATATAGCGCTGTCAATTTACGCAGAGCTTTACATATATATTGTACATTCACATCAGTCCCTAACCCTCAAGGGGCGTACATCTGAAGTATATTTGCCAAGAGGTGGAATTTAAATTGGCCAACCTGAGCTACAAAGACACATCCCCTGGCAAAGGCCACAGCTGCCAGTCTGGGGATAATCAAGAACAGTGTAGTCACCAGCTCCAGCTGCAGAACATTTGCAGAACAAAAACTTTTATCCCAGGTTCACATATGTGCGGGTGGTGCGTCTGCGGATCCGCACGAAAATCCATGCAGCCGCACCACCCGCACAGAAGAATGCGGACCCGTGGGCGTGTGCCATTAGTTCTAATGGCACGCCGCCCGCACTGGAAAACGCAACCGTACTAGGAACCGAGGTTCCCATGCGGGCTGCGTTTTCAGAAGAAGTGCAGGGACTTCTTCCCTGCATGTCACGGGGCACGGGAGTCCATTCAAATGAATGGGCTCTCGTGTCCGCACAAAGCATGGCCCACACGGCCGCATATATGTGAACCGGGGCTAAGGGCCACTTCACACTGCATGCATTTCAGTTGCTTTTGTTCTGCATCAAAAATGCACAAAAATTAGGTGATATGGTTGTCCATGTCGTAGTTCACATCAGTGTTTGCAGTTCCAGTGTGTTCCGGTTGCAGAAAAAAAAAAAATAGAACTGGCTGCACAGAACTGTACTGAAACGCAGTAAAACTCATCAAAACCACACTGAAACGCACATGTCCCTATTTAAATTGAAGATAAAGAGAGGGGAAAATGAACTGGAATAAAAAAAATACCTGAGCGTGTCAAAAACACGTACAAAAAGCACCGGAACACATCTAAAATGCGTCAAAAATGCGCATACGCAAAATATATCCAGAACGCATCTGGACTGCTTTTCTAGTGTGAACCGGCCCTTAATTTTTTTTTCTTTTATTATTTCCGTACCTAGCAATGTCTGGCATGTAATATATTTTTTAATAGAGAGGTTACAATATTGTGAATCGTTTTCACTCCTCGCTGTCATTGAGGCGACCTTGCGGCGCTCACCTTTCCGTGTGTCCTAGGCACAGCAAAATCCAGTTGTAGCCTCTGTGGAGAAGGCATTAATAGACGGGGAGAATCTATATGCAAACAGCGGCTGAGTGCACCCAGGCCGGCCGCCTTCTTTTCTCTCTCTGCTGTAAAGAGCTTTGTGTCCCTTGGGAGATACTCGCTGGATTAAAACAAACATATTAACTGCATCCTTTCTGTAGTAGAGGACATGGGAGGCGCTGCTGGGCTCCCACCAGTAGGGGGCACTGATATACCAATCCAGATAATAGGGTGAGCTGTAGAGCCATGTGCACTGTGTGAGCCCTCTGTACAAGCACCGCTGAATCCTGCACTGTGGAGGTGAATGGCAATGCCACTGCCGGTCAATTTTGTAGGGGCTTCAAGTGCAGCCCCCCTGACATCACCAGCACATAACATTCAGTGATTATTCGGTGTCAGGGACAGCGGACACAGAACAGGATATTGTGAAAGGCTTTGAGCAAGACACAGAAGATGGTCAGAGAGTATGGGCATGCTACAAGCAGTGCCGGGACAAGGTCATCCAGTGCCCAGGGCAAAGATGCCAACCTGCACCCCCCACCCCATTCATAATGTGCAAGCTAAGGGGATACTACGCCCAGCGGTCACTCGCTTGTCAAAATCACTTCCGCTGTCACTACACCTGCCAGCATTGTAACAGAAGGAAGGCGCCTCATCTTTACAGTAAACCATTGCGCCCAGGGCAGCCGCCCCTCCTGCCCACCCCTTGTCCAGGCTCTGGCTTTGGTCATAGATTGCATACATGCTACAGGACATGGTCAGAGACTAGGACTATTCTAAATGAGATTATCAGAGACTGCAAACATGCTACAGGACATGGTCAGAGACTAGGACTATGCTACAAGAGATTGTCAGAGACTGCATACATGCTACAGGACATGGTCAGAGACTAGGACTATGCTACAAGGGATTGTCAGAGACTGCAAACATGCTACAGGACATGGTCAGAGACTAGGACTATCCTACAAGAGATTGTCAGAGACTGCAAACATGCTACAGGACATGGTCAGAGACTAGGACTATGCTACAAGGGATTGTCAGAGACTGCATACATGCTACAGGACATGGTCAGAGACTAGGACTATGCTACAAGGGATTGTCAGAGACTGCAAACATGCTACAGGACATGGTCAGAGACTAGGACTATCCTACAAGAGATTGTCAGAGACTGCATACATGCTACAGGACATGGTCAGAGACTAGGACTATGCTACAAGAGATTGTCAGAGACTGCATACATGAAACCTAAAAAAGGGTTTGCTGTGACAGCTTAATAAGTGTTAGCTGGAGTTCAGCTTTAATATGTTAGTCCAGTCCATCTAAACCTGCTGGTCTAACACTACCCTCTCCCCAGACTGACAATGCTGCTGTCCAAAGGTGTCTCCATTGCTCTTCCATGCAGAGTGGAGACACCCTAAGGCTAAGTTCACACTTTAAGTGTTTTTCTAGCGCATTTTGCGGTGTGGTTGGCGTGTTTTAACAAGTTTTTTTGTGTGTTTTTGCCACATTTTAATGCTTTTTTTTGTTGCCAATAGGAAAGTATTGACTTTGATGCAACTTTAATGTGACTTTGGATAAGTGTAACTTTGATGCAATTTTGGATGAGTGAGACCTTGAAGCGACTTTGGATGGATGCAAAGTGAATGCGACTTTGAATGCAACTTTGCATGGGCACGGCTTGGATATGACTTTGGATGGGCACAACCTGGATGCGACTTTGGATGGGCATGACTTGGATGCGACTTTAGATGGGTATGACTTGGATGCAACTTTGATGTGACTTTGAGTGAGTGTGACCAGGGGAGGACTGACAACTCATGGGGCCCTTGTGTCCTTGCCCAAACTCAAAAAAGCCTATGAAAAAAGGTACCAGGGACATCTCATGGGGCCCCCTACTGACCCCGGGGCCCTCGGGCAGTGCCCAAGTTTCCAAATGGTCAGTCCACCTCTGGGTGTGACTTGGATGTGACCTGCATGCAACTTTGGACAGGTACAAACTTGATGCAACTTTGGATGAGGTCGACTTTGAGGCGACTTTGGATGGGTGCAAAGTGAATGCGACTTTGGATGCAACTTTGGATGGGCACAACTTGGATGCGAATTTGGATGGGAGCGACTTGGATGCAACTATGGATGGGTATGATTTTAATGCAACTTTGATGCAACTTTGAATGGGTGTGACCTGGATGCAACTTTGGACAGGTACGGCTTTGATGCAAGTTTGGTTGAGTGCGACTTGGATGTGATTTTGGATGGGTATGACTTGGATGCAACTTTGATGCAATTTTGAATGGATGCGACTTGAATGTGACTTGGATGCAACTTCGGACAGGTACGACTTTGATGCAACTTTGGATGAGTGCGACTTGGATGTGATTTTGGATGGGCACAACTTGGATGCGACTTTGGATGGGTATGACTTGGATGCAACTTTGATGCAACTTTGAATGGATGCGACTTGAATGTGACTTGGATGCAACTTTGGACAGGTATGACTTGGATGTGACTTTGGATGGAAGCGACTTTGATGGGCCAGAGAGTGTAAAGTCACATCAAAGTCACACTACATGAACAGAACTTCCATACTTTCCTATTAGCAAAGAAAATAAAGTCTTATCAAAGTTGCACTCATCCAAAGTCACATCAAAGTCAATACTTTCCTATTGGCAAAAAAAAACATAAAAAACACATTACATGTATTTCTGATGTTTGTCCATGTGAGTCTATTGAACCAAAAAATGCACCGTGTAGCATATAAAACGTTTTATAAGTCCCTGACCCTTTCCAAAAACCCAGAGGCTGAAAAATGCATAGATGTGAACGTGTCCCATAGGAAACCATGTAAATGGACTGTAGTGTGTTTCTGAAAACTGCAAAATGTTCAAAAAAATACACAGGTGTGAACCACACCTACAGGAAGTCTGTTACTGGTAGGATCACCTGGTGAAAATATAGGGAAAAAAAGTCTAAAAGAGAAAAAAAAGAAAACGAATGCAGCCACCACTTCTAATGATTGGTAATCTGCAATATATTCCGTTTGATTTGGGGTTTCCCTCTCCTGGGTGTGGAAGTCGTGTCCACAGAGCGTACATTTTCTGTATTTCTGGTTTTCCCTCTAACATGTCTGTGTTTGACATGCAGGGAATCGCCCCACAGATGCATCTTCATTCCAGTTCTATCTTGAAATGATAATTAGGTTCCGAGTCTACGGAACGCCATAAGCCCGCTGTCATGATGCACATAAATCGATGTCACAATGAGATTCCATTTGTTTTACATTTTGATCTTCCTCATTTTTCCAATTAGATAAAATGTAATGAAGTGGCATAGTGGGGTGACAGCGGCAGAGCGGGGGGGGGGGGGGATCACTGGGATGTGTCTCTTTATACATGACAGCGTCACATGCCATCCGCACAGCTGTGTGTAACCTTCACCTCCCCCCTTTATTAATAAGACACAAACTCCATTGATGAAATTAATTCAATCATCACGGACAGGATTTGCAGCGTCAGCTGAGCGGCAATTTTCTGCCGTGGAATTGTCTGAAGATGTATTCCAAGGCTACTGACAAATCCAGTGTGGCGTTCTGCTAAATTTCGCCATAAAGAACGCCGGTCTGAGTACATTGCGAGCATGTTCCACACTGAGAAATAGCTGACGTCAGTAAAGTGTATGTTCCCCTAAATGTTTTTTCTATGTAAATGTTGTAAATCCCCTAGTCTATCATTTTTATGTACTCCTTCCATCTGAAGTACCTGGATGATTCTGCCTGTCACCTTTCTTCCTTGTTCTAGACTGACCACACAAAGCATAGAAGCTGATCTGTGTTGGGTGGTCAGTTTTCATCCTTTGGCTGCCCAGTCAGAGGTACAGGACACTGTGCAGACACATGGAATGCCTGTATTGGGTAGTTTGTTCAGCCATCACGCCCCCAACCAATCACAGTCTGTCTCTGACACACCCCCTCCCAGTTACAGTCCGCCTCTGGCACACACACCCTCCCAATCACAGGCTGCCTCTTGGACACACTCCCTCCCAATCATAGCCTGCCTCTGGCACACCCCCTTCCCAATCACAGGCTGCCTCTGGCACACCCACCCTCTTAATCACAGACTGTGTCTAGCACATGTTCTCTTCCAATTTCAGGCTGCCTCTTGGACACACCCCCTCCCATTCACAGGCTGCCTCTGGCACACACACCCTCCCAATCACAGCCTGCCTCTTGGACACACACCCTCCCAATCACAGCCTGCCTCTGGCACACACACCCTCCCAATCACAGCCTTCCTCTGGCACACACCCCTTCCCAGTCACAGCCTGCCTCTGGCACACACCCCCTCCCAATCACAGCCTGCCTCTGGCACACACCCCTTCCCAATCACAGCCTGCCTCTGGCACACACCCCCTCCCAATCACAGCCTGCCTCTGGCACACACCCCCTCCCAATCACAGCCTGCCTCTGGCACACACCCCCTCCCAATCACAGCCTGCCTCTGGCACACACCCCCTCCCAATCACAGCCTGCCTCTGGCACACACCCCTTCCCAATCACAGCCTGCCTCTGGCACACACCCCTTCCCAATCACAGCCTGCCTCTGGCACACACCCCTTCCTAATCACAGCCTGCCTCCTGGGCACACCACCTCCCAATCACAGCCTGTCTCTGGCACATCACACCCCCCCCCCCCCAATCACAGCCTGCCTCTGGCACACACCCCCTCCCAATCACAGGCTGCCTTTTGGACACACCCCCTCCCAATCACAGCCTGTCTCTGGCACACACCTCCACCCAATCACAATCTTACAGTGGAAAACACACACACAGCCCCACAGTAAAACAGAACACAGTTAACCCTTTGATCGCCCCTCATGTTAACCCCTCTCTGCCCAGTGCCATTAGTACAGTGTCAGTGCTTTTTATTAGCACTGATCACTGTATTGGTGTCACTGGGGATGTCAGTGACACCAAGTCAATCCCCCCCCCCCCCCCACTGTCAGAATACCCGCCACAGTCCGGCTATAAGTTGCCGATTACTAGTCAAAAAAAAAAAATCCCAGTATCTATATTTATAAATGCTATAACTTTCACATAAACCAATTAATTTACACGTATTGGGATTTTTTAGCAAAGACATGTCGCAGAATACATTTTGGTCTAAATTTATAATGAAATTTGATTTTTAAAACTTTTTTTACTGGACATGTTTAATAGCAAAAAGTATAGTTTTTTTCTCAAAATAGTTGGTCTTTTTTTGTTTATAACACAAAAAATAAAAAACGCACAGGAAATCAAGTACCACCAAAAGAAAGCTCTATTTATGGTGGAAAAAGGACGTCAATTTCATTTGGGTGCAGCGTTGCATGACTGCGCAATTGTCAGTTAAAATAACGCAGTGCTGTATCGCAACAGATGGCCTGGTCAGGAAGGGGGGTAAATCCTCTGGAGGGTAAGGGGTTAAACTTCAGCTGTAACACATAAAGACCCCTTTCCTGACCAATGTGACATTACTGGTGAAACGCGTGTTCTTTGTGGTCCATACTCCTCTACAGTTCTAGGCAGAGACATTGTTGGCTGTAACAGAAGCAGGCAGGTTTTCTCCTGCGCTGAGAGAGGTACTTACCACTTCTGGGATGACCCGGATGGAAAGGTCATGAATGGCTTTCACAACAATACAGAGCGCTGACACCAGGAAGATGACCCCCAGGATCACACAGGCCCTGCAGGATAAGAGATAAGGTCAGCCACAGACCAGACACACCAACTGCACCTCAGTACAATAACACATGTATAGACAAAGCTGTAACAGCAGTATTAAACACAAAACCTACAAATGTAATACATTGCAGCATACTAATCATTACATGTGGTGGCTGCATTAGTTTTCTTTTTTGGGCTTTTTCCTCTCTGTTCACCCGGTGATCTGGCCAGTAACACACCTCCTGTATTAGAGCGCCCCCACTCTGGATGAAGGAGCACAGGGGGGCACTTTTGGACAGCAGCATTGTCAGTCTTGGGGGACGGGAGTGTGAGATGTACTAGCAGATATAGATACACTAACAAATTGAAGCCAAACTCCAGCTAATACTTTATATGCATTCACAGCAAACAATCATTTTTTTGGGGGATAAAGGTTTTTCATAAATAAATAAAAGAGATCATTGTAGACACCCCTGTCAGTGGTAAATGGTTTGTCTCTTCCCTGTAACTGCAAGAGAGCTGCATTTTTGGGTGAAATCTTGCCGTTTTTGTACAAATCAATGGGAAAGAAATTATTAAATTTGAGCCCCTGGCAGACATAGGAGACACAAATATTCCAGAGATGTAATTCAATTTAACTATGGGCTCCATTCACAAAGTGGTACCGCACACCATTTAAAAAAAAATAAAATTTCAGCTCACAAAAAAAAAAAAAAACGCTACTAAAATGCAACTTTCCATAAAGTCGTTGCTATATGAAGTGATGCGGTATTTTAGCAGAGAAAATTCGCGGCAAATTAACGTCGGAGGTAGCCGGTGTATTTCACAACAGTGACAAATGCCGCTTTGTTAAGAAGTGGGCAGCCACCGGAATCCTTTACAGTCAGTAAGTGTCATGGTTGTTAAGGAGCAGGCTGCCGCCACGTCCTTAACAACCGTAATTAAAAATCACAGAAAAAAACAGCATGGGCCCCCCAGCCTGGTAAGAATTGGGGGGCCACCCCAAGATTTTTTTTTACATAATTTGTACTTACCAGCAACTGTCATGTTTACATTCAGCTGTCAGCAGGAACCCTGCTGACAGATGATGACTCATCGTTGCTAAGGATGCGGCAGCCGCCCGATCCTTAACAACCATGACCGTTACTGGTTGTTAAGGATGCTGGAGGCTGACAGCTCCTTAGCAACCAGTTAAAATAAAACACTTTTGTTAGCTACCACATGCCAGGACCACTGTTTAATTACCACATACATTTAATTATTTATTTCCTTCTGTGAATCGACTTAAACCCTTTTAATGCGATATTTACTGAGCATTTGACAGTTTTGCGGAATACTGCATAAAGAGAATTGACAGTTACAGGATCGCATGCGATATTAAGGGAAAATGTGTCATGTCACCAGAATTCTGTATGAGATCTGCTTTTGTGAATGGAGCCCATTGTAACAATTAAATGTAACAAATTAATAGAAACAATTGTTTCTATTAATTTTTCTATTAAACTATGAAATCATTGAGTCTCCATTCACACCTCGACGTTTTGGGATCTCAAAAACGCACTACAATTGCAAAACCTAGGTTCAAGTGCAATCATTTTCAATGGCACCTAAAACACAGTGAGGTTTTGCTGTAATTGTCACACAATTTATTGAAGTTTGTTGCCCAAAAGAAGCTCCTGCTCCTTTTTGGGCAACAAGTTTCACGCGATGCGATTTTCAGCAACAAATCATGCAACAATTGCGGCACATTCGCACTGGGTATTAGGTGCCATTGAAAATAATGTCACCTGAACCTGCGTTTTGCGATTTTAGTGCGTTATGAGATTGCGGGCAGTGATTCTGCTACAATCCCCAAACACTCAGGTGTGTATGGAGCAGGGGCGGACTGACAACTCATGGGGCCCCCGGGCAATAAGGGATCATGGGGCCGCTGTGTCCTTGGCCAAACTTAAAATAGCCTATGAAAAAGGTACCAGGGGCATTTCATGGGGCCCCCTACTGACCCCGGGCCCTCGGGCAGTGCCCGAATTTCCAAATGGTCAGTCCGCCCCTGGTATGGAGCCTTAATGTAACAATGCAAGCACTTGAATGGGACTTGATATCAGCATCTTGCAATCTAGTTTACAGTTTGCACAGCAGAGCTCAGATAGGGGGAGGGAGAAGCAGCACAAGGAAAGAATCAGGTGTGCATCAGTGCCAGGAAGCATGCTGATAGGAGGAGAGAGCAGAGTGACAGAGCTTATCAGTCTAATTCTTCTCCTTTCAATGACACGGTGGGGTGGGGATCTGTACATTAAAGTAAAGCTGCAGCAGAGAAAGATCAAGTCACCTCTCCTGCTAGACAGGGTTGTACTGTGGAGCAGAGTTGTGTAAATCTCAGGACTGGATGGACAGATATACAAATCTTTAGATATGTAAAACAGCTAATTTGTGGATTTAGCTGTTTACTTGGAGTTTGGCTTTAAAGTGTTTTTGATGGTTTTTAGGTGTACAATGGGTTTTAAAAGGCTCCTGAGGGTTTTTGAAGCTCCTTTCATCTATCCAGGACCTGTTCTTGTGCTATAAAAGGCTCTTCATTAGCCTCATTATTTTATGTCATGTTCACAGAAGTAGACACACAGGCCATGGAAAAAAAAAAGAAATGAAAAAATTAAAGTGACAGTACACAAATAATAATCAAATACACACAAAACAAGGAAAGAGAAACACAAATACAAAGATCTCTGATGGAAATGAATTCAGCTTCCCTAACTCCTTCACGCCTAAGTGTAAAACAAATCTAAACGCCTAAGTACAATTTTGCAACTTTGACAAGTGTTAGTAAAGCCATACATATCACCACAACTACTATGTACATCCGGGTGGATTATACCGCGTTTTTTCAGGGCAAATCGGGCTTTCATTTGGTGGTAAATGGTAATGGATATCTCCTGATTTTTTATTATTATCGAAGGAAAACTGGCCCAAAATAGTAAAAAAAGATAATTTTTTTTAATTTAGCTGCATGTTTCTTGTTACTATCATAACCTACCACCAAAGAACAACCCAAAATAAATTCTCCAGCTCTTGACGAGCGATTCCATATGTGTATGTTATTTGTTAAATGATATTGAGAAATTGGTGGAACCCGAAAACATCAAAAAACAACGAATAGCTTAAAATCGCGTAAAATAGCATGAGACATGTATTGTTAATACTTGAAAAACACCTCAAATAAATCAGTCAAGATGAGAAAAACATGTCAACAGCGCAACCGTAAATACAGTGATAAAACAGTGCTCTGACATGTCACTATGCAGTGACTACTAGTGTGCCAAGTGTAAAAAGAAAGTCCAACATTAAGGTGCGTAGGAGATCATGACAATCTACAGGATCCAGTAATCTGATCCAAATATGGTAGTGATAAATCCCAAGGTATATAGATTGCGCACTCACCAGATACGCAATCAATCTGCACATTTAGAGATATCAATCTCAGAGAACCGGGGGTCCATTCAAGGTCTGGTCAGGTCTAGTATCCTCACCCTCCAACATCCGCTATCAATATTGGTATTCCCGCTCTTAAAGAAGTAATCCATTAAAATACTCAGGGACCAGCAACTCCTTTCTGCTCCTGATCCCTTCACATGTGTGTTGATAGGTGAGCACAGACATACACATGTGAATGGATCAGGAGCAGAAAGAAGTTGCTAAATTTCAAGTGTCGTTGCTAAGGGTATGAATACTTATGCTAATGTAATATTTCAGTTTTTTTCTTTTTCATACATTTGAAAACATTTCTAAAAATCTGTTTTTCCTTTGTCATCATGGGGTACTGAGTGTAGATTAGTGAGAATTAATTTAAACAGCTGTGGTATCAGGTCTGCAACATAGCAACATTACAAAAAGTGAAGGGGTCTGAATACTTTCTATATCTATCTATCTATCTATCTATCTATCTATCTATCTATCTATCTATCTATCTATCTTATTTAATATTTATTGAAAAAAAAATTAAGGGGGTCTGAATACTTTCTATCTATCTATCTATCTATCTATCTATCTATCTATCTATCTGCATTTATTTATATATTTTATTTATTATTTCTTGAATAAAGTGAAGGGGTCTGAATACTTTCTATATCTATCTATCTATCTATCTACTTATCTATCTAATTTATTATTTATTGAAAAAAAAATGAAGGGGGTCTGAATACTTTCTATCTATCTATATTTATTTATATATTTTATTTATTATTTATTGAAAAAATGAAAGGGTCTGAATACTTTATCTATCTATTTATATATTTTATTTATTGAAAAAAAAGTGAAGGGGTCTGAATACTATCTATCTATCTATCTATCTATCTATCTATCTATCTATCTATCTATCTATCTATCTAGTATTTGTTTATATTTTTTATTTATTGAAAAAAAGTGAAGGGGTCTGAATACTTTCTATATCTATCTATCTATCTATCTATCTATCTATCTATCTATCTATCTATCTATCTATATCTCTTATTTATTATTTATTGAAAAAAAAATGAAGGGGGTCTGAATACTTTCTATCTATCTATATTTATTTATATATTTTATTTATTATTTATTGAAAAAATGAAAGGGTCTGAATACTTTATCTATCTATTTATATATTTTATTTATTGAAAAAAAAGTGAAGGGGTCTGAATACTATCTATTTATCTATCTATCTATCTATCTATCTATCTATCTATCTATCTATCTATCTATCTATCTAGTATTTATTTATATTTTTTATTTATTTATTTATTTTTATCTCTAGAAAGGTTTGGTTTAGCCATAAATCATTTTCTCTCTTACTTTCGCAGCAGTTATATCAACCTTTAGGAATAATCCAATTTTTTCCTCCAAGATCCAGTCAGCCTCCTGCCAGGTCACTTTACATTCCTTAACATATATCATATTTTATTTCTCATGGAGTTTATTTCATTTCTGGAAAAGGATGGTTTCCATGGTGACAACATGTTTCTAGAGCTGCTATCATAACACGCGTTTCCATGGAGACGGAACCTTTGGCGCACCTTGTATCGGCGTCACATGTGTCATATACCATGCGTTACTGAAATATTATATTGTATCCTGGGGTTCGAGAACCGATGAGATTTCACAAGTGAAGGTGTGAAATGGAGTACACCTCATTAACCAATCAAAAATAATCATTTATTACTCTGATGCAATGTGAGCATGTGATGGCTTTTAGGGATGACAGGAGAAGTCGGTTAAAGTCGTTTTGCCAGGAAATTAACAAGTTCACTATCAGCAAAATTTTGCCTAAGTGGAAAACTCTTATTTAGACTTGTTTAGTTGCTTAAGTGAAATTTATAAAAAAAAAAAAAAAAAAAAAAACTTACTGTACATCATTTTCTTATTTTAATGGGGATGTTTATAGTTTTATGTTTTCGGCTTTTTGAGGCTGTACTTAATTGTGTATAATTTGTGTATTCTTTTTTATTTCTATTTTAAGGGTTCTATGTATAAAATGCAGATGTCTTAAAGTTTGTTACCCCACCATCTCATATTCTTGATCTGTGCCTGCTGTACTATGTACTTGTATGAAAAAGTGTCCGGTTCTCTTTGTATTGCTTCCTTTGTGTGAAATCCCTGATGATCCTGCCAGTCCCTCTGCTTTCCTATTGCAAACTGACCACGCTAGACATCAGAGCACACCCAGCCCACCGTGGTCAGTTTTCTGGCTGTGCTAAGTGAACAGCTTGCCTGTCCTCCAATGGTCTGACTTGTGCTGACAAGCCCCCTTGCACAGCCAATCACTGCGAAGATCAGTGTCCAGTGTTTCTCTGCTTCCTGCTGACATGCCCCCCCGCAGTCTTCACTCCCTCTCCAAGCTCCTTATGCAGCAGAGAACTGAGGTCATGTGATCTCTAACTTTTAAAAAATGGTATGGTTTAAATACAGTATATAATTTTTTTTGTTTAAGGTGTTTCAGAAAAATATGATATTATGACCACTCGATAGAGCTGAAAATCCTAGGAGATGATCATATTAAAAACAATACATGAATCATTTATGGCACCTTATTATTTATACGTAGAACCCTTAAAATAGATGTAAATCCAATCACTAAAATCTCGTACAATCTTCAACATGTTAAGTCACTTTCAATCTTTTAAATCAGCAATTTTCATTAAAACAACACTTTGTAATGCTGCCACGAAGGTCCCTCTGGCATTTCTGTAATAGGGTGACAACGCTGTGTTCCTGTCTCCCAACTGTGCTCTTGTGTTGTCACACATGCTTGGGGTGGAGACTATAAATAGTCATGTCAACACCCATTGCATAGTCATGGTCCTCTGCTACCTCCATCATGTGGCCTATGCTGAACAATGACATGCAGCCAATGCGGAACAAGTTCATATAGTCAGTAGGGATGAACAAAACCGAGATCTCACTTGCCTGAAATTTTGCAAAAATCAAGAGATTTCGGCAATATTTCACAATTTGGGCTAAGTGCAATGGAGTCAATGGAGATCATTAATAGTGGGTGTACTCTCATGAGTGTCACATCCCCAGAGTATAGCTAACCAAAAACAGGATTTTCCCCAGATGGGGCTTTAAAGGCAATTTTACCACAAAGATTTATAAAAAAAAATTTAACATTCTATTGTACAAAATTGCCTAATTGTAAGTAAAAGATGAGAACATTAGATGTTATACATATGTAGTCTTGCATTATTTGCATATATTTGTTTAAAGTGTTACTAAACCCACAACAGTAAAATCAGTCTGTATATGTAGTAAAGCATGCTTGTTATACTCACTGTGGAACCTAAGGGTTTAATCCTCTGCATTGAGTAAAAAAGCTGTTTGATCCTGTCTTCTCTGATCCTCCCCTTCTTCCAGTGTCCTCCTCTTATCTCCTGATAAGACATACTGTATCATGTGGAGACACTCTGCACATGCTCAGTTTGGTGTGCAAAGCCAGAGAGGTTTTTTTTTTTTCTTGGGAGAGTGCATGTGATCAAAGGGCGCACTGGCCTAGTGCATTATCCTTAAAAAACGGCTTTATTGTGTAGAAAGGTAAGTATTCTATTCACAAAGTAGGCTAAAAATACAAGCTCATTGCATGGAAACAGCACATTCCAATCTACAAGGCATCATAGGGTAACAGGACGATGGAGTCTCAACAGGCTGACGCGTTTCGAGGACTTAGCCTCTTCCAACCAACACGTTAGCTTGTTGAGACTCCATCGTCCTGTTACCCTATGATGCCTTGTAGATTGGACTGTGCTGTTTCCATGCGATGAGCTTGTATTTTTAGCCTACTTTGTGAATAGAATACTTACCTGTCTACATTTTTAAGGATAATGCACTAGGTCAGTGTGCCCTCTGTTTTGTTTGTTATTGCAGTATGTTTAGACTTCCCCAGTCTCGTGAGGGCAGCAAGACGAGAGCAGGGGCGGACTGACAACTCATGGGGCTCCCAGCCAATAGGGGATCATGGGGCCCCTGTGTCTTTGCCCACACTCAAAGCACACCCAAAAATGTACCGGGGCATTTCATGGGACCCCCTACTGACCCCGGGCCCTTGGGCAGTGCCTGAGTGCTCGAATGGTCAGTCCACCCCTGAGCGAGAGCATCCTGTGAAAGCCTGCATATGATTGCAGCCTACTGACATTTTTGGCCCACTCTCCAAGCACTGGAGCATAAGGTTTTCAAGTTTTGTGCATGTGATCAGCACAGGGCCAATCAGCTCTGTCCAGACAGAGGTCAGGGGTTTTGCATCATCCTCAAGCAAAATGAAAACTCCTCCTACAAGCTTGAACATGTGCTCTGCTGGACACTGAAAGAAATAACAAGACTGCTATATATTGCTGATGAGAAAAGGTATTTAGCAGTTTATATTTACTAAAATAATTGCATTTCCATGTTCTGTGTTCTGTGGGAGACCAAATATAGTGAATATAGGGTCCGGGGAGACCAGATATAGTGAATGCAGGGTACAGGAGACCAGATATAGTGAATGCAGGGTCCGGGGAGACCAGATATAGTGAATGCAGGGTCCGGGGAGACCAGATATAGTGAATGCAGGGTACAGGAGACCAGATATAGTGAATGCAGGGTCCGGGGAGACCAGATATAGTGAATGCAGGGTACAGGAGACCAGATATAGTGAATGCAGGGTCCGGGGAGACCAGATATAGTGAATGCAGGGTACAGGAGACCAGATATAGTGAATGCAGGGTCCGGGGAGACCAGATATAGGGAATGCAGGGGCCGGGGAGACCAGATAAAGGGAATGCAGGGTCCGGGGAGACCAGATAAAGGGAATGCAGGATCCGGGGAGACCAGATATAGGGAATGCAGGATCCGGGGAGACCAGATATAGTAAATGCAGGGTCCGGGGAGACCAGATATAGTGAATGCAGGGTCCGGGGAGACTAGATATAGTGAATGCAGGATCCAGGGGAGACCAGATATAGTGAATGCAGGGTACAGGAGACCAGATATAGTGAATGCAGGGTACAGGAGACCAGATATAGTGAATGCAGGGTCCGGGGAGACCAGATATAGTGAATGCAGGGTACAGGAGACCAGATATAGTGAATGCAGGGTCCGGGGAGACCAGATATAGTGAATGCAGGGTACAGGAGACCAGATATAGTGAATGCAGGGTCCGGGGAGACCAGATATAGTGAATGCAGGGTACAGGAGACCAGATATAGTGAATGCAGGGTCCGGGGAGACCAGATATAGGGAATGCAGGGTTCGGGGAGACCAGATAAAGGGAATGCAGGGTCCGGGGAGACCAGATAAAGGGAATGCAGGATCCGGGGAGACCAGATATAGGGAATGCAGGATCCGGGGAGACCAGATATAGTAAATGCAGGGTCCGGGGAGACCAGATATAGTGAATGCAGGGTCCGGGGAGACCGGATATAGGGAATGCAGGGTCCGGGGAGACCGGATACAGTGAATGCAGGGTCCTGGGAGACCAGATACAGTGAATGCAGGGTCCGGGGAGACCAGATATAGTGAATGCAGGGTCCGGGGAGACCAGATACAGTGAATGCAGGGTCTGGGGAGACCAGATATAGTGAATGCAGGGTCCGGGGAGACCGGATATAGGGAATGCAGGGTCCGGGGAGACCGGATATAGTGAATTCAGGGTCCGGGGAGACGGGATATCGTGAATGCAGGGTCTGGGGAGACCGGATATCGTGAATGCAGGGTCCGGGGAGTCCAGATATAGTGAATGCAGGGTCCGGGGTTTAGTAACACTTTAACTATGTTTATTATGCTCTAGAGACATGATATCCTTCAAACCCTTGAGGAAAGAGTGACATGTCTCTGAAACGCGTCGGATGAATGGAGGCACATCACAAACTCACACCAGTTATTGACAGTTTCTTGTAATCAGTGCAAATATATTGTGTGTTTTGACTTTATATGAATGTTGTACAATAAAATGTTCAGGTTTTTTCTATATAAATCTTTGTGGCGAAAGTGCCTTCAAATTCCCAACCTGTTTTTGGAGTCAATGAAGAAGCCAGAAATAAGGTGTTTTAGGGATGCAATTGGCTTGGAAAGCTCTAAAGTGTTCCAGAATCTTTTTTCAACTTGATGGGGTTTTGTTTTTTTAAACAGTATCTAGTATACCACAATAGGCTGCACATCCAAGGTACATAATTTTATTTTTTTATTATAGGTACTTATATAGCGCTGTCAATTTACGCAGCACTTTACATATATATTGTACATTCATATCAGTCCCTAACCCTCAAGGGGCGTACAATCTAAGGCACCTAACTCCCATTCATACACACACATACTAGGGACAATTTAGACAGGATCCAATTAACCTACCAGCATGTCTTTGGAGTGTGGGAGGAAACCCACACAGGGACAGGGAGAACATGCAAACTCCAGGCAGGTGGTAACATGGTTGGGATTCAAACCAATGACCCTAGTACTGCCTGGTGGAAGTGCTAACCGTTTAGCCACTGTGCTGCAAGTTATTCCTTTTATTTTCTCCTTTATACATATAGATCAGTGCACCCATCTGTAGAACTGCATAGAAATGGGAAAAACTAATCATTCATCTGATTTATGAAGGACATTGACTGTCATTGTTCCCCGACAATGGATTCAGCTCTTCAAATAGTACTCAATGACATCTGGATCAGTTGTTGTTTAAGGATTTGTTTGTGTTTTGCTTCTGATCTGGAACACTACATTTGAGTTTTATCCTATGGAACATTACACACTTGAGATTGTTGTTTCTTTTTTTTTCCTAGCATCACAATGCTTTGCACTTATTCTGTCACATGAGAAAATATTAATGCATGTTTTAACCCCTCGCCCTCCTGAGGATTTACCCCCCTTCCTGACCAGGCCATTTTTTGCGTTACGGCGCTGTGTTACTTTAACTGACAATTGCGTGGTCATGCAATGCTGCACCCAAATTAAATTTACGTCCTTTTTTCCCACGAATAGAGCTTTCTCACGGTGGTATTTGATCGCCTGTGCGGTTTTGATTTTTTGAACTATGAACAAAAAAATGACTGCCAATTTTGAGAAAAAAAAACAAAATTTTTTACTTTTTGCTATTAAACATGTCCAGTAAAAAAAAATCCAAAAATCTCATTTCGTCATAAATTTAGGCCAAAATGAATTCTGCTCCATGTCTTTGCTAAAAAAAATCCCAATACGTATAAATTTATTGGTTTATGTGAAAGTTATAGTGTTTACAAATGGTAGTATAGATACTGGAATTTTTTTTTCTTTATTTACTAGTAATGGCGGCGATCAGCGACTTATAGCAGGACTGCGGCGGGCATTCTGACATTGGGGGGAACTGACTTGGTGTCACTGATACCCCAGTGACACCAGTACAGAGATCGGTGCTAATAAAAAGCACTGACACTGTACTAATGGCACTGAGCAGGGGTTAACATCTGGGGTGATCAAAGGGTTAACTGTGTGCTGTTTCACTATGAGGCTGTGTGTGTGCTTTCCACTGTAAGCACACTGTAAGCACACTGATTTGTATGGCTCTACTATGCAGAGCCATACAAAGCAGTGTACTGGAGCTGAAGGGAGAGATCTGTATTGTTTACATACAGAGTATAACAAACATGCTTTACTGCATATACAGACTGATTTTACTGTTGTGGGTTTTGTAACACTTTAACAGATAACATTCCTCTTGGCTTTTTTTTTTCATTTTTACTCTACTCTCATTCATCAGCATTGCATTTTTCTGTCTTTGGTCTCCAAAAACCAATGGCATGGTAAGCACATTTCTAAAGCTCAAAAAAAGTCAGCATGATTGCAGGGGTGGGGGCACACAGTGGGGCCTGGGCAGCAGTATGGTGCACAAGGAGGGTGGGGGTGGAGAAATTTATTGGAACTGATCCCCTGTATGGCTCCCTCTGCAGCAGCTGAAAGCCAGCAGGAAGGAAAGGAGAAGAAGCCAGCTTTCAGCCACACAGGGGATTGGTTTCAGTAATTGCCCCCATCGTGCTGATCACCCTCTCTCCCCACGTTCGATTCACCCAGCTGCCTGGGCCCCCCTGCTGGCCCAGGCCCTGGTACCCCTTATCCACGGCCCTGCCCCAAACCATTGTAGTTTCCAGTTAAATGCATCTCCCATGTGGACCTATAAGTCTTCACGCACACGGGACGTTTTTACAGCGGCTGTTTTTGGCTTTTGCCATTTTTTTTTGCCCCCAGCATGTTATCCTGTGTCCATGCACACATGGACTGGAATCAACGTTTTTTGGCTGGAAAAAAACCCAGGACTAGTGGGTTCCTAGAGGATTTTTTAGCTGTAAAAATGCTCTAATGCTGAAAACGCAAAACCGGTGTTTTTGGACATTTTGTTGACAAAAAAATATTTTTTTGGGGGGGGGGAAACCCACTAAAAACGCAAATGTGGGAAAACGCCGCTAATTGCAGCTAAACGCTTAAAAAAAAGCTGAAAAAGTCATGTTTTTAATGTGACTTTACACATCTAACGTTACCAGTGTTATCAAAATGCCCCTTGTGCATGGATCCTAAAGGACCCCACACCATTTTTTGGCAGTTGACTTGCTTCTGAACCAGGGGTGGACTGAAAACTCATGGGGCTCCCGGGCAATAGGAGATCATGGGGCCCCTGTGTTCTTGCCCACACTCAAACCACACCCAAAAAAGCCTATGAAAAAGCCTATGAAAGGTACCAGTGGCATCTCATGGGGCCCCCTACTGACCCCGGGCCCTCGGGCAGTGCCCGAGTGCCCAAATGTTAGGTCCACCCCTGTTCTGAACATACACCAGCATATAAAGTATTGAATATTACATTTGATGCTACAAATTCTACAGTTAGCCTTTTGATGTTAAAAGTGGCAGGTTCAGCGGGTTACTCTTTGACATAACTTGTTTCATGTTTTGTGTTCAAAGCCCAGCGGCCTGCATGCACCCTACACTCACCCTACACTCACCCTGTACTCACCCTGTACTCACTCTAGACTCACCCTACACTCACCCTGTACTCACCCTGTACTCACTCTAGACTCACCCTACACTCACCCTACACTCACCCTGTACTCACTCTAGACTCACCCTACACTCACCCTACACTCACCCTGTACTCACTCTAGACTCACCCTACACTCACCCTACACTCACCCTGTTCTCACCCTGTACTCACTCTAGACTCACCCTACACTCACCCTACACTCTAAGAGTAACTCTCTATTCCATCAAACGAGGTGACGTCCTTGGAAAGCAGATGTCCTTGTCAGCAGCCATACATTTTGAAGGATGAAAGAAAGTGAAGCGCGGTTCCATGGCTGTGTGCGTAACAAGCGTTTCCTTGGATATCTCCTCTCCCTGGAGAGTTACAAGCAGCAGCAACATTGCAGATCGCCGCATGCTGATATGCTATTGGTTGGATCCGATCAGGAGAATATTGAAATTGACAAGATCTTAGAGGCATCTGGTGATAGATTTCATTCAGTCTCTGCTTGACTTTTATATGTATCTAAACCCGAGAAGCAAAATGGTATATATTGCAGCTTTACCAGTCCATAGATGTGGTGGCTGCGGTGGTTATTCTTTTCCTTTATTTTCACCTTGTGATCCTATCAGTAAGGCTACATTCACACGGACAGCCAAGGCTGCATAGATTGCTGTGTTCAGAGACGGCTAAATACAACATTATGTGCTCTGGCCACGGACAGACTGGCCAATCAGCTGCAGCCAGTTTATGTGTGGCTAGAACTTCGCAGAAATGCCGACCTTGGACGCAAGCCGTGACTGTGCGGCCGTGTGAACGCAGCTAACACATTTCTGATCCCAGGGTGACAACACTTGCTAACTGTACCGTATCAGTGGAGGAGCAACACTCCAAGTCCCAGACTTGCTTCTCAGGTCCTCCACCGCATCGGGCGCTGATTAACAAACAGCTCGTCCAACTCAGCAAATATAGCAAAAGTAAAATACAAAAACCGCACTCCATAAAAGTCATCTTGTTAGTTTTATCGTACGTAGCCGACTTCAGTCCTAAGCCATGCTGCTGACGCGTTTCACCCCAGTGTGGCTCTACGAATAAGCACAAGGTCCCCCAGCGTGTCACCAGAAGTGACGTGCTGGATGTGACGTCACAGGCCTCCACAAGAACACAATAGGGGCCTTGGACAGGAAGACAAGCTGATATGTTGAGGAACCATCTCAGCAGCAACGCGTTTTTTGGTATAGCCCTCGGCTTCCTTCTGGGGGGTCACTTCCCACCAATGACACACCCGGCACTCACTTTTCCATCCACAGTGGAGTAACATATTCCTGTGAGCTTTATATTTCTCACACTGTTACATCCTCTTGTTTGCTGGCTTCTCAACCACCTACAGCCACTGCAGTCTTACCATCACCACCCACAGGCACGCCGGACTCCTGGGCCCATGGAAGCGCAATTATTTTGCAGTGACATCCATGCAATGTAAGGATATGCACTAAGGTTGGAATGGCATTTATGCTATGCAAGAAAAAGCTGCTCCTTTTTTTTTTTTCACAAGTTGTTTTAATTTGATAATTTTTTAATAAAACACTTCACAGTACAATTAGTTGGCCGGAGACTTTTTCATAATATCTCTGTGAGACTCATCATCATGGACTTTTTTATATAGTGCAAGTTATAGGTCTTACTGCAATAGCTGTAAGGCTCCGTTCACACCTATGCAGTTTGCTTTTTGTCCATTTTGCAGTGCTTTTCGCAGTTCATTTTGCTTTTTTCTACACGCGTTTCTGAAGCAATTTGATGCGTTTTTACCGCTTTTTGCATTTACTTCAGCTCTTTTTTTTCTGTTAAAGTCTTATATCTGATCTAAAGTGTTATATCTGGTCTCCCCGGACCCTGCAGTCACTATATCTGGTCTCCCACAGTACACAGAACATGGAAATGCAATTATTTTAGTAAATAAAAACTGCTAAATACCTTTTCTCATCAGCAGTTAAAGCAGTCTTGTGACTTCTATCAGTGTCCAGCAGAGCACTGGTTAGAGCTTTCAGGAAGAGTTTTCATTTTCCCTTGATTGTCCTATGAAGCTGCATGACCCCTGACCCTCTGTCTGGACAGTGCTGATTGGCCCTGTGTTGATCACATGCAGCCTCCCAAGAAAAATAAACTCTCAAGCAATAAACACCAAACTGAACATGTGTAGCTGCCCCCAAAGCTCTGTTCTATCAGTAGATGGATTGGGGACAGTGGAAGAAGGGGAGGATCAGAGAAGACAAGATCAAACAGCCTTTTTACACAATGTGGAGGATTAGCCCCTTAGGGTCCACAGTGAGTATAACAAGCATGCTTTACTGCATATACAGACTGATTTTACTGTTGTGGGTTTAGTAACACTTTAAAAAATATATGCAAATAATGCAAGACTGTACATATGTATAACATCTAATGTTCTCATCTTTTACTTACAATTAGGCAATTTTGTACAATAGAATGTTACCATTTTTTAAAGTAAATCTAAAAACAAATACATATGAATCCATAAGTTCATTGATAAAATATTGTATAAATAAACTTAAATTAAAGAGGAACTGAACTCTAGAAGTTGTTCCCCCAGGCAGAGGCCAAAGGACTAGTCACCAGTACTGCCTGTGGTCTCCCTGCAGCTGATCTTTCCCCCATTATGATGTAGCACCCTCCTAGATAGGTGCTAGGATTAGTTAGATTTAGTGTTGGCTCGCTGTGTTCAGTGGAGCTGTGAATGTTTTTTGTAAGGTAAATTTAGCTTGCCTCACTGTAAGCAGTGCTGCTACCTTTGATTAGTTAGGTCTGTTCAGTGTTCTCAGCTGCTGTCATTCTGATTGCTCCCTCTGTTTCCAGAAAGTTGGAGAATTCTCTGGATCATAGGTGTGCAGTTATGTAGATTGCAGCATGAATATTTGTGCAGGCCTGGCCAATCCCAAGGAGCGGGGCCCTGAAGGTGGCCATGAATCTGCATAAATACTTTGAGAGACTGAGTTTCTGGGTCTTTTCCTACTGAAGATCAGTCCATCCTGGAGAGCGGATGCCCTGAAGAATCATCGGCTCCAGTGAGGACATGTCTGGATCCCTGGACAGGTACTGTATGTGTCCGTATATAAAAAGTCAGTAGCTTACAGTACCTGTAGCTACTGAATTTTTTTTGGGGGGGAGACTGGATCTCCACTTTACCTGCACGAAAGAAACTGAGGTCACAAACTTGGCTATGCTGCCTGGCAGTGTTGTCTAGATCAGTGGTCTCCAAATCGCGGCCCGGGGGCCAGATGCAGCCCTTTGCTTGCCTCTATCTGGCCCTTGGGATACTATTGTTCCAAATGACATTAATGATGAGGCACCCTTCCTCCCACTCTCACCATTAATGGGCCTTTCTTCTTCCCACTGATACCATCGATGGGTCACTCTTCTTCTTACTAAGACCAATGATGGGGCACTATTCTTCCTACTAAGACCAATGATGGGGCACTCTTCATCCTACTAAGACCAATGATGGGGCACTATTCATCCTACTAAGACCAATGATGGGGCAATATTCTTCCTACGAAGATCAATGATGGGGCACTATTCATCCTACTAAGACCAATGATGGGGCACTATTCTTGCTACTAAGACCAATGATGGGGCACTATTCTTCCTACGAAGACCAATGATGGGGCACTCTTCATCCTACTAAGACCAATGATGGGGCACTATTCATCCTACTAAGACCAATGATGGGGCAATATTCTTCCTACGAAGATCAATGATGGGGCACTATTCATCCTACTAAGACCAATGATGGGGCACTATTCATCCTTCTAAGACCAATGATGGGGCACTATTCTTCCTACGAAGACCAATGATGGGTACTATTCATCCTACTATGACCTATGATGGGGCACTATTCATCCTGCTAAGACCAATGATGGGGCACTATTCTTCCTACGAAGACCAATGATGGGGCACTATTCATCCTACTAAGACAATGATGGGGCATTATTCTTCCTACTAAGACCAATGATGGGGCACTATTTCTCCCACTGACACCATCGATAGGGCACTATTCTTCCTACTAAGACCAATGATGGGGCACTATTCATCCTACTAAGACCAATGATGGGGCACTATTCATCCTTCTAAGACCAATGATAGGGCACTATTCATCCTACTAAGACCAATGATGGGGCACTATTCATCCTACTAAGACCAATGATGGGGCACTATTCATCCTACTAAGACCAATGATGGGGCACTATTCTTCCTACGAAGACCAATGATGGGTACTATTCATCCTACTATGACCTATGATGGGGCACTATTCATCCTACTAAGACCAATGATGAGGCACTATTCTTCCTACTAAGACCAATGATGGGCACTATTTCACCCACTGACACCATCGATGGGGCACTATTCTTCCTACTAAGACCAATGATGGGGCACTATTCATCCTACTAAGACCAATGATGGGGCACTATTCATCCTACTAAGACCAATGATGGGGCACTATTTCTCCCACTGACACCATCGATGGGGCACTATTCTTCATACTAAGACCAATGATGGGGCATTATTCTTTCTACTAAGACCAATGATGGGGCACTATTTCTCCCACTGACACCATCGATGGGGCACTATTCCTCCAATTGATACCAACCACAGTTCACTATTCCTCCTTCTAAAGCCAACAATGGGGCATTATTCCTCCTGTTAAAACCAATGGTGGAGCAGTGTTTACTCCTACTGATGCTGGGACATTTTCTACCAGGGGCGGACTGACAACTCATGGGGCCCCCGGGCAATAAGGGATCATGGGGCCCCTGTGTCCTTGCCCAAACTCAAAAAAGCCTATGAAAAAGGTACCAGGGGCATCTTATGGGGCCCCCTATTGACCCCGGGACCTCGGAGTTTCCAAATGGTCAGTCCGTCCCTGTTTTCTACTCACCCTGGCCACAGTTCGGCTCCCCTAAAGCCTTAAGGACAGTCAACTGGCCCTTTTTTTTAAAAAGTATGGACACCCTGGTCTAGATCAGAGGACTGGCTAAAAAAGAACAACAAATTTTGGCATATAAAATAGCCCCCATATATATATATTTCAGTTGTGTATTAGACTGTATAACTGGAGTGCAGGAGATGTAACTCATCATGAAATAATTTCACAGCAAAAATGTTGAACTTGCCCCTAAATTGCCCCATGGTTTGTTCCTATGATCCAGGTATTGTCTACAGGCGAGACGCACACAATCCACCAGGCACTGAGCCTGGGTTTGGCCGCATTGTTTTTATTCTGAGGCTGCCGTCTGCATCACGATCAGCACTAGTGAAATTGATTATACTTTGAGAAATATGATACCCGGGCACACAGCAAAGCACCAGGGACGGCGGATGTGCGTCACACTCTAAACTGCATTGCAGATCTGGAATGTCCAAAAGAAATGTACTCTTACCTTCCTGCAGCCAAATGTGCGCTTCCCTCCCCTGTCCGTGCCGGCTGCTTCCGACTCCGGGGGGGCGGTGCTGTGAATACTTGAAATGTCAGCAATGTTTTCATGAGTAATAATCAGACTTGCGGATAGAAAAGATACATTTTGCAATTATTTACACACAGCCGGTGTTACTCAAAGCTTAAAGTCCGACTCCGGGAACTAGACAAAACCTACCCTTGCAGTAGGCCGCCTCCATTGCACTTCAAGGGTTAAATGATCCTTAGATCTAGGGGGAGCTGAAGAATCGGCATTACTTACCTGACTCCCCGCTCCAGTGGGATCCAGCGCTCTTCTCTCTGTGGTGCGCCATGCTGTGGGGGGTCTCTTGGCGTCATCAGCTATAGTGCAGGGTTATTAACCCTTCATTGTACATGGAGGAGGCAGGCGAGCGACCGTGGACTGGAGCACCAAAGAAAGGAGACTTTGTGGGGGCAGATGCAAGGATGGAGGGAGCCTAAAAAGAGTGAGGAGTAAGAGATTACCTCTCATTCCTGCACTCCAGACTTAGCAAGCAATTAACCCTTGGGGGGGGGGGGAGTTGGTACTAAAAGAGCAGATTTTGCCTAATTCTTGGAGTTGGATTCTGATGAAAATACGATTTACCATTGCAGTGGGTACCCCTCCCTGCCAGGGGCGGACTGACAACTCATGGGGCCCCCAGGCAATAGGGGATCATGGGGCCCCTGTGTCCTTGCCCAAACTCCAAAAAGCCTATGAAAAAGGTACCAGGGGCATCTCATGGGGCCCCCTACTGACCCCGGCCCTTGGACAGTGCCCAAGTTTCCAAATGGTAAGTCCACCCCTGCTCCCTGCTCATTTTCCCAGGAGATAATGAATATAGCAATATGTTTACTTTATTCTTCAGTGCCTTGGCAGCCTCCCCCATGTTCTGCCGCAATTTGCTTTTTCATCTACCTTTTTTGATGCTTTTTTTTTTGGCCGATGGCAAGCTATAGTGAGGAACAGAAGTATTTGAACACCCTGCAATTTTGCAAGTTCTCCCACTTAAAAATCATAGAGGGGTCTGAAAATTTGACAGCTCTTTAGTCTTGCCCATGGTAGTAGTTGGCGTCTGACTGACTGTGGGGTGGACAGGTGTCTTTAAAGAGCTCAGACAGGTGCTACTAAGTTAGATTAATGAGTGGAGTAGAGGTGGACTTTTTAAAGGCACAGTAACAGGTCTTTGAGAGCCAGAATTCTTGCTGTTTCTTAGGTGTTCAAATACTTATGTTCAGCAGTGCAAGACAAATAAATTCTTTAAAAATCATACAATGTGATTTCCTGAATTTTTTTTAAATTCTGTCTCTCAGAGTGGGAATGCACCTACAATGTGAATTTCAGACCCCTCCATGATTTCTAAGTGGGAGAACTTGCAAAATCGCAGGGTGTTCAAATACTTCTGTTCCTCACTGTATGTGTTGATATTGCTAGGAGGAGGTATCTGTTGTAATGCTTGCAAATGCAGCAAAAACATGTCTAAAACCTTTATATATGCGTTTTTGATGCTATTCCATTGGAGTCTATGCCCTACAGAACCGACAATGCACAGTCCACATGCGTTTATCTGCTGCTTCACTGCAAACAGGAAACAGGAACTTTATTATAGTAGAGACATGGAGTTTAACCATAGATGCTGCTACAAACTTATAAACACCGCCATCTACTGGTTGAAGAATATATATCCACTGAACACTGAAGCAGTTGTTGCAAAATGCATAAACATTGTATTCCAACACAAACGCACTGTGCTGCATGTAAAAAAACTACCTGCATCTTTATAAAAAAAAAAAAGCATTGCAGGAAACTGCATAGATGTGAGCGCACTAGAAAAATGCATAAATGTGAACTTCTAAGCCCGAGTCTATACCTAGCCCATATCCATAAATAATTTAAAACCTTTTCAGGGAGGTTCCTACTGAAGTGGCATCACTGAATTAGTTACCAATAATACCGTCTTGGAGGATTGCTGTATATACTACACAACATTCCATAAAAATAAAAAGGAATTTAGTTACATTGTTACAAATTTAATATCAAGTACATTATCAGAGGCAGAAATTTCCAAGGACAAACCTGAACCTCTCTTCAAAAATCAGGGACATTTGTCAACAAGTAAAAATAAACTTCTCATATTAGTCTAAACAAGGGGTCTCCATATTTTCTAAACAAACGGCCATTTTACTGTCCTTCAGACTTTAGGGGGCCAGACTGTGGTCACTGGGAGTAAAAATGTTCCGGTGTTGGTGGAAGTAAACAATGTCATAGTATTCAGGAGAGGAATAGTGCCCTATCGTTGGTGTCAGTGGGAGGAAGAGTGCCCCATTGCTGGTGTCAGTGGAAGGAATAGTGCCCCATCGTTGGTGTCAGTGGGAGGAATAGTGCCCCATCATTGGTATTAGTGGGAGGAATAGTGCCCCATCATTGGTATCAGTGGGAGGAATAGTGCCCCATCATTGGTGTCACTGGAAGGAATAGTGCCCCATCATTGGTGTCAGTGGGAGGAAGAGTGCCCCATTGCTGGTGTCAGTGGGAAGAATAGTACCCCATCATTGGTATCAGTGGGAGGAATAGTGCCACATCATTGGTATCAGTGGGAGGAATAGTACCCCATCATTGGTATTAGTGGGAGGAATAGTGCCACATCATTGGTATCAGTAGGAGAAATAGTGCCCCAACATTGGTTTCAGTGGGAGAATAGTGCCCCATCTTTGGTGCCAGTGGGAGAATAGTGCCCCATCTTTGGTGTCAGTGGGAAGAAAAGTGCCCCATCACTGGTAATAATGGAAGGAATAGTGCCCTATTGTTAGTATCAGTGTAAGGAGTAGTGCCCCATCATTGGTGTCAGTTGGAGGAATAGTGCCCCATCATTGGTGTCAGTTGGAGGAATAGTGCCCCATCATTGGTGTCAGTTGGAGGAATAATGCCCCATCATTGGTGTCAGTTGAAGGAATAGTGCCCCATCATTGGTGTCAGTTGGAGGAATAGTGCCCCTTCATTGGTGTCAGTGGAAGGAATAGTGCCCTATTGTTGGTATCAGTGGAAGGAATAGTGCCCCATCATTGGTGTCAATGGGAGGAATAGTAGCTCATTGTGGGTGTCAGTGGAAGGATAAGTGTACAATCGTCAGTATCAGTGGTAGGAATATAACCCCATCATTGGTGTCAGTGGGAGGAATAGTGCCCTATTGTTGGTATCAGTGGAAGGATCAGTGTACAGTCGTCAGTATCAGTGGGAGGAATAGTGCCCTATAAATGGTATTAGTGGGAGGAATAGTAGCTCATTGTGGGTGTCAGTGGAAGGCATAGTGTACAATCGTCAGTATCAGTGGGAGGAATAGTACCCCATCATTGGTGTCAGTGGGAGGAATAGTGCCCCATCATTGGTGTCAGTGGGAGGAATAGTGCCCCATCATTGGTGTCAGTGGGAGGAATAGTGCCCCATCATTGGTGTCAGTGGGAGGAATAGTGCCCCATCATTGGTGTCAGTGGGAGGAATAGTGTCCCATCATTGGTGTCAGTGGGAGGAATAGTGCCCTATTGTTGGTATCAGTGGAAGGAATAGTGTACAATCGTCAGTATCAGTGGGAGGAATAGTATCCCATAAATGGTATTAGTGGAAGGAATAGTAGCTCATTGTGGGTGTCAGTGGAAGGAATAGTGTACAATCGTCAGTATCAGGAGGAAGAGTGCCCCATTGTTGGTGAAAGTGCCTCAAGAGCCAGATAAAGGCAAGCAATGGCTCCCGGGCTGCAGTTTGGAGACCATTGGTCCAAAATCATAACATAACACAAGCAGTGATAGACACCAAAAAATTTTAATTTAATGTAAAATATCTCATGCTCTCTTCAGATATAGAAGTCTGACCTTCTATGGTTCGAATTTCTCAATATTTTACCAGTGAGAGCGGTGTCAGGCCTCTATGTCCTTCACCTGATGCTGACGATTCTGCGGGTCAGTCATCGGCAGAGTACAGAACGCACAGCCTTCAGAGCTGAGATCTGCCATGAATAATTCATGAATCTCTCTGGATTTTATTAATCCTGCAACTTCCAGAGCAGCGATTGATGCTGCATAGATTCTGCATCGACTTTGCACTAATTGCATTCTGTCCAGTGAGAGAAATTACTCTTTTTTTTTACTGCGGCACAACAGGGATTATACAAAATACATTTGTGGGCTAAAGCACAAAAGCAACGTTTTCATAAACCACTTAAAAGAAAACTATACATTAACAATTTTTTTTGCATGTGTATTTCACAGCAATCACCTCAGTATTCTTTCCACCCCCGTTTGGTTCACGGTCGAACATTTGAACCTACCGAAAGTTCGACCTCGAAGTTCGAACAGGGACAATTTACTGAGTGGTATCTTCTTGCCGCATCTGAGAATGTGATAAGATATCGCTCAGTTACTAAAATGCCGCATGAGTTATAATATTAAGTCATGCGGTATTTTAGTAGTGAATCATTCATTCATGTTTCAGCTGTCAGTGGGGTTCCCCGCTGACAGCTGAATGTCAAAAGAATTGTCAGCATTGCCTGGCAATTTAAAAAAAAAAAGCAGCATGGGGTTCCCCCCCATTCATTCCAACAACTTTGGGTCTGGTATGGATTTTGAGGGGAACCACCCATGTCCAATTTTGTTTCTTAAATGGTGTGGGGGTCCCCCCCAAAATCCATTCCAGGCCCTTATCCGAGCATGCAGTCCAGGGGTGGGGGGACAAGTGAGCGCCCCCATCCCTAAACCATACCAGGTCACATGCCCTCAACATGGGGGGTGCTTTAGGGCAGGGGGGCTCCCCCCCAAATCACCTTGTCCCGATGTTGATGGGGAAGAGGGCCTCTTCCCCACAACCGTGGCCGGTGGTTGTGGGGGTTTGCGGGTGGGGGGCTTATCTGAATCTGGAAGCCCCCTTTAACAAGGGTGCCCCAGATCCTGCCCCCTCCCAGGTGAATGAGTATGGGGTACATGGTACCGCTACCCATTCACAAAAAAAAAGTGTAGTGTAAAAAAAGACAGGAGACAGTCTTTATTTTATTTCAGGTACTTATATAGCGCCGTCAATTTACGCAGCACTTTACATATATATTGTACATTCACATCAGTCCCTAACCCTCAAGGGGTGTACAATCTAAGGTCCCTAACTTACATTCATACATAGGGCCAATTTAGACAGGATCCAATTGCCCTACCAGCATGTCTTTGCAGTGTGGGAGGAAACCGGAGTAAACCCACACAGGCACAGGGAGAACATGCAAACTCCAGGCAGGTGGGGCCATGGCTGGGTTTCCAACCAATGACCCAAGTACTGCCAGGCGGAAGTGCTAACCATTTAGCCACAGTGTTGCCTTTGACCTTTCTGAAAAATAAAAATTAAAAAAATGTCCTTTGAAGTAGATGCAACGTCAATCACAATGCCTGCCACCATAGCCTGACCCGTAGTCAGGTGCAATGCTGACCCGTGGTCAGGTGCAATGCTGACCCGTGGTCAGGTGCAATGCTGACCCGTGGTCAGGTGCAATGCTGACCCGTGGTCAGGTGCAATGTTGACCTGTGGTCGGATGCAATGCTTTGGCTAATCACAATGCACTGTCAGGGCGCAGTGCATTATGGGGCGTGGCAGGCGAACAGCTTACAAACTTACGTTCAACTCAAACAAGCAGCCCATCATTAGTTTTAAAATCAAAACCCTTTTACCTTAAAGTGGTAGTAAACTTTGTTTTACCCAACTTGCTGACAGGCAGGGTATGTATGACCCCATCAGTCTCTTCTGTCATAAATGCTCCCTCCTGCCTGACAGCCATAAGGTACACTGAGCAGTGCATGCGCAGCTCAGGGAGCATTTACGGCCCCAGATCTGTACCACAGTGATGTGACAACTGTGCACATGCACGGGAGTGATGTCATTGTGGTCTAGCAAATCAAACAGCCAAAGGCATGAAGCCAGGGTGAAGGCTGAAGCGCAGGGGGCCCACTGCATTGGTCACACTGCAGCACTGCGGGGTATCTTTTGACAGATAAGGTTGCCTGTTGCTGTGCATACTAGCACATCATGACATAACCAGGGGCGGACTGACCATTTGGAAACTCGGGCACTGCCCGAGGGCCCGGGGTCAGTAGGGGGCCCCATAAGATGCCCCTGGTACCTTTTTCATAGGCTTTTTTGAGTTTGGGCAAGGACACAGGGGCCCCATGATCCCCTATTGCCCGGAGGCCCCATGAGTTGTCAGTCTGCCCCTGGGCATAACCCACCTGGCGGTACCTAAAAAGAAAAATAAAACTACAGAAAAAATGTCCCACTACCTCTTCTATCAACCCCCATCCCTAAATACTCACATGGCTCCTGTTACCCCTCTAGCGCTGTCCCGGCTGCAGCGCAGCTCTCTCCACTTTTTGGTCTCATAGGAGACACTGAGGGCAGTGGGAGTCAATGGCCTCCCACTGGCATAGGCTCCCACTGCTGTCAGTCAAACTCCTGTGAGGAAGGAGCAGGAGTATGGCTTACCTGAGCTGTGTGTGTCTATGAATGCACACAGCTCAGCTTGGGAGCACGCACGCCTCACTTGGCTTGCTAAAGAGGCACTTGGAGGAGAGAGGAGTTGACAGCACTATCAGGGGACTGCAAAAGAGGAGGTAAGGGACCTCTCTGTGCAATATTGTTGCAGATAAATATGACATCTTTTTATTTTAAAACTGTTATCCTTTGCTATTACTTCAGTGTTTTAAAAAATCAGGTTTGTTCATTACACATGCAGACTGTGCTGCCCGCTTCGTAGTTCTGCCCAAAGACTGCAGTTGCTGCAAATCTATAGGTCAATTCGGACTGCCTGAAAACTAGACATGTGCATTTAGTTTCGTTACGACTTGTTTTTTCAGACGAAAATCTCTTAGATTGTAAGCTCCAAGGAGCAGGACTCTCCTATCTCTCTTGTATTGAACTGTATTGTTGCTGTATTGTCTCCCGTTATATTGTAAAGTGCTGAGCAAACTGTTGGCGCCATATAAATCCTGTATAATAGTAATTTTTGGAGATTCGGATGTATACAAATCTCCGAATGGACATTGTAACAAATGTCAATGAATCCGAAAAAAGTTATAAGAAAATTAAAGAATGCATTTTGTTTCATTCGTTTCCTTCGAATGATGTCACATGATGCAATAGTAATTCAGCCCCATGGGGAAATTAATTCAATTTTTGAATTTGTCTGATAATTCGGTTTTGGATGACGAATGGATTTCAATTTCGTCCCATTCGTTTATTCAGATGCACATGACGCCAGTTGATATTGTCCAATCAGCTCATGCCAGTTCACTTGGTGGGTTAGACTAGCTTTCGAAAATGCTGAATCCTTTCTATTTGAATCTGTCTGATTTGGTAACATATTGAATATATAGCAATCTTCTGGAAAAACTGCACCATTTTTCAAATCCACCCAGATCAACGAAAATACGAAAAGAATGCCGAACATGATTCCATGCAACATAATAAATATGATGAAACAAAATTCTTCAATGAACAAATGCATCCGAAACTAAAAGGAAATTTCCAGTGTGCACATGTCTAATGAAAACAATATTTATTATTATTATACAGTATTTATAAAGCGCCAATAGTTCGCTCAGCGCTGTACATTACAATGGGAGACAGAACATGTGACAGAACAATACCAATACAATGCAAAACATGAGGGGATCGAGGGCCCTGCTCTTTTGAGCTTAGAATCTAGGAGGGAGGGGATGGTGGCACAGGAGGAGAAAGCTGTGGGGGATGGAGTGGTAGGAAGAGTGGAGGAGGTCGGCAGGTTAGCAGGGGGTGGGGTAGGCTTCCCTGAAGAGGTGGGTTTTCAGGGTGCACCTAAAGAAGAGGAGAGTAGGTGATAATCTGTTGGGTTGGGGCAGGGAGTTCCAGAGGATGGGTGACACCCTGGAGAAGTCCTGGAGGCGGGCATGGGAGGAGGAGACCAGGGAACTAGAGAAAAGGAGGTCTTGTGAGGAGCGGAGTGTGCGTGTTGGGTGGTACTTGGATATTAGGTCGGTGATGTAGTTCGGGGCAGTATGGTGGACAGCTTTGTACGTCAGTGTTAGGATTTTGAATTTGATCCGTTGCGCAATCGGAAGCCAGTGGAGGGATTGGCAGAGGGGGGTGGCGGAGATGGAGCGGTTGGAAAGGTGAATGAGTCTGGCAGCCGTATTCAGGATGGACTGAAGCGGGGATAGCCTGTGGCGAGGCAGGCCAGTGAGGAGAGAGTTGCAGTAGTCGAGTCGTGATATGATGAGGGAGTGGATGAGCTGTTTAGTGGTTTCTGGGGTTAGGAACGTGCGGATTTTGGCGATGTTGCGGAGGTGGAGTCTGCATGAGTTTTTTAAAGATTGGACTTGGGTCTGGAAGGATAGGTTGGAGTTCAATAGGCCAGGCATGTCAGAAAAACTGGGAAGGGGTGGACGGGGAGCGAAAAAACTGGGGACAGACTAAAATAAACTTTACAAGGACCAAACTAGTTCTATTTTATTTAGAAAACTCTAAAGTCACCAAAAGAATGCCCATTATAGCTCCAGGGGCAGGAGCAGACCTACGATATATGCAATATAGGGCCAGATTGTGGCCACCTGACCATCACATCTACCCTTATGGCCAAAGGTATATGAGCCCCCCCCAAAAAAAACAAATTATTGTGCTCATGTGTTTCCAGTGAAGACTGTTAATACTACAGAATATAAAGATATGTTAGACAATTGTGCTCTTCCAATACTGTGGTATCAGTCTGGGGAAGGTCATTTTCTGTTCCAGCATGGCTGTGTCCCTGTACACAATGCCAGCTCCATAAAGACATATAAAGCATGGGCCGTCCTGAATCAGTTCCACTCCAATCAGTTGCAGTGCGTGATGACGTCACTCCCTAACGCCCCAGCCAATGCGTTTCATCACAGATGATATTATCAGGGGGATGGGCCATTTGGGGACTTTTTTTCCTGCACTTTCTATTTATATCCATATGGTTTGGTTTATTTTGGACACTTGCTTATGATTTTATTGTCATTTAATTGTCATTATTTACAACTGCTGATGTTTTATATATTCTTTAAAGCTTAGTATCACAGGCTTTTTTTGTGCTAGCACCTTTTTTAGGAGGCACACCTGAGCACAGAAATGTTTTTATTTTATTTTATCCATGAAGACATAGTCTGATGAGTTTGGATTAGGGGAAATTGAGAGCCCTGTGCTCAACCCTAGTGAATACCTTTGGGATAAATAGGCACGATGGTTACAAGCCAGATCTTCTGGGCCACCATCAGTACCTGACCTCACAAATGCTCTTTTGACTGTGTAGCCCTATTGGTGATGACACTCATTAAATATAAATAAAAGCTATTGATCCCAAGACCATCAATAGCTACATTAGAAAAGTCTCAGGGTCACCATACAATAAAGTCCCAGAAACATTCAGTCTTTATGGTTCTTTTCTCTGGATATACACTTTAATAAATGTTAAAATAGTAAACATGTCTATTGCACATGGCAATAGAGGAGGTAGGGTGAGGCCTGGATCAGGATACCCCAGGAGTGGACTGACAACTCAAGGGGCCCCCAGGCAACAGGGGATCATGGGGCCCCTGTGTCCTTGCTGACACTCAAAGCACACCCAAAAAAGCCTATAAAAGGTACCAGGGGCATTTCATGGGGCCCCCTACTGACCCTGGGCCCTCGGACAGTGCTCGAATGCTCAAATGGTCAGTGTGCCCCTGGGATATCCCCAAAATATACTCTGGATCTGAAACATCTCAAGCTAGGCCAAAGCTCTTCCAGATCTTTCTCTAAAGTCTCACTCTCATGGTTCCTTTCAAAATCAGGGACTGTGCTGGCTGGACTTTTGCAGGACATTGGCTCCTAGGCAACTGAAGTTCTAGTGGAATCTTACTCCTTATTTTTCCAAGGCAGAAAAGCATGGAAAGGTCCCTGCATATATTTCCCACTCAGCCAGTCATCCACTACATCTCCATATGTGGGGGACAGTTACAACTTGCTTCCTCCAGGTCTTACACTCTTTTTTCCAGCAGCCAGCACTACCAGGGGTACCTCCCTGGAGAATAGATCTCTGCTTCCTTCCATTCCTAGGTCTCATGCCTGGGAAAAGAGACAGACTTCTAGAATGACATTATCACATGTGCATATCTTTACTCATGGTTTTGCACAAAGTCATGGCTAGGAGCATACCTGCATGTAGGAGCGCACGTGTTCATTCACATACTGTACAATCTACCAATCAGCATTGGCACCAGATTCCCTTTTTATGGGATGCACTATCTCAATGCCAGTGCTGACTTGTTCTTCATGTTCTGACCGGTATCCTGCATATAATTACTGTTACTGACCTGGCACTCCTCCGACCTGATTTCAGATTCTGCTTTGTGCTGCTGCTTATTAGGTTCTGAAGTCGGTTTTTCCTACGACCTTGATTTAGCTTGTCATTCTGTACCGCGCTGCTCACTTGATGCTGACTTCAGCTTTCTCTGTTACTCCACTATTGTCTTTGGTTCTGTTGCACACAATCACCTAGTGCAAGCTCTGGACCCCTCTAGTACCAGCTACAACCATCTATGAATATTCCTGCCCTGCCTGCCTGCTGGGATCTCTTGTGGACTTTGTCATCCTGAACCTCCGACCAAATAGGAATTCCCCTTTCATTTCTGCTGATTTCCCTCAAGGATCTGCAGATCCCCCAGCTGACATTTCTGCATGTAATCTCTGCTGGATTTTCCAGGTTGGCATCGCCAATCTGAGGTTCTGCAGTCAAAATCTGCCAACACTCGTGTTTCTCTTGTCTCTTGGCACCATCTGTTCCACTTCAAGGGTGCTTGGGCAGGAGATAAAAAAGGGGCCACCAAAAAAGGGGCTCATCATTTCAGTCTCCTACCGGGTACATGACACCCAGATATTTAATAGTTCTCGCAGCTTATATCAACAAGTTCCCCAGGTCAACAGAATAGCTAGGCCACATGTGTCAAACATGAGGCCCATGGGCTGAATCCTGCCTGCCAGGCCATTCAATGTGGCCCTCGCACCTCTTCAGGACCCCCTCATCTCTGCCCCCACCTTGTCTCAGCAGTTGGCAGCAGAGGGGAAAACAGAACCCCTCCACCAGATTCTGCGCTTCTACGTGCAGCGGCGTAGAGGACCGTCTCCAGGGGTGGACTGACAACTCATGGGGCCCCCGGGCAAAAGGGGATCATGGGGCCCCTGTGTACTTGCCCAAACTCAAAAAAGCCTATGAAAAAGGTACCAGGGGCATCTCATGGGGCCCCCTACTGATCCCGGGCCCTCGGGCAGTGCCCGAGTTTCCAAATGGTCAGTCTGCCCCTGACCGTCTCTGACCCCTCCCATCTTAGCAGTTGGCAGCAGAGAGGAGGACAGAACTCTTCCTACAGATCCTGCGCCTCACTGTGCAGCGGCAGTGCCCCCTCAACTCCACTTCCATGGTCTCAGCATTCATCAGACTCTGGGAGCTGACTTCTGGCCCTTCTCTGGTCCTCCTCCAGATCCTGCACTTTCTGCTTCCCAGCTCCACCACCAGCATCATCCCGGAAGGAAAGTGGGAAAGTGGGGTGCACTGTGACGTAAGAGAGGGCGGGGGACTCTTGACCTCCGATGGTGGGGGGGGGTTGTGATATCTGATTTAAAAGAGGTGTGGTGCTCTGGACATCTAGTCTTCCAGAAAAAAACAGCCCTTTGAGGGCAACCATAACGCTGATGTGGCCCTGGAAGAAGTTGAGTTTGGCACTCCTGAGCTAGTCTATCAAACACCCATAACACAGAATGATACGTCTCTAGCACACCCTACTGGAGCAAGAAAGTCACTGATATTAGAGTTCCACAAACCATGTGCTGTATAGTATATCATATGCATTGACATGAAACGCCCACCTTCTACTTCATATTGGAAGTGCAATCAAATGGAACATACCTAGCTTAAAATAAGGTGTCCTGATATTCCTATCAAGATTCTTGCAGATCTGGTGGTCTCCCCTCTCCTTGTTTCCCATAATATATGCACCATGGATGCTAGCGGTTTCCACTCCACACGTCTTTGTACATACAACCTATGCCAGCGTATCAGATGGCACGTGTGGCATTCATCATATTTCATATACCATAATTGAGTCACATGACATGAGAATCTGTCGCTTTCTGCGATCGAGAATAGCTTGGCGCTGTCACAACACGAGGCTCGAGCAAAGTCCGCTGTCAGGCTCCAGACTGAAACATTCTTCATGTCCTGCTGATGCAGAACGTGCTGCAAACCTAATTAGTCAGAAATCCGAAAACATGCAATCTAGTCTTCGTTAGGGAAGGCTTGATGTTTATTCAATATTCTAATGAAGCCCCAAAATAGAATCTGTGACAGCTGGCGAGTGCAGATGTAATGCTGAAGGTGTAGCATGCCAGGTATATGATGGCGCCCACACGGTACAGATACCGTCCTTCCAGAATCAGATGGTTCCCGTCTTGTGATTGGACTAAAAATCTGAATTGTTTTGGCCGTTTCAAAACCCCTTTTAACCCCTTGCCCTCCAGATGACTTACCCCCCTTCCTGACCAGGCCATTTTTTGCGATACGGCGCTGCGTTACTTTGACTGACAATTGCCCGGTCATGCAACGTTGCACCCAAATGAAATTTAAGTCCTTTTTTTCCCACAAATGGAGCTTTCTTAAAGTGGTATTTGATCACCTCTGTTTTTTTTTTGCTCTATAAACAAAAACATTTTGAAAAAAAATTATTTAGAATTTTTGCTATTAAACACGTCCAGTAAAAAAAATTTTCAAAATCTAATTTCGTCATAATTTTATGCCAAAATGTATTCTGCTACACGTGTTTGCTAAAAAAAATCCCAATATGTGTAAATTAATTGCTTTACGTGAAAGTTATACTGTCTACAAATGGCGGTATAGATACTGGAATTTTTTTTTTTTTTACTAGTAATGGCGGCAATCAGCGACTTATAGTGGGACTGCAGCAGGCACTCTGACACTGGGGGGGAACTGAATTAGTGTTACTGACATCCCCAGTGACACCAATACAGTGATCAGTGCTAATAAAAAGCCCTGACACTGTACTAATGGCACTGGGCAGGACGGGGTTAACATCTGGGGTGATCAAAGGGTTAACTGTGTGCTGTGTGTGTGCTTTACACTGTAAGCACACTGCTTTGTATGGCTGTGCTATCCAGAGCCATACAAAGCAGTATGCAGGAGCTGAGAGGGGAGAGATCTGTGTTGTTTATACATAGGTCTCTCCTTCATCAGTGATACTCGGCGATCACCAGGTGCCAGAGGGGAATTACCAACTGGGACCCCGTCATTGACAGCCGAGGCCGCAAATCACGGCGCGGGTAGGATGTGTGCGCAGCGCATACACCCCCCTACCCGAAACTGCAAAATCACGTATATATATCATATAAGATGATAATTCCTACTTAGGATGCTTTATAGAACAGAAAAGACTAGAGTACAATAGATTAGAACAGAATAGAATAATACAGAAAAGAAAGGACCAGAGTAAAACAGAAGAGAATAGAAAGGAACAGAGAAGAATAGAAAATAAATGATTAGAATAGACTAGAGTAGAACACAATAGAAAACAGAATAAAATAGAATAGAAAATAAAAGAACAGAATAGAAAAATAGAATAGAATAGAACGAACAAAGGCATCTTCTGAAATTTGATTTTCAGAAGACTCCTATGTTCATTCTATTTTATTCTATTCTTTTTTCTATTCTATTTTCTATTCTATTTTATTCTGTGCTATTCTTTTGTATTCTGTTCTATTCTATTCCTTTATTTTCTATTCTTTTCTGTTTTATTCTATTTTATTCTATTTTGCTTCATTCTATTCTATTCAGCAGCCTAAGTAAGAATCATCAATGTATTTCATTTTTATATCATACTGTATTTTTTTGCAATATGTTTTCATGTTAAATTCAAATTCATTTTAGAATTCTAATTATTTTTTTTCTATTCAACTTTGAATCAATTTGAAGACAGCACCATCTTTCTAAAGGCATCATCCAGGATCACAATCCACTTCCTAGACTGAAATGCTGGCTGTGTTCACACATATCTGGCACAGATCAGCCCCCTGCTGCAGCCTCTCACCTTGTGACTTGCTACAAAGTTACAATGTACAGTCTGATCACTTGGGGGGAAGAGGAGACTGTGGAAATGCTCCCTCCTGCCTACAGCAGAATAATGACATCTTCTCATTCTAGGCAAAGTGATTGATTGTAACACAAGGACGGCTTGTTAATGATAAAAGATGGAGCTGTGGTGGCTGGTGTCGTGTGACATGCGAGGAAATTATTCATGGGGTCTTACTAAGAGGTTCACTTTAAATGAGAATTTATGACATTGGTAGATCAGTTGTAATCAAGTTGAAGCCAAAACACTGAAATTCATTAAGTCTCATTAAATCAGATCTTCTGCTGCCGGAACACTACAGATGCCAGCTGGTTTCTGAATCACTGATCCTGTATTTCCATTCCGTTTCCCTGCTGTGTACAGAGCCAAGAGAGTGCAGAGTGGACAGAAGGCCCCAAACATGTGCCCCCCCCTCCTCCTCCCCCCATGGCTGGAAAGTGACTCCCAATGACGCATAGTGCAGATCAAAGCAGCCTCAACATCCATAACCCATTCACGAAAGTCTGAAATCCCTTAAAGTGGAAATACACTGCATCTGAGCACCAGAAACCAAAAACACTATTCAAAGTGTAAACCCGGGACCCTGCATTCACTATATCTGGTCTCCCCGGACCCTGCATTTACTATATCCGGTCTCCCTGGACCCCGCATTCCCTATATCTGCTCTCCCTGGACCCTGCATTCACTATATCTGGTCTCCCCGGACCCTGCATTCACTATATCTGGTCTCCCCCCGGACCCTGCATTCACTATAGCTGGTCTCCCCGGACCCTGCATTCACTATATCTGCTCTCCCCGGACCCTACATTCACTATATCTGGTCTCTCCGGACCCTGCATTCACTATATCTGCTCTCCACGGACCCTGCATTCACTATATCTGGTCTCCCCGGACCCTGCATTTACTATATCTGGTCTCCCCGGACCCTGCATTCACTATATCTGGTCTCCCCGGACCCTGCATTCACTATATCTGGTCTCCCACAGTACACACAACATGGAAATGCAATCATTTTAGTAAATAAAAACTGCTAAATACCTTTTCTCATCAGCACTATACTGCAGTCTTGTGACTTCTATCAGTGTCCAGCAGAGCACTGGTTACAGCTTGTAGGAGGAGTCTTCATTTTCCCCTTATTGTCTTATGAGGCTGCATGATCCCTGACCCTCTGTCTGGACTGTGCTGATTGGCCCTGTGTTGATCACATGCTGCCATACAAAAAAAAAAAAACACTCAAGCAATACACACCAAACTGAGCATGTGTAGCTTGCCCCCAAAGCTCTGTTCTATCAGCAGATGGATTTGGGACAGTGAAAGAAGGGGAGGATCAGAGAAGACAGGATCAAACAGCCTTTTTACACAATGCAGAGGATTAGCCCCTTAGGTTCCACAATGAGTATAACCAGCATGCTTTACTGCATATACAGACTGATTGTACTGTTGTGGGTTTAGTAACACTTTAATGAATTTTAATGCATAAAAACACCACGCTTTAAAATTGAATACACCCATGGAATGGCGGCAAGGTATGGTACCTGAAAATCTTCATAGGTGAAACTTGAAAAGCCTTCACAGGTTACCTCTATAGAGTTACAGAGGAGATCTGGCAATAAAATGATTGCTCTTGCTCTGATGTTTTGCAGCGATTCCTCACATGTGTGGTGCGACCGCTGTTTACATATGTGTGCTGGACAGAAATGTGCTTTCATGTGTGACCATGGGGGCACTTTAAAAATGTTTTATCTTGTTTTTTTTTTGTTTGTTTGTTTTTTTTACATCGACCATTTATTTATTTATTTTTGGATCACTTTTATTGCTACCACAAGGAATGAACAACATCCCTTGTGATAACATGGACCGTGACAGGTCCTCTTTATGGAGGGATCTGGGGTCTATTAGGCCAGATGTCTCCTCTCCTCCAAAGCATCTGATCAAACCCAGATTGGTCTGATTAGATGTAATCTAATGATATAACATCAGACCGAAACCGCAATCCTCATCGTTTCTGGTTTCTGATGTCACATAGTGGGAGTTCCTCTAACTGTGTCCTAGGAAGTGGACGCTGCTGGTTGCATCCTCACCAGGCTCCTCAATGGGATGGGAAAGCCTGGTAAAGGCAGCAGCGAAGGGGGCAGGGGGCCCTTCCACCGCCCCTAAAAGTAATCTAGCAGCTCTATACTGCCGGTGCAGAATCACTGGCCCTAAAAAATTAAGCCTCAGTTATTGCTACAGCTGCATCAATGATCAAACTATCACCCTTCCCATCCAAGGATGTATAGGTGGGTACATCTTATGGATGGTAAGGGGTTAAATGGCGCTCAATTTTTTATCATCATTCATTCGCAGATATTCATAGGATCTGTAGAAGAAAAGACTAAAAGTCCCATCTGCCACTGTGGCAGCACCCAAATATTGTAGAGTTCCCCTTAAGTTTTAACATTTCTAACAGCCTCTGTTTGAACAGCAAAGTTATCAGCTCACTTCCCCCCTCCCTTATTTTCTGTGTAACAATGTGTTCCAGTCTGCACCCGGTACTCTTATTTTCAGCTGAAGAGAGTTTATCTGTCTGTGAAACCACAAGGTCATATTTTGCACTGTTTAGAAAGTCTTTTGAATGTACAGAAAGTGAAAGAGGAAATATATGCATTGTGACGTAATTGCTGATATGCATACCCTGTGAGGTGCTTTTCAAGGCACTTAGTTTGCAGACACGAGTCCTTGCTAAGTCTCAACCAGCGCTGGTTAATAAAAAGTTTTTCTTAAGTTTGTGTCCGGAGTTTTACCTGGTATTCCCAAAGTTGCCATTACACCACCACGGTAGTTCTCAATGTAGTACAAGTGTGGTGATGTCACTGTCAGGAATGGACTTGCCAATAATGGTGGGACTCACCTGCCTTGTGGGCTGCAGTACCAGGGCTGGCCAGCGGGTGCTCTCAGCAATCAGAGACTCACCCCTGCAGTCAGCCAAACACCTGAAGCTAATTGCAGGGGTTGTATTTAAGGAATGGCCAGACTCACAGCCAGGGCCTTGGTGTGTGTTTTTCCATGGGCCCCTGTATCTTGTATCCTGTGTTCCTGTCTCTGTTTCTGCCTGACTTGTTGCCGACCCTGCCTGATCCTGACATCTGCTGACTTCTCCTGTTTGATCCCTGGCTTGTGACCCTGACCATTCTCTGCCTGACCCTCTGCACCGCGCTGCCCGTGAGTTACTGAACCCAGCTTGTGACCCCGACCACTCTCCCGCCTGTTCCTGGTACTCCGTTTGCCCGTTTGCTACTGACCTGGCCTTCCTGACTACTCTTTGTATTGTATGTATTGTTATCGGTGGGTGGTTTGGTTTGTTTGCACTGTGTTTGTGTTTAGTTTTGCACTGCGTTTTGTATTGTTAGTCTTAATAAATCATATTGTTTATACCATATCTGAAGCCTGCGTTTCCCTGTGTCAGTCCACACACCTCTGATCATACCCGGAGCCCTGACAGTCACCGTGGTTGTAGTCCATTGTTTGTTCCTCCAGCCCCATAATTAAAGGTCCACACCTCTCTATGGATGTGGGGCTGGGGAACTAATCTGCAGGAACCTGAGCATTGCGCCTGCGATGTACTGATCATGGCTCCACGGCAAAAAAATAAAAAATAAATGCACATTTTTTAATTTTAATTATTGTGGGTGCATTTATTATTCTTCTTCTCAAAGGGTGGACTATTCCTTGAAGGAGCTGACAGTGTGCCAATATATTTGACAGGTCTATACATATACATGAAGCTGTGAAAGTCAGATGCGATTCTGTTTTTTTGTTTTTTTTTCCCCAGCATCCAGCTATTCATGACAAGGAGGAATGCTGAGGTTTTGTGCTCCGGTACACAGAGGAGGACAGATTGGGGAAACAGATTGTGTGCATTGTGCAGACTCTCCCTCTGAGGTGCAAACAAGCTGAGCCTTAAGAATGGACTGTCTGCCCGAATCAGTCAGTCGCCTGGCGCCTAGCAGAATGCGCTGCTCCCAATTCCACGGAAAAATATATTTTTAATGACGATTTCCATTTTAAGTTTTTCTTTCATTAATTTTTTTGTGAGCAATAATATGCCTCGCAGCACCGCAATTCTAATTGTCTGTCATGCCTTTAAAAAGGGAAAACAGCAGGCTGGTCATAGTCGACCAGATATTGTCTGAGGACCTCAAACACTGACGGGCCACACCAAACCCAGAACCCTGCATTCACTATATCTGGTCTCCCCGGACCCTGCATTCCCTATATCTGGTCTCCCCGGACCCTGCATTCACTATATCTGATCTCCCCGGACCCTGCATTCACTATATCTGGTCTCCCTGGACCCTGCATTCACTATATCCGATCTCCCCAGACCCTGCATTCACTATATCTGGTCTCCCAGAACCCTGCATTCACTATATCCGGTCTCCACGGACCCTGCATTCACTATATCTGGTCTCTCCGCACCCTGCATTCACTATATCTGGTCTCCCCGGACCCTGCATTCACTATATCTGGTCTCCCCGGACCCCGCATTCACTATATCTGATCACCCTGCATTCACTATATCTGCTCTCCCCAGACCCTGCATTCACTATATCCGGTCTCCCCGGACCCTGCATTCACTATATCTGGTCTCCCCGGACCCTGCATTCACTATATCTGATCTCCCAGCACCCTGCATTCACTATATCTGGTCTCCCCAGACCCTGCATTCACTATATCTGGTCTCCCAGGACCCTGCATTCACTATATCTGCTCTACCCAAACCCTGCATTCAGTATATCCGCTCTCCCTGGACCCTGCATTCACTATATCCGCTCTCCCCGGACCCTGCATTCACTATATCTGGTCTCCCCAGATGCTGCATTCATTATATCTGATCTCCCACAGAACACACAACATGGAAATGCAATTATTTTAGTAAATATAAACTGCTAAATACCTTCTTATATTCCAGCAGTATGACTTCTATCAGTGTCCAGAACAGCACTGGTTAAAGCTTGTAGGAGGAGGTTTCTTTATGCTCTAGGAGGATGCAGAACCCCTGACCTCTGTCTGGATAGTGCTGATTGGCCCTGTGCTGATCACATGCACTCTCCCAAGAAAAAAAAAATTGAGCATGTGCAGCTGGCTCCCAAGGCTCTGTTCTATTAGCAGATGTATTGGGGACAGTAGAAGAAGGGGAGGATCAGAGATGACAGGATCAGAGAGTTTCTTTACACAATGCAGAGGATTAACCTCTTAGGTCCCACAGTGAGTATAACAAGCATGCTTTACTGCATATACAAACTGATTGTACTGTTGTGGGTTTAGTAACACTTTAGATCCTAACCCAATCACTAAAATCTCATATACAGTAACAGGGGCGGACTGACAACTCATGGGGCCCAAGGGAAATAGGGGATCATGGGGCCCCTGTGTCCTTGCCCAAACTCAAAAAAGCCTATGAAAAAGGTACCAGAGGCATCTCATGGGGCCCCCTACTGACCCCGGGCCCTCGGGCAGTGCCCGAGTTTCCAAATGGTCAGTCCGCCCCTGTACAGTAAGCTTTACCAGGATAAAAGTTATTTTCAGTCCATGTTAATCTGCAGCTCTTATTAACATAAACCCTGATGATCCTGCCATGAAGGTCCTTGTTCAGGCACTTCCTGTTATAGGGTGACTACTCTTTGTCCCTGTCTCCCAATTGTACTTTTTCATTGTCAGCTTTCCATAGTTACGCCCAAATTATTGCAGAAGGTACATTTTCTCTTTTTATTCGTTAAGGACTTTGGACAGGATATTTATACCTTAGAGAGTTTATTACCTCAATTATGGAGCCCTAATGTTTATATGTACTACTCAGAACAGTGCCAACTCACTGCCAGCCTTGACCTCTGGGGGTCTTTGTCTCTTTTGTGGCCCTGAACTCACCTCCAGGGGATATCTTTGGTAAACATGCACCTGATAACCTGCTGTCACTGAAGTATGCATAGTAAATATTTATTTTCAGCAATCATCAGCTCCATCTAGTGGGTGCCCGAAATTGACAGGTACCCGCTCCCACTTCCACTGCGATCTCCTAGGTCAGTGGTCGGCAAGTCGCGAGTCACATGCGGCTCTTTACACACATTAATGCGGCTCTTCTGTGTGCCGGGAGCCCGCTCCCCTCCCTCCTCTTGGGCGGCCGCCCCAAAAGTCAGGACTCTGCAGCTAGCCCAGCAATGGGCAAACCACGGCCCGCATACGGCCCGGCGGACCTTTTAATCCGGCCCGCGGAGCGTGGCAAACATTGGCTGTCAGGATGTAGGCGGGGCAGTGTGACGAACTCCTCTCCTCTCACAGCCCGCCCTGAAGACCGGAACGGCGCGGGAACACGGCGAGAGGAACGCGCGGAGCAAAGGTAAGTGAATTGACACAATATGGGGAATGAATTACTATAGGGGGGATGAATTACTATAGGGGGGATGAATTACTATGGGGGATGAATTACTATATGGGGGATGAATTACTATGGGGGATGAATTACTATATGGGGGATGAATTACTATATGGGGGATGAATTACTATGGGGGATGAATTACTATATGGGGGATGAATTACTATGGGGGATGAATTACTATATGGGGGATGAATTACTATGGGGGATGAATTACTATGGGGGATGAATTACTATGGGGGATGAATTACTATATGGGGGATGAATTACTATGGGGGATGAATTACTATATGGGGGATGAATTACTATGGGGGATGAATTACTATGGGGGATGAATTACTATATGGGGGATGAATTACTATATGGGGGATGAATTACTATGGGGGATGAATTACTATATGGGGGATGAATTACTATGGGGGATGAATGACTATATGGGGGATGAATGACTATGGGGGATGAATTACTATGGGGGATGAATTACTATGGGGGATGAATTACTATATGGGGGATGAATTACTATGGGGGATGAATTACTATATGGGGGATGAATTACTATAGGGAGGATGAATTACTATGGGGGATGAATTACTATATGGGGGATGAATTACTATGGGGGGTGAATTACTATATGGGGGATGTATTTTCAGTTTTAAAAATGTGGCTCTCAAAATAAATTTCAATCGTGGTTTTGGCGAGATTTGGCTCAGTTGAAAAAAAAGGTTGCCCACCACTGTCGTAGGTGATTGGAAGCGGAAGTTGCCCCCCCCCTCCTCCCTCCCTGTAGTCTTCCCGGACACGTGACAGGTCCTAGAAGACTATGGGACCATTCACAAACCGCAGCGCTTTTCGCACATGCGCAGTGAGCAGTGAAGCCGCAAGCTGTCACAGCCGGGTGCCCACACTGAAAATGCCGGCGCCGGGAACACAGGGTCGGTCGGTGAAACAGGCTGCAGGAGATTTTCTAATCTTGTTGAATCAATTTAGTTTTCGGTTGAACCAATATCGAATGTGAACGACTTTTCAAATTTGGTCAAAATGTTTTCGAATTGAATTCGAATACGAATTACCGAAACGAATCCCAAAGACGAATTAAACAAATTTACCGAATCCAACTACACAAAATTTTGTTCGATTTCGAATCAAAACAAAACAAATGCTTTTGTTTGGCACATGTCTAGTCACCACCACTTTCAGTCAAAGTTGCAGGAAACATTACACATCTAATCATTGCAGGAGCAAATTCTTGCAGGAGTTTGCATACGGCGACACCTGCACCACCCACACGTAGGTAGGTAAGGATTTTATAAATTTTGGTTTGCAAAGGATTTTATAATGTAAATTTGTTATTTAAGGAGAACGTAAGAGAAGGGAATGACTGAAAAGTAAGTGTGAATTTGGGAACAAAAGTGCATCTGTCTTCTATGGTATCAAATAAAAGGTATTTCAGTATTCAGACACAGAAGATTAGAAGAGAACTGTCATTATCTAGGATTTTACAGTCTTCTTTAGCCCCTTGCCCTCCAGAGGATTTACCCCCCTTCCTGACCAGGCCATTTTTTGCGATACGGCTCTGCATTACCTTAACTGACAATTGCGCGGTCATACATCGCTGCACCCAAAAGAAATTTACATAATTTTTCTCCCACAAAAAGATTTCTTTTGATGGTATTGAATCACTTCTGCGTTTTTTATTTTTTATGCTGTAAACAAAAAAAGTCCCACAGATACTGTGATTAAAGCCATGATGAAGGGGAATTGTTTTATTTGCCAAAATGCATTGTCTATCCTTACCATTTGTGGAATCAATAAAATTAATTTCAGCACACGTGTTTGGCTCTCTTTCTGGCTCAACCAATCATAGACTCCTCAATTGATGTTCAGGTTCAAGAGAGGGTAGAGGGGGTTTTAATGTTGGTGGAGTAAACAATGGGGAGGTCTATGGAAGGTGTGGATGATCTATATGGTAAGACTGAGGTGACCGGGTTATTTAGGTAAAATTGTGGGGAAAAAGGAAGGAGGAGTGGATGGAGGCAGAGAAAAAAAGGTGGATGGGAGGGTAGTCCTCTCTCTCCACCCAACCCCCTGGTCTTTGGTAGGAAAGGTTTTACATGACCAGCACCATATGTTATGCAGTAGATAACTATTACATGACTAGTGAACTAGAGATAGGCTAATCAAGACCCCCTCCAACACCATTTCACTCTTCCACACCATCCCCCTTTATGCATTACCTTAAATAAAAACATAACACCAAATTGGAGTAAAATGGCCAACATGGCCTTCAACGTCAAATACACAAAAACATTCCTTAAAACAGAAACACCTAATCAGAGTTGTTGGTCTTCGAAGGCACCAAAGCTGAACCAAAATCCACCTGTGGAAACTAGGCCTTCAGCCGCAACACACCGGCTCGGAGACAACCATACCATGCGCAGTGTAGTACCACCACCTTCCAGGTAAACCTCGGTTAACTGGAATGCACCCGAGCACACCATACCACCGATGGGTCCCACACCATTATTTTTACCTTCCAAAATCAGTACCACCTCCAAAGACCAACAACCGCACCCGACACCCGAACCGGAATAACCCCCCCCTGGGAGTGATATGATGCCCCACAAAAACAGGGAGGGCGGGAGGGAAGCTCTCTCCTCACAGGTCGCAACTTCCAGACTGATGACCCTCCCCAAACCCCCCACCCCAAGGTGTAGAAGACCCCACCTACACCTCCCAGCTACCAATCAAGAAATATCCATCCCTACAACCCCGCCTATCGCTATCTTAACCCTATCCTGTCTTTCCTTAACCACTCTAGGTCCAGTCATGTCTGCCCTGCGCTGTTTCTTTTCCTTCTCTTTTTGCTATGGGTATTTCTTAATAGGGAGCAGGATGTTTAGTTGGTCTCCCCAGAGTTTGTTTCTATTATTCGTAAAGGTGCCATTGAGTCCAGATCTGTAGATATTGTATCTTTTATTTTTTCAATGCTAAAGTAAGATTGGCCATCATTAAGATGTCCCAAATCTGGCATCCAACGGCTTTTTACAACTATTTGTATTTGAGAGGTGAGAAGTGTGAATAAAGTTGACCTTCCATTTTCATGAAGATGTACTTCATTTTCATGTTTTTCAAAATGTTGGCTACTTATTATAGATGATTGCAAAATAGGCAAACAGTGTGGCCAGGATGTGGGAAAAAGCAAATAAAATTCTAGGATTCATCATTAGAAGGGTCACCAGCAGGAAGGAGGTCCTGATTCCTCCTTACAAATCTTTAGTTAGACCTCATTTAGAATACTGTGTCCAGTTCTGGAGACCTCACTTACAAAAATAATTGATAAAATAGTCCCAAGATGGGCAACAAATATACTGAAAGGTCTGTGACGGGAGTTACTTTGGTTGGGGGGCCCATGGAATCCAGCTCACTTTGGAGAGGTGGGGAGACCCCTGTCGCAGCTCCCCATATCCCTCTTATGTGTAAGTCACCCTATGCCTGTTAGGGGTACAGGGTGATTTGGCCTAATATTGGTGTGGGGGTTATGGATTGTTTATTGCCATGTGGTTGCATCCCATTGTCCTATTGTGTTTTTTGCTTGGGAGCAAACTTTCATGGGATGTATGTGTCTATGTGTATTGGCTTGGTAGGGGGTGTATGCAGCAGCCTCCCCCCTGATGGAACTGTCTGTTGGTGTGTCTCTTGTTACTAAAGGTAGAATGCCTTGCCCTGTGTCATTATGCAGGTTGGGGAAGTTGTTTCCTTGAATGTATATATCTTGTATCTGTGTTAAAATAAAGTAGTCTACCTCCTGGTTTACTTCACGACTGGTGTCTGTGGTCAGTGCTCGGACGGGGAAGTTGGAGTCTGATGGAAATACCCAAGTGCAGTCGGGATCTGGTTCCATTACAAGGTCTGACAGATAAAACCTATCAAGAGAGACTTCAGGAACCTATTATGTACAGTCTGTAGGAAAGAAGAGAAAGTGGAGACATGACTGAGACCTTTAAATACATTGAGAGGGTGCATAAGGTTCAGGAGGGCAGTATTTTCAATATGAAGTCATTGAAAATAAAGAACACGGGGACATGACCTCAAGCTAGCAGGAGGAAAGTTCAAAACTAACCTTAGAAAGCATTCATTTCCTAAAAATGTAGTGGATGCTTGGAATAGATTCCAGCAGAGGTTACAAGTCAGTCAACAGTAAGTGAAATCAGACATGCAAACACAGATCTATACCAAAAAGTAAAAAAAAAATGCTGTATATATAAATAAAAAAAATGGGGCATATTGGATGAACCACTTGGTCTTATTTCTGCCATCACTTATTTATGTTTTTATGCTTTAAGAGGCCTTGCTTGCAAAGAGTACAGCCTAGGATGCTAAGTGTGCCAACAAATAGACTTTCAAGTGTTTAGTGCCCAGTCATGAACATCCCCAAATATGGCACATCCACACCATGATTGGCCAACCACATTTCCAGGAACTTACTTTCTTTCCTAGAAGTGAAACGTCTATCAAAGTTAGCTTAAGTAATTCAATCAAGAAACAGATGCTCAAAATTCTGAGCATCCTTCAGGTAATGAAGATCAGTCCCATTGTCCCATTTAGGGCCTCGGTAAACAAGTGGTTTGGCTCTTGTATCCAGCACCTGATAACCAGTAGATAACCAGTAGAGTAAGGAGCCTTGATCTCACCAGCAGATTAGTAGAGGATTCTGGGAAAACCTGCCTCCTCACAGCTCTGCCTCGTTAGCAAGTACACCGCTCTCCTTAGCAACCGGGGCCAACTCATTAAACATTCCTTAGAATCCACGTTCTCCTCATTATCTCAAGACACTGACGTGCTCACAGTGAAAGCAGAATAATGAGGAATAAAGGACCGATCTCGCTATGAATATCATTACTCTCCCTCTAACCAGAAAACACAGAATTAGCAATTAAAAATTTCATTAAAATAGTAATGACTTAAACAAATCTTATTTCTTAATAAGCAGATGAGACATGGTGTCACGGATCTAGAACTAACATCAATTCAATTATGATAAATAAGGTAAACACCATCCAGAGCCTGGAGACTTAAATAAAAAATGTGTAGGTAGAAAGAAAAAGTTGAAATTAGGATACAGGGCATAGGATCTAACTCAACCGTACATATATACCAGCCATTCCAGTATTAGTTCTTTCACATTGCATAAAGACAACTGGTCCTAAAGTCTATCACACCGCATTCCGAGTCACAATCCTTTAAAGCAGGGGTGTCCAAACTGTGGCCCTCCAGCTGTTGAAGTACTACAAGTCCCATCATGACTCTGCCTCTGGGTGTCTTGAATGTGGATGTCAGAGTCTTGCAAGGCCTCATAGGACTTCCAGTTACTCAACATCTGGAGGGCCATAGTTTGGACACCCCTGCTTTAACCACTTCAAGTCCAGACACTTTTACCCCCTTCCTGTCCAGGCCAATTTTCAGCTTTCAGTGCTATCACACTTTGAATGACAATTGCGCGGTCAGGCAACACTGTACTCATATTAATTTTTTAGCATTTTTTTGAGACAGATAAAACTTTATTTTGGTGGCATTTATTCACCACTGGGATTTTTATTTGTTTTTGCTATATAAATGAAAAAGTCCAATAATTTTGAAAATTTTGTTTTTCTTATAAAATTTTGCAAATAAACAATCTTTCTTCATAAATCTTGGCCAAAATTGATGCAGTTATCTTTTTAGCAAAATAAAAAAAAATAAACCAAACAGGGGCGGACTGACAACTCATGGGGCCTTCGGGCGATAGGGGATCATGGGGCCCCTGTGTCCTCATCCACACTCAAACCACACCGAAAAGAGCCCATGAAATGTACCAGGGGCATCTCATGGGGCCCCCTACTAACCCCAGGCCCTCGGGCAGTGCCCGAGTACACGAATGATCAGTCCGCCCCTGAACCCAAATTAGTTTATAAGCAAAAATTATAATTTTTTAACAATTTTTTTTACATTTTTATTGTATTTTTATGCTATTATTTATGTTTATGTACCACAGTGAAACTGTACTACTTGTGTGGGGGGTGATGAAGATTTATTTATTATTTTTTTTTACACTGATTGCTTTCACACCCATAAAGGCTGTAAAAGCAATAATTTCTCCTTCTCTCTGTCTGCATTCTTGCAGCTATTGAGAAATACTGTGAGAGTTGTGATTGGTCACAGCTTGTTACATGGTACAAGGCTGTTGTGAATAGCCCTGTACCATGTGATCTCTGTGATCATCCACAGATTTCACACGTAGTAAGCAATAATGTCAGAAGTGACATCTTGCTTACTACTCTGCATGTGATCACTGATTGGCCAATCAGTGATCACATGATCGGGACCTCACACAGAGGTCCCATACAACGAAATACAGCGGGCACCGGATTGCGGTGCTGCGCGCTCCCAGGGAGCTCACACAAGCAGGGGGCGGGGAGGCCGTTTATAAATGGCTACCCGCCCCTGCACTGCTCCTGTCCACTTGTTTCTAAACATGGGCTGGACGGGAAGTGGTTAAAGAAACACTTTCTAATTTTGGGAATTTTAAGGTGTCAATTCCTAAATATATTGCTCTTGTATTTTCTTGCTGGAGGATGCACTTTTGCTGAGGCCCAGAGCCCCTCAGGAGCAGTAAATCTTTAGGCTGTCAGCAGACTGGCCTCTACATTTTTGGCACAGCGCAGAAAAATAGAAAGCATCTGAGCACGTGCAAAGCAGGGTGAGACAGTGTATTACTGGATTTTAAACAGTATAGACACTTGTTTTTAATGTTTTACATAGCTTTACCTGCAAAAGGAGCCATCCTGAAGTGATCTAGAAGGACTTAATATTCTGACTAAAGTTCAAATTTAAGTGGGGCTGGATCTTGAACTATGCAGGTACCTTCAGATGGGAGGTCAGTTAGCCACAGCTCAAAGAACCCCTAGCTACCCCTAGAGGATCCCTAGTTGAGAATGGCTGACATACGCTTTTACTGGTATTGCATATATTTGATACACATACAGTATTTTAAACATTTAAATTTAAAACAGGATTTGGGATTTTTTAAGCACACGTACGCACGCACGCACGCACGCACACATATACTGTATATACACACAAGAGCTTTATTCATAAAAACAACTAGCTGGTCAATGAATAAACATGACGTGTGGTTGATGGAGGTTGTTTCAGTCAACATTTTAGTAAATACTAGGAATACATGTATAATATAAAAAAAACCACACTGCTCAAAAAAATTAAAGGAAAACTTTGAAAACACATCAGATCTCAATGGGGAAAAATCTCCTGCTGGATCTCTATACTGATATGGACTGGGTAATTTTTTAGGAACGTAAGGATGCCCCATCGTTTAATGGAAACTAAAATGATCAACCTACAGAAGCCTGAATTCAAAGACACCCCGAAAATCAAAGTGAAAAAATTATGCAGCAGGGTAGTCAATTTTGCTGAAATTTCATTGCAGCAACTCAGAATGGTCCTCAGTAGTTTGTATAGCCCCCACGTGCTTGTATGCATGCCTGACAATGTCGGGGCATGCTCCGAATGAGACGATGGATGGTGTCCTGGGGGATTTCCTCCCAGATCTGGACCAGGGCATCACTGAGCTCCTGGACAATCTGAGGTGCAACCTGGCAGCGTCAGATGGACCTAAACATAATATCCCAGAAGTGTTCTATTGGATTTAGGTCCGGTGAGCGTGGGGGCCATTCAATGGTATCAATTCCTTCATCCTCCAGGAACTGCCTGCATGCTCTCCCCATTGTCGTGCACCAGGAGGAACCCAGGACCCACTGCACTAGCGTAGGGTCTGACAATGGGTCCAAGGATTTCATCCCGATACCTAATGGCAGTCAGGGTGCCATTGTCTAGCCTGTAGAAGTCTGTGCGTCCCTCCATGGATATGCCTCCCCAGACCATCACTGACCCACCACCAAAACGGTCATGCTGAACAATGTTACAGGCAATATGACATTCTCCACGGCTTCTCCAGACCCTTTCATGTCTGTCACGTGCTCAGGGTGAACCTGCTCCCATCTGTGAAAAGCACAGGGTGCCAGTGGTGGAACTGCCAATTCTGGTGTTCAATGACAAATGCCAATCCAGCTCTATGATGCCGAGCAGTGAGCACAGGGGCTCAGCAGGGGAGCAGTGAGGACATTGGGCCCTCAGGCCACCCTCATGAAGTCTGTTTCTGATTGTATGGACAGAGACATTCACACCAGTGGCCTGCTGGAGGTCATTTTGTAGGGCTCTGGCAGTACTCATCCTGTTCCTCTTTGCACAAAGGAGCAGATACCGGTCCTGCTGATGGGTTAAGGACCTTCTATGGCCCTGTCCAGCTCTCTTAGAGTAACTGCCTGTCTCCTGGAATCTCCTCCATGCTCTTGAGACTGTGCTGGGAGACACAGCAAACCTTCTGGCAATGGCACATATTGATGTGCCATCCTGGAGGAGTTGGACTGCCTGTGCAACCTCTGTAGGGTCCAGGTATCACCTCATGCTACCAGTAGTGACACTGACCCTAGCCAAATGCAAAACTAGTGAAAAACAGTCAGAAAAGATGAGTAGGGAAAAAAATGTCAGTGGCCTCCACCTGAAAACCATTCTTGTTTTGGGTGTCGTCTCATTGTTGCCCATCTAGTGCACCTGTTGTTAATTTCATTAACACCAAAGCAGCTGAAACTGATTAACAACCTTCTCTGCTACTTACTGACCAGATCAATATCCCAGGAGTTTCATTGACTTGATGCTCTGATTAAAAAGTGTTCCTTTCATGTTTTTGAACAGTGTGTGTATATATATATTTCCTTTAATGATTTCTAAAATACAAAAAGTAATTTTATTTTTCTTTAAACAGTTACATGGAACACTGCTTATTAATATTTTACAGGCCATCTGATAAAGCTCTATACAAGGTCTATCCTCTTTGAAGTGTCTTCCTTATCAGGACAACTGCTGTGCTATCTGAATAACTCAAAGTAGGGACACATCCACCTCCTCCTCTGCAGCAATGCCTTTACTACTGGATGAACACAGCCTGCAAGAATTCATAAAGGTATTGCACCACGCATTTCAAGGACAGTGTCATGTATGCAGACTGTAATAAATGTTAATTTTTAAATTAAATATTTCAAACAAATTATCTAAATTATAATGTTACTTATACAAATTATAATTTTATCAATTTGAAATCCTAAAAAGAAAATGAACATAAAACCAAAAATATTAGCTTTGGAACCTCATAGCATTCAGCTCCACGTTCCCTCGGAGATTTTTTAATACTGACAATTTTAATACCTATTCCCTTTCAGCCATGTTATTAAATACATATTTCTGTTTACATAAAAAAGCATACTATTTAAATTAAATATAGCATATATACAGAGAAATTTTATTTATGTTTTCATTATTTCTTTACAGCGCAGATTTAAATTGCAGTTTTGATGCATGCAGGATATATTCATTCAGAGATTATCTGTTAATGATATTTTTTTGTAAAAAATTCCTTTACTCACATGTATTCTCTGTGTGCTGAATGTACAGCTGCAGCATTGCTGTAACGCCATAATACTATCGCTGACGATAAAACATCCAGGACAGCATCAAACTAAAAAATAAAACAAGTCATGAGCTAAACACTTTTTTTAAAGATAAATGAAAAAAATAACCGTGAGAAAATGTTTTTGGTTGTTTTAAAAGTTTTTACGTTTTAACAGTATAAGGACCGCCCACTGTATTTTTACTGCAGGTGGGCTGCCTGGCTGCACAGGATCCCGTACATGTACGTGATCCTGCATTTCCAGGTAAAGGGCATGCATGCGCACCCCCATCTATCTGTGCTGTAATTTGCTACAGCACAAGACAGTCAGCAGGTCCTGGGCAATGATTTATGGCCAGCACCTGCTGATCAGCTTAGTGAATCACAGCACAGAGCCCTGTGTTTGCTAACAACAAAGGGCTCTTTACACAGAGCAGCGATGTGGCTGTTTTTTCTCCCTGCAAAGCAGGGAGAAAAAATAGCCACATCTATTAGTAAAAGCAGCACATATCACACGCATTACAAGGCACACAGTTAACCCTTTGATTGCCCTTAGATGTTAACCCGTTCCCAGCCAGTGTCATTAGTACAGCGACAGTGTACAGTATTAGCACTGATCACTGTATTAGTGTCACTATTGATTTCAGTGTCAGTCAGTGAGTGTCCCTCCCAGGCAGCATCAGCTAGCGCCAGATTACCCTCCACACTATCACAGTCCCACTGTAAGTCACTGATCACCGCCATTACCAGAGTAGCATCATAGCTGTGTAAATTCCAGTATATATCCTATAGTTTGTAGACACTATAACCTTCACACAAATCAATCAATATTCACTTATTGGGATATTTGTTTACCAAAGACATGTAGTGAATACATTTTGGCTTAAATCTATGACAAAATTGGATTTTATTGGACTTTTCTTACACCAGAAAGTAGAAAATATAATTTTTTTCCCAAAGTTTTTAGCATTTTTTCATTTATATAATGAAAAACAAAAAATACAGTGGTGTCAATTATGACCAAAAGAAAGCTCTATTTTTTTTAATAAAATGAAAAAAAATTAATTTGGGTACAGTGTTGCATGACCAAATCATTGGCAGTTAAAGTAGCTCAGTGCTGAATAGCAAATAAAAAATTGCTCTGGTCATGAAGGTTGTAAAACGTCCAGAGCTAAAGTGATTAAACTGATTCATATCTGGTTGTTACTATTGATATATATAATATATGTATTTATAAAGGAGCAGGGGGAGATGAATTGAAGAATCACTGCTCGGAGAAGGAGCAGGGGTGGTGGGCAGAGGGAACCGAGATGACTTTCCCACTGACCACCAAAGTGAGGAGCATTCTTCCCACTGATCACCAATGTAAGGAACATTTTTCCCACTGCCCACCAATGTAAGGGACATTCTTCCCACTGATCACTAATGTAAGGAGCATTCTTCCCACTGACCACCAATGTAAGGGAAATTCTTCCCACTGATCACTAACGTAAGGAGCTTTCTTCCCACTGACCACCAATGTAAGGGACATTCTTCGCACTGACCACCAATGTAAGGGACATACTTCCCACTGACCACCAATGTAGGGGACATTCTTCGCACTGACCACCAATGTAAGGGACATACTTCCCACTGACCACCAATGTAAGGGACATTCTTCCCACTGACTACCAATGTAAGAGGTATTCTTCCCAGTAATCACCAATGTAAGGAACATTCTTCCCACTGACCACCTATGTAAGGGACATTCTTCACACTGACCACCAATGTAAGGGGCATTCCTCCCACTGATCACCAATGTAAGGGGTATTCATCCCACTGACCACCTATGTAAGGGACATTCTTTCCACTGACCACCTACAGTATGTAAGGAACATTCTTCCTACTGACCACCAATGTAAGGGACATTCTTCCCACTGACTATTAATGTGAGGAGCATTCTTTTCACTGATTACCAATGTAGGGGGCATTCTTCCCTCTAACCACCAATGAGAAGAGCATTCTTTCCACTGACCAACAATTTAAAGAGCATTCTTCCCACTGACCACCATGTTCCTGTACCATGGGCTGTGGTTATAGTAATTATTATTTGGGGTTCCCTAATAATTGAAAGTTATTTTAAAGGTTCCTGCAGGTTAAAAACATTGAGAAAAGCATCTCTACAGAAAATGCAGAAAAGCCCTCTAAATTTGAGACTGGTCGAATGTTAAAAAATATAGAGAATTTGAGAATTCTTCTCTCCAAATATATCCAAAGACAAAATAAGAATTTATAAATTACCCATGAGCAATTAAGGACAATGGCTCATCTGGAGTGATCGAAAGCAGTGGATATCTTTGGCATAGTTCTATTGTGGTACAGAGAAAAACAATCACAATTTTGTAAGTGTGGGGACTGCTATGATTGGCTGGTAGCCAAACCCAAATATAAATTACACAAGCAATTGTTTATTACTGCATTCAAAATCAATGCTAGGCATAATGGGTGGGACTTTTTTTTAAAGAGACACCATCACTTTTTCCTTTAGCCTTCAAAGGAACCTGCAGTGATAGAAATATGGAAGTCAACAATAGATATGATTGAACTTCTGAAAAGTTTGATTATCAATGGTTCTGCTCAGCATTTTAAAAATGTGTGAACCTCTGAAATATGTGCATTATTAGGAATCCCCCTTGTAGTCAATGAAAATCCAAAATTAAACCAAATGAAGCATAATTGTACAGAATGGTTTGGGAAGCTAGTGGCAACCCTGCCTGATGAGATGACGGGGCCAGAAATCTAAACCACCCAAAATAACACTGAAATTTGGATTCAAATTTGGCCATAAAACTGTGAAGTTTGGTCAAAATTTAAAGTGATCACAAATTCTGGATCAACTGCACTCAGCAGTTGCCACCACATTATTTTGTCACTACAGGCTTCCTTTAAATACCCAAAGGTTAAAGTGAATGTGCTTTGCCTATGAAGGAAATTAGAGGAAATCTCACCAACAAGAACCCAGACAACAATAAGAACCTGAGAGAAGTTCTAGGGCAGCCCATACATCCTATTGCCCCATCCATACACTCAATGTAGATGGGGTAATCACTCCCACATATAGCCAGTGGCATTGATCATTCAGGAAAAACCTGACAGGTTGATGTACACAAGACGGTCAGTAGATCGACTTTTGTACAACCAGCTTGCTCGTGCATGGATCAAAATTTAGCTGGTCCCTGCAGAACCAGCCAAATTTTGACTCATATATGGACGGCTTAAGCCTTCCAAACTCTAATCAGAGCTTTTTTTCCAAGATGACCGGAGAGAAGTAGTGTGCCACTGGGCTAAAGCCATCATCCCAAAATAGCACATGACTACAGAAAAAACTATGGACTTAAGGTGATTCTCAAATAACATACATCCAACACATAGATGTATAAAAAAATTAAAGATTTATAAATCACATCATATAAAAGTTTAAACACTACAAAGACCACTTAGATATGTGGATTATAATGAATGTCAGGTAACAGGTAACAAGATTGCGCTCAACGTATTTCGTAGATAGCTCAATATCAGGGCTGGCAGTGAAAAGGTTAGAAGACATCTATGCATTTTCATGCAAACTCCAGCTACACATACTGTACGTCCCCAAGGAAGAGAGCTACTAGGTTACTTCTATTTGGGATGAAAGGGTAGAGAGGTTCAAGGCTTAATGTTGTCCTGTGTCAGGATGGTAGTGTTGAAGGAAATCTCCTTTCTTCCCAATCCAATGAATAGAAATGAGCCGTCTTTAAACTTTTATATGATGTGATTAATAAATCTGGATTTTTTTTGTATACATCTATATGTTGACTCTATATCCATTGAATACCATTCCAGAAAGTGCCTAGTTCTTTTTTTTTTCGGTGTAGGTTATTTTTGAAGTTTTGGCTGGAGTTCCACTTTAACGTTTAAACGTTCTCCAGCCATGCATCAACTCTTCCCCTTGTACCAGAAAAACAGAGCTAATTTCACCTAATTGTAACCAGCAAAGTGGTCAACCATTCTAAAATAAGATTCAGTTTCAGGGGGATGAGAGGTTAGAGATAAGAATGGGGGCTAAGCTGGCATTGTGTGCTGTCACATTTAAAGTGTTACTAAACCTAGGACCCTGCATTCACTATATCTGGTCTCTCTGGACCCTGCATTCACTATATCCGGTCTCCCCGGACCCTGCATTCACTATATCTGGTCTCCCTGGACCCTGCATTCACTATATCTGGTCTCCCCAGACCCTGCATTCGCTATATCCGGTCTCCCCGGACCCTGCATCCACTATATCTGGTCTCCCCGGACCCTGCATTCGCTATATCCGGTCTCCCCGGACCCTGCATTCACTATATCTGGTCTCCCCGGACCCTACATTCACTATATCTGGTCTCCCGGGACCCTGCATTCACTATATCTGGTCTCCCCGGACCCTGCATTCACTATATCTGGTCTCCCACAGTACACAGAGCATGGAAATGCAATTATTTTAGTAAATCTAAACTGTTAAATACCTTTTCTCATCAGCAGTTACAGCAGTCTTGTGATTTCTATCAGTGTACAGCGGAGCACTGGTTAAAGCTTGTAGGGGGAGTTTTCATTCTGTTCTAGGAGGATGCCAAACCCTTGACCTCTGTCTGGACAGTGCTGATTGGCCCTGTGCTGAATACATGCACTCTCCCAAGGAAAAAAAAAACCTCTCTAGCAATACACACTAAACTGAGCATGTGCAGAATGGCTATGGTTCAGTCTGTCTTATCAGGAGATGATGTGGACTTTTGAATAAGAAAAGGAGCATAGAAGTCAGGATCAAACGGCCTTTTTACACAATGCAGAGGATTAACACCCCCGCCCACGTGGAAGAAAAATATATTTTACATATATTTTAAAAATATTCTTCCAAAATATATTGACATATATTTGAAATACTACAATTTTGGCCGTATTCAATATATTCAATATATATATATATATATATATATATATATACTGCATGTTCTGATATATTACAAAATATATTCAAATATTTTTAAATATAAATATTTTTATATATTACAAAATATATTAAAATATTTTAAAAAATATATATATTTTTTAAATATATTCTTCAGATTTTAACACATATTTTTCCATATAGTCGTAAATGCATTCCAAAAATGTAGATTAAATGTATTTTTAAAGACATACAGTATATTTGAAAATGAATTTTCCAAAATTGTAGTGTTTCAAATATAAGTCAATATATTTGGGAAGAATATTTTTTAAATATATTTAAAATATATTTTTCTTCCATGTGGGCCTTAAGTTCCACAACGAGTATAACAAGCATGCTTTACTGCATATTACAGGCTGATTTTACTGTTGTGGGTTTAGTAACACTTTAGGGCTGAAGATTTACCAAAACAAGTATGGTGGAGCAAACTTTTTGTTGTTCTTATGTGGCATACTGCATGTTCATTGCTTGGGTATAAGCAGTCTTTTAAAGAACCACTAAAACATAAAAGTATATTTTCTATAATAAATTTTAGTTCTGCATTTCTATATTTTTTATTAGCTATGCTGAGCCATTCATATTTGTGTGCTTTAATGCACTTTACAGTAGTTATTAAGTGCCTATAAAACTGAAGCTAATGGCTGTACTTTTTAATGTTACTCTTATATACCTTGCCCATAAGTGCACTTAGATGCAGTTCATTTAAAAACAGCCATGCCTGCTGATACTTTGGTATATTTAAAGGGAACCGGCCGAAAAAAAAAAGCTGTTGGCCATGCAGTGGTTAGATAAGGTGACAAGTTCTTGATGGGCCTTTAAGGCCTCATTCACACCATGATGATGTTGCACATTAGGGTTCATTATGTTAAGAAGCCCATTCAAAAGTATCCTGAATGCATGAGATTTAGTACATGCTGCAATTTTTTTATGCATCTCAGCGCACTGCAATGAATAAAGTGCATATGCACGTACCTGGCGCGAATGAGCACTAAGGCTAGATTCAGATCTTTGCATTTGCAGTAACATGGCTACAGTAAGGGTTAGTGTTAGAATTACAGGAAGGGTTAGTGTTGGGCTTACAAGAAGGTTAATGTTAGGATTACAGGTAGAGTTAGTGTTAGGATTACAGGTAGGGTTAGTGTTAGGATTATGGGAAGGTTTAATGTTGGGATTACAGAAAGGGTTAATGTTAGGGTTATGGGAAGGTTTAATGTTGGGATTACAGGAAGGGTTAATGTTAGGATTACGGGTAGGGTTAGTGTTAGGATTATGGGAAGGTTTAATGTTGGGATTACAGAAAGGGTTAATGTTAGGATTATGGGAAGGTTTAATGTTGGGATTACAGGAAGGGTTAATGTTAGGATTACGGGTAGGGTTAGTGTTAGGATTATGGGAAGGTTTAATGTTGGGATTACAGAAAGGGTTAGTGTTAGAATTACAGGTAGAGTTAGTGTTAGGATTACAGGAAGGGTTAGTGTTAGGATTAGAGGTAAGGTTAGTGTAGGGGTTACAGGAAGGGTTAGTGTTGGGATTACCTGAAGCGTTGGTTTTAGAATTACCAGTAGAGTTAGTGTTGGTATTATAGGTAGGGGTAGTGTTTGTTTACAAGAAGAGTTAGTGTTCGGATTACAGGTAGGGTTAATGTTGGAATTACAGGTAGGGTTAGTGTTAGGATTACAGGTAGGGTTAGTGTTAGGATTGCAGGTAGGGTTAATGTTCGGATTACAGGTAGGGTTAGTGTTAGGATTGCAGGTAGGGTTAGTGTTGGGATTACAGGAAGAGTTAGTGTTAGGCTTACAGGTAGGGTTAGTGTTAGGCTTACAGGAAGGGTTAGTGTTAGGCTTACAGGTAGGGTTAGTGTTGGGGTACAGGAAGGGTTAGTGTTAGACACAGGCTCAGCCACCTGTTTTTACCACCCTCCACCAATGTTAAAGAGCCCTAAGGGTTGGTTTTGTTCTTGGTGCGCCTGGAGAGAATGCCATTGATCAGAACATGCTTGCACATGCTAACTTTTTGGTCATTATATCTTCCTAGCATCAAAACAATGAGTGTATAACCCCTGCAAAATTCACTAAGACCTCTTACAGTGAAACTAAACTCAGCATTACAATTTTCAATCCTTATGCTGCTAGCATTAGTAAAAAGATAGGAAGGTATATTATATTACTTGTTTTAAATATTTATTTCTTATTTCTTCAGTAGCTTCCTGGTTTCTGGCCTAGGCCATTAGTCTTCATGCTCTGCAGGAGGGGAGGAGGGGCTTTCTCAGCTAAGCACACCCTCCTGTCTGCATGTCTGAGCTAAGGGCAGATGGATTCCAGGAAGTACATGCTACATGATTGTTCTACCCTAACTCAGGATGGCTGTTGGTAGAAATGTCAGGGGGTGGTTCAAAGTGAGTTTTCAACTAAATAAAGCATAGAGACGTGGATGGATGGGAGAGTTTGCTTTCATTGTTAAAATTAAATAAATAGGATTTTTCTGCTTGTGGTGCTCAGATAATAAATATAAATATATAAATATGCTTGAACAAATTTTTAAAAATATCAAACCGCACGAAATTTAACACGCACAAGTGTAAACATGCCCTGAAGTAATTTATGTGCCAAGCAAAGGAGGCAAAAACACCCAAGATAAATCTATATTATATCAGAGCAGATAACACATTACAACAATTCTCACCCCCTTCCTATTTATAACATAACGCTGAATTCACGGCGCCTCCCGAGGGCAGTTATAATAATAGCATTGCAGGTTATTAAGTCTCATCAATTAGACTACTTACTGCAAATCCAAAGGATGAAGCGCTGTATCTCATCACAGAGACCGCTGGAAAGAGAAAAGGATACTTTGTATTATGGTGTAAGACAATCAATCGTTAACATCAAATAATATATTGTGCAATCGTATGAAAGCTCAGTGATAAACAGCCTCATTCAATAAAGTGCTATCTCATTGGTCCCAGGCACACAGGCATAAAAAACATCCAGCCTCTAAACGCTGTTCAATATTACTCAACAAAACACTCTTACTCTTGATTTTTCTTCCATCTCCTACAGAGATAGTTTTTTTTTTTAATATGCTCATGTATATGAGGCCTTAAAGAGAATTTGTAGTATTTCTGCATATTTTTTATTTATAGTCAGAACCAAAAAAATGTTTATTAAAAAAAATTAAATGTGAGTTTCCTCCGTCATCCTTACCTCTGTAATGTATAGCACGCCTTGAAATTTCCACTCGCCTGCTCGCCAATGGCGAATGGAAATTATGGTGGGGGCGAGTGTGTCCCTCAGGGCCGTCTTACTGAGCAGGCTCGGAGCTCAGGCCGGATCTGTCATTGGCACTGGGAGCCATCAGACTGCTCAATAGCTGAGCGCAGTGAAAGCAAAGGAAGGAGTGCGTGCTGCGCTCTCTGCCTCCCCCTAGAGTGCAGTACCCGGCTCTGTGAGTGAACAACGAAGTACTGCAACTTTTTATATGGGGGCTTTTGTGTGTGTGTGTGTGTGTGTGTGTGTGTGTTTGTGTGTGTCTGTGTATGCATGTACATATGTCTGTGTGTATGTATATGTGTGTATCTGTACATGTGTCTGTGTGTATGTACATGTCTGTGTGTGTGTGTACATGTGTCTGTGTGAATGTACAAGTGTGTGTGTGTTTGTGTGTATGTACGTACATATGTCTGTGTGTACATGTGTCTGTGTATGTATGCACATGTGTATGTGTAGGTATGTACATGTGTCTGTGTGTATGTACATGTGTCTGTGCATGTGTATTTCTGTGTATGTACATGTATCTGTGTGTATGCGTGTCTGTACGTGCCTGTGTGTGTATACATGTGTCTGTATGTGTGTCTGTGTACATGTGTCTCTGTTCGTGTGTGCACATGTTTCTATGTGTATATGTGTGTGTGTTTATGTACATGTCTGTGTACATGTGTCTCTGTTTGTGTGTGTTTGTTGGTGGCGAGTAACTATTAAGGCCTGGCTAGTAGCTCAGGACTTGAAATTTTAAGCCCTGATGTATACTATATATGAGACATTGTGATGGCATGTCATGATCATATCTATTGGTGAAGGGCTGAACACCCCCCTGTTCGGTTTGTGGTCGAACATTCGAATATAATGAAACGTCGAACAGAGGGAACAATTCACTAAGCAGTATCTTTCCGTATTTGAGTATGTGGTAAGATACCGCACAGATACTGAAAATATTCTTTAATGTTTGAGCTGTCAGCTGGGTTCCTTGCTGACAGCTGAATGTCAAAAGAATTGCCTGCAAGCTCAGCAATTAAAAAAAAAAAACATGTAGTCCTTCAGGTCTGGTATGGATTTTGAGTAGAACCCCAATGCCACAATTTTTTTAAAAATGGCATGGGAGTCCCCCTCCCAAATCCATACTAGACCCTTTTCCGAATATGCAGCCTGGTAGTTCAGGAAAGGGGGGGATGAGCGAGTGCCTCCCCCCCTCCTAAACCATACCAGGCCACATGCCCTCAACGGGGGGGGGGCTTTAGGGAGGAGGGGCTTCCCCACAAAGCACCTTGTCCCCATGTTGATGGGGACAAGGGCATCTTACCCACAACCGTGGCCAGTGGTTGTGGGTGTCTGCAGGTGAGGGTCTTATCAGAATCTGGAGGCTCCCAGATCCTGGCCATCCCCTATGTGACTTAGTATGGGGTACATGGTACCGTTACCCATTCACACAAAAAAAAAGTATAGCGGAAAAATGACAGTAGACAGCCTTTGACAAATCCTTTAATAAAAGCAAAAATGTAAAAAATGTTCCCCAAAGTAAATCCAATGTCAATCACGATGCCTGCCGCCACTCTAAAGAAAAGAAAAGGAAAAAACGCTCCGCTCTCAATGCTAGCTGCACCGTGATGAAAGTTCTTAAATGATGTCACCCCACCCCCTTGTGACATCATCATGCGCTCTGATTGTCCAAAGCAGGGGCAGACTGACCATTTGGAAACTCGGGCACTGCCCAAGGGCCCGTGGTCATTAGGGGGCCCCATGAGATGCCCCTGGTACCTTTTTCATAGGCTTTTTTGAGTTTGGGCAAGGGCACAGGGGCCCCATGATCCCCTATTGCCCGGGGGCCCCATGAGTTGTCAGTCCGCCCCTGGTCCAAAGCATTGCACCTGACTTGTGGTCAGGTGCATTGCCTTGGCCAATCACAATGTACTGTCAGGGCACAGTGCATTGTGTGACGTCAGCACGTAGGCTCCTCCCTTAGACCGTGTATGGTCCAGTGGCCATTCATGTTAGTTTGGCCGCTTTTGTTTTCATGTACTCCATGTGGATTTTATCGCTGTTTTAATAAAGTACTACACTAAGCACATCTCCTTGGGCTCCATGTGTGAGCTTTTTTATTAAGGTGCATCTCGGTCACTTTGGTTGGAGTCCACTGTGAGGAAGGAGTAAAGGAGGCCATCACAGATCATATCATTTTGGGTGTATGTTTGCCAGATCTCTTGTCTTTGCATACGGGTGAAGGTCCCACAGGTGTCACCACTGGATTGTTGTCACTGATCTTTGTTCAGCATCAATGGACTTTATTATATAACAGGCTCTCTGCACTTTTTCACTTTTGGTGCATATAGGTGTATGTTATTACCAATAACATTGTATACCTTATGGTTCTTAAAGCGGAGTTCCACCCAAAAGGGGAAGTTCCACTTTAAAGATTGGTCGCCCGCTCCCCATTAAGGATTGACATCTTTGGGGAGTGGGTACCCGAATTTGACAGGTACCCGCTCCCACTTCCACTGCGATCGTCTAGGCGAAGCCGAAGTTGTCCTCCTACCCTCCCTCTCTGAAGTCTTGTTGGACACTTGACAGGTCCCAGAAGATGATGGGGCCATTCATGAAGCGCAGCACTACTCGCGCATGCGCAGTGGGCACCCGGCTGTGAAGCCGCAAGCTGTCACAGCCGAATGCCCACACTGAAGATGCCGGCGCCTGGAATACAGGATGGCCGGTGAATGAGCTGTGGCGGAGCACCGTGGGACCGAGGGACAGGTAAATGGCTGTTTTGTCAAAGTCAGCAGCTACAGTTTTTGTAGCAGCTGACTTTTATTTTTTTACAGAGTGAGTGGAGCTCCGCTTTAATGGTATCATGTGATTCACTTGCATCTTATGATTGAGAATTGCTTTATACAATGTATATATAGCATTTTAAGCTCTGCACATTCTGTTATTTATTTTCAGATTGTACCCTGACCACACTTCTGCCTGTGCCCCAGTACCTGATCCATCCTGCCTGTGTATGACCGGCCTGCCTGACTCTGCTATTTTGCCTGCTCTCACCAGTACCTGCCCACCATCCTGCAGTTCCTGCTGATCTACAATCTACTACCAGCAACCGTCTCATCTGCCCGGTGTCACCAGTACCAGTCTACTTCAGTCAGCTGCCTGCCAGTCTGCCTGCCTTACTGAAGACCCCTGAAGACGTCACCTGCCCAGCATGGACACCTGCTCTGCTGCTAGCAAGACTTGCAGGCACTTGTGGCACTCTGCACTCCTGAGCCTTCTGTTTACACTACCGGGGTCCCGAGTCAGTGGTGTAAGAGAGGTCTTCCTCATCAGGGGCGGAATGACAAGTCATGGGGCCCCCGGACAATAGGAAATCATGGGGACCCTGTGTCCTTGCTCACACTCAACCACACCCAAAAAAGCCTATGAAAGGTACCAGGGGCATCTCATGGGGCCCCCTACTGACCAGGGGCAGACTGACAACTCATGGGGCCCCAGGGGAAGAGGGGATCATGGGGCCCCTGTGTCCTTGCCCAAACTCAAAAAAGCCTATGATAAAGGTACCAGGGGCATCTCATGGGGCCCCCTACTGATCCGAGTTTCCAAATGGTCAGTCCGCCCCTGCTACTGACCCCGGGCCCTCGGGCAGTGCCCGGGTGCCCGAATGGTCAGTCCGCCCCTGTTCCTCATCATATCAGGCCCTGCTACCAGGTATGTGATAGTATGAAGCAGCTATGTTCGAGCCTAACAAGGAACCTCTCTCATGGATTACTGTGTCATCATCTTGCAGCACCGATCCTGAGCACTGGCACAGTTTAAATAGCCAGTCTGGAGCCAACATCTGTCATGAGTGCACACCGGCGCACACGGGTATGAGCACCATTGTACGTACGCATACATATGTGCACATGCATGCTCATGAGCATGCAGGGGCGGACTGACCATTTGGAAACTCGGGCACTGCCCGAGGGCCCAGGGTCAGTAGGGGGCCCCATGAGATGCCCCTGGTACCTTTTTCATAGGCTTTTTTGAATTTGGGCAAGGACACAGGGGCCCCATGATCCCCTATTGCCCGGGGGCCCCATGAGTTGTCAGTCCGCCCCTGTAAGCATGTGATCATTTCCTGCATGCATGGGAAGGAACATGTATTAGTCTGTGAAGGTGCACAGAAGACAGTCCAAAGGAGCCATCTCAGCTACTGGCATGCCCTTCCTGACACCCTGTCTCAGGCTATATTAGTTTGCATGTCTTTTTTGAGATTCTTTTCACATGCTGATTCCATTTTTCATTTTAGCACAAATCACTAAACTTTTAACATTCTGCTGATGTCATGAGCAATTTTTTTTTTTGGCGCTTAAAACGTGTTTGCGAAAAAGCTTGTTTGTTAATTAACATACGCTAAGTGTGCAAGTGTCATATGTATTACACTGCTGAGTCGTCAATTATTTCCAGATGTTATAGGAAGTGTTTAAAGTGGATCTAAAGGCTCACTTTTTTTATGCATGAATAAATGCATGAAGGTAAAAAACATTCTGTGTGCAGCATCCCCCCCACCCCCACTAATACTCACCTTAGCCCAGTGGTGTATTTAGGTTTCGTGCTACCCTAGGCAACACAAAAATTGCCCCCCCACGGAGAGACCCTGACACCAACCAGCACCCCCTCCCACACGAAGAGAGCCTAACATTGACCAACAACACCCCAGCCCCCACCCGAGAGAGCCTTCCACCACCACCTCCCCCCATATACTGGCAACCCCCCTCAACCCTACGAGAAAAGACACTCACCTTCACAGCTCCACACATCCCCGGGAACAAGAGTCGGGCTCTGCATACACCATTAAGCAGCCCGCAGCCTCTCTCAGATCCCACCTGGTTCCCATTCTGCTTGTGTCCCTTCTTCCATCCCTTCTTTTGCTGCCCCCTGAAAGATGCTGCTGCCCCCCCCCCACCCTGAAAACTGCCTCCCTAGGCAAGTGCCTTGCTTGCCTTGTGGTAAATACACCCCTGCCTGAGCCCCAGTGCGATCCAGTGATGTTCACGAGAGCTGGGGACTTTCCCTCCTCATTGGCTGAACCACTGTCTCCCGCTGCTGTCAATCACAGCCAGTGAACCAATGAGGAGAGAGAGGGGACCGAGCCATGGTTCCATGTGTGAATGGACACACAGAGCAGGGGCTCGGGAGTGTGCCTGCTTGAGTGCCCCCAACGCAAGCTGTTTGCTCTCTGGGCACCGAACAGGAGGAAGGGGACAGGAGCGCCAGTGGGGGACCCCAGAAGATGGGGGATCGGGGCTGCTCTGTGTAAAACCACTGCACACAGCAGGTAAGTATAACACGTTTGTTAATTATAAAAAAAAAACTGAGCCTTTAGTATCACTTTAAATGTGAAACTGCACAGCTCAGCTTCTTCTGCTGAAAGCATTTGATGTTTAACTACTGATGAGGAGATGGAGCTTTTTCTGGAATATTCATATGGGCGTTCCGATCAGATACGCCTGTCAAGCTCCATGGTTTGTGGTCTATAGGCTGGTGGATGCATATGGTCTTGTGTCTGTTTACATCCAGTTACCTCCAAGCGTGTCCAACCTTTTAACTTTCCTGGACCACATTGGAAGCAGAGGAAATGTCTTGGGCTGCACATAAAATACACTAAAACAAAGGATAGCTGATGAGCAGAAAAAGTCGGGCAGATCACAAGTTAACAATCGATATAGATAAAACTTCACTTTTTTAAAAATATTTTTTGTTATAAAATTAAAAGAGGGCAACATAAAACTAGTGTGATATTTGGTACTGTTTTTGATAAACTAACACATCAATATCTGGTTGGATGGATGGAGTAGCAATTCTCAATGAATTTCCAGGGTGCTCATCAGATATTTTGGTTCTCATTTTGCCCTTCGTGGGCTTCATCCTGGAAAATAGTTGTTCACAAATACAGGTGCTGCTGAAAACTGATGACATGAATAAGGCATGATTGTGAAGCCTGGGAGAGTTTTTGTATAAAAGTTCAGTAAGGAGACACTGGCAACTTTTTCTTTGGCCACTTCACTAAGTATTAACAAAGTTTTACAAAAAATTCAAAAAAAAAAACTCCAATAGTTCAAAATAAGCAAGTTTTTGATTTTGTGTTGGGTCACATTCATAGCGGTCTTTGGACACATGCGGCCTGTGGGCTGCAGATTGGACAAGTCTGATCTATGTATAAAAAGAAAAAAAAACAAGGAAAATGTTTGCCTCCTTTTTTTTTTTTTTTGAGCTAAGCAGGATTGATTGGAGGCTAAAGAATATAAACAGACGTACACACATTTACATTTTCCTGCCCATAGATGAAACATGCTTCCAGTCTCAGGCTGGAAAAAAATCTGAATGGACAAGGCTGTCACAAAGATGACATTTATTCCTTTTTGCCAAAATTCTCTTTCTGGATCCCCTGCTAACCAGAATGGACCCCACCCATGTGAAAGGGTCCTAAGGAAGTGTTGAGGCTGGATCGTTCAAAACTTTTGAGTTTTGAAGTTCACTATTAAATTAATTAGGCATTAAAAAAATCTACTACCATTTTTAGTTTTCTTGTGGCATTTTCAAATGTATAAAAAAAACATACAAAAGTAACAATTATAGAAATACAAGTAACAATATGAATATTAGAAAGCAGTCTCTGTTCTGTTTTGCTGCTTGATTTCATCATTTGGGTCCTCATTACAACCCCCCAGCAGGGCAATAAGTATCAATGTATTTTATGTAGCTCAGGTTGAACAAGATGCACTGCTCCTTACATTGATGGTCAGAAGTAGAATGCCTTTCCATTGGTAGCCAGTGGGATAATCTTCTTAGATTGGTGGTCAGTGGGAAGAATCTTCCTTAATTGATGGTCAGCAGGAAGAATGTTCCTTTCATTGGTGGTCATTGTGGGAAGAATGTCCCTTACATTGGTGGTCAGTGTGAGAATAATGTCCCTTACATTGGTGGTCAGTGTGGGAAGATTGTCCCTTACATTGGTGGTCAGTGTGGGAAGAATGGCCCTTACATTGGTGGTCAGTGTGGGAAGAATGTCCCTTACATTGGTTGTCACTGAGAAGAATGCTCCTTACATTAGTGGTCAGCGGGAAGAAAGTCCCTTAGATTGGTGTTCAGTGAGAAGAATGCTCCTTGCATTGGTGGTCAGTGTGGGAAGAATGTCCCTTACATTGGTGTTCAGTGAGAAGAATGCTCCTGACATTGGTGGTCAGTGGGAAGAAAGTCCCTAACATTAGTGGACAGTGAGAAGAAAGCTCCTTACATTGGTGGTTAATGGGAAGAATGCTCCTTACATTAGTGGTCTGCAGAAAGAATGCCCCTTTACATTGGTAGTCACTGGGGAGAATGCCCCTTACATTGGTGGTCTCTGGGAAGAGTGATCCTTACATTGGTGGTCACTGGGAAGAATGCTCCCCTTACTGTGGAGGTCAGAATGCCACCCTTAAAGACACATGCTCAAGGAACCCCTTACAACTTCAGGAGCCTAGGGTTCCATGGAACCCTAGTTGAAGATAGTTGCTTTAGTAGGTAGTTGTGGATGACCATGGCTCCTCAGAACTGCCTTATCTAGCTGCACCAAAGGCAACTAATCACTCCTCCCTGTTATCGCATGACTTTATGAACTTTCTTGCATTTCATCTTTCAGAAGTGTGTGCACACACCCCAGCTAGCATGGGAAACAAGTTTGCCTGCAAAATGTACTGCAACATGAGTGACCCTCATATTGGTGCGCCCAAAAACCTTCCTGGCTCAAGCGCACAATACCATTCCGGAACAACAGAAGAGCGACCTTGCTGAGCATTTCTCGAGAGAGAGAGAGAAATGCGATCGTATAAACCTTTCCTCTATCGTCAAGACAGAGTTGGCTGTATGGTTCCTAATTGCAGAAGTTCTTTGATGTTCCTGAGCTGAGCCCTGCGGCATCTGATAATTATGACCATCGGAGATAGAACACCTTGCTGCGATGGGATAAGCAGTGCCTACCTGTGGAGAGAATGACAGTGAGGGCGCCGGGATGTGGGTAACCTTTCCTGCGGTTAGGGCGAAGGAAAGAAAGAGCAGCAGATATCATTATTTTATACAAAGCCGCTATTGAGCTCTGCAATCTGTAGCTCTGAGCCTGGCAAGCAACTGTGATGATGAATGGCCAGCAGCAGTGAATGACATGTCAGTCTATTGAAAAGGGGGTTCCAAGACAGTCATAGATAAATATGTTAATATTTCAGAGGCTTTTCAGGATGGAAGATAATTGAAATTATTATAGTGTTGCTGGGGAGATCTTTCCCTATGCACAGCATAATCTGATAATCCGGTAAAATAAATTATGTATGTATTTATTAACATAGATGTAACGATAAGACATTTCGTTTGCTAAAACATTGTGTATCATAATCCATTGACATTTTTTATTAAAAGTTTGTTTTCATCTTTTTTGTATCCTTTGTTGTCTCTCAGCGTGGCTGATCTTATGCAGCCTCTTTGCAACCACTTTCTGTCTATATGCACTATAGTGATGGCTGCATGGCATTTCTCAGGAAAGGTATCCTGATGGAGACAAAAGTTGACCACGCCTTTGTAATGTGTCCATATTCTGCATCGGAAGTGTTTGGGACAGGGTGACAACGCAGGAGTATAATTGGGAGACAAGGATAGAATGTTGTCGACGTTTAACAGAAAATGCCTGAAGAAGGACTTTTGTGGCAGGACTACTTAGGAGTACCAGCATATACAGTGGGGAAAATAATTATTTGATCCCCTGCAGATTTTGTAATTTTGCCTAATTACAAAGAAATTAAGGACCATAATTTTTATCATAGGTATTTTAAATGATAGAGACAGAATATCAACCAAAAATCCAGAAAAATAAACACATGATACAAATGTTATAAATTGAGTTGCAGTTCAGTGAGTAAAATTTGTATTTGATCCCCAAGCAAAACATGACTTGTAGTACTTGGTGGAGAAACCCTTGTTGGCAAGCACGGAGGTAAGATGTTTCTTGTAGTTGGTTACCAGGTTTGCATCGAGGATTTTGGTCCAATTTTCTTTACAGATCTTCTCTAAATCCTTAAGATTTCTTGGCTGTTGCTTGGCAACTCGAAGTTTCAGCTCCCTTCATAGATTTTCCATAAAATTAAGGTCTGGAGACTGCCTAGGAAACTCCATGACCTTAATGTGCTTCTTCTTCAGCCACTGTTGTTCCCTTAGCGGTATGTTTTGGGTCATTGCCATCCTGGAAGAGCCATCCATGATCCAACTTAAGTGTTCTGGTTGAGGGAAGAAGGTTCTCGTCCAAGATTTTACAATACATGGCCTCATCCATTGGCCCTTCAATGCAGCAAAGTCCTTTAGCAGAGAAACAGCACCAAAGCCTAATGTTTCCACCTCCGTGCTTCACTGTACAGATGGTGTTCTTAGGGTCATAGTCAGCATCTTTCTTCCTCCAAACACAGCAAGTCAAGTCCATGCCAAAGAACTCAACTTTGGTCTCATCTGACCACAGCACTTTCTCCCAATCCTTCTCTGAATCATATAGATGTTTACTGGCAAATGTCAGACTGGGCTGTACATATGCTTTCTTGAGGAGGGGGACCTTGCAGTCACTGCAGGATTTCAATCCATGGATATTGTGTTACTAGTGGTTTGTTTGGTGACTGGTCCCAACTGCCTTGAGATCATTCACAAGCTCCTCCCGTGTAGTTCTGGACTGGTCCCTCACTTTTGTCATGATCATCTTCACCCCATGAGGCAAAATCTTGCATGGAGCTCCAGACTGAGGGCGATTGATGGTTATTTTGTATTTCTTCTATTTGCGAATCATCGCTCCAACAGTTGTCTCCTTCTCACCAAGCTTCTTGCTGATGGTCGTGTAGCCCATTCCGGCCTTGTGCAGGTCTACAATCTTGTCCTTGATGTCCTTTGACAGCTCTTTGGTCTTTCCCATGGTGGTGCCCAAGAAAGAGATTCTGTGGACAGGTGTCTTTAATACACATAACGAGTTGTCGTTAGGAGCACCTTCTTAAATTGACAGGACTAATCTGTGTACCATATGAGCACATAGCCAGTCTGTGGGAGCCAGAATTATTGTTGATTGGTAGGGGATTAAATATTTATTTTACTCACTAAACTGCAACTCAATTTATAACATGTGTTTTTTCTGGATTTTTGGTTGATATTCTGTCTCTATCTGTGTGAGCCTTACACAGACACCTTCACTGTGTCCTGAATTGGCAAGGTGACAATATCTCTTTAAAGCTGTAAACCCCTGAAAAGAAAATTGGACAAAGCATATCCTTCTATAGTGCGTACTTGCCTCAGCCCAAAGCACCTAGTGTGATTTTGGATAACTGTCTCCTTCTCCTGCTATCTGCATGAGTCATTTTTGATGGTCTGAATCAACACCAGACAATCCTGCAAGAGGTGCTCCCCCCCCAGCACACAAAAGGTGATTGACAGACTTAGCCGTGCATGCTTCCCTAAGAGACTGTATAGAGTGGGTGTGTCTTTTCCCTCCATACAAGTCCCAGATTATCTATGCTGCACAGTGTTTGACATCAGATCCCCACCCCCTCCTTTCTGGAGCTGAAAAATGATGTGTAAATTATGTACTTTAAGCAGATGTAGAGGAGAAAGGGCTATAAATAAACAGGTACAACTTATGTAGGAGGATTTGTTTAATCTCTGTGTATCACCTGAGGCCAGTCACTTCACTGGGTATATGGAAGGGTCTAAAACCACTTTACTGCTGACCCTCAGACAGATATAATGGATACAATTAATGAAGCTCCATATTCATAAATATATCTTTTGATGACATTTTAACATACAAGCAGCAAAAGTACCTGAGTTTGACCTGGTATCATCCCCTTTGCATTCCCTGTACAGTAGGGCTGGAGTGTGAGAGGAAGAAGCAGCACAAGAAGCTGATCAGTTCACATGCTGACAAAAAAGCATGCTAATAGGAAGAGGAAGCAGAGTGCCCACATGGAAGAAAAACATATTTGAAATATATTTTTAAAATATTCTTCCCAAATATATTGACATATGTTTGAAATACTACAATTTTGGCCATATTCAATATACTTTTATATATATATATATATATATATATTTTTTTTTTTTAATACATTTTCAAGTATATATTTAGAAAATATATATATTTTTTAAATATATTCTTCAGATTTTTTTTAACATATAAAAAAGTCATTTTAACATATATTTGTAATTGCATTCCAAAAATGTGTGTTTAAAGACATACACTATATTTGAAATCTATTTTTAAAAATATTTTTCATATATTTTGTAATTCAACATACAGTGTATATATATATATATGTATATATTTTGAAATATATTGAACATGGCCAAAATTGTAGTATTTCAAATATATGTTAATATATTTGGGAAGAATATTTTTAAAATATATTTCAAATATATTTTTCTTTCATATGGGTGACCTCATCACTGCTGTACTTTTTTTAAATACACATGACAACAGTGCAATGTTGTAAACTAGGGACATTTAAATGCATTCATTTTTCTTGCATATGCATTTGCGTTCATGCTGCATCTAAAAACACACTGCACTGCGTCTGCCATAAATGAGCCCTAATTGCAGACTTCACATAAGCTTTAAACATTGCTTTTCTCTGTAAATCACCAGCGCAGTGAACAATAATGTTTGCAGATAGTTTTATGATCAACCAGGGAATTGGAAAAACGTGCATGAAGTTACAGAACAAATCTGTCATTTGTGGCATTTTGGTAGAAACAAATTTGTGATAATGACAGCGCAGCAGACAGTGATATATATTCAGCAATAAGAAATGTGCAGCTGTGGGCTGCAGAGGAAGATGCAGAGAGTGTGGCTTGGGGGATGTGCAGCACACACCGGTCCCAGGAGTGGATCAGATATTTGGGGGTTTTCTCTATATAGGTAAAGCCAATGGAAGTCTGAACAATTGTAGGACCAGATGATTCCAATACACAACTTTTTATTGTAAAAAGAACATTTCATGAACGCATGAACCTGAACACATAGGAGCCCATGTGGTGCATTGGGGTACCATTCAGAATGGGCCCTTAGTCCTAAAGAAGAATTCCCGTATAGTGCTACCCCCGCAGGAGCCACGTTAAAGTGGGATCCTCTATTCTTACCCTGACACGGCTAAAAGTGTCAACCCCTCTGATACCTCAGGCTACACCACCGTAGACAAAATAGATTAACGTGATACTAAAGTTTTGGGTTTTTTTTGTTTTTTTTTTTTAATAAAAAACGTCATATTTACCTGGTCTGTGCAGTGGTTCTGCACAGTGCAGCCTGGATCCTCCTCTTCTTGGGTCCCCTGCAGGCTCTCCTGGCTCCTCCCTCTCATCGGGTGCCCCCATAAAAAGCAGATTGCTATGGGGGCACCCAAGCAGGCACGCTCCCGAGCCGTGGCTCTGCGTGTCCATTCGCACACAGAGCCGCGGCTTGGCCCTGCCCTCTCCTGATTGGCTCACTGGCTGTGATTGACAGCAGCTGCTGCCTCAGCCAATCAGGAGTGAGAGTTCTTGGAGAACCAAGGCTCTTGTGGACATCGCTGGATTGGGATGGGGCACAGGTAAGTCTTGGGGGGGGGGGCTGCTGTACACAAAAGTTTTTTTACCTTCATGCATACAAGGCATGAAGGTAAAAAACCTTGAGCCTTTACAACCACTTTAATAAATTCACGATAATTTTGGGTCACCCTGAAAGCAGACTGGAGGCTTTCTCATAGATAACTGTATATATTATCACTCGAAAAGCAAGTAAGCCAAGTATTTCGGCTCAGTATATAACACCAGCAATACGCTGACAACGTGCACAGAGATTTAATGGATGGAACTTTTGACTTAAAGTGATTCTAAAGGCTGTAATTTAAAAAAAAAAACAACAAACATGTTATACTTACCTGCTCTGTGCAATGGTTTTTCACAGAGCAGCCCCAATCTTTCTTTTTTGCTCTCCCGCTGGCAGTCCAGGCTCCTCACCCCTGCCGAGTGCCCCCAATAGTAAGCCCCTTGCTATGGGGGCACTCAAGCAGGTTTGCTGCTGAGCCCCATTCCAGTGAATGGACATTGTTCATTCACACACAGAGTGCTGCTCCGCCCTGTCCCACACCCCGCTCTCTCTTCAGTGGCTCACTTGCTGTGATTGACGGAAGCAGGAGCCAATGGCTCCCACTGCTGTGTGAGCCAATAAGGAGAAAGAGACCCAGGAATGCCACGGCTCTCATGCACATCGCTGGATCAAGATGATGCTCAGGTATTAGGGAGGGCTGAGGGGGAGCTGCACCCGGAAGAATGCATTAAGGTAAAGAGTCTTCTGCCTTTAGAACCACTTTAATTAGCATAAACTGAAGCTTTCCCCTTGATGTGCAGCTGCAGGCAACAGGTGATTATTCTTAGCAAACGTATAGTTGTCTGGGTGACTTGTGATGAGGGAGCCAGGCCTAGGCTTTATTGTGCAAACAGAGCAGAATATATATATATATATATTTCCAAGTGGGAGTCTTCTGCCGGCTTCGGTGGGGCCCTTGGTGTTGTTGACGTGCTTGATGAGGGTTAGCAATCCTGCACACAGTGAGATGCAAGGCATATATTGGTATGTTTTTGTGCTGGTCAGCAAACTGAGTCAAGTGTAGGCTAAAGCTGTAAGCAGGCAATTGGCCCATCAGGATTATAGGTAAATAGAGGTTTCTAACAGAGTTTTGGGGAATGTGAATATGACTTAGCGCTCTTCACAGTGTATGCAGTATCAGCAATAGAACAATAGTGGGTCAATGACTCGCTCACCAGCTCCATGGGATCAGTTGGACAGATTGTGGTCATGGTGGAGGGGCCCCTCTCATGAAAAGTGTAGATCTTTCTGAAGTGACTTGACAGTAATGCAGGAGGACCATCAAAGTAGACTGATGATGCAGGATCAGGGTGCAGGATCCCTTGGCAGATACGTATCCATCATGCCAGACCATCAGGTATGAGTGTGATTGGCCCCAAATGTATTCTGCAGCAGGACAACCACCCCAAACATACAGTCAATGTTATTAAGAACTATCTTCAGTGTAAGGAAAAACAAGGAATCCTGGAAGTGATGGTTTGGCCCCCATAGAGTCCTAATCTCAATATCATGGAGTCTGCCTGGGATTACATGGAGACTGAAGGATCTGAAGCAGCCTACATCCACAGAAGATGTGTGGTAAGTTCTCCAAGATGTTTGAAACAACTTGATAAAAAAGCATGAGCAACCAAATGCTGTGACTCCTGCGCTGGACGATGAGCTCCACAATGTCAGTAACCTCATATGGAGTACTTTTTGGGAATGCAAACCTTGCTGCCCTCAACGAACCAGGGAAATCCAAAGGAGCTTAAATAGTAGTAATTCACAAAAGAATAAAATGAAAGGCACATCACAAAAAAGACAGCATGGTCCAATCTCCCTATATGGTGACTGTGGGCCAGCAATGGGCAAACTACGGCCCGGCGGATCTTTTAATCCGGCCCGCGGAGCGTGATACTGTCAGGATGGCGGTCAGGATGTGTGTAGGCGGGGCAGCGTGACGAACGCGAGGGGAGCTAGGCTCCTCTCACAGTCCGCCCTGAAGACCGGTGTAGCATGAAAATCTGTCTCCTATGAGGATCTGTCCCCTTCGACGTATCTGCGCATGTGCCGGAGATCACCAATCGGCTGCTAATGCCTGAAACTGGCACATGCGCAGATACGTCGAGGGGGACAGATCCTCATAGGAGACAGATTTTCATGCTACACCAGAACGGCGCGGGAACACGGCGAGAAAAACGCGCGGAACAAAGGTAAGTGAATTGACACAGGGGGGACTTAATATGGGGGATGAATTACTATATGGGGGATGAATTACTATATGGGGGATGAATTACTATGGGGGATGAATTACTATAGGGGGGATGAATTACTATATGGGGGATGAAATACTATATGGGGGATGAATTACTATGGGGGATGAATTACTATATGGGGGATGAATTACTATATGGGGGATGAATTACTATGGGGGATGAATTACTATATGGGGGATGAATTACTATGGGGGATGAATTACTATATGGGGGATGAATTACTATGAGGGATGAATTACTATATGGGGGATGAATTACTATGGGGGACGAATTACTATATGGGGGATGAATTACTATGGGGGATGAATTACTATGGGGGATGAATTACTATATGGGGGATGAATTACTATGGGGGATGAATTACTATATGGGGGATGAATTACTATGGGGGATGAATTACTATATGGGGGATGAATTACTATATGGGGGATGAATTACTATATGGGGGATGAATTACTATGGGGGATGAATTACTATATGGGGGATGAATTACTATGGGGGATGAATTACTATATGGGGGATTAATTACTATGCTTACTATGGGGGAATATTACTATACTTACTATGGATGACACATACACATCATTCATCTACTCTTGGTCCGGCCCCCGGGTCCAATATATGAACCCATTGCGGCCCTCAAGTCAAAAAGTTTGCCCACCCCTGCTGTAGGCCATCAAATGATTGACGCTTTTCGGCTCTGAGGAAGAGGTTCTGCCTCGAAACGCCTCAGCCATTTGGAGGCCTACAGTCCCCCAACAGCCACCATCTAGGGAGATTGGACCAGGCTGTCTTTTTTTGTGATGTGCCTTTGATTTTATGCTTTTGTAAGTATACTACTTTTTATTCAATAAATCTCATTTTTAGAAGGTTTGGAACTACCTACCTGAGGAGTTCCTTCAAAACCTGTGTGCTAGTCTATCTAGAAGAATTGATGCTGGTTTGAAGGCAAAGGGTGGGCACACCAAACGGATTTGATTTTGATTTCTCTTCTATTCATTTACTTTCCATTTTGTTAATTGATAAAAAAATAAGCTATTAACACTTCTATTTCTGAAAGCATTCTTAATTTACAGCATTTTTTCACAACTGCCTAGAACGTTTGCAATTTATATATACTGTATATACACACATATTTGTATATATATATCAGAATGTTGCAGCCAACATCTGGGTACAGAGTATGACCTTTAGCGGTGAGATGATAAATGCTGGAGCTCTGGAGAGTATATGCTATTCTTCACCTGTCAGTAGAAAACCGCCCTCACACGGCAATATCTCTGTATAAATGTCAGTGGCAGAACTATGACAAGTATCGGGGGATGTCACGGATTACAGATAGGGTTCCCCTCTCTGGGGGGATTGGATTTGACAGGCACAGCTATGTCTGATGGGCAGCTCTGGAGCTAAGACATAATCCTCCCAGCCAAATTTCAGACATTTATCTTTCTGTATGAATCACTGTGCAAAACACTGCATAATAAAGCGTCATTTTGGAATTACAATTGCATAACAAAGTATTACAATTATTTAGTCTGACTTCAGCCTAATGCATTTTTTTAAAGCGGAGTTCCACCCAAATTTTAAAGTTTGTCTTCCTGTCTTTGTTCCTGCTGCTCCATCAATGTTTGGCACCTTTTTTTTTTTTCTCAGTGTTTTCATACTTTCATTTCTCCTGAAGTGCTTTACTTCCTATGTACCTCGCCGTCGTGAAGGTACGTCATATCCACCCGCCCATTAATTCCTGGGATATATGTGCCATCAATCCCAGGAATCAATGGGTATCTCCTCCTCTACGATATTTCCAAACCAGAAATGATGCGACGCCAAGCGGAGACAAGCGCCATTCTTAAATAGGAAAACCTTTCCATATATATACACTGTATATTTGTAGAGATAGCGGGAGATAAATGAAGAGTTGTGCCCAGTGGATATAAATGTAAATCTATTGGCGCAATGCCAGGCGGAGACAAGAGCCATTCTTAAATAGGAAAACATTTGCATATATATATATATATATATATATATATATATCAGGGTCGGACTGGCAACTCATGAGGCCCCCGGGCAATAGGGGATCATGGGGCCCCTGTGTCCTCACCTACACTCAAACTGTACCCAAAACAGCCTATGAAAGGTACCAGGGGAATCTCATGGGGTCCCCCTACTGACCCCGGGCCCTCGGGCAGTGCCCGAGTGCCAGAATGGTCAGTCCGCCCCTGATATATATATTTGTAGAGATAGCGGGAGATAAATGTAGAGTTGTGCCCAGTGGATACCAATGTAAATCTATTGGCGCGATGCCAGGCGGAGACAAGCGCCATTCTTAAATAGGAAAATCATTCCATATATATATATATATATATATATATATATATATATATATCTATCAGGGGCGGACTGGCAACTCATGAGGACCCAGAACAATAGGGGATCATGGGGCCCCTGTGTCCTCGCCCACACTCAAACCACACCCACAACAGCCTATGAAAGGTACCAGGGGCATCTCATGGGGCCCCCTACTGACCCCGGGCTCTCAGGCAGTGCCCGAGCGCCAGAATGGTCAGTGCGCCCCTGATATATATATTTGTAGAGATAGCGGGAGATAAATGTAGAGTTGTGCCCAGTGGATATAAATGTAAATCTATTGACACAACGCCAGGCAGAGACAAGCGCCATTTTTAAATAGGGAAATCTTTCCATATATATATATATATATTTGTAGAGATAGCAGGAGATAAATGTAGAGTTGTGCCCAGTGGATATAAATGTAAATCTATTGATGAATACACATCGATAGTACTGCACCTAAAGAAAAGAGTGGAAGGCTAGTTTGTGTCCAGGTTGCTGCAATGATTGATGGTTGTCATAGCAATGGGGCAGGAACTTCCACCAGCGGCGCCAATGCTATGGCAGCCTTCAATGCAACGAATGTGCGACACCTTCTTCACACTGTGCAGGCGCATGATCGGGAGGTGTGTGCTGGGTAGCCAGCAGCACCATTTACCAGAAGAATGTCCAAACGGGATTCAGATGCCCACACTCCTGATGGAACCTTGCAGAATCAGAAGGTCCAGTAAGTAACTTTTTTTTAAAAAGGAACACAAAGAATTACAGGTACAGTTTATCCCAAATTGCATGGCATAAGCTGTCACTATCCCGGGGGTTCTTTAAAAAAAAAAAAGAAAGAAAGACTCCGCTTTAAGTGTTAATTGCCCTGCACATGTTATAAAAGAAAACCCAAGCAGCTAGACATGAAATTCAGACTAAATTTTCATTATTTGAATTTCCAAACTACAACAGTAACTAATTTAAATGAATTCGAAAAAAAGAAACTAACTGTTGGCTGAAATAACAAATTATTTGAATTTAAATCGAATTAGAAAACAACATTGAATTCTAAAACAAATTTGAAATATAAACATATTGCTGAATATTGCTGATTTCCTTCAAAGACTGTGTGTTTTAGAAATTTGAATTTCAAAGAGAATAGAATAAAACATAATAGAATAGAAAGGAATAGACTATAATATAAAATAAAAGAATATAATAAAATAGAAAAACTATAGCCATCTTTTGAAATTTGAATTTCGAATAGAATGAAATAGAATTAAATAGAATACAGCCATCCCCTGAAATTTGGAATCTAAAAAGAATATAATAGAATAGAACAGAATAGAAAGGAATAGAGTAAAACAGAACAGAATAGAAGAGAATAGAAAAAAAAGGGACAGAATAGAAAATAATAGAATAGAATAGAGTTAACAAAAAATAACAGTCTTGTAATATTGAATTTCAAATAGAATATAACCAGCTATTCTTCACAATGATTTTGGATTGATTCAATATTTATGATTCGAATTCCATTCAAATACTTTGAATCCATTGGAAAAATTCAATGCGGTCAAAGACAAATATAGAAACTAAACTAAATGAATATCATTACGAAAGCAACAAAATGAAAATTTCCCCCTGGTATATGATGTGCGGTGTAGTTTCGTACTGCAGCATATCCCCAGAAAAAATGGATCCTGTCCACACTCTCTGACCATCATTTCCTCTATTAGGTCTGCAGTCTCTGACAGTCCTCTAAAGCATTACAAATATTAATCCCTGGCCTTATGGGCACTTATACCCCCTTCCTGCCCAGGCCAATTTTCAGCTTTCAGCGCTGTTGCACTTTGAATGACAATTGTGTGGTTATGCAACACTGCACCCATATTAAAATGTTATCCTTTTTTTACACAAATAGTGCTTTCCTTTGGTGGTATGTAGTCACCGCTGGGTGTTTTATTTTTTGCGCTATAAACAAAAAAGGGCAAAAAATGTGAAAAAAAAAGTTTTTCTTTGTATCTATTATAACATTTTGCAAACAGGTTTTTCTCCTTCACTGATATGCGTTGATGAGGCTGCACTGATAGGCAGCACTGATGGGCATGGATAGGCAGCACTGATGGGCATGGATAGGCAGCACTGATGGGCATTGATAGGAGGCACTGATAGGTGGCATAGATAGGTGGCACTGATGAGCTGGCACTGATGATGCTACACTGATAGATGGCACTGGTGGGCAGCACTGATGGGCAGCACTGGTGGGCAGCACTGGTGGGCAGCACTGATGGGTGGCACTGCTGGGCACAGGTGGGTAGCACTGCTGGGCACAGGAGGGTGGCACTGCAGGGCAAAGGTTGGTGGCACTGCTGAGTGGAACAGTTGAGTGGCACTGATGGGCACAGGTGGGTGGCTCTGATGGGCATGGTGGGTGGCACTGCAGGGCATGTGGGTGGCACTGATGGGCACGGTGGGTGGCACTGCAGGGCATGTGGGTGGCACTGATGGGCACGGGTGGGTGGCACTGATGGGTTCAGGTGGGCGGCACTGCCCGGAACAGGTAGGTGGCACAGGTGGGCAGCACTGCTGGGCACTGATCATCAGGGCACTGATCATCAGTGCCCTGATGATCAGTGCCGATCCCTTCACTGACAACTGTGACAGCGTGAGGAAAGTGCAGCCGAGAACCGCCAACTGTATTTACCCGGTGATCTACTGTGTCATTGGACACAGCTGATCACGTGGTAAAAGGCAGCCATGATTGGCCGTTTATCGTACCCCATGATCAGTTGTGTCTGTAGGACACAGCGATCACCGACGGCGCCAGGTGCGCGCCACTGGGGGCAAGCAGGGGGGCGGGTTCTGTAATGACGTCCATGTATGTCGTCCCAGGATTCCACAAACGCGCTGTAGCCATTCTTCGACTATAGCGTGGTTGGGAACTGGTTAAACATTATGAGATTGATTTTCAAAGGCTAGGTTCACACCCCTGCATGTTGCAATTGATTAATTTCTGGCGCATTTTGCATTATTTGAACATGTTTTTAATGTGTTTTTTTCATGTTTTTGATTAATTTTTGTTTTTTTGCAATAGAAAAGTAGTAAAAATCAAAAAATGTGGCGCTACTCATATAACTTAAAAAATACTAATCAAAAAAATATATTATTTTAAAATATATATAACACATACAATACACCTCGTGAGATGAATATACATATAATAATCAAATGGTCATAGTGATCAGAAAATATATATTAAACTAATATCATAAAAAACATAGTGTATAAATACTGTGTATTAACATTTGATTAGTATATGTATATTCATCTCACGAGGTGTATTGTATGTGTTATATATATTTTAAAATAATATATTTTTTTGATTAGTATTTTTTAAGTTTTATGAGTAGCGCCACATTTTTTGATTTTTATTTCTTTAGATCATGGGTATTTGATGTAGTGTTGGCGGCTTCTCTCTTAAGTTGATTGAATACAAATTTTTTTGGTGTTTAGTAGTGTGGGAGGTTCACACCATCCCTGTTAGTTCACATTATTTTTCATATTCAGTAGCGCAGGAGGTTCACACCATTCTTAATAGAAAAGTAGTACCTTTAAAGCCACTTTGATGCAACTTTGGATGGGTGTGACTTTGATGCAACTTTGGATGGGTGTGACTTTGATGCAACTTTGGATGGATGTGACTTTGATGCAACTTTGGATGGGTGCGACTTTGATGTAATCTTCTTTTTTTTTTTGCTATTAGGAAATCCTCTTGTTGGCCCTGGTGCCATTGGATGGGGAATTGACAGCGCTTATTAGAAAATAACTGTAATTAGAAATGTACGTGATATTCTCCCACACAGCTCACACAATAGCAAATTGCTATTTAGCAACATATGCGGGATTATTACCGAGGCAAAACACGGCAAGCACAAAGCAGACTTGTCACAACAGCTTTTCAGGTGACTGTTTACTTGTTACATTGTGACAAGTCTGTGATTCCATCATCCTTCATCTCTCCCGCAGGAAGGGGACATTCCATTATTACCAATGAGAAGCTCTCTATTTATAATCCTAAATACTTGTCATTTTATTTCACTATTTAAGCACCGTCATTTTTGATGCATAGCAGAGGATGCATGGTAGTCTCTATCCTCAGGGCTCAACCGTATGCAGGGGCGGACTGACCATTTGGAAACTCGAGCACTACCCGAGGGCCCGGGGTCAGTAGGGGGCCCCATGAGATGCCCCTGGTACCTTTTTCATAGGCTTTTTTGAGTTTGGGCAAGGACACAGGGGTCCCATGATCCCCTATTGTCCGGGGGCCCCATGAGTTGTCAGTCCGCCCCTGACCGTATGTACCACCATGGCACAAGTCACATGATGGACCGCACGGAAGCGAAATGGTTAGCAATCTGGTCTTGCCGATGCTGGAGTATCGGGTTCAGTTTGGTTTTCTTGTATTGTATTTATTTATTATAGGCATTCATACAGTGACATCAATTTATACTGTGCTTTACATGCTGTATATTTGTATGAACAAACAAAACCAGAGCTCACATTTTCATGCAGACTAAGATAACTGAAAATGTTATTCGTAGAGGTGCAGCCCTTAAAGATTGGGAAATCTTGATACTGGTGAACAAAAGCAAAACGGCGCACTCTCTCTCTCTCTTTGTGCAATAACGTAATAAAGCAAGAATGTATTATAAAGCATAAAAATGCATACTCACAAACCAAAGGGGGATAAAAACAGACAAGAATAGTCCATAATAACAGTCCAAAGTGACGATAGACCCTTAATAAGGTAAGCTAATGCGTTTCGGGAGACAATCTCTCTTCATCAGAGCTAAAAGATCTTGCCGATGCTGGAGTACCGGGTTCAGTTTAGTTTTCTTGTATTATATTTATTTATTATAGGCATTCATACAGTGACATCAATTTATACTGTGCTTTACATGCTGTATATTTGTATCAGTCTCTGCCCTGAAGAAGCTTACAATCTAAAGTCCTTATCTCACATGCACATATACCAGAGTTTCTCAACCATTTTTCAGTCACGGCACCCTTTACAATTCTGCACAATCTTGAGGCACCCCATTCTAAAATGTAAAACACTAAACTAATAGTTTTACATAGTACAGGACTTCCATACATGAAGGACACCCAACACTAGAGGTGATTTACTCTTCCAATGCAAATACACCTTTGTACACTTGTACTAACTAGCAGGGGTGGACTGGGCCAGGGGGCAATTGTCCCCCAGGCCACTCTGATGCCCTGTAAAAGGCCACACAGCTTCCATCACAGACATGTCTGAAGGCTTCCTGGTGAAGAGGAGTAAAAAGTCCCCGTTGGTGTCCTACTGAATGTGGGATGAGGACGAGGACAGAGCGCAAACTGCCCCCCGGGTATGGATGGTGTACGCTGTGTCCGAGCAGAGGCCAGCTCTATGCCCCACCAGAAGCTCTCCTCCCCTGGAAAGCCCTGACCAGGCCACCCCGGCTCCCCACTGCAGCTCCCGGCCACCCCTGCCGGCCAGTTTGCAAACCCAGAGTCGGTGCAGCAGGTGCTGTCCAGCCTGACCCACCCAGTGAGCAGAGACTACCTGAAGCGGAGCTTCAGCCTGGGATGTGGGTTGGGAAGAGGAAGAGCAGAAGAGGGGCCTAGTCACTGCATCATGGGCCTCTGGATTGTACTTGCCCCCTGGGCCAAAAGTTGCCAGTCAGCCCCTGATGACTAGTATTCCAATGTTTCTCTTATCAGTTTTTGTTTTGAGAGTGGCAAACAAGGATGCTGTGAAGGCACCCAATGTCCTCCTTATCAACCAATGACGTCATTGGTTTTAGGATGCCGGAAATTAGAAAGTTGTAATGGTGCACAATGAAAACCTGTGGCTCTTTGTAGATAAAGGATAGGCTTGATCCACCTGCTGGCTTGTATACAATTTGGGGGCAATTTTAGGCATTTTGCCAAGGCGCCCATGAGAAAACTTGAAGGCACCCCAAGGCGCCTGAGCACCATGGTTGAAAAAGGTTGACATATACACATAGTAAGGCCAACTAACCTACCAGCATGTCTTTGGGGTTTGAGAGGAAACCTACACAGGTACAGGGAGAACATGCAAACTCCATGTACATACTGTAGTGTCCTGGCAAATTCAAAACCAAGGACCCCAGTGTTGCATGGCAGAACTGCTAACCACCATGGTTGGGGTTGATTTACTAAATGCAAGTAGACTGTAATAGTAATTGCCCCAGTAGACGAGTGGTTTCCCTACTGATGGGTTGTTAGAGAATGCAAGACACAGTGGGGTAGATTTACTTAAGGCAAAAAAATTTTGCACTTTGCAAGGGTATTTGCCCCAGAGCTTAGTAAATGAGGTGAAGCATCACTTCGCAAAGACTATCCAATCACATGCAAGGAAAACATTTTTTTTTCCTTGCATGTGACTGGATACTCTTTGCAAACTGAAGCTTCAACCTCATTTACTAAGCTCTGGAGTGTGACTGTGCAGAGTGATACTGCACTTAAAAAGTGCACAGCCTGTTTTCTTTTAGTAAATCAACCCCACATCTCCTAAATGTGTTCTTGTATTGTCACCCTGTCACCTGAGTCCCTGATAGACACCAGAAGTGGCACACATTACACAAACATGGTCCACTGTTGTCACTTTCAAGACGACAGTCCAGAGCAGTGGTCCCCAAATTGCGGCCCGGGGGCCAGATGCAGCCCATTGCTTGCTGTTATCCGGCCTTTGGGGTACTATTCCTCCCTCCGACATTAGCAATGGACATAATTCCTTCCACTTACACCAATAATGGGGCGCTTTTCCTCCTACTTACACCAATAATAGGACACTATTCCTCCTAATGACTCCAATAATAGGGCACTATTACTTCCACTGACATCAATGATGGGGCACTATTCCTCTCACTGACACCAATGGTGGGGCACTATTCCTCCCACTGACACCAATAATAGGGCACTATTATTCCCACTGACACCACTGATGGGGCACTATTCCTCCCACTGACACCAATAATAGGGCACTATTATTCCCACTGACACCACTGATGGGGCACTATTCCTCCCACTGATACCAATGATGGAGCACTATTCCTCCCACTGACACCAATGATGGGGCACTAATCCTCCCACTGATACCAATGATGGGGCACTATTCCTCCCACTGACACCAATGATGGGGCACTATTCCTCCCACTGACACCAATGATGGGGCACTATTCCTCCCACTTATACCAATGATGGGGCACTATTCCTCCAACTGACACCAATAATAGGGCACTATTATTCCCACTGACACCATTGATGGGGCACTATTCCTCCAACTGACACCAATAATAGGGCACTATTATTCCCACTGACACCATTGATGGGGCACTATTCCTCCCACTGACACCAATGATGGGGCATTATTCCTCTCACTGACACCAATGATGGGGCATTGTTACAGAGAGGACATTTTCTACTCCCACTGGCAACAGTCCGGCCCTTCTAAAGTCTGGGGGATAGTAAACTGGCCCTTTGTTTAGAAAGTTTGGAGACCCCTGCTCCAGAGCAACGATGTGCAACCAATGCTTCACCAAGTGCATGGATACAAGAAGTGGTTGAAATAGGCTGAAGGAGAGCTGCAGCACCAAGAGCCAAAAAAACAGCAGTGTGTAAAAAAAAACAAAACATGGCAATTTTTTATGATACACAGAACTTCAGCAAACTGAATGTCATCCAGATGGAGTTTAGATCTATTTTAAACCTTTTTCGGCGATGTGATGTGTTTCTAGGTATAGACGCACCTCCAAAGTGCTGCCCTTGAATTTCATGCCGCTCCATACAAATGACTTCATCAACACGAGCCTCACAGTGAGAAAGGTCTGCCTGACAGCATGGAAAAATAAGCAATATCATTTTTGCATCACCGCTGAGAGTATTCCTGGCACGTCTCCAAATGAAAAGCTTCCCTAACGGCAGTGCGGAATTTATGAAGTGCTAGATTTTTGAAACTCCTTAATTAATTGAATGCGAAGCTCCAGCCAAAGAGCTAAATACACAGTTGAAATACACTTATGTAATCTTCTTTACCTGCCCAAATATTTGTAATTCTGTTTATGTAGGCTTCTGAGTCGGATGACCCTGCCATACAGTATAGCCAGGGGGAAAAGGGGAGCGGCCAATCACTGCGGCAGCTTATTGTGTCACTTGTCTGCTTCTTACATTATGAAGAAGCATCATTACAATGCCGAAATTCTCCCTGTGCTCTGCCCCTCCTATGAGGTGACCATACACCTCCCCTTGAAAGCCCCCAGTGCCTAAAACATAGTAGATTGATAGCATTGTACAATGCGCTTAGGCCTAGATTACACTTGTGATTGGGGGAGATAAAAAGAGGCGGTTGAGCTGTGTTTTCAACACCCCCCCTAAGATGGAAAGGTAGCCATATTAGCCCCTCTCTTGTGTTTGGTGGGCAGCATCACCCACCATAATGACTGGTTCAGCTGAATGCAGCTGCACTCCATCCAGGTGCATTGGACCAGTACATACTGAGGATAGGCCACTGACCCAAGCTGTAGGCTGGATAAAGGCGTGTAGCGGGCCATATGTGACCCACAAGCCATACTTTGGAGGTCCCTGCCCTAGACTTGCATTATTCTGGATGGTGGGAGCTGGTTGTTATATTATCTAAGGTCAGGCAATAAGGATTTGCTTTATCATTTTTCTAGGGCAGTGTTCTCCAAACTGTGGCTCGGGGGCAAGATGCGCCCCTTTGCTTGCTTTTAATCGGCCCCTGGGGCAATATTTCATCCGCTGACGCCAACAATGGGGCACAATTCCACCTCCACTGACACCAGCAAAGGGGCACAGTTCCTTTCAATGACACCGATGGGACACAATTCCTCCCAGAGACACCAATGATGGGGCACATTTCCTCCAAGTGACACCAACGATGTGGCATGATTCTTTCCAATGACTCTAACAATGTGGCACAGTTCCTCTCACTAACACCAAAGATGGGGCAGTATTTACTCCAACGGTTGCCAGGACATTTTCTACTCTCATTGGCTTGGAAAGTTTGGAGACCCCTGCTCTAGGAGCTGCACCAACATTTACTGGATAGCCATTAGGGGGTATATGCTTCTGACTGATAGTGGTGCGAGATATTCAGGCTTGGGAAGCATCCTAATTGGATGTCTCATATTGATACAGAACTAAACACATATTAAAGGACCTGTGTTCTGGCTTGGAGCGTTGTCTTGTGGCAGCACCCAAATATTGAGTTCACCTTTAAGCTTTAACATTTTTAAAAGCATCTGTTTGCAGAACCAGGTCATCAGCTCACTTCCTCCCCCTCATTTCCTGTGGAACAATTTGTTCCAGTCTAGCAGCTGACACCCTAACTTTCAGTTGCTGATATTTTATCTAAATGTGAAACCACAAAGGCTATATCCTGAACTGTTCAGAATGTATTTTAAAGGTACAAAAAGTAAAGAGGAAATATATGCATTGTGACTTAATTGTTGATATATACACCATGTAAGATGCTTTTCAAGGCACTTAGCTTGCAGACACGAGTCTGGCTAGATCAACCAGCTGGTAAATAAAAAGCTTGTTTTCCTCAAGTTCGTGTCCGGAGTTTTCCTGGAATTCCCAAAGTTGCCATTACAGTCTGACAGTGCTATCCCTATCTAATTGCTCCACCAGAGATACAGTTGAGGAGTGAATGTAGCCACTCTAAGAAAGGAGGTGTGTTAGAGGCCTATCACCAGATAAAAGTGAAGGAATAGGCTTGAAAAAAGAAGAAAACGAATGCAGCCACCACATCCATTGATCAGTAAACTACAGTTCATGACGTTTTTGTATTTTTTGGGTTTAGTTACACTTTAAGTCTGCTCTAAATGCTTACGTCTGCTCTGGACTCCTCAACTCTGTAACTAAATGATTCAACTCGGATGCAGATTTCTAATTCATTTTACTTAGTAAAAAAAAGATTAAATGTAATTAAACTCCGGGAGCCATGTCTTATTAGGCTTCTCATTTGAGAGGATATGCACACTAAAGATGCTGACATTATATTCTGCAAATTGGCTATAATCGTAATCAGCTGCCAACAGAGAGTAAAGGGTCAGCCCACCAAGATTTTAGCTAAAGTAGATCTAAACTCCATCACTAAAACAAAAGTAGTCTAAGCCCGGGTTCACATATGTGCGGTTCGTTATATCGCATGCGATTCGCACAGGAACCGCACCGCATTCCTGTTCAAATCACATGCGATTTGTATGTGGTGCAATTGGAGCCATACATTTTGTATGTGATAAAAAGATTTTAGTGAGCGCTACCGCAGGACGCAAAGAGAGTATATATATATATATATACACATACATATATATATATACATATATATATATATACACACATATACACACACATAGATACACATACACATATGTATATAAACACAATGAATACAATGAATAATGTAGATAAGCAGCTGATACACCAAAAAGGCAACCAAGAAAAACCTCCGATAGTATATATATATTCGAGTAAGTTGGTGCAGCGCTAAATGGTAATATATATTTTTTTATATTTTAATATACACAATGCCATGCCATTTCAAACAGATGTGGATAAATGATATCACCTTAAGGTGATTAATCGTGATATAATTAGTTCAATACAATTGTGTGGATCATACAGAGATCACAAATCCAAGTGTGTGGACGTCCTGATCCGGGAGTGACAACAGGTGCAAGCCAAACGAATGGATGAAAAACGCACTCACCAGATGTGCGTTTTAAATGCACAATAATAAATCCTGCGTCATCAGGCTATAGATAGGTCATCAGGTCTCGGGTCAGGTTACCGTGCGAATCACCATCCCAGCTCCACAGAAAAGGTCACCAGAAACTGCTACTAGGTAATCACCATCAGGGTCATCTTTCCTCCAAATGGGCACTGGTCCAGCTGACTTTGAGGGCCTGAAAAGTCAGCTGGACCAGTGCCCATTTGGAGGAAAGATGACCCTGATGGTGATACCTAGTAGCGGTTTCTGGTGACCTTTTCTGTGGAGCTGGGATGGTGATTCGCACGGTAACCTGACCCGAGACCTGATGACCTATCTATAGCCTGATGACGCAGGATTTATTATTGTGCATTTAAAATGCACATCTGGTGAGTGCGTTTTTCATCCATTCGTTTGGCTTGCACCTGTTGTCACTCCCGGATCAGGACGTCCACACACTTGGATTTGTGATCTCTGTATGATCCACACAATTGTATTGAACTAATTATATCACGATTAATCACCTTAAGGCAGCGGTTCTCAACCTGGGGGTCGCGACCCCTTTGGGGGTCGAACGACACTTTCCCAGGGGTCGCCTAAGACCATCGGAAAACACATATTTCCGATGGCCTTATGAACCGAGACACCGCTCCTCTGTCCGTCTCCAGGTGTGGGCGGGATGACATGCAGTCCCTGTCATCCGGACACACCCCCGGGATCAATCCTCGTCGGTGATTGGCCGCCGGAACTGTAGCTCAGGAGAGGCACACAGGCGGCCAATCACCGGCGAGGAGGTGGAGCTTGGAAAGGAGGAGCCGAGCGGCACTGCGAAGATCGAGCGAGTGAAGAGGAGGAGAGCGGCCGGAGAAGGAAGACATCTGACCGGTAAGTGTCTGTACCATGGGAGAGGGAGGGAGCAAGCGAGCCCAGGCTGGAGCAGGGGTCAGCAAGGTAAGTATCATTGGTGTCAGTGGGAGGAATAGTGCCCAATCATTGGTGTCACTAATACCAATGATGGGGCACTATTCCTCCCCCCACTGACACCAACGATGGGGCACTATTCCTCCCACTGATACCAACGATGGGGCACTATTCCTCCCACTGGCACCAACGATGGGGCACTATACTTCCCACTGATACCAACGATGGGGCACTATTCCTCCCACTGACACCAATGTTGGGGCACTATTCCTCCCACTGACACCAATGATGGGGCACTATTCCCCCCACTGACACCAAGGATGGGGCACTATTCCTCCCCCCACTGACACCAAGGATGGGGCACTATTTCTCCCCCCACTGACACCAACGATGGGGCACTATTCCTCCCACTGACACCAATGATGGGGCACTATTCCTCCCCCCACTGACACCAACGATGGGGCACTATTCCTCCCACTGACACCAACGATGGGGCACTATTCCTCCCACTGATACCAACGATGGGGCACTATTCCTCCCACTGACACCAACGATGGGACACTATTCCTCCCCCTGACACCAACGATGGGGCACTATTCCTCCCACTGACACCAACGATGGGGCACTATTCCTCCCACTGACACCAACGATGGGGCACTATTCCTCCCACTGATACCAACGATGGGGCACTATTCCTCCCACTGATACCAACGATGGGGCACTATTCTTCCCACTGACACCAATGATGGGGCACTATTCCCCCCACTGACACCAATGATGGGGCACTATTCCCCCCACTGACACCAATGATGGGGCACTATTCCCCCCACTGACACCAATGATGGGGCACTATTCCCCCCACTGACACCAATGATGGGGCACTATTCCCCCCACTGACACCTATGATGGGGCACTATTCCTCCCACTGACACCAATGATGGGGCACTATTCCTCCCACTGACACCAATGATGGGGCACTATTCCTCCCACTGACACCAATGATGGGGCACTATTCCTCCCACTGACACCAATGATGGGGCACTATTCCTCCCACTGACACCAATGATGGGGCACTATTCCTACCACTGATACCAATGATGGGGCACTATTCCTCCCATTGACATCAGTGATGGGACACTATTCCTCCCACTGACACCAATGACGTGGCACTATTCCTCCCACTGATACCAATGATGGGGCAGTATTCCTCCCATTGACATCAGTGATGGGACACTATTCCTCCCACTGACACCAATGACGTGGCACTACTCCTCCCACTGCAAAATTACAGTTATGAAGTAGCAACAAAAATAATTTTATGGTTGGGGGTCACCACAACATGAGGAACTGTATTAAGGGGTCGCGGCATTAGAAAGGTTGAGAACCACTGCCTTAAGGTGATATCATTTATCCACATCTGTTTGAAATGGCATGGCATTGTGTATATTAAAATATAAAAAAATATATATTACCATTTAGCGCTGCACCAACTTACTCGAATATATACATACATTTTGTATGGCTCTAATCGTACTGCACCCGCAACAAAAAGGTGCAGGACCCTTTTTTGGGTCCTCACTAGAATCGTACAGCATGGGTATTTACACCTATGCGATCCGATTCTGCACATCGCACCGAGTTTTGTGGACCGCTTTCGGGGTGTTGTTAACTTAACATACACACCCACAGCGGTTCGCATGAACGGGGTGCGATTCTGATGGGGTGCGGAATTTGCACAGAAAACGCTGCAAATTCCGCACCGCATCAGTGTGAACCAGGGCTAAATCTTTTAAAATCTGCAACATTTATTAGAAGAATACCCGATGATCCTGCCACGAAATCTATTCTGTACAGAGAACTGAGACTGTGGACATGTTACAAGAATAGTTGGAGACTGAGAACCTGCTACAGGAACCAGTCAGAAATGTGTGACATATATTCTGGACTGCTAGAGATCGCTCCCATTGCAGCCCCTGTTTACCAATCAATAGCTGCACATTTGTAGACTCTACAGCCCCCTTAGAAATAATTAGCACAGCATTAGATTCCTTAATTATTATTACAGGTATTGGTTGGTTCTGGTCAGCTCAGTGGATTGCTTTAAAAAAGTCCTGGATTCTTAGATACACAGAATATAACTGGATACTAACATTTATAGGTAAAGTTGATCCAGGGAATATCCGATTGCCTCTCGGGGGATCAGGAAGGATTTTTTTCCCCTGCAGGAGCAAATTGGATCATGTTTTGCTGGGTTTTTGCCTTCCTCTGGATCAACTGTAGGTGTAGGATTATCACTTTTTTTTGATGGTTGAACTGGATGGACTTTTGTCTTTTTTCAGCCAGATTAACTATGTAACTATGTATTTTATGGAGTGCCGACAACTTACGCATCGCTTTGCAGACATTTTGTACATTCACATCAGTCCCCGCCCTCAAGGAGCGTACAATCTAACTCACATTCATACCTACACATACTAGGGCCAATTTACCTACCAGCATGTCTTTGGAGTGTGGGAGGAAACCGGAGTACCCACAGGAAGAACGTGCAAACTGCAGGCAGGTTGAGCCATGGTTGAGATTCGAACCAACAACCCCAAAACTGCTAGGCGGAAGTGTTACCCATTTAGCCATTGTGCTTCCTATGCCTACATCATCATGTATCTAGTTGCGGAGTGAAAGGCACTGCTGCCTCTGACTGCTTGAAGGAGGGGAGTGTGGACTTTCAAGGCACCCATTGACCAACATTATATAAAATAATTATACATAAAGTTGGTCAATAGGTGCCTTGACAGTCTATACTTTTTCTATCCTTCTTTTGCATGTTCTAAATTTTGGATGTGGCACTATACCCTGAGCTGAATAAAATAATCCTTTACATACATTGCTTGGCTGGCAAGATCTGGAGTGAGATGGGAGGAGAGAGGGAAAAGAGAGAGAGGGAGAAAGAGAATGGGAAGGGAGAGAGAGGGAGAAAGAGAGAGGGAAGGGAGAGAGAGGGAGAAAGAGAGAGGAAAGAGTGAGGGAGAGGGAAGAGAGAGAGAGAGGGAAGAGAGAGAGGGAAGAGAGAGAGGGGGGAAGAGAGAGAGAGGAAATAGAGATAGAGGGAAGAGAGAGGGGGGGAGGGAAGAGAGAGAGGGAGAAAGAGGGAAGGGAGAGAAAGGGAAGGGAGAGAGAGGGAAGGAAGAGAGAGGGAAGAGAGAGACAGAGGGAGAAAGAGAGAGGGAAGGGAGAGAGAGGGGAGGGAGAGGAGAGAGAGGGGGTAGAGATAGAGGGAAGAGGGGGAGGTAGAAAGAGAGAGCGAAGGGAGATAGGGGGAAGAGAGAGAGAATAGAGAGAGGGAAGATAGGGGGGAGAGGGAAGAGAGAGGGAAGGGAGAGAGGGAAGAGAGAAGGAGGGAAGAGAGGGGGGGAGAGAGGGAAGAGAGAGAGGGGAGAGAGAGGGGGGAGAGAGAGGGGGGGGAGAGAGGGGGGGGGAGAGAGGGAAGAGAGAGAGAGAGGGAAGAGAGAGGGGGGAAGAGAGAGGGAAGAGAGGCAGGGAAGAGAGAGGGGGGAAAGAGAGGGGGGTGATAAAGGGAAGATAGAGAGAGGAGAGAGAAAGGGAAGAGAGAGATAGAGAAAGAGGGAAGAGAGGGGGTGGAGGGGGGAGAGGGGGGAGAGAGGGGGAAGGCAAAGAGGGGGAAGAGAAAGTGAAAAGAGAGAGAGAGAGAAGAGAGAGAGGAAGAAAGAGGGAAGGGAGAGGGGGACAGAGAGAGGGAAGAGAGTGAGTGAAGAGAGAGGGAGAGGGAAGAGAAAGTGAAGGAAGAGAGGGGGGGAGGGAAGGGAGAGAGAGAGGGAATAGAGAGAGAGAGAGAGAGGGAAGAGAGAGAGAGAAGAGAGAGGGGGGAGAAGGGGAAGAGAGAGAAGAGAGAGGGAAGAGAGAGAGAAGGGAGGGAGGGAAGGAAGAGAGGGAAGAGAGAGAGGGGGGGAGAGAGAGAGGGAGAAAGAGAGAGGGAAGGGAAAGAGAGGGAAGAGAGAGGGGGACGAGAAAGAGGCAGAAAGAGAGAGACACGGGAGAGAGAGGGAAGAGATATAGAGGAAAGAGAGAGGGAAGAGAGAGAGAGGGAAGAGAGAGAGGGAGGGAGAAAGAGAGAGGGAAGAGAGAGAAAGGGAAGAGAGAGAGAGGGGGAGAAGGGGGAGAGAGCGAGGGAAAAGAGTGAGGGGGAAAGAGAGAGAGAGAGGGAAGAGAGAGAAGGAAAAGAGGGAGAGGGGGAAGAGAGAGAGGGAAGAGAGAGAGAGAGGGAAGAGAAAGAAAGGGAGAGAGAATTATATATACATACACACACTTATTGAACTCTCTCATTGGGGAGTGGGTGGGGTGGGGGGTGCAAAATTTTTGTGTTGCCTAAGGCAGTACAAATTCTAAATACACCACTGGTCCCACCGTATTATAGTAACTACAGTAACCCCCGTGAGAAAGAAGCCGGCTTTACTCATGAGTCATTTATTTAAAATATACTACAACCCCTTTCGTTATTTAGACGCGGGATTTTTTCGCCCCCCCGGCAGGATATGAATATCTGCAGAATGAGAAACGTCCGGGAGACAGGATGGCAATCCGTGACGTTTCTGCGCCGATGATGAAGCTGTCTCGGCATCTGTTCAGTAAATAAACAGAAACTTGTCACCCAGGTCACGTCCGGTGTCATAAATATAATGAGGAGGAATCTACGGGGAGCCAATGATATATTACAAGCACCGAGAGGCCTAATAAACCTACAAGGAGGAACGGTGGAATAAAAACATCTACCTTCATACAAGATGGATGGGGAGTCATGTCCTGTTTACAAAGAAATAGTGTTCTACATAGACAGGGTGACATTTCCCCATAATGTAACAAGTAACAAGAAATAAAAAAAAATTAAATGTATATAAATGCTCATTGCCTTCCGCTACCCCGCCTTCCTGTATGCTGCCTTCTGAACCCACAATGGCCACAACCCATGATTTAGACCGGGGTCCCCACACTTTTCAGTACGAGGGTCACCTCATATATTATACAAATACTTATATTCCGGGTCCAAAAAAAATCTGCTTTAAATCCGAATAAATAAAATATAAGCACGTAAATACTTTTTTCTTGATTATTTCTTTGTAATCAACATGATATGATTTAGAACAAAGCAAATGAATGTCAGTGTCCCTATCAGAGTTCCTGTTACATCGGGGTCCCCATCAGATTCCCCCTTACATCATGGTCCCCATAAGAGTCCCCATCACATCAGTATCTCCATGAAAGTGCCCCCTTATATCAGGGTCCCCAGCAGATTCCTCCATCACATCTTGGTCCCCAGCAGAGTCCCCTGTTATATCCAGATCTCCATCAAAGTCCCCCTTTACATTATGGCCCCCATCAGAGTCCCACCTTACATCATGGTCCCCATCAAAGCCCCCCCTCCTTACATCCAGGTCCCTAACAACCCCCCCATTAAATCATGGTCCCCATCATAGTCCCCCCTTACCTCATGGTCCCCATCAACCCCCCCCCCCCATTACATCCAGGTCCCATCAAAAAACCCCATTAAATCATGGTCCCCATCAGAGTCCCCCCTTACATCTTGGTCTCCATCATAGTCCCCCTTTACATCAGGATCCCCATCAGACTCCCCCCTTACATCCAGGTTCCCATCAGAGCCCCTCCTTACATCAGGGTCTGAATTAGAGTCCCTCCTTACATCAGGGTTCCCATCAGAGTCCCTACTTACGTTATGGTCCCCAGGAAAGCACTCCCCTTGCAGCATCGTCCCCATCAGAGTCCCTCCTTACATCAGGCTCCCCATTAGGGTCCCAGCTTACATCTGGGTCCCCATCAGAGTCCCTACTTACATCAGGATCCCCATCAGAAACCCCCTTTAAATCAGGGTCCCCATCAGAGTCCCCCTTTACACCTGGGTCCCCATCAGAGTCCCCCTTTACACCTGGGTCCCCATCAGAGTTTCTCCTTACATCAGAGTCCCCATTAGAGTCCCACCTTACATCCGGGTCCTCATCAGATTCCCTCCTTATATCAGGGTCCCCATCAGAGCCGACTGGTGTAGCAGTGATCAGGGATACTGACTGGTGACAGTATGTAAAATAAAAATAATTTAATAATTTTTTTAGTTCATTTTTTTTACTTTTTTTAAAATTGTTTTACTATTCTTTTTTTCATGTCTTCACCAGAGTAGTTCAGTATCACCATAGGGGGGGGGGATCAGCAGTAAAGTGATGATGACTGTGATTGGCTGTCACATGATCATGAGCCAGTCCCGCTGCCTACCGATCTTTAGTCTGGACCGAGAGCTGTCTTTGACAGCTCAGTCTCTCTGGGAGCACACAGTGAGCGCACAGAATCAGCACAGAAGCATCGGCCACCCAGTGGTGCATATGTATGGTGTGTGGGTGTTAAAGCCCATCCTTTTTGCGCTGCACATATGTGGTACCCAGGTGACAACAGGTTAAAGGCCAACTCCAGCCAAAACTTTCTTTTCAGCCTTGGTCAAAATTGGGGGCGGGGTAACTACTCTGTTTGACGTATTTCCGGTCCATTTGCTGTACGTCTGACGTCACTTCCGGTGAGTGGAGCGCACGCCGAGCGGTGCGTTCCAGCGGCCATTTTGTGGGATTCGTGTTGAATATTGGTTAAGTCTCTGCCTCATCTGGCTGCATTGATGTGGGAACCCTGGAGGATTTGCTGGCTGTGATTATCTGGCTGTCTTGGGCCCAATAAATGTGCTTTTATTATTCATTTGAAATGTGAGTGGCCTGGAGTTTGTTCAATATAGGATCAGAATGATCTTGGCAATATTACACTATGTAAGTTTTTTTCTCTGAGAACACGGTGGAGGAAGCGAGGAGACCACGGTGAGGACCTGAAAGAGGATCCTATCTTTGGGAGGCTAATTTTGAGTGGATGGAAAGAGGGCGTGGGATTCCCTATTAAAATCCCAAAGGCTCTACATTCACCTTAATCTGGTGAGTGCATTTGATGTTGGTGTGCACGGGTGAAAGGTGGAAGGCTAAGAATTTGATTTGGAGGTCTTTATTTTGCACCACAAGGGACTTTTAATGAGTTTTTTGACACAAATATGTACTAAGTGATATGGGGTTTTGATATTTTGTTATTTAATAATATCTATTTTGTGCTGTTTATTTTTCACATTTCACTTGTTTGTGTATTCACAATTTTTGTACAGCAGCAATTTAGAAGAGTGATTTATTTATTCATTTATTTGATCTTGATTGGCGCAGGGATATATATTTTCTTTTAACTACTCTGTTAACTGTGAAAGAATGGATGCCGCTCTAAACCGACTCTGGGAGTCAGACACTGGAGACTTGTAGGATGGCCTTAGCCACATTTTTGGCCCTTGCCTACGGTGTGTCTCTTTTTACGTCCAGCTTGGAGCGGCACCAACAGGCTCTCTCCATGGCCTACACTGTTAACTTTGCCTCTCTATGACTCAGTTGGGGAGATTTCTCCTTACTTCCTTTACCTATGACAACAAAAACTGAGGGACTTGGTGGTTGTCGTTGGGACAGGAAGACACAGACACAGTTACATGCATTAGATTGAATGAAGAATGTGCAGTGAAGGTGGTTTTTGGTGGTATTAAAGGGTGCAATGGCTCCTAAGAGATGATGGGAGCTCATTCCAACTGACCTGTGCTTGTGTGAAAAAAACGGGCCTAATTGTTTTTACTTTTTCACAGAAAATTAAAAACAGTAATAAAGAAAAAAACATTTAAAAAATGGAAACCAGAAGTTTAGGCAGATATAATGCAGCTTTCTACTAATGAATGCATTCATTCATTTATTTATTAAAATGTACGTTTAAATGCAAGGACCTAAATTTGGCCTGGCATCATTCTCTTATCAGTCTCTTTCAGTCCCCTGTACAGCAAGGCTGGAGTGAGAAAGGAAGAAGCAGCACAAGGAGACAATTGGGTTGATTTATTAAAACTGGAGCGTGCAAAATCTGGTGCAGCTGTACATAGAAACCAATCAGCTTTCAGTTTTTTTTTGTCAAAGCTTAATTGACCAAGCTGCAGTCAGAAGCTGATTGGCTACCCATGCATAGCTGCACCAAATTGTGCACTCTTAAGTTTTAGTAAATAAGCCCAAATGAGTTCATGTGCTAAGAAGAAGCTTGCTGATAGGAGGAAAGAGCAGAGTGAAAGAGAGATGAGCCAAAATAATAAGTGTTGCGCTTCTTGTCAAAATAATAAATATAATCTCTACGTGAATATTAAACACAAAATTCTACATGCCAAACCATACATAAAATAGTGAAAAATATAAGTAATAAATAGTAGCTCTTGCTGAATAGTAAACCTCAAACCCAAATCAATATGTGATCAGAACCCATCCACAACACTGCCCCTAGCTACATCGCCAACCTCATCCGCAAATATCGCCCAAATCACCCACTCCGCTCCTCCCAAGATATCTTCCTCTCTAGCTCCCCCATCACCTCCTCCCACGCTCACCTCCAGAGCCTCTCCCATCCTCTGGAACTTCCTACCACAGCATGGTCAGCCCCCACCCTGTCTGCCTTTAGGCGATCTTTGAAAACTCACTTCTTCAGGGAAGCCTACCCCACCTCCACCTAAGAACTGTATTTGAATCACCTCCACCAGATCATCCCCCACAGCTTTTGTATCACCTCCCCCTTTCCTTTAGATTGTAAGCTCCACGAGCCGGGTCATCCTATTCCTTCTGTACTGAAATGTATTGTAATTGTACTGTCTCCCTTATATTGTAAAGCGCTGCGCAAACTGTTGGCGCTATATAAATCCTGTATTATAATAACCCTCAAAACAGTCATCAATATTTTCATATAAGGATAACGTCTCTCTATAATCAATATTAGGACCATGAAATGGATAGAAGTCTTCTTAGTGATAGTAAAGTGATTTCCTGCTGGTAAGTGCTCCCAAAGTCCTGATGCTGTAAATCCTTTACTATGCACCACCACACATGCTGGATGGGTGGACTCTCACCCAGGGGCGGATTGACCATTTTTAAACTCGGGCACTGCCCGAGGGCCCGGGGTCAGTAGGGGGCCCCATGAGATGCCCCTGGTACCTTTTTCATAGGCTTTTTTGAGTTTGGGCAAAGACACAGGAGCCCCATGATCCCCAATTGCCCGGGGGCCCCATGAGTTGTCAGTCCACCCCTGCTCTCACCTTAAGGCATTGACCTATAGCTATATGCACATTGCTAGTCCTTTCCTCTTCGGGCAGATGTCCCTCTGGCCTCCGGCTTCCTCCTCCTCCCTAAACAGATCAGGGCTCTCAGTCTCCTCCGACCTCCATTGTGTCACTGTGCCACTTTAGCACTCTAAATATAACTCAGATGCACAAATAGACTGCCATAGTGTAGTACTGAAACATCATCAATGCTTTATTCAAATTGCACTATCAATAAAATGAACAATAAAAGCAAATAGTACAAATGTCACGATTGTTTCAGCATTTACCCTCGCCACCGGCAACCCGGATCCTACGTCACCTGGCTCCTCCCCATGCGTATCGTCACTCAGTCATGTGACTTCATCAGGGGGTTGCGTAGATAGAAGTTTCACTTTATTTTTGCTCATATTACTTTATTTTGGCAGCGCACAATTATCGCTCTTTTTTTTATTTGAAAGAGAGATGAGCTCATCGCTGTGCTGTGTCTCCTTTCACTGTTTTTTCACAGTATGGGGTGGCTTCAGAGAAGGTGGGTTGAATGATTCTGGCCAACAGACTAAAGACATCTAGTGGCAGAAAAAAGTACTGTAGTTCAAATCTCTGGATTGAAGGTGAATACTGCAGGAAAAGCTGGGTTATTTTATATTTTGTGGGCTCAGAGAAGGTGGGTTGAATGATGCTGGCCAACAGACTAAAGACATCTAGTGGCAGAAAAAAGTATTGCAGTTCAAATCTCTGGATTGAAGGTGAATACTGCAGGAAAAGCTGGCTTTGTTATTTTATATTTTGACGGGCTTTTTATTTTTATCTTGCTATTTTTTCGTCTGAAGTTTAACAATTAAATACACATTTAAAAAAACACCTAAGAAGAAATGTGAAAAACACTAAGTTACCCTACATATGGTTCCCGCAAAAAAGCTCAGCATCTAACATAATAATCTAAAATGTGTGGATCTGGAGACTGGGGGTTAAAGAGACACTTCTTTGTGTGATCGGAGGTGCGATAGCAGCTTTCATTCTGCAAACCGAACCAGCCTCATATGATAATTGCCATCATTAGATTCCACTTCCTTTCATCTCTGGATAACTGGAACCGGTGACTGTTTCCTGGCCGTGGTTGGTGTCACGTTGCCTATTCATGGCAGAGTACCAGTGTCTCCTGATAGTCCACCCCTAGAGGAAGGTCTATTCATCCATCCACGCTCCCTTGCTATCATCCCGCTGAAGAATTCCAGCCTAAGTTCAGGTGTTGGATGGTATCGGAGCTTCAATGACATCAATGCCCCCCATGTGCTCATTCTTGGTGAATGGCCACAGGCATTGTCAGATGGAGAAGGTCACATGCTCCCCCATATCCGAAATCTCCATTTCGTTAAAGCAGGGGTCCCCAAACCATGGCCTAGGGGCCACATCCAGCTCGCTATAGGATTTTATCCGGTCCATAGCTAGGGTCAGTAGCATATTCTTAATGTGCACAGATTGAGGATTTAGACCCGCTTGGTCTCCCAGCTCCCGCCTTGTAACCTTACAGTGGTATGGGTGACTCTGATGGGGACACTGATGTAGGGGAGACTTTTATGGGGTCCTTTTTTACAGGGGGACTCTGATGGGGGCCCTTTTGCAAGGGGAGACTCTGATGGCAACCTTGATGTAATGGAGACTTTGATGGGGACCTTTTCATAAGGGGGGACGCTGATGAGGGCCCTTTTGTAAGGGAGGACTCTGATGGGGACCCTTTCATAAGGGGGGACGCTGATGAGGGCCCTTTTGTAAGGGAGGACTCTGATGGGGATCCTGATGTAAGGAGGAACTCTGATGAGGACCCTGTTGTGAGAAGGGGCTCTTATGTAAGGGAGACTCTTATTGGGGACCTATTTGTAAGGGTGGAGACCTTGATGTAAGAGGCACTCTGATGGGGACTCTGTTGTAAGGGGAGACTCTGATGAGGACTGTGATTTCAGGAGGAACTCTGATGAGGATTCTGATGTAAGGTAGGACTCTGATGAGGACTAATCTAATGGAGACTCTGATAGGGACTCTGATGTAAGGAGGTACTCTAAAGGGGAATCTGATGTAAAGAGGGATTCTGAAGGAGACCCTGATGTAAGGAGGAATGCTTATGAGGACCTTAATATGAGGGGGGACTCTGAAGAGGACTCTGATGTAAGAGAGGCTCTGGTAGGGACCCTGATGTAAGGGTGGACTCTGATGGGGGCACTGGTGTAAGGGGGGGACCAGGGGCGGACTGACAACTCATGGGGCCCGTGGGCAATAGGGGATCATGGGGCCCCTGTGTCCTTGCCCAAACTCAAAAAAGCCTATGAAAAAGGTACCAGGGACATCTCATGGGGCCCCCTACTGACTCCGGGTCCTAGGGCAGTACCCGAGTTTCCAAATGGTCAGTCCGCCCCTGGGGGGGACTCTAAAGTAAAAGGGGACTCTGAGGAGGACTCTGATGTAAGGGAGACTCTCATAGGGACCCTAATATAAGTAGGGACTCTGATGGGGGGACCCTGATCATAAAATTGATTTTCTTTTGGCCTGCAAATATTTGTAAAATATACAATGTGTCCCTTGTAGTGAAATGTTTGAAAGGCCCTCCACAGCAGAGCAAGGGCCCCAACAGTGCAGGAAGGTGGTGAATGACAGGAGTATACTTTGCCGGTTGGGCTGCTATGATACATGGAATGGGTAAAGTGACAGGGTCTCTTTAATGTTCTGCATTTCCTAGCTCTGCGTTGGCGGCTTTGCTAATTTAGCCAAGGTGAAAATTGGATTTGCATCAGAAGAAAGAAGCGCCTGACCGCATGTGCCAGGGTGACACTCCCTCCTGTGATCGGGGGTGCGATAGCAGCTTTCATTCTGCAAACCTAACGAGCCTCATCTGATAATTGTCATCATTAGATTCCACTTCTTTTTATCTCCGCTGCTGGAGCCGGTACAGAAAGGGACTGTTTCCCGGCCGCGGTTGGGACCCTCCATTAGTAGCTGACCCCGAGAGCCTTCACAATGGGAAGCCGCCTATGAAAGCCTACAGGGAGGTATTCATGATTAACCTAATAATGGTAATAGGAGGAAAGGAATAGGAGTCTTGTTTTCTATGTGGAAATGGACTCCGGTATATCCGTCTTTGCCACCGGCACCATAGCACTTGGGTCCAGCCTCGGCACCAGGACTCCCTGTCAAGGCAAATAATAAAAAAAAAAGCAGTACAGCCCTGCAATACATGCACATTTCACCTGTTTTCCCCTGGGGGGCCCAGGCAACTGGACGAATCGGATGTTGGCAAGGAGGGTGATTGGCATGGCTGTGGGAAATTACTGGAACTGATCCCCTATATGGCTCTCTCTGCGACAGCTGAAAGCCGGCTTCTTCTCCTCTCTCTCCCGCTGGCTTTCAGCTGCTGCAAAGACAGCCATAAAGGGGATCGGTTCCAGTAATTGCCCTTCTGCCGTACCCATCACCCTTCCTATGCACCATATGTTCCCCCCCCTGCTGCACAGGCCCCCATGTGTGCCCACCCCTGCTGGTTTCTCTCCTTTCCACAGGCGACTGCAAGCACACAATAGAATCCTTCAGAATAAAGAGTGGGGGAATAGACCAGTAGATATGTCATGTTTACTAGCTCCTTCCTTTCCTGAAAGGTCACAATGAGTGATTAGTACTAATCACTCACTGTGTTCATTCATAACTGAAGCATAGTAAGCTTTGTTGTTTGTTTGTTTGTTTGTTTTTGGGGGGGGCCCTGTCAGGTTGGCAGTATGGGGCCCTGTGGTTTCTAACAGCAGCCCTGCCTGCAGGTACAGAACACTACCAGCTGATCTGCAAGAAATACACCTAGCTCCCAATTTCCAAATGTAGGCTGACAAGACACAGAATTTTTGTAGACTGAGTGGTGTCAGCCCTGCCCAATTGTCATTTGTTAAATTACTCCAATCCTCCCCCCTATCCTTTTCTGCACAATGTAGACACTACAGGGATTATTTACTAAAACTGGAGAGTGCAAAATTTGGTGCAGCTCTGCATAGAAACCAATCAGCTTCCAGGTTTTATTGTAAAGCCTAATTGAACAAGCTGAAGCTAGAAGGTGATTGGCTACCATGCAGAGCTGCACCAGATTCTGAGTGCTCCAATTTTAGTAAATCCCCCCTCATGTTACTCTGTAGTCCAAGCTAAGAATTAGGAAGGCCAGTTAAACTGCTTGACATAACACATGACAAAGGGAACCTTAGAACTTCTGACATGATCAATAGAAACCCTGATTGGATGATTTCTCCTCTATTCCTGCACTGGAAACAACCCCAAATTTGGGATTATCTTTCACTCTTGGTGATGATGGTAAACAGGACAAACAGAGAGGGTGAATTTGCCTAATGGGGACACAGACAGCAATAAAAACTGGCAGGGGATCTAATCCATCACCACTATATGAAACGAAAAAACAAATTAAAATTTTGCCTTTAGTTATACTTTAAAGTGGTTGTAAACCTCAGACATGAGATGTGAACAAAGCATATCCCTCTATAGTGTGCACGTGTCTCAATCCAGAGCAACAAGTGTCATTTCTGTCTATTGCCTTCTTCCTCTGCTATCTGCATGAATCACTTCTGAGAAGTTTTACTGACACCAAGAAAAAAAATGGTCACAGGGGACGGACCTCCAGCAGATTGACATCTTCAGCTCTAATCCTGTGAGCTCTCCTCACTGATGTAACTTCAGCTCCCCGCCCCTTGCTTTTCAGAGACCCTGTGTAAATTCTGCATGTTGAAGGGGTGTAGGGTACAAACGGCTGTGGATAAACAGGTACAACTTATGTAGGAGGATTTGCTTCATTTCTCTGTATCACCTGAGACCAGTCACTGCACAGGACATATGTAAGGGTTTACAACCACTTTAATAAATACATAGTAAATGTTCTTGTAAACCTGCCTGGAATTCAGTTTTAACTTTCCAGCTTCAGGTTCTTTCCAAAAAATGTTTTGGAAAAGAAATACTATACTTGTTATACAGCGAATATAAAACGTCTACACACCCCTTTTAAAATGTCAAGTATATGTAATGTAAAAAATGAGATCGATAAATCATTTCACTTTTTCCACTTAAGGTGACCTATAAACTGTACAACTCAATTGAAAAACAAACTGAAATCTTTTAGGGGGGGGAAGTAAACATAAAAAACTAAAATAATGTGCTTGCATAAGTGTTCACACCCTCTTATAACTGGGGATGTGTTCAGAATGAAGCAATCACATTTAAAATCATGTTAAATAGGAGTCAGTACACACCTGCCATCATCTAAAGTGCCTCTGATTCACCCCAAATAAAGTTCAGCTGTTCTAGTGGGCCTTTCCTGACATTTTCTTAGTCGCATCCTACAGCAAAAGCCATGCCCCGCAGACAGCTTCCAAAGCATCAGAGAGATCTCATTGTGAAAAGGTATCGGTCAGGGGATGGGTACGAAAGAATTTCCAAGGCATTAGATATACCATGGAACACAGTGAAGACAGTCATCATCAAGTGGAGAAAATATGGTGCAACAGTGACATCACCAAGAATTGGACGTCCCTCCAAAATTGATGAAAAGACAAGAAGAAAATGGTTCTTGGAGGCGGCCAAGAGGCCTACAGCAACATTAAAGGAGCTTCAGGAATATCTGGCAAGTACTGTCTGTGTGGTACATATGACAACAATCTCCGTATTCTTCATATGTCTGGGCTATGGGGTAGTGGGGTAAGACGGAAGACTTTCTTATGAAGAAAAACACCCAAGCCTGGATAAATTTAGCAAAAACACATCGGAAGCCTCCCAAAAGCATGTGGAAAAATGTGTTCTGGTCTGATGAAACCAAGGCTGAACTTTCTCGCCATAATTCCAAAAGATATATTTGGCGCAAAAACAACACTGCACATCACCAAAAGAACACCATACCCACTGTGAAGCATGGTGGTGGAAGTATCATGCTCTGGGGCTGGCTTCAGCTGGAATTGGGGCCTTAGTCAAGCTAGAGGGAATTATGAACAGTTCCAAATACCAGTCAATATTGGCACAAAACCTTCAGGCTTCTGTTAGAAAGCTGAACATGAAGAGGAACTTCATCTCTCAGCATGACAACAACCCAAAGCATACATCCAAATCAACAAAGGAATGGCTTCACCAGAAGAAGAGGAAAGTTTTGGAATTGCCCAGCCAGAGCTCAGACCTGAATCCAATCAAAAATCTGTGGGGTGATCTGAAGAGGGCTGTGCACAGGAGATGTCCTTGCAATATGATGGATTTGGGGTGTTTATGCAAATATTGCCAAGTCAAGATGTGCCATGCTGATAGACTCCTCCCCAAAAAGACTGAGTGCTGGAATCACATCAAAAGGGGCTTCAACAAAGGATTAGTGTGAGGGTGTGCACACTTATGCAACCATATTATTTTAGTTTTTTTTATTTTTACTTCCCTCCATCTAAAAGATTTCAGTTTGTTGTTCAGCTGAGTTGTACAGTTAAAGGTGTCATATTAAAGGTGGAAAGAAATCGGAAATAATTTATCATTGTCTCATTTTTTTACATCACAGAAACCTGACATTTTAACAGGGGTGTGTAGACTTTCTATATCCACTGTATATGCGACTTATTAGGGGGTGTGTTTATAACAAATTTGCAGCCATCGTGAATAACCACCATAATGTGTCCAATATGTGTATTCCTTTGTTCTTCAGCTCTATCTAGTACCCACAGTGTGGTATTTTCCTGATTGAGGTGTTTTAGGAAAATAATACATTATGACCACTAGATGGAGCTGATGATCATCACAAATACACCTAATAGACACATTACAGGAGCTGTTTGAAACTTTGTAAATGTTGAGACATTCGTCATTATTAGACCCCTAAGATTGGTCATTTCTGAGACCCTCCATCACGGTTTGTGCCATTTTAGTCTTAAAGTGTATCTAATGACAAACCTTTTGTTTTAGCATCGGATAGAATGTTTAAGTGAAGTGAAGGTAAATCTAAGATTTTACAGTTGTCACCAGGACAAGATGGGGTCAACCTGTTCCAAGGACAGCTGTTGAAGATGACAATATCCTCTCAAATCCTCTTGTATTTCCAGGGCAGGAAATTAAGGTAAATCTTTCCCATGGAACACAGAAAGCCCAAAAATCCCTAAACTTAAAAAAAAGTGTAAAAAAAGTTTTGTTTTTTTTTCATTTTTGTAATGGCATATATTTTAAAATATAAGTGATTGCTCACGCACACACCTCACAGTTTATTCTTCCCAATAAAATCTGATTTGTCAAATTGAGTGGTAGTCAGTTCCACGTAAATTGCAGGAAGGCCGATTGGTGAAGCAGTTGTGGGGCTTCTGCAGGACTTTACTCCTTTATATAACGAGATCCAATCGCAAACCAAACATGTGCATGAGACTGGTTAGGTATTATCAGGGGCGGACTGACCATTTGGAAACTCGGGCACTGAACGAGGGCCCGGGGTCAGTATGGGGCCCCATGAGATGCCCCTGGTACCTTTTTCATAGGCTTTTTTGAGTTTGGGCAAGGACACAGGGGCCCCATGATCCCCTATTGCCCGGGGGCCCCATGAGTTGTCAGTCCACCCCTGGGTATTATTGTTCTGTCCAGATTTTCACAGTCGATCAGATTCTTTCCACGTCAGAAAGAAGTGAGCGTTGTTTTATTTACAGTCATGTTTCTTTTTTTTTATGACGTGACAGTTGGTGAAATTTTACGGCTGATAAAAAAATCCCATGACCCCTTTCATGCAGCACGCGGGGACCGGCTCCATTCCTTGCTTGTCTGCTTCTTCCATCAACTAAGAGGTATATTTATATCACTGGCAAATTCCCCAGTAAATCTATAATAACAACTTGACCTTCTGACATTTGACCACAATCATTTGGCATTTCTTATCCACATTCACCCTATTTATAAACGTGTTGCCACTATGGATGTGGTTCAATTCATTTATACTGTATTTATTTATTAATATTCTTTTTTTTTATTTATCTATTTTATGTGTTTATTTTTTTTTATTCATTTCTTGCCCACATTCACCCAATTTGTAATAGTCTGGCCACTATGAATGTGTTTAACCACTTGCCCTCCAGAGGATTTACCCCCCTTCCTGACCAGGCAATTCACCAAACTGCAGTAATATCCAGAAAACATTGGAACTAAAGAGGAATTTTTATCCGCAGTATATACAAATTTACTTATTACCACTTGCCCTCCTGAGGATTTACCCCCCTTCCTGACCGTCCTGATACGGTACTGCGTTACTTTAACTGACAATTGCGCAGTCATGCAATGCTGCACCCAAATGAAATTTATGTCCTTTTTTCCCACAAATAAAGTTTCTCTTGGTAGTATTTGATTGCCTGTGCATTTTTTAATTTTTGCACTATAAACAAAAACATACCGACAATTTTGAAAAAAAAAATATTTTTTGGCATTTTGCTATAAAAGATATCCAGTAAAAAATTGTAAAATATCTAATTTCTTCAAAAAGTTTAGTCCAAAATGTATTGTGCTCCATGTCTTTGCTAAAAAAAATCCAAATACGTGTAAATTAATTGGTTTACGTGAAAGGTGTAGCGTCTAAAAATGGTGGTATAGATACTTTTTATTTTTTTTTCAGTTTTACGCTGATCGCTGGGTTCCAGCGGGGAATCTCCGTCTGGGACCCGGTGATTGACATGCATAGCCGGCCATGGTGGTGCAGGTAGGGTCCCTACCCAGAAATGCAAACGTGATTTTGCGCAGCCCTGCCGCCTAGTTCTACTATAGGGTGGCGGGCAAGCGGTTAACGTATTTTATTTATATACTAATATTCATTAATTTTCATGTTTAGGAGATATTCATTTTACCTTCAGGTAAGTTTTATTATAAGCATACCTGCAGGTAAAAATACCAGAAACCAGTTAACTACCACTTTAATATTCATTCATTTTTTATTTATCTATTTTATGTGTTTATTTTATTTTATTCATGTCTTGCCCACATTCACCCTATTTATAATAGTGTAGCCACTATGAATGTGTTCAATGTATTTTATTGTATTTATTTATTAATATTCATTCATTTTTTTATTCATTTATTTTATGGTTTTATGTAATTTTATTCATTGCTAGCACACATTCACCCTGACCACTATTAATGAGTTTAATGTATTTTATTTATTTATTAAGATTCACTCATATTTTTTTATTCATCTATTTTATGTGTTTATTTTATTCATTTCTTGACCACATTCACCCTATTTATAATAGTCTTGCAACTATAAATGTGTTTAATATATTTTATTTATTTATTAATATTCATTCATTTTTTTATTTCGTTATTTTATGTGTTTATTTAATTTAATTCATTTCTTGGTGAATCCACTGCCTCTCAGGTGGGAAATTCAGGTACAATCAGTAAACAGCCTTTAATCTTAAAATAAAAGGACCGACTTCCCAATGGGGAACCACCCAGACCCAATGTAAGAAAGTCACCATACAGACAGTAGTCAAAGTAGTCAAGGCATATATATTCCAAAGAGGGGGCTCTTGATAAGTATCTTCATAAGTAACAAACTCAGTTTACATCAATCCAACCTAGTGTGGCCACTATTAATTTGTTTAATGTATTTTATGTTATTTATTTATTATTGTTCATTATATATTTATTTTACTTTTTCATTTTATGTATTTTATGCATTTATTAAATTGTAATCATTTCATATCATATCATATTCACTCTATTTATAAAAGTGTGACCACTATAAATGAGTTTATTGTATTTTATTTTATTTATTCAATTTTTTTAAGTAACTTATGTATTTTTTTACATTTAGATCTATAATCTATTAATTTTGTACAAGAGTAAAAAAAAACACATACCATTTTATACCTATACATCAGTAAGGCTGCTAAATGAGAACAGTCAAGAAACATTACAAAGTCATGTATCATGTCCAGATAACCATTAACAAGAAATGTTATGAAATGATTTGGTGAAGACAATAATGACATCATGACCTCACATTAACCCATGCTAAGACCTCAAGGTTTGGGGTGCTACATGATCCCCATTAACACAAGGCAGAAAACTATGTAGATATTCACTGAAAGTTTTATTGTGGTGGCCATAATAAATTTTACAGTAAGCTGTCAATGCAGCTTTTTACCCCAGGAGGCAGTTTGCTGGTTGGAGCTTTTCATTCAGTGCTGTATTTGTATGCGCCGTGGTTTTATATATAAAAGCGTGACCATAATGAATGTGTTTAATGTATTTTATTTATTTTTCATTATATTTATCTTTTCGTGTTATGTATTTTATGTTTTTATTTAATTTTATGAATTTCTTGCCCATATTCACCCTATTTATAATAGTGTAACCACTATGAATGAGTTTAATGCATTTCATTGTATTTATGAATGTTTTTTTTTTTTTATGTATTTTATGTGTTTATTTTTTTTTTTATTTCTGGCCCACACTCACCTTATTTATAACAATAGGACCAGTATGTATGTGGACAGCTGCCATGTGTCACTTTCAAGGTGGGTTTTATCCCGTTAGGAAGTTTGCTGGATGGAGCTCTCCGTAGTGCTGAAACCATGTTTTTATATATTAAAGTGTGACCATGATTTATCTGTTAAATGTATTTTGCTTTATTTATTTGCCTTATTATTATTCATTATACATGTATTTTATTTATTAATTTGATGTATTTTATGATTTTATTTAATCATATTAATTTCATACCCACATTTTGCCTATTTATAAAAGTGACACCACTACGAATGAGTTTAACTTTATATTATTTTATTTATTAACTTTTTAAAATATATATTAGGTGTTTATTTCTTTTTTTAATTTCTTGCCCGCATTCCCCTTATTTATAACTGTGTGATCACTATGAATGTGAACAGCTGCTCTATGTCACTTTTACAGTAAGCTATCAAGACAGCTTTTTTAGGGATTCTGTTTAATGGAGCTCTCCATAGTGCTGAAGACAAGTGTATACACAATATTTTATATGTACCGTATTTTTCGCTCCATAAAACGCACCTGACCATAAGACACACCTAGGTTTTAGAGGCGAAAAACAAGAAAAAAAATATTCTGAACCAATGGACTGCAGACATAGTACAGGGAATGACCAGAGACTGCGGACAGTACAGGAGATGACCAGAGACTGCGGACACAGTACAGGAGATGACCAGAGACTGCGGACACAGTACAGGAGATGACCAGAGACTCCGGACACAGTACAGGAGATGACCAGAGACTGCAGACACAGTACAGGAGATGACCAGAGACTCCGGACACGGTACAGGAGATGACCAGAGACTGCGGACACAGTACAGGAGATGACCAGAGACTGCGGACACAGTACAGGAGATGACCAGAGACTGCGGACACTGTACAGAAGATGACCAGAGACTGCGGACACAGTACAGGAGATGACCAGAGACTGCGGACATACTACAGGAGATGACCAGAGACTACGGACACAGTACAGGAGATGACCAGAGACTGCGGACATAGTACAGGAGATGACCAGAGACTGCGGACACAGTACAGGAGATGACCAGAGACTGCGGACACAGTACAGGAGATGACCAGAGACTGCGGACACAGTACAGGGATGGTCAGAGACTGCAGACAAACTAGAGGAGACAGTCAGAGACTGCGGACATAGTACAGGAGATGACCAGAGACTGTGGACACAGTACAGGAGATGATCAGAGACTGCGGACACAGTACAGGAGATGGCCAGAGACTGCGGACACAGTACAGGAGACGACCAGAGACTGCGGACACAGTACAGGAGATGACCAGAGACTGCGGACACAGTACAGGAGATGACCAGAGACTGCGGACACAGTACAGGAGATGACCAGAGACTCCGGACACAGTACAGGAGATGACCAGAGACTGCGGACACTGTACAGAAGATGACCAGAGACTGCGGACACAGTACAGGAGATGACCAGAGACTGCGGACATACTACAGGAGATGACCAGAGACTGCGGACACAGTACAGGAGATGACCAGAGACTGCGGACATAGTACAGGAGATGACCAGAGACTGCAGACACAGTACAGGAGATGACCAGAGACTGCGGACACAGTACAGGAGATGACCAGAGACTGCGGACACAGTACAGGGATGGTCAGAGACTGCAGACAAACTAGAGGAGACAGTCAGAGACTGCGGACATAGTACAGGAGATGACCAGAGACTGCGGACACAGTACAGGAGATGATCAGAGACTGCGGACACAGTACAGGAGATGGCCAGAGACTGCGGACACAGTACAGGAGATGATCAGGGACTGCGGACACAGTACAGGAGATGACCAGAGACTGTGGACATAGTACAGGGAAAATACCAGGGACACAGTACAGATGACCAGAGACTGCAGACAGTGCAGGGAATAACCAGAGACTGCAGACAGTACAGGGGATGACCAGAGACTGCAGACAGTGCAGGGGATGACCAGAGACTGCTGACCTTTGGGGAGGGAGGGGGAGCGGGTACCTGAATTTGACAGGTACCCGCTCCCACTTACGCAGTGTTGTCTTTCCCTCTTCTTCCCGCGCTGGCTTCTGTGACAGCCGGGTGCCCACTGCGCATGCGCGAGAAGCGCTGCGCTTTGTGAATGGCCCGGCGCCTTCTGGGACCTGTCATGTCTCCCAGAAAACACTGGACCATTCACAAAGCGCAGCGCATGCGCAGTGGGCACCCGGCTCTCACAGAAGCTAGCGCGGGAAGACTGTGCAGCGCTGGAGCGAGGAACAGGTAAGGCCTTGCAGGAGAGAACAGCTGATCGGCTGGCCCGGTATTCTGACATGGTGGCGGCAGAAATACCGGACCGGCCGCTCCATAAGACGCACTGATGTTTTCCCCATTTTTTGGGGGGGAAAAAAGTGCGTCTTATGGAGTGAAAAATACGGTATTTTATTTTGTTTATTTCTTAATATTTTGTTATAATATTTATTTTTTATTAATATGTATTATTTAATTTCTTTTTTTTTATGTATTTAATTTTAATAAGTTATGTATTTTAAACTTAAAGTAGAACTGTAGGCAAAACGTTTTTAAAATTTTGGATAGAGTAAGGGAGGGTTAGAACCTTAGTATATTTATTGCCATCTCATTGGGGATATTTACCTTCAATTTCTGTCCCATAGCTAATACAGGAAGTGAGAGAAAATCCCTGCAAATTAAGGGAATCCTTTGGTGCCTCCCAGGTCACCAGAACTAGTGTCTCCATTGGAAAATTTCTCCTCTATTACTTTTCTGGGGAAAACCCAAAATTTGGGGTTTTCTTTTACTTTCACTTTTGATAATAGAGGTAAACAGAATAAATAGAGAGGGTGAATCTCCGTAACGAGAATGCAACAGTAAAAAAACTAATAGATGCCTCTCCACTCTGCCCCAAACTAGTTTAGGTATACTTAAAAAAACCACTTGCCCTCCTGAGGATTTACCCCCCTTCCTGTCCAGGCCATTTTTTGCGATACAGCGCTGCATTATTTTAACTGACAATTGTGCGGTCATGCAATGCTGCACCCAAATTAAATTGATGTCCTTTTTTTCCCCACAAATACAGCTTTCTTTCAGTGGTATTTATCACCTGTGTATTTTTTTTTGCGCTATAAACAAAAAAAGACCGACAATTTAGAAAAAAACACTATTTTTGACTTTTTGCTATAACACATATCCAGTAAAAAAAATTTCAAAAAATCTAATTTCATCATAAATTTAGGCCAAAATGCATTCTGCTACATGTCTTTGCTAAAAAAAAAATCCCAATACATGTAAATTAATTGGTTTACATGAAAGTTATAGCACTTACAAATGATGGTATATATACTGGGATATTTTTTAAAATTTATTTTATACTAGTAATGGCGGCGATCAGCGACTTATAGCGGGGCTGCGGTGGGCATTCTTACTTTGGGAGGGAACTGCCTAACTGACACTGACATCCCCAGTGACACCAATACAGTGATCAGTGCTAATAAAAAGCACTGACACTGGGTAGGAAGGGGTTAACATCTGGGGCGATCAAAGGGTTAACTGTGTGCTGTGTGTGTTTTACTATGTAAGCATGCTGCTTTGTATTGCTCTGCTATGCAGAGCAATACAAAGCAGCATGTTTGTGCTAACAGGGGAGAGATCTTTATTGTTGACATACAGACCTCTCCCATCAGTGTTCCTCAGCGATCACGGGGTACCGGATAGGAATCTCCGGCTGGGACCCGGTGATTGACAGCTGTAGCCGCCAATGGAGGTGCAGGTAGGGTAGCACGCATGCATCTACCTGGAAATGCAAAATCACATATACATACGTGATTTTGCACAGCCCTGCCGCCCTGTAGCAGTATTTCTGCTATAGGGCGGTTGTGAAGCGGTTAAAGCACTGATGCATCCCCCCTTCCGTGTTGATACCAGTCTACATATCTCTTAGCATTGAGGCGGGGTCACTTCTGGGTCACTTTCCCTGGCTACAATAGCTGGGGAGATAGCTGGGGAGAGATGTATTGCATTGCGATCTGCATTGCAATACATCCCGTGGAGCCCAGATATGCAGGGTCTTCCAATATGGAAGAAAAATATATTTGAAATATATTTTAAAAATATTCTTCCCAAATATATTGACTTATATTTGAAATGCTACAAATGCTGAAATGCTACAATTTTGGCCATATTCAATATATTTCAAAATATATATCAATAAATATATATAACTATATACTGCATGTTGAAATGCGTTTTTTATATAGTACAAAATATATGAAAAATATTTTTATAATATATATTATATATTCTTCAGATCTTTTTAACATATAAAAAAGTAATTATAATATATATTTTTACATATATTTGTAAATGCATTCCAAAAATGTAGCTTTGTATTTTTAAAGACATACAGTATATTTGAAATGTATTTAAAAAATATTTTTCATATATTTTGTAATAAAAATGCATTTCAACATGCAGTATATATATATATATATTGAATATGGCCAATATTGTAGCATTTCAAATATATATATTCTTCCATGTGGGTTTTAGACCCTGCATGTCTCATTAGAGATAACCTGTCACCTACTGTTTGTGGACTTTGTGATAATCGTGGTTCTTTGTTTACTAATTCGTTGGTTTCAAATTTCCTGCCATTTTTGCAATTTAACATGTTTTTATTTTACCTCCTCATATACTGCACTTGTGTACTCAGCTTGTTTCCTTGTTTATAATTCAGTGCATTCATGATACTATTCATCAGAAAACTTGTATGTCTAATTTTTGTTGGTCAGTGATCTTGTTTATAACTGTTTCTCTGATGTTGTCTTTTCTATAATAAAATCCATTGTAAAAGAGAACCTGTTACCTAAAAATCGCCTACACATGAAAACAGCTGTCAACTGACGCGTTTCGCCCCCTCCTCCAGGGCATCCCAGACCAACCAACAGTAACACAAAGCATTAATGACTCTTACTTATATTAGGTGTCCACATTTTCTGGTGGGTGAGTGGGCACACGGGAGGGGAGCATTCTATATGCACAGCCATTAAAGGAGCAGCATGGAGAACTCTATGGGACTGCACAGTTGAATGGCATCATTTCTGAATGAAGAAGCACAAGATTTATGGATTTATTGTTATAATTTGATTTAAAGTAATGCTATGGACTGTTGGTTAAGTTGAGATCGCTGTTTATTATTTGAAATAAGTTCACATATCACTACAGACCAGGAAGCACCTACAGCCATATTTGTAATTGATAAACTGCTGTCATGCTGATCCTTGGGCAGAGAATATTGAAGCCACAGGCAGCCAGGCATTAACATTAATAAAAGCAGATCAGAAGTAGTAGCCTCTGTATTTCTGTCCTTACAGGGTTACCTATCATAAGGGAAAAATATAGTCTGCTACTGATGAACTGTTTCTGAAAATGCTAGTTGCTTGGCTGTCATGCTGGTCCTTGGGCAGCACATATTGAGGCCACAGGCAGCCAGGCATTAACATTTTTCAGAAGGAGATTAGCAATGGTGGCCTCTGCATTTCTCTTGCAGGTTTGCCTGTCATAAGATAGATATGTATATACTGTAGTTTGCTATTGATGAACTGTCATGCTGGTCCTCTGGCTTATTTTTTTATTTTGTGGGTCACTGACCAGAAGCTTATGTGCAGCAGGTTAAAGTGGCTGAAAATGTCTGAAATGAAGAATAAACAAAGCATATCCTTTTACAGGGTGTACTAGCCTTGATCTAAAACACCGAGTGTGATTTCTGTCTGCTCTCACATTCATCTGCTATCTTAATGTGTCACTTATGACAGGTTATGCTGACAATACAGAAAGATGGCCCCCCCCCCCTCCAGCACAGATTTGGTGATTGACAGCCTTAGCTGTGCATGTTTCCCTATGAGACTGTTTAGAGATGGGAGGGGGGGGTGTCCATTCCCTCCACTCAGGTCTGTGATTACACTAAGCTCTATGCTGTGCAACATGTGACATCAGATTCCTGCCTCGTGCCTTCAGGAGCTGAGAAATGCTGTGTAAAATGTGTGCTATAGGAGAGTGTAGAGAACAGAGGGTCAGATAAACAGGTACAACTTATATAGGAGGATTTGTTTCATCTCTGTGTATCACCTGGGGCTAGTCATTTCACTGGGTATATATAAGGTTTTACAACCAGTTAAAGCATATGTAAGCCCTCACCTTGTAAAGCAACCCCTTCAGTTTAAAATAGAAATGTTTTCCGCTGCATAAGGAGCTCAGAGAGCTGGGGAAGGAAAACCAGCAGCACACTGATCTTCCTAGTGAAAGGCTGTGCGAGGGGGGGGGTAAGGGCAGGGGGGTGTCAGGACAAGCCTGATCATCAGAGGAGAGCAGGCTGCATTCTCCACATAGACAGAACACTGACCACGCTTTGCTCTCCTGCCTAGCGTGGTCCATTTTTAATAGGAAAGAAGAGGGACTGTCAGGAACATCACAGATTTCACAGAAAGAAAGCAATACAAAGACAGGATACTTGTTCATACAAGTACATGGTACAGCAGGCATATATCAGGAATAGGGAATGTTGGGTTTATGTATTCTTTATGTCAGTTAGCTGCATACTCGGTGTTCCAGAGGCTGGTAAAGCTAGAGGATCAGCATGACAGTCAGGTAACCAGGCTAGGCGTTGCACTCTCAATAGAATTCCTTTTAGCGGAGTGCCTCTTTATACAGCGGTCATAGTCTTAACTCCCCCTGCTATTGAGATGGAGCGGGATAAATTCTCCATGGTTGGTCATGTTTGATTATTGTTCAATTCCAGCTCTTCTCCAACCCCACTCCAAGTATAATTCATATCCCCCGCGTGTCTTGTGACAGATTCGCCATATAAAAGAATCCATTTTTCTAAACGGTGTTTGCAAATGGAACAAACTCTGCAATTTATCCACAATTATGTAAATGGCTTTCATAACAGAGTCGGGGCTGAGAAAGATGAGGGAATAGCTGTATTGAACAAGATACCGATAAATCAATTTGTGCGCCAATTTGTTTGCATCACCAGTCTGCAATGGGAAGAGCAGAAGCTGTAGAGTGACGTCTGGAGATGAATGCCATGTACAGTCCACCATGAGACGGGTCACAGGCTCCCAGACAGTCCCATGGTTAGCAGGAGTTGTCTCAATTTACATGCCCACGTGGGAAAGAGCTTGGTTTAGCAAAATATTGTCTTTTTTTGGATGGAACTTAGATTAATTGAATTAGACTTGGTGGAGCTGATTTACTAAAGCAGGGGTCTCTAAACATTTTAAACAAAGACTGTTGACTGTCCTTAAGGCTTTAGGGGGGCTGTACTGTGGCCAGGGTGAGTAGAAAATGTCCCAGCATCAGTGGGAGTAAACACTGCTCCACCATTGGTTTTTACTGGAAGAATAGTGCCTTGTTGTTGGCTTCAGCAGGAGGAATAGTGAACCGTGGTAGGTATCAAATTGGAGGCATAGTGCCCCATCGATGGTGTCAGTGGGAGGAATAGTGCCCCATCATTGGTCTTAGTAAGAAGAATAGTACCCCATCATTGGTCTTAGTAAGAATAGTGCCCCATCATTGGTCTTAGTAGGAAGAATACTGCCCCATCATTGGTCTTAGTAGGAAGAATAGTGCCCCATCATTGGTCTTAGTAGGAAGAATAGTGCCCCATCATTGGTCTTAGTAGGAAGAATACTGCCCCATCATTGGTCTTAGTAGGAAGAATAGTAGCCCATCATTGGTCTTAGTAGGAAGAATAGTAGCCCATCATTGGTCTTAGTAAGAAGAATAGTGCCCTATCATTGGTCTTAGTAGGAAGAATACTGCCCCATCATTGGTCTTGTAAGAATAGTGCCCCATCATTGGTCTTAGTAGAAAGAATACTGCCCCATCATTGGTCTTAGTAGGAAGAATAGTGCCCCATCATTGGTCTTAGTAGGAAGAATACTGCCCCATCATTGGTCTTAGTAGGAAGAATACTGCCCCATCATTGGTCTTAGTAGGAAGAATAGTGCCCCATCATTGGTCTTAGTAGGAAGAATAGTGCCCCATCATTGGTCTTAGTAGGAAGAATAGTGCCCCATCATTGGTCTTAGTAGGAAGAATAGTGCCCCATCATTGGTCTTAGTAGGAAAAAGAGTAACCCATCGATGGTATCAGTGGGAAGAAGAATGGCCCATTAATGGTGAGAGTGGGAAGAATGGTGCCTCATCATTGGTGTCAGTTGGAACAATAGTGTCCCAAGGGCAAGCAAAGGGCCACAGTTTGGAGACCACTGTACTAAAACAATAGAAAATATTCAGTAGGCAAAGTAAACGACTTAGTGAATAAGTTGAAGCTGTTTTTTTATTTTCTTGGGAGAGTGTATGTGATCAGCACAGGGCCAATCAGCACTGTCCAAACAGAGGTCAGGGGTTCTGCATCTTCCTAGAACAGAAAGAAAACTCCTCCTAAAAGCTTTAACCAGTGCTCTGCTGGACACTGATAGAAGTTACAAGACTGCTATATACTGCTAATGAGAAAAGGTATTTAGCAGTTTATATCTACTAAAATAATTGCACTTCCATGTTGTGTGTACTGTGGGAGACCAAATATAGTGAATGCAGGGTCCGGGGAGACCGGATATAGTGAATACAGGTCCAAGGAGACCAGATATAGTGAATGCAGGGTCCTGGGAGACCAGATATAGTGAATGCAGGGTCCTGGGAGACCAGATATAGTGAATGCAGGGTCTGGGGAGACTGGATATAGTGAATGCAGGGTCTGAGGAGACCAGATATAGTGAATGCAGGGTCTGGGAAGACCAGATATAGTGAATGCAGGGTCCGTGGAGACCAGATATAGTGAATGCAGGGTCCGGGGAGACTGGATATAGTAAATGCAGGGTCTGAGGAGAACAGATATAGTGAATGCAGGGTCTGGGAAGACCGGATATAGTGAATGCAGGGTCCGTGGAGACCAGATATAGTGAATGCAGGGTCCGGGGAGACTAGCTATAGTGAATGCAGGATCCAGGGGAGACCAGATATTGTGAATGCAGGGTCCGGGGAGACCAGATATTGTGAATGCACGGTCCGGGGAGAACAGTCAATGCAGGGTCCAGGGAGACCAGATATAGTGAATGCAGGGTCTGGGGAGACCAGATATAGTGAATGCAGGGTCCGGGGAGACCAGATATAGTGAATGCAGGGTCCTGGGTTTAAAAACACTTTAAGGCTGTAATGAGCTCTTGAGGGTTACAGAAGCACCTTTCAACTTGATTTGTTTCAGGATGATTGCCAAAAGCTCATTATCTAGGAACATGATGTTAGATATTGAGGAATAGAACAACCCTAATGCTCACCCGAATGTTAACTCTAATGCTAACTATGTTCCTTTGATTATCAACAATTTTATGTGATTACCTTTTTGATCACTGAAAATGAATGAAAATGCATGTCAGATCTTAGCAACACTCAGGGCAAATGCCAGGTTCTCCTACAAACTCATCCACCTTCCTTGTGCACCCACCCCATCTGCTTTATTTCTCCATCGGAGCCTTGGGATATAACCCTGTGTAAGCTCCGTGATGGTCAGTGATGAAGATTACACAGGGATAATGACCTGGAGGAGGGAGGAGGTGCATAAACGTTTCCCTCAATGGGCAAAAGTGACAGGTTCTCTTTCAGGGCATTTACTATAGAAATCATGAATGAAAGAAATATTCAACTCAAACAATGGCACGGTGCCCTGTTTACACAATAGCATGGTCCCTAGGTTCAGCCACAATTCCATCTTTTGCATGATAACTAGAGCAGGGTAACGCATGAACAATATGTGGTTAAACCAGACACCTGCTCAATCATCTGGGGACCGCACCTCCTCCCTTAATCCTACTGATAATTGCGCTAGGCCTCATTAATTGACTTAAGCCACATGGGTCTCTGGGGAAGATTATTGTCTTCCTAATCCAGCAAAATATGGCAGACCAGCCTCGGGTACTGTGTAATGACTACATCACAAATGACGCCAAAAGGACACATCTGGGAATATTTTGCACAGCAAAGAAGAGATAGGAAGAGATCTTCTAATACGCAAATGACTGCTTTGGATTCTCACAAGGGTATAACTGTAGATAGACGAATATGCCTTTTAACTTTTTTTGTTCCTGGACAAACTTGATATTAAAGCTAAAACCATACTTTTGGCTACACTGTAGACCAGGGTTTCTCAACTAGGGTTCCTCCAGAGGTTGCTAGGGGTTCCTTGAGCAATGAGCAATGTCCGCCTCTCAGATAAGTTCCCACTGACCCATTGATCTTTTTAGCTATCTGTAAGGGGGCAATTCTTCCCAATGACAAGTGTAAGGAGCATTCTTCCCACTGACCATCACACTAGTGTATCATGAGTTGTAGATATAGCAATTTTCAGCAGGGCTTCCCTGAGACCAGAAAGTTGTCTCAAGGGTTCCTCTGTGTTGAAAAGGTTGAGGAAGTCTGCTGTAGAGATTGGACCATTTCCCAATACCAAAATGACTACACAACACAGAATGTAGCTACCCCAAAAATGACTCCAAGAATGGGAACATTTTTCCAGTGGCTATAAAATAAGATATGAATGTTGTTCCAAAAAAAAAAAAACGTTCAAAATGTTAAAGAAAAGTGAATAATGAAATAAATTGCCTTTTTATGAAGAGGAGAGGAGGAAAGGAGAAGGAAAGAAGCAGAAAGGAAATAGAAAGGGGATAGAGATGAGAGGGGAGGAGAGGAGAGGAGAAAAAGAAAAGGGGAGGAGAGGGGGTGAGATAGAAGAGGTGATCATAGGGGAGGAAAGGAAAAGCAGAAAAATAGCAGAGGAAAGAAGATATAAAAAAAAGAGAGGAGTAGAAAGAAAAGAAGAGAAAAGGGGAGAAGAAGGAAGGGGGGGGGGAGCAGCAGAAGAGCTGAAGGGGAGGGAAGATAGTGGATGATAGAAAAGGGAGAGTGGAGAGAGGAGGAGAAAGAGGAAAAGGGAGGAGAAGAGAGAAGAGAAGAGAGAAGAGGGAGATGACACAATAATAGAAAGGGGAGGAAAAGAGATGAGAAAGGAGGGGGGAGTGGATTGGGGAGGATAGAGAGGACAGGGTTTGAGAAGAGGGGAATGCTGAGGAGAAGAGAGAAAAGAAAAGGGGAAAAGAAGAGATGAGGTAAGAAGAGAGTAGAAGAGAATAGGAGGAGGATTGGGGATGAGATAGAAGAGGGAATGAGGGAGGGGGAAAAAAGCAGAGGAAAATGAGACATAAGAAGAAAGGGGGTGAAAAGAGAGGAAAGGGTGAGAAGGAAGGATAGAGTATCAGAAGAGCTGAGAAGAAAGAGAAAAAGAATATGGGAGGATAGAGAAAGGAGGGAAGTGGGGAGGAATGGAGACAGGAGGAAAATAGAGGAAAGGGGAGAAGAAGAGATGAGGGAAATGACTCAGAAGGAGAAGGGAGAAGAAGGGGAAGACAAAAGAGGGGTGGTGGATGGGGAAGATAGAGAACAGAGGGTAGGAGCCAGGGGTGGACTGACCATTCGGGCATTTGGGCATTACCTGAGGGCCCGGGTCAGTAGGGTGCCAGGTGAGAGGCTCACTGGGCACAATTCACTAAGCGGAATCTTATCGCATCCGGTAGGATACTGCATAGCATTTTTTTTAAAAAAAGTTTGAATTCACCAAAAAATGCTACTAAAATACCGCATGAGTTATTTTATCAAGTCATGTGGTATTTTAGTAGTGAAAGCCATGTGCTAATGTTTCAGCTGTCAGCGGGGTTCCTTACTGACAGCTGAATGTAAAAGAAAGAATTGCCGGCAATTAAAAAAATAATTTAAAAACGGTGTGAGGTCCCCCCTCCATCCATACCAAGCCCATCGGGTCTGGTATGGATTTTGAGGGGAAACCTCACACCATAATTTAAAAAAAAAATGGCATGGGGGTCCCCCCAAAATCCATACCAGACCTTTATCCGAGCATGCAGCCCAGCAGGTCAGGAAAGGGGGGGTATGAGCGAGTGCCCCCCTCCTTAACCATACCAGGCCACATGCCCTCAACATGTTGTGGGGTGCTTTGGGGCTCCCCCCCAAAGCAGCTTGTCCCTATGTTGATGGGGACAAGAGCCTCTTCCCCACAACCCTGGTCTGTGGTTGTGGGGGTCTGCAGGCAGAACCCAACTCCCCCTCTATGTGATTGAGTATGGGGTACATGGTACCGCTACCCAGTCACAAATAAAAAACTGTAGTGTGAAAAAAGACAGGAGACAGTCTTTGACAAGTCCTTTATTAAAAGAAAAAAAATAAAAGAATGTCCCCCGAAGTAGATCCTACGTCAATCACGATGCCCGCTGCCGCCACTACCCGAACAAAGAAAAGAAAAAGGCTCCGCTCCCGACGCTGGCTCTGGCTCTCTGACTGCTCTGCTGGCTTGACAGTTCTTAAATATGTAAGAGGCGTGGCCACCCAGTGACATCATGTGTGTGTCCCCACCTCCTTGTGACATAATTGACCCAGCATGCCCCGGTTGATGATGCCACAAAGGGCGGGGTCAAGCCAGTGGAGCAGTCAGACGGCCGGGTAGTGGCTGCAGCCGGCTTCATGATTGACGTTGGATCTACTTCGGGGGACATTCTTTTATTTTTCTTCTTTTAATAAAGGACTTGTCAAAGACTGTCTCCTGTCTTTTTTTCACACTACACTTTTTTTTGGTGAATAGGTAACAGTGTCATGTACCCCATACTCATTCACATGGGAAGGGGGGTTGGGATCTGCCTGCAGACCCCCACAACCACAGGCCAGGGTTGTGGGGAAGAGGCAGATCAACATGGGGACAAGGTGCTTTGGGCAGGAAACACCCCCCTAAGCACCCCCCCATGTTGAGGGCATGTGGCCTGGTATGGTTCACGAGGGGGCGGGGGAGCTCGCTCCCTCCCCCCTTTTCTGACCTGCCTGGCTGCATGCTCAGATAAGGGTCTGGTATGGATCTTGGGGGGGGACCCCACGCCATTTTTTAAAAATTTTTGGCATGGGGGTTCCCCTCAAAATCCATACCAGACCCGAAGGGCTTGGTATGAATGGAGGGGGGACCCTACAACATTGTTTTATTATTATCTTGATTATTTTTAATGCCCTTTCTATGCATTTGAGCTGCAATAGGTAGGTGGGGTATTGTGTGGGTGTGGCTCGAGTGTAGGCAGAGACACGAGGGCCCCATTATCTCTTATTGCCCGGGGGGCCCCATGAGTTGTCAGTCCGCCCCTGGTAGGAGAAGAGAGACGTATAGAGGAGAGGAGATGGGAGGAGAAGAGATAAAAGGGAAAGAGAAGGAAGAGATAAGAGGAGAGGAGAAGAAGAGAATAGGGGGAGGAGAGAAGGGCCGGAAGTGAGGAGAGGAGGAAAAGAGAAGAGAAGGGGAGGAGTTGAAATAAGAGGAGAGACAAGGAGAAGAGAGATGAGGGAGGCAATAGTGAAGAGGAAGGGAAGAGAAGAGATGAGAAAAGAGGGGAAAGTGAACAGAGGAGGATAGAGAGGACAGGGTAGGAGAAGGAGGGGTGTAGAGGAGAGGAAAGGAGAAGAGATGAGATAAGAAGGAAGGAAAAGGACGAGAGTGGGGGAAGGAGGAAGGAGAAGAGAGATGAGGGAGAGGAGAACTAAAAGACAATAAATGTTGATATGCTCCATGCACAATGTAATATGAACATTCAGCTCATAGTTAAGAAACAGGAGCAATTATAATGGGGCCCCCTAATCTCCGGGCCCCCCCGCACATGCCCTATAATCATACCCGGTCATGGATCTCACAACATTTCCTGTACTACCTATTATGTTATTTTATTAGATACTAGACAAAATTGACTATTTTCTCAGGTATTCATAATTTAACAATTGGATCCCACGGCTGGATGCATATAATTTACTGGTTAATGTTTCCACCAGTGACAATTTAATGTACATAACTGCGTCTACGTTGTTCAGTGGAACTAAATTGTCTGTTATATTTCATTCGATTCTATCTTACAGCGGGAACTCGGGGAATAATCCATGGGCCATTAGTCTCGTTGTCTGCCCTCCGCCCTGCAACCATTTACAGCCATTGGAAATGTGTAGATAAGTAACGCCATGATGCACGACCTTTACAGGATAAATCACTGGGACCGCGGCGTCCGTTTAGTGCCAGCAGTGCAAAAAGGGGACAACTTAAATGATGATAAAGAGGCTTTAAGTGGCTCTAATCTTTGTGACTGCTGATCCGGACACAACATGCTCACCCAAGTAGACAAGTACAAGATGGTAACCAATTGGCAATAAAAAAATATTGATTTCTGAGAGGGGGATGTTCCTGGAAATCAATACTGCTTGTTTATTCCCAGCCTATTTTGGCAGTGGTAACTGGTAAATGACAGTTCTTTATGAATGCTGTTGTAATGCCCAGATTTGAATGATTTCAGCTGTTTTTAAATCCAACAGCGAAAAAATTTATATATTGCTCCTTGAAAGGCTTTAGATGAGGTGGTTGCATTAGTTTTCCTTTTTCAGGCTTATTCACTTTAAAGAATATGTAAACCCACGTCATGTTTCTAATATGAGCCTGCTGTACCATGTATTATACTTGTGTTAAAAACTATCCTGTTCTCTTTGCATTGCTTCCTTTCTTTGAAATACCTGGTGATACTGCCAGTCTCTTCTGCTTTCCTTTCCAAAAACTGACCACACTAGGCATGAGAGCATAGCATGGTCAGTTCTCTAGCTGTGCTGGAAACTCAGCCTGCTCTCCTCCGATGATCAGACTTGTCCTGACACGCCACCCCCACCCCCCCCCCCCCCCCACCCCCCCCCATACAGCCATTCAATGGGAATATCTGAGTCCAGGTTTCCCCTCCCCAGCTTTCTGAGCTCTTTATGCAGCTGAGAACAGAGGGTATATGATCACTTGTATAAAAGGAAAGGAAAAGATATGAGGGGCGTTCAAGTCAAACTGGGACTTTTGAGTTTATCTAATAATATCTGGGCAGCATAGTGGCTAATTGGTTATCACTTCCGCCTGGCAGTACTAGGGTCATTGGTTCCAAACCCAACCACGGCACCACCTGCCTGGAGCCTTCATGCTTTCCCTGTGTCTGCATGGGTTTCCTCCATGTTCTCCAGTTTCCTCCCACACTCCAAAGACATGCTGGTAGGTTAATTGGCTCCTGTCTAAATTGGCCCTAGTATGTGTATGTATGAATGTGAGTTAGGGACCTTAGAGTGTACGCCCCTTGAGGGTTAGGGACTGATGTGAATGTACAATATATATGTAAAGCGCTGTGTAAATTGACAGCATTATATAAGTACCTGAAATTTAAAAAAAAATAAAAGAACACATTTCAAGGAGTGGAAACTGCATTTATTTTTGGGCATACTCCCCTGCTACATTTATACACTTATCCCAGCAGTGAACTAATGCCTGGAAAGCTTCTGCATAGAAAGATATCAGTATGCCTGACCCTTCCCAGGACAGCCGGATTCACTTCGTCACAGGGACGGACTGACCATTTGGAAACTCTGGCACTGCCCGAGGGCCTGGGGTCAGTGGGGGCCCCATGAGATGCCCCTGGTACCTTTTTCATAGGCTTTTTTGAGTTTGGGCAAGGACACAGGGGCCCCATGATCACCTATTGCCCGGGGGCCCCATGAGTTGTCAGTCCGCCCCTGCTTCGTCATCAGTGCTGAAATTCGTCTCTTGTGCAATTTCACGACAGGTTATGCGTCGATTATTCAGAATCAGGCGTTCCACGCGCTGAATGTTCATAGGAATGACTGCTATGGGCTGGGAACTACCACGGCCGGGATCGTCACTGGCAGATGTACGGCCATCTTTGAAACATTTACACCATTCAAATGTCTTACTGCGGCTGAGCGTCTCGTCACCGTCCTGTGCTTGAAGCCTTCTGTAGATATCCGCGTATTTTACGCCTTCATTCACAAGAAACGTCATCACCACACGTTGTCCAATGAACACACTTATGCAGGCCATACATGGGTCGAATTGCGAACGATTTTTTGTCTGAAAATCGAAAACGTCGTTCGCTCGGTAATGGTGCAATCAATGATTTCGAAAAGCATAAAGTTCACCCAATATAACAGGCAAAACTTCTGTTCCTTCCAGGTCACGGCTCATGCGCATATTTTTTTTTCAGAAAAACGATCGTACAATTTGACCATCATTGAGTTGAAAATCGGTCGTTTTTCACGCATTTTCCAACATGCCCGATCACCAAAAGGGGAGGAACCATGAAAATTGGCCGGTGCCATTGACCCACTAACAGAGCAAAAATTGGCCAATTATTCTTAGGTCTGATTTTCGGATGAAAAATAGGTAAAATTTCGAACTATGTATGGCCGGCATAACACTGCTGTCCACCAGTAATAGGACACACTTGCTACTTACTGCTGCATGTAGTACCGCCACGCTAGCGCCCCTTTCTATACCTGTAAAATTAAAAGTCCCGGCTTGACTTGAACACCCCTCGTATTTATAATGCTTTTTTATCTATACACAAATGTTTTGCCTTCCATTTCTATCTTAAACTGAGTACATTTGTTTTACAAGGTGAGGGTTTACATATACTTTAATTTCACCTGATCATTCTTCCACTAACACACCGCCTGTCCTAGGGTGACAACGCTCAGTTACTGTCTCTACGACAGGAAGTGGTAAAGGACTACAGTACCCCTTCCCCTCTCCTCATCCCCATACCATAGGGAGAGGTGTTCTATAGTCCATAGAGAAGAACTAACTGGTAACAGCCAAGTAAGAATCTACCGGAAATTATTAGCTTTCAGGATTTATGGCAGGATCAATTCATACATTTTTTGCACTTACTGACAAAACAGGTTTGATGATACATTTAACACACCAAAAGGGAGCAAACAAGAGAAGTTGGTGGTTAGCGGTAAAAAAAACTTTAAAGGGAAACTATTTAATATCGTTCTTTTTTGGATGTCTGGTTGAGTTTAAATAATGAAACCCTATTGCTGTCAATCACAGATGCCGTGGTATGTTCATGTGATGGGTGCAATTAGTGTGTGTAGGCAGTAGGTGCATTGCCCTTCCAGATGTTATTATTATACAGGATTTATATAGCGCCAACAGTTTGCTCAGCGCTTTACAATATAACAGGAGACAATACAGCAACAATACAGTTCAATACAAATGGAGTTAGGAGGGCCTGATCCTGGGAGCTTACAATCTAAGAGGAAGGGGCTGGTGGCACAAAAGGTAATTCATTTAAAAAAGTTTCATGTGCTGCACCACGACATATGATGATTAGTTGCCTCTCACTGGAAAGGTTCACCAAGGCCCTGTATTAATGTAAACCTTTGCAGTGTTGAGCTGTTGCAGAGAAAGACCCTTGTGGAAGCAGTGGTCTCTCTGCAGAGGTCTGACACCCCCTTCCCCCACTAAGTCAGAGCTCTAAAGTCAGCAAGGAGCATATGTCTTTGCCGAGAGTGGCGCTATAGCTGGAAGCAGGACCGTGGATAAGGGGGTACCACCAAACTGTACGTGGCCCAGGCCAGCTGGGTGGCTCGGATGTGGGCAGGGAGGGTGATAGGTGCAGTGGGGGGCTATTACTGGAACCGATCCCCTGTATGGTTCTCTCTGCAGCAGCTGGAAGCTGGCTTCTCCTCCTCTCCCTCCCGCTGGTTTTTAGCTGCTGCAGAGAGAGTCACACAGGGGCTCTGGTTCCAGTAATAGCCCCCTGTAGCCAAAACCCACCCTGTGCACCATATGTTTCCCCCTGCCCAGGCCCCCCTGTGTGCCCCCAACCCCCACAGTGCTGCTGGCTTCCTTCTTCTCCTTCCCACCAGCAGCTACAAGCACATAATAGGATCCTTCAGGATGGAGAGCGGGGGAAGGATCCAGTAAATATGTCACATTTACCAGCCCCTTCCATTCCTGAGTGAACACAATGATTGGTACTGATCGCTCACTGTGTCCAATCATAAATAAAGCATAGTAAACTGTGTTTTTTGTGGGGTTGGCTTTATGGGGTCCCGTGGTTTCTAACAGCAGCCCTGGCTGTAAGTCAGCAGTGGGTGTTTTCGATCTCTGCAGAGAGACCACCTTTTCTACAAGGGTCCTTCTTTGTAGCATGCTGGCGAGGGACAGTCTTTTCAACTCAGGCTGTGGCTTCTTTCTAAAGATAACTAACTGGAGGACTTTGCACACCTTTTGGTTTCATGTACCTGAAAAGTGCATTGCTAATAAAAATTATTATTATTATTATACAGGATTTATATAGCGCCAACAGTTTGCTCAGCGCTTTACAATATAACGGGAGACAATACAGCAACAATACAGTTCAATACAAGAGGGTTAGGGGGGCCCTGATCCTGGGAGCTTACAATCTAAGATATGTAATGTTTAATTGTACTTTGGTGTTTTTAAAACCCCAGTGATAAGAACCTCAGAGGATAACAAAATATAGTGACTGGGCAACACACAAACCTCAGTCTAGATATGTATGAATTTGGATATGTATTTTTTAGGGATAAAAAGAATCTTTCTGTGTCTTATAGTGAGACAACAGGTGTCAGGAATGGACTTGCCAGTGGTGGTGGGACTCACCTGCCTTGTGGGCTGCAGTACCAGGGCTGGCCAGCGGGTGCTCTCAGCAACCAGAGGCTTACAACTGCAATGAGCCATCACCTGAGGCTGATTACAGCAGGTGTATTTAAGGAATGGCCAGGCCTGTGATCAGGGCCTTGGTGTATGTTTCCCATGGGCCCCTGTACCTGCATCCTGTCTGCTTTCTGCCTGATCCAGATTCTGCTTCGATCCCTGACTCTGCATGAACTCCGCCTGTCCTGACCTCGGCTATTCCTGACTACTCTTCCGCCTGCTCCTTGTGCCCTGCCTGCCCGTTTGCTGCCGACCCGGCCTTAATAAATTGTCTTAATAAATTGTCTTATTCACACTATACCTGAAGTCTGCATTTCCCTGTGTCAGTCCACACATTTCTGGTCATACCCGGATCCCTAACAACAGGACAGGAGGCACCGGCTTCCATATACTGGATAGAGGAGGAGGACATTGGGGACCGGCTGCCTGAACTCATAAGAGACATCTGACTCCCAATGACATTGGAGTGCCTCCTATGACCCCCCCCCACACTCTTCCAGAGTGCCCCCAATATTAGTCCCCCTTATGTCCTGTTCCTCCTTATTGTCCTCTAATTTTGTGCACCTTTATGTCATCCTGCTCCTCTAGAGTACCCTCAAAGTTTTGGCAAGAAATAGTCCAATCTATACAGGAGATACTGAGGATCACCATACAGACGGTCCCGTGGGTATGTTTATTTCATGAATCTGAGATTTCAGTGAAACAATATAAAAATAGGGTATTATAATATCTAATTAATGCGGCCAAAGGACTTATTCCCAAATTCTGGCAATTCCAAGAGCCCCCAAAAATAAAGGATTGGATAAATAGAATTGAATATAAATATATAACATGGAGGAGTTATATTATATGGAGGAAGATAAAATGGAAAAATTCAGAAAAGTGTGGAGTAGATGGTATGATTTTAAAACATCCAAAAGGATATCTGGAAGTGGTCGGAGTATAAAGTGTAAAGAGTAGGGGGAGTTTAATCGAGTGGTAGTAGTATCTCGCATGAAGGTAAGAGAGAGAGGAGGCGTGAGAAAAGGGAGGTAAATACAGACCGAAGAATATAGGAGGAACTAGAACTAAAGTATTTGGAATATGGGCAGGGGAAATTTAATGGGGGGCGGAAAGATGGTGGGCGGGGAAGGGTAAAGATAGGTAAATTTTTGTGAACATTTGTATTTTTAAATTGTTTTGATACAATGTTGATTTTTGTAGTAAAAAAAAAAAAAGTAGTACCTCCAGAGTGCCCCTTTATATCCTGCTAAGTGCCCACTTATGTCCTACTCCTCCAGAGTGACCCCAAAGTTAGTGCCCCTTTATGTCTGCTCCTCCAGAGTGCCCTCTTATATCCTGCTCCTCTAGAGTGCCCCCAAAGTTAGTGCCCCTTTATGTCCTGCTCCTCTAGAGTGCCCCCAAAGTTAGTGCCCCTTTATGTCCTGCTCCTCTAAAATGCCCCCAAAGTTAGTGCCCTTTTATGTCCTGCTCCTCCACAGTGCCCCCAAAGTTAGTGCCCCTTTATATCCTGTTCCTCCAGAGTGCCCCCAAAGTTAGTGCCCTTTTATGTCCTGCTCCTCCAGAGTGCCCCTAAAGTTAGTGCCCTTGTATGTCCTGCTCCTCCAGAGTGCCCCCAAAGTTAGTGCCCTTTTATGTCCTGCTCCTCCAGAGTGCCCCCAAAGTTAGTGCCCCTTTATGTCTGCTCCTCCAGAGTGCTCTCTTATGTCCTGCTCCTCCAGAATGCCCCCAAAGTTAGTGCCCCTTCATGTCTGCTCCTCCAGAGTGCCCCCAAAGTTAGTGCCCCTTCATGTCTGCTCCTCCAGAATGCCCTCTTATGTCCTGCTCCTACAGAGCACCCCCAATGTTAGTGCCCCCATATATATCCTCCGGCTCCTCCAGAGTGCCCCCTATGACCCCCCCACTCTTTTAGAGTGCCCCCAATGTTAGTCCCCCCTTATGTCCTGTTCCTCCAAATTGCCCTCTAATTTTGTGCCCCTTTATGTCATCCTGCTTCTCCAGAGTGCCCCCAAAGTTAGTGCCCCTTTATGTCTGCTCCTCCAGAGTGCTCTCTTATGTCCTGCTCCTCCAGAGTGGCCCAAAATGTTAGTGCCCCCATATGTATCCTCCTGCTCCTCCAGAGTGCCCCCTATGACCCCCCCAATCTTCCAGACTGCCCCCAATGTTAGTCCCCCCTTATGCCCTGTTCCTCCAGATTGTCCTCTAATTTAGTGCCCCTTTATGCCGTCCTGCTCCTCTAGAGTGCCCCCCGAAGTTAGCACCCCTTTTCGCATACATTCTGGCCTGGCTGCGAGTTGCTGGCGGTAAAACACTTTAGAATTAAAAAAAAATCCTTCTTGACAGCTCTGAACTGCACATGCCCAGTTCCGGAGCCAGCTGATTTAGAGAACTGCCGAGCTCGGCCTCTACTCGTGCGCTGAGGAGCGTGAATATAAGCCACACCTCACTGCCCAATCCGAGGCTGAGCCCGGCAGCTTTCTAATCAGCTGGCTCTGGAACTGGGCATGTGCGGCCGGAGTTGCAGTCACAGAGAGGGATTTTTTTTCTTCCTAAAGTGTTTCACCCCCAGCTATTTGTGAGTTGTGAGCCATGGGCAGTCAGACCAGAGACAAAGAGGTTTTTAACAGGCACTTCTCCTGTACCCTGACTTGAGAAAAGCACCTGTTTTGACAACATTGAGCCTCAGGGCCCCCCACAGTGACGGTACACCAGGGCCCCGCGGCAAATGTGACCTTTGCAACCCTGGTAGTTCTGCCATTGCCCCAGATGATACACAGAGATAAAACAAATCCTCCTTCTGTATATCATTCTAAAAACACACAGATCAAAGGATTTTTTCAGCTCTAGCAGCAGGGAGCGGGGATCTGAGGTTTCAGCCCAGGTTCACACTGATGTGGTGTGGAATTTACAGCGGTTTCTGTGCGAATTCCGCACCATATTACAATCGCACCCCATTCATGCAAACCACTGCGGGTGTGTAGGTTAAGTTAACAACACCCCGAAATTGGTCCGCAAAACGCGGTGCGATGTGCAGAATTGGATCGCATGGGTGTAAATACCCATGCAATCTGTTTCTAGTGAGGACCAGAAAAATGGTCCTGCACCTTTTTGGTGCAGATGCAGTGCAATTTGAGCCATACAAAGTGTATGGCTCAAATCGCACTGCACAGAATTCGCATGTGATTTGCACAGGAATGCAGTGCGGTTCCTGTGCGAATCACATGCGATAAGCCGCACCACACAAGTGTGAACCCAGGCTCACAGTGCAGATCTCAGTGATGGCAGCTCTGAGCCCTGATTGGAGGGAAGGAATACCCTCCTCTTAACACAGTACACAGAGAACATCCAGAGCTAAGGATATGAATCACAGGCTGTGTGCTGGAGCTCTCCTTCATCTTCTTTTTATCTTTTGGTGTTGGAAAAACATGTCAGAAATGACTCATGCTGATAACAGATTAAGGCAGCAGAGATAAATCACACTCAGTGCTTTGAATAGAGGCAAGCACACAGTATATAAGGATGTGCTTTGTTCCTATTTCATGTCTGAGGTTTATAATCAATTTAAGTTTTGTAGAAATCACTAGTTCCTGCTGATTTCAGAGTTTGTACTTACGAACAGTGTGCTATGCAGGCGAAAAGTGAACTTTAACATGACTAGCTCAAACTTTATTTCCGCTGCTTTCGCCTGTGATTTATATCTGTGCTGTTGTGAGCAGGGGCGGACTGACAACTCATGGGGCCCCCGGGCAATAGGGGATCATGGGGCCCCTGGGTCCTTGCCCAAGCTCTAAAAAGCCTATGAAAAAGGTACCAGGGGCATCTCATGGGGCCCCCTACTGACCCTGGGCCCTAAGGCAGTGCCTGAGTTTCCAAATGGTCAGTCCGCCCCTGGTTGTGAGACTTTACGATGATCCAGCAGCAGTTTTCTAATCTCCTCTCTTTTTTATTCTCTCCATGTGAAGCTGCATTGACTTCCATTGCTGGCTAAGCTGTGTTCTCTTATTGCATTAAACAAGCTGCATAAAAGAGAGGATGCACGGCTAAAATCAATCTTAGCAGCTCCTTAAGAGGCAGAGAGAGTCCCAGACTGTCTCCTGCGCTAAGCTCAATCAGCAAAAAGCTGCAGATTGAAACAGCCCCATCCTCTTTTAAGTATTTCTTTAGAAAAAAAAAAAAAAATAGTAGAGCTTCAAACAATGGAGAAATTTGCGGGCATTTGCTGTATGCACAATGCACTAAAAGAATGAAAACTTAAAAAAAAAAAATAAAATAAAATAAAAAATACCATTGAGAAAATTATTTATTTCATTGTTTTTTTAAACACCTGAAATTTTTCTTTGCAAAAGAAGAGTCTTAAAGCTGAAGATAAATCCGCTTATATTTGTTTTCCCAGGTACCTCTTTTCTCTCCCTCATCAACATGCTAATGAAACCTTTGAATAAAACTTCATTCATTTGAATAAAACTTCTTCATTACATATCTTATTAACCTACCATAGTCCAGAGACATGCTGCTAGGTTGGGCAGCATAGTGGCTAAATGGTTAGCACCCCCGCCTGGCAGCACTAGGGTCAATGGTTTAAATCCCAACCACGGCACTACCTGTCTGGAGTTTGCATGTTCTGCCTGCGTGGGTTTCCTCTGGGTACTCTGGTTTCCTCCCACACTCCAAAGACATGCTGGTAAGTTAACTGGATCCTGTATAAATTGGCCCTAGTATATGAATGTAAGTTAGGGATCTTAGATTGTACGCCCCTTGAGGGTTAGGGACTGATGTGAATGTTCATTATATTATAAAGTGCTGCGTACATTGATGGCTCTATATAAGTACCTGTAATAAATAAATAATAAGTTAATTGATTCCTATCTAAATTTGCTGTAGTGTTTGTATGCATGTAAGATAGGAACCTTAAATTAGTGTCTCTTGACCAAGGTCCAGCAGCATCCTGGGGTGCCGTCTGGGTTGCCCAGGGATGCCGTGAGCATGGAATCCAATTTTCCTCTGGATCAGCATCATAAGTTGCAATGTTGCATGTGGGACAGCTGTCAGAACAAGAACAACCATCGACGTTCTAGGGCTCACACCATGGCCGTGCAGGCGACAAGCAGGACTGCCTCCAGCATGCAGAAGAGGAAGTCCCCCTTCTCCAGACATTCTCCACCTTCCTCCCTCTATCATGCTGCTGGAGCCAAATGGTTGGGCTCTGATGTGACGAGAGAACTGTATTTGGGGGTATCTGTGACGGTTGGAGTGTGTAATTTTGATAGGGGGACTCTGTGGTGATGGGGGGCTTTGTGGTAATGGGGGGACTCTGGTGTGAGGGGGAGGCTCTAATGTGATGGGGGAACTCATGTAAAGGGGACATTGATATAGAGGGGCAACTCTGATGTGATAGGGGGGGCTTTCATGTATAGGAAGGCCTCTGATGTAAGGTTAGAACTCTGATGTGCTAGGGGTACCAATGACATGATGGGGAACCTCTATTATGAAAGGGGTACTCTGATGTATAGGGGCATTTTTAATGTGGTGGGGGCTCTCAAGTAAAGGGAGGCCTCTAGCGTAAAGGTGTGGCCAGGGCGGACTGACAACTCATGGGGCCCCTGGGCAATAGGGGATCATGGGCCCCTGTGTTCTTGCACAAACTCAAAAAAGCCTATGAAAAAGGTACCAGGGGCATCTCATGGGGCCTCCTACTGACCCCAGGCCCTCGGGCAGTGCCCGAGTTTCCAAATGGTCAGTCCGCCCCTGGGGGTGGCTCTGATGTGATGGGGGAACTCATGTAAAGGGGACATTGATATATAGGGGCAAATCTGATGTGATGGTGGGGGGGCTCTCATGTATAGGAAGGCCTCTGATGTAAGGTGAGGACTCTGATGTGCTAGGGGTACCTCTGACATGATGGGGTTCCTCTGTTATAAAAGGGGTACTCTGATGTATAGGGGCATCTTTGATGTGGTGCGGTCTCTCAAGCATAGGGAGGCCTCTATTATAAAGGGGTGGCTCTGATGTGAAAGGGGGGCTCTGATATGATGGGGGAGCCTGTGATGATAAGTGGGCTGAAGTTAATTTCACACAAGGTGGTTGTGTGCATGGTCCCAGACTGAGCTTTCCTATTGATAAGTATTATTTAAATTTTTTATATTTTACACTGGGGTGCTGAAAAATTTTGCATACTTCTAAAATGTGCCGTGACCAGGGGCGGACTGACCATTTGGAAACTCGGGCACTGCCCGAGGGCCCGGGGTCAGTCGGGGGTCCCATGAGATGCTCCTGGTACCTTTTTCATAGGCTTTTTTGAGTTTGGGCAAGGACACAGGGGCCCCATGATCCCCTATTGCCCGGGGGCCCCATGAGTTGTCAGTCCGCCCCTGACCGTGACTGGAAAAAGGTTGAGAAACGCTGCCTTAGATTGTAAACTCCTTGAGGGCAGAGACTGATGTGGATGTACAATAAGTAAAGTGCTGAGTAAGTTGTTGAGGCTATAGAGATACCTGTAACAAATACCTGTGGTAATTGGTCATATTACAGCTACTTTAGACCCCTCTACAGTATTTATCTATTACAGGTGTTTATTTAGCAACAACAATTTTTTACAAGGTTTTTTCATATTGTACATTCACATGAGTCCCCGCCCTCAAGGAGCTTTTGCAGGGGTGTGTCAGATTAATTTATTTAAAACCTGGGTCTTTTAAATGCTGTTGTTGTTCCAGTTTAGAGGATTTCCTCCTTGTCTCCAGAAATTGAGGAAAATGTCCCCATTAAAAGAGGATGCACTTCGTCAGCACACCATGGACCCATATCATATAGACAAATGTTTATGAAAGTGATCACATCATAAACAGTGCAAGATTTGAGACCATATGTCCAAAAAAAGAGTCTTGCAAGGCCCCAAAATGTTGCACTGGACTGATTGTGATGTAATCACTTTCTTTTTTATTATTATTATTATTATTATACTATTATAATTTATATTGTGTCAACAGCAGGGGCGGACTGACAACTCATGGGGCCCCCGGGCATTAGGGGATCATGGGGCCCCTGTGTCCTTGCCCAAACTCAAAAAAGCCTATGAAAAAGGTACCAGGGGCATCTCATGGGGCCCCCTACTGACCCCGGGTCCTCAGGCAGTGCCCGAGTTTCCAAATGGTCAGTCCGCCCCTAGTCAACAGCTTGCATAGAGCTCCACAAAATAGAAGGAGACAGTATGATTACAATACAAATCAACACAAAAGAGGGCCCTGCTTGTGGGAGCCTACAATCTAAAAGGTAGGGTCAGGTCATGCGAAAGGTAATAATTGTGAGCAGGGGCGGACTGATAACTCATGGGGCCCCTGGGCAATAGGGGATCATGGGGCCCCTGTGTCCTTGCCCAAACTCAAAAAAGCCTATGAAAAAGGTACCAGGGGCATCTCATGGTGCCCCCTACTGACCCCGGGCCCTCAGGCAGTGCCCGAGTTTCCAAATGGTCAGTCCGCCCCTGACTGTGAGGAATGAACTGATGGAGAAAGTTCGAGTACAGTTTATTAAGTGGAGGCAGGATAGGCCTCAGTGAAGAGATGGGTTTTCAGGAATCGCCAAGGCAAGCAGGGTAGGAGGTGGTTGGATAGATTGGGGTAGGGAGTTCCAGAAGATGGAGATGTTCTAGGCTCTGGAGAAGTCCTGGAGGTGAGTATGGGAAATGACAAGGGAGCTACAGAGGTTTGGTTGATATTTTCAGACAAGGTTGGTTATGCTCGGGGTAGGTTTGTGGATGGCTTTGTAGGTTGCTGGTACTTGTTGGGTGAGCGGAAGCCAGTGGAGGCACTGGCAGAGACGGGTAGTAGACACCGAATGGCTGGTAAGGTGGATGAGTCTGGCAGCAGCATTCATGATGGACTAAAAGGGAGATAACTTATGTAAAGGTAGACCAAAGAGGAGGGAGTTGCAATAGTTGAGGCAAAGACTTAACCAGGGAGCAAGTAGTAGCTTTGTAGTGTCATTCGTTAAGAAGAGGTATATTTTGGAGATGTTAAAGTGGCAAGACTTGGACAGTGATTTGATGATGGGCCTGATGGAGAGGACAATAGTCCAGGATTTTACCTAACACCCTGGCATGAGGGACTGATAGTTGTACCATTGATCTCGGTGAAGAAGCCAGAGGAGGGGACACAGGGGAGGAAATTATGAGCATTTCATTAACGATGGAACTATATGTCATTATGGATGGAACTATATGTCAATATGGGTGGAACTATATGTCATTATGGGTGGAACTATATGTCATTATGGGTGGAACTATATGTCATTATGGATGGAACTATATGTCATTATGGATGGAACTATATGTCATTATGGGTGGAACTATATGTCATTATGGATGGAACTATATGTCATTATGGATGGAACTATATGTCATTATGGGTGGAACTATATGTCATTATGGGTGAAACTATATGTCATTATGGATGGAACTATATGTCATTATGGGTGGAACTATATGTCATTATGGATGGAACTATATGTCATTATGGGTGGAACTATATGTCATTATGCATGGAACTATATGTCATTATGGGTGGAACTATATGTCATTATGGGTGAAACTATATGTCATTATGGATGGAACTATATGTCATTATGGGTGGAACTATATGTCATTATGAGTGGAACTATATGTCATTATGCATGGAACTATATGTCATTATGCATGGAACTATATGTCATTATGGGTGGAACTATATGTCATTATGGATGGAACTATATGTCATTATGCATGGAACTATATGTCATTATGGATGGAACTATATGTCATTATGGATGAAACTATATGTCATTATGCATGGAACTATATGTCATTATGGATGGAACTATATGTCATTATGGATGGAACTATATGTCATTATGGGTGGAACTATATGTCATTATGGATGGAACTATATGTCATTATGGGTGGAACTATATGTCATTATGGATGAAACTATATGTCATTATGCATGGAACTATATGTCATTATGGGTGGAACTATATGTCATTATGGGTGGAACTATATGTCATTATGGGTGGAACTATATGTCATTATGGATGGAACTATATGTCATTATGGGTGGAACTATATGTCATTATGGGTGGAACTATATGTCATTATGCATGGAACTATATGTCATTATGGATGGAACTATATGTCATTATGCATGGAACTATATGTCATTATGGGTGGAACTATATGTCAAGGATCCATAGTGTGCTGGCAATCTACGTTCTCTTCTAAGCAGATGTTAAGCAGATGGTTGTTGCTACAGCATCCTCTTACTCCAGGCTTTTTTCCAAGAAGGAATATGATGGGAATATAACATGTGATCTCCCCAATGGGATACAGAAAATTTGTATTTATAGCTGTCTGTGTCACTGTTGCAGAGATTAGCAACTGCCGCTCTTCCATCCAGAAATAAATTAGTCAGGGAGGATTTACCTACACAGCAATCCAGAACTAAAAGAAAAGTTTCAGGCCCTAGTATGAGTGTGTGGATGAATGTGAGATAAGGATCCTAGGTTTTCAGCTCCTTGAGAGCAGGGACTGATGTGGATGTACAATATGTAAAAGCGTTGTGCAATACGTAAATTGTTGGTGCTACATAAATACCTGTAATCAATAATTAGAGGGGTCTAAAGTAGCTGTAAAATTATCAACTAACATGGGTATTGATTACATTTATCTATATAGCCTCAACAACTTAGCACTTTTTTCTGCACCGCAGTTCCTATGTTTTCATGAATAGGACATGGAAACAAGACTAAGTGACTCAACTACGCACGAAAACATAGGAGAAAATGGCAGCAAGTGCTTTGGACTGATGAGTCAAAATTTTAAAAATCTGGCCGTAGCATGAGGTAATTTGTTGGGAAAGGGCTGGAGAGTAGTACAATATTGGGTGTCTGCAGGCAACAGTGAAGCATGGTGGAGGTTCCTCGCAAGTTTGGAGCTGCATTTATACAAATGGAGTTGGATATTTGGTCAGGATCAATGGTGTCCTCAATGCTGAGAAATACAGGCAGATACTTAGCCATCATGCCATACCGTCAGGAAGGGGCGGAGTGACCATTTGGAAACTCGGGCACTGCCCGAGAGCCCGGGGTCAGTAGGGGGCCCCAAGAGATGCCTCTGGTACCTTTTTCATAGGCTTTTTTGAGTTTGGGCAAGGACACAGGGGCCCCATGATCCCCTATTGCCCGGGGGTCCCATGAGTTGCCAGTCCGCCCCTGCCATCAGGTATGAGTGTGATCGGTCCAAAATTTATTCTGCAGCAAAACAACGACCTCAAACATACAGCCAATGTCATTAAGAACTATCTTCAGTGGAACAAGGAGCCCTGTAAGTGATGATTTGGACTCCCCAGTCCTAATCTCCACATCAACTCAAGAGACAAAGAGATCTGAGGCACCCTAGATCCACAAAAGATCTGTAGTTAGTTCTCCAAGATGTTTGGAACAGCCTACCTTCCAAGTTCCTTCATAATCTGTGTGCAAGTCTACCTAGAAGAATTGATGCTGGTTTGAAGCCAAAGCGTAGTTGCACCAAATATTGATTTGATTTTGATGTTTCTTACGTTCACTCACTTGGCATTTTGTAAACTGATAGCAAAAAGTAATTAAAATATTTATTTTTGAAAGCATTCTTACTTTACAGAACTTCACACCTGCCTAAAACTTTTGCACAGTACTGTATATCCTCCCATCCTGCCTTTCTGATTCACACTGTATACAGTATATTTAACATTACCTTCACACAAGCCTTTGAGCGACGAGAGAAAAAAAAAATAGAGCTAGCGGTTGAGCCAACAACTTGCAGTGATATACATTCTTGGCTCCTTCTTCTTTGCATCCCTTAACAATCGCACAAAGAAATGCATTTTATTTCCATATTTTAATGGCTCCGCGTTCTACAGGCGCGTGATAACGGTTCAGCCTTGCTGGCTCCCAAAGCCAAAGAGGCAAACCACTATTCACACCAAGGTATGGAAGCTAAGCCAAGCAGGCCGGGTGAGCGGCCCTTCTCCAGATTCAATTCAGCGGGGTAATGCGTTTGTGCAGAGCGTAGTGGATGGCCCATTCTCTCGCTACAAATTGCTTCCTGTAATATATGCTAAGTTCTGCAGAGAGCACTTGGGCAAATTCCAATAATTCCTCTTAGGAGCTGACACAAGTCCCCCCCCCAGGTCACGGGATCTGGATTGTGTGCACGTCTATTATCTTGCGTGTTAAGTGAGGCTGAAGATATCTGCCATTTTTATTAAACACTTATTGTTATTACCGTTCTCTTTGGCAGCCCCGGTAATTATATTTACATGATATAATGAGAGATTGTTGCTATTGCTGTCTGAGTACATTAATCAGCTGTGGTAGAAGGCAGGAAATTAAAGCTGATCTCCAGGCAAATGGTGAAATAAATCGGTGAAAAACATATATGGGAGCAGTTTAAATGGCAAAGAATTTGTATTTCTGTCCACCACCAGTCCACTTTGCTGCACAAAACAGTGCTATCTGGTAGGGCAAGAGACCTGATTTTGTTCTGCTGAAATTAAAGCTGAACTCCGGGAACAAGAACTTTTTGTGTGAAGCACCACCTGCTTAGGAGTTGCTAGAGATTTGGGTTCCCCCATATACAACACGCATTTTTTAACACAGACTTGCATCCAGTAGACAGTAACCAGTCCCTCGGCTTGTTTTTTTTTTTTGTTTTTTTGTTTTTTTTAGGGGATGAATAATTTGGAAGGGGTAAGGGATGTATGGGATGCCCAAGGAAATGGCAGCTGAGGACAACCTTACTGAAACTATATACAGGTCCCTTTAACAGCAAAAATTCTCTTCTTGGAGATCTAGCCTGTGAGGGACCGCCGAGCGGCACCACTAGCACTCCACTGGTCAGGCGTGCCCAGAGCGCGGAGTCTAAGCCCCAGGGTACTTGTTCACCAGGGCCCCTGATGGTGGGGATGGACTTGTAGTACCCCGAGACCAGGTCGCCTCTGCTGAGCACACCTGTCAGTGGTAGTGGTGTTTGCCAGGGGCTCCAACCAGGGAGAGCCAGATGTGAGGAGGTCGGGTGACCCCGATGGGATGGATGGATGGATGGCTGAGCAAGTGCGTAGTCAGACAGGCCGAGTCGATATTGTAGAGGACGGTAAGGTACAAGGGAGCAGGCAGAGAATCGTCGGGTCACACGCCAGGTCAGCAGCAGGAGGTCAGATCTAATAAGCGGCATCCAGGGAGAGAGGTCAGGCAAGCAAGGGTCTGGGCAGGAGAAATCAGCAAGGTCAAAGGCAATCCGGGTCAATAACTTACTAGGCACAGGTACAGGAACACAGGAAGCAGGTAAGACCAGAAGGCAACGAAATGACAGCTCAGGGACCTTTAAATATCCCGCCCTGCGCTGCCATTGGTGCCCAGCGGGCGGCCGCGGCTTCTACTGCGCATGCGCGAACTCGAACGCCGCGGCCGGCCCGGACCTAGTGCCCGTGCGCTGGGTGGAGCAGTGCGCCTGCGCCGAGCCCATCGCGGCGGGGATCGAGGAGATCCCTGACATTGCCCCCCCCCTACGGGCAACCTCCGGATGCCCACCCGATCTCTCCACCACGGGTGATCACGAAGAAACCCCCGGACAAGCCTAGGTGCATGGACATTATGGGCTGGCTCCCACGAATTGTCCTCAGGGCCGTAGCCCTTCCACTTGATGAGAAAATGGGTCTGGCCCCCCCTTCGTCGGCACTTCAGGATTGCCTCCACCTCGAATTCTTCTTCCTCTTCAACCGTTACGGCCTCCGGGGGCCTGGATTCCCATTCTGGGAAGGCATCAGGGACTACTGGTTTCAACAGGGACACGTGGAAGACAGGGTGGATCTTGAGTGTCTCAGGGAGAACAAGTTCATAGGCCACCTCATTGACCATCCGTTTGATGCAAAAAGGGCCTATAAATTTAGGTCCCAACTTCTTTGACGGGCAGAGCAACCTCAAGTTCGACGTAGCCAGCCAAACCTTCTCTCCGGGCTGCAACACCAGATCCCCTCTTCGCTTCCTATTAAAAGCCCTCTTGTAGTCCTCTTGGGCTTGACGGATGGATTCCTGTAGTTTCCTATTGTTGGAGGTGAAGAAGGTCAGTGCATCCTGTGTCGCTGGAATCGGGCATTCCGGGACCAAGTCCGGGAGGAAGACAGGATGAAACCCATAGTTGGCGAAGAACGGGGACTGTCCAGTTGCTGAATGGCAAGCGTTGTTGTACGCGAATTCCGCCAAAGGGAGGAGTGGCACCCAGTCGTCCTGAGAGAATGATGTGTAGCATCGAAGGTATTGCTCCAGGGTCTGATTGGTCCTTTCGGTCTGGCCATTGGTCTGAGGGTGAAAAGCCGAGGAAAGGGACAGCTTGATATCCAGGGCTTTGCACAATGCCCTCCAAAACCGCGAGGTAAACTGCACCCCACGGTCCGAGACGATGTCTTCGGGAACCCCATGCAGTCTAACGATCTCTCGGATGAAGACTTGCGCCGTCTCGGCTGCTGATGGGGTTTTCCGTAAAGGGATGAAATGGGCCATCTTGGACAAGCGGTCCACGACCACGAGAATTGCTGTGTGGTTCAGTGAAGGTGGAAGCTCGACTATGAAGTCCATGGAGATTTTCTGCCAGGGTCGTTCAGGGATGGGCAATGGACGTAGCAGGCCCCACGCCTTATTCCTTGAAGGCTTGTTCCGCTGGCAGATGGCACAGGAGCCCACGTAGTTCTTACAATCCTTGGCCATGTCCGGCCACCAGAAGGAACGTCGGAGAAGTTCCAGGGTCTTGACCGGCCCAAAATGTCCTGCCAGTGGATGGTCATGGCAATGTCCCAAGACTAAGGTTCGGGCATCCTCTGGCACCACAATCCGGTCCTCCCTCCATAGGAGTCCCTCCTTGTTCTGGAGGGGGGCCCCATCGGAGGTGGACATTGCTGTGGACGCTCTCAGGATCTCGGAGTGAAGGTTTGTCTGAAGGGCCAAGAAATTTCCTGCAGGAAGAATAGTGTCGGGTACTGGAATCTCCTTGGTGTCCTCGTACATGCGTGACAACGCGTCAGGCTTCGTGTTTTTCGAGCCGGGCCTGTATGTGATGTGGAACTGGAACCTCGAGAAAAACAATGCCCATCTTGCTTGTCGTGGGCGTAGACGTTTGGCCGTCCTCAGATATTCCAGGTTCTTGTGGTCCGTGAATATCAGGATGGGGTGGGAGGCACCTTCCAGCAGGTACCTCCATTCTTCTAAAGCGGTTTTGATAGCCAGTAGCTCGCGATCCCCAATGTCGTAGTTCCTCTCCGCAGGGGTAAGTTTCCGTGAAAAGAATGCTACTGGGTGGAGTAATTCCTTGGCGCCCTTCCGCTGGGAAAGGATGGAGCCAACTGCGTTTTCAGATGCATCTACTTCTAAGATGTAGGGCAGGGAGGCGTCGGGATGGCCCAGAATGGGTGCCGAGGTAAATAACCTTTTTAGTGCTTCAAAAGCTTCCTGTGCCTCGGGCGTCCATCTGAATTGCGTCCCAAGCTTGGTTAACTGAGTGATGGGGGAGACCAGACCCGAGAAGTTCTTGATGAACTTCCGGTAAAAATTTGCGAACCCAATAAAACGTTGGACACTTTTCCTGTCCGTGGGTTCAGGCCAATCTAGGATCGCTGAGACCTTCTGAGGGTCCATTGCGACCCCCGTGGTGGAGATGATCAGACCCAGAAATGTAACGCTAGCCTGTTCAAAGCAGCATTTCTCTGCTTTAGCGTACAACCCGTGCTGCCGCAACCGCCCCAACACCTTTGATACATGTACCCTGTGCTCCCCCAGGGAGGATGAAAAAATTAAAATGTCGTCTAAGTAGACGATGACAAAGATGTCCAGGAAGTCCCTAAAGATGTCGTTCACAAAGTGTTGGAAGGTGGCTGGCGCATTGCACAACCCGAAAGGCATGACCAGGTACTCAAAATGGCCGAAACGGGTGCGGAAGGCCGTCTTCCACTCATCCCCCTCCCTTATGCGAACCAAATTGTAGGCTCCCCTTAAGTCCAACTTGGTAAACACTACTGCAGTTTTTAGGCTCTGGAATAATTCAGGTACCAGTGGTAATGGGTAACGATTTTTAACGGTGACCCTATTCAGCTCCCGATAGTCAATGCATGGCCTCAAAGTCTTGTCCTTCTTTTCTACAAAGAAGATCCCTGCACCTGCTGGGGAAGTGGAGGGACGGATAAATCCCTTTCGGAGGCTATCCTCAATATAGTCCTTCAGGGCCCCTAATTCTAGCTCAGAAAGGGGAAAAATTCGCCCGAACGGAATTTCCGAACCGGGCAACAGATCAATAGGACAGTCATATGGGCGGTGGGGGGGTAGAGCATCTGCTCCCCGTTCACTGAACACATCAAGAAACTCATGGTAGGCTGCAGGGATCACTTGTTTTAGGCTGTCATCCCCTTCAGAGCACAGGAGGACCTGGGGGACCTCCGGGCCCGAAGTTCGACACAGTTCCCGACAATATGGGGAAGGGAACGAGACAACCCCAGTCTCCCAGTCAATCTGGGGGTTATGGGCCCGCAACCAAGGGAGCCCCAGAATGACTGGGAAAAGGGGTGATGCAATAGCATCCAGGCGGAGGAGTTCCCGGTGCTGACCGGCAATGGAAGTCACAATGGAAGGGGTCTCCTGGTTAACCACCCCTGACTTTATCCGGGAACCATCAGCCAAAAAGATGTGAAACCCCTTCTCCTTTGGGCGGAGGGGAATACCCTGCTGGTGAGCAAAATTGATATCCACAAAACAGCTGCATGCCCCCGAATCAACTATGGCCGTCACCTCCACGGTCCTTTCTGAAAGCTGAAAGGAGAGGGGAACAACTAAGTACTGGGACGGGTTCATATTGCCAACAGATAAAGAAGATGAGGTGAACTTACTCAGTTTCTGCGGGCAGGAACGCACCATGTGACCAGCTTCGCCGCAGTACAGGCACAGATTCTGGGAGCGTCTGCGCTGGCGTTCCTCAGGCGATAGTTTAGGCCGAGCCAGGCCTAGCTGCATGGGTTCGGGAGCATCTTCAAACGGCAGGTTCTGGGTGCTTGGCCTAGTATGTTGACTGGATCCCTGAAATGACCCCCAGGGATTTCTGCGACCCTGACCAGACCTCTCCAATCTGCGCTCCCGTAGTCTACGGTCAATTTTGATAGTGAGTGCAATCAGGTCCTCTAATGTCTCGGGCACCTCCACCCGGGCGAGCTCGTCTTTCAGAGCCTCTGATAGGCCCATACGAAACTGGTGCAAGAGTGCGAACTCGTTCCAACGAGTGTCACCCATCCAGCGCCTAAAGTCAGAGGCGTATTCCTCAGCCGCCCGCCGACCTTGTCGGAGTGCGTATAATGTGGCCTCGGCCGAGGCTGCCCGTTGTGGGTCATCATATAAGATGGCCATAGCGTTAAAGAAGCTGTCGACCGTAACCAGGTGAGGGTCATTGTTTCCCCTTAGTCGGTGGGCCCAGTCTTGGGGTTCACCCTGCAACAGGGAGACAACAAACCCCACTTTCACTGATTCCGTCAAAAAGGTCCGTGGCTGCAGTTCAAAATAGAGCAGACAGGAGTCACGGAATGACCGAAAGCATGTGCGATCCCCATGGAAGCGCTCGGGTAAGGGTACTCGGGGTTCCGCCATAGGGAGTGATGTGGGAGGCCCAGGAGCCGGCTCATGGACTGCTGCGACCGGTGGTGCAGGAGCCGGGGCCTGTGAAACAGGAACAGAGATGGTGCAGGCCTGAAACCGATTCTCGATCTGCAGACATCTGTCCTGTAATGTGTTTACAGCTTGCGTCAGGGTAGCCAGGTGCCTGCAAACCTCGTCCAACGGGGAGAGTCCTCCTCGAGGCTCAGTCATGGCCTTCTGGTACTGTGAGGGACCGCCGAGCGGCACCACTAGCACTCCACTGGTCAGGCGTGCCCAGAGCGCGGAGTCTAAGCCCCAGGGTACTTGTTCACCAGGGCCCCTGATGGTGGGGATGGACTTGTAGTACCCCGAGACCAGGTCGCCTCTGCTGAGCACACCTGTCAGTGGTAGTGGTGTTCGCCAGGGGCTCCAACCAGGGAGAGCCAGATGTGAGGAGGTCGGGTGACCCCGATGGGATGGATGGATGGATGGCTGAGCAAGTGCGTAGTCAGACAGGCCGAGTCGGTATTGTAGAGGACGGTAAGGTACAAGGGAGCAGGCAGAGAATCGTCGGGTCACACGCCAGGTCAGCAGCAGGAGGTCAGATCTAATAAGGGGCATCCAGGGAGAGAGGTCAGGCAAGCAAGGGTCTGGGCAGGAGAAATCAGCAAGGTCAAAGGCAATCCGGGTCAATAACTTACTAGGCACAGGTACAGGAACACAGGAAGCAGGTAAGACCAGAAGGCAACGAAATGACAGCTCAGGGACCTTTAAATATCCCGCCCTGCGCTGCCATTGGTGCCCAGCGGGCGGCCGCGGCTTCTACTGCGCATGCGCGAACTCGAACGCCGCGGCCGGCCCGGACCTAGTGCCCGTGCGCTGGGTGGAGCAGTGCGCCTGCGCCGAGCCCATCGCGGCGGGGATCGAGGAGATCCCTGACATAGCCAGCATCTTCTAGTGTACCACCCCAGACCCCAGATACTCCTCTATCCAGCTGTCTGAAGGAATCCCTGGGCAAGGGATCCAGTGCCTGTCACGTTAAATATATGACAGTCCCATGTAGCAAGCTAATCCATTTTCCCACTAGAATGATCCTTCCCCTCACTGGCCCAGGGGGTGTAGGTTTACTCACTCAGTCCTCTGTCTTCGAGCTGATGGGTCGGTGGCTGCTCTCAAGCCTTTTGATGGGCCGCTCCTTCCCTGCTACACAGATGGTCCTCGCTCTGGGGGCCAATGAGGTCCTGAGCTTTTCTCCTTTCCAGTTCCTCTGCCTGTAGGTGAGTCCCTTCCCATCTGGGCCCCCTCCCAGGCTCCTGCTCTCCAGCCTCTCACTTCACCTTCCACCCAAACTCTCCTGCTGCTGAGCAGGCTCCACCACATTTGTAGGCTGCCCTTGCCCCATGCCTCCCTGCTTGGGGATTGGTCAAGGTTCTCCAAGTGTGCAGGGCAGTCCCCCGCCCACTGCTTCAAGAATCTTCTCCAAGATCTCTAGAGCATCGGAAGGTGTCAAGGAACTGACCTGCGGAGCCTCCCAGTCCTGACCTGAAATAATCCTCTGTCCTAGCCCAGGCTGCTATTCAGCCTTCCTATCTGAAAAAAAAACTATCTAGTTCCCGCTAGGAGAATGGTACCTTCGTAACTATATTCCTCCATAGCCACAAAGGATATAAATCCACCTCGGGTGCACTGAATGCCTTTGCAAACCCAGATATTACCTTTAATAATATAGCAGTGATATCCCCACTATGCTGCACATGCCCTGTGCAGAGAGCAGAGCTGTGGGAGGAACCCAGCAGGCGCCACCCACTACAGAAACCTACAGGAGAGGGTGGAGTCAAGACCAGTCACTCTGCACAAGGAGGGAGCAGCAGTGAGCGGTCTTTATTACAGGAAGCTCCTGCACAGAGGTAACGTCTCACACTGGATTACTGCACAGATCTGGAAAAAAATATACAAATCACACCAAGATTCAAGGAAGAAGACACATGAATCTTATATTCAGAAAATATTTGTTTAGCCTGGAGTTCAACTTTAAGTTCTGGTTCACACCAATGTGATTTGACAGTTCAAAATCACATGACAAGTCACACCCTACTGTATATACGGCAATGGAACCGTTCAAATTGTTGTGGCTCAGGTCGCAGCGACTTTGAATAAGGATGCTGTGCTACTTTTCTGCCATTTTGATTGCGACTTGCATTGCCTTCTGTTAAATGAAGTCACAAACTGCAATGAAATCACGCATCAAAATCATACTGATCGGCAGCTGTGAAATCTCGCTGAAGTAGCGCAATTTCAAGGCCACACTGATGTAAGCCAGGGCTAAGTAGCACATGCATTATTGTCCCTCCCCCAGCCAGTGACTGGACAGTGAAAGGAGAAGCTGCAGACTAACAAGCTCTTCTCTTTGTCACTCTGTTCTCACCACCCATCAGCATGTTCCTTGTTAGCACATGATCACTGCAAAACAAGTGATTGGCTTCTTGTGCCACTGTTACCTCCTCCAGTCTGAGCTCTGCTGTACAGGGATTGCAAGAGGCTGAAACCAAGTGCACTACAGGCATTTACATTGCTTGCATTTAGAAAATACTTTTAGGTTCCATTATTGGTGTCAGTGGGAGGAATAGTGCCCCATCATTGGTGTCAATGGGAGGAATAGTGCCCCATCATTGGTATGAGTGGAAGGATTAGTGCCCTATCATTGGCGTCAATGGGAAGAATAGTGCTCTATCATTGGTGTCAATGGGAAGAATAGTGCTCTATCATTGGTGTCAACGGGAGGAATAGTGGCCCATTATTGGTATCAGTGGGAGGAATAGTACCCTATCATTGGTGTCAATGGGAGGAATAGTGCCCCATCATTGGTATCAATGGGAGGAATAGTGCCCCATCATTAGTATCAGTGGAAGGATTAGTGCCCTATCATTGATGTCAACGGGAGGAATAGTGGCCCACTATTGGTATCAGTGAGAGGAATAGGGAGGAATAGTACCCTATCATTGGTGTCAATGGGAAGAATAGTGCCCCATCATTGGTGTCAATGGGAAGAATAGTGCCCCATCATAGGTGTCAATGGGAAGAATAGTGCCCTATCATTGGTGTCAATGGGAAGAATAGTGCCCTATCATTGGTGTCAATGGGAAGAATAGTGCCCTATCATTGGTGTCAATGGGAAGAATAGTGCCCTATCATTGGTGTCAATGGGAAGAATAGTGCCCTATCATTGGTGTCAATGGGAAGAATGGTGCCCCATTGCCTGTATTAGTGGTAGGAACTATGTCACACTGTTGCTAGCAGTAAGAGGAATAATGCCCTGAGGGCTGGATAAAAGCAAGCAAAGTGCCGCATTTGACCCCCGGACCGCAGTTTGAAGACCACTGACTTAGAATATTGAGGCATTTGAGGGCATTTAGCAATTGAAAATGAAAATGGCAGCAAAGGCCAGATTTTACAGAAAGAGGTTTCCATTACAGTGCAGCTGTGATTTGCTCATGCAGACAACAGCCCCCCGCAGCAGTGACATGGGGGCTGGAAGAAGGTACCAGCATCGGCTGGGGACACAGGCTTCTGACAATTCCAGAAGTGAAGAGTCTGATGAAAACTCCAGCTCTGGATCAGAGGGGAGATAGGAATCAGGAGTTGACAGAGGAGTGAGACTAGAATATTTTCTTTTGCAGGTGACTGGTCTTTTGATTTATTGTGACATATTTCACACTCAGCCTCACCCTGCCCAGAGGTTTTCCAGTATGCAGGACAACAGGCCTTGTATCAGCAGATGGACACAGATCATCACTGGGGCACATTAAATCTCATCACATACACAACAGTATCTGCCCCCACCTGTTTTAACAGAAGCTCACACAATTTATTTCTGCTGTAGTAATGCTGACCTTTAAGCTCCATGCACACTGGGCATTTTTTTAGAACGCTGGCAGCATTAGCTGTGTAGAGCCGCATTAAAAAGGCAAGTTTTTCAGCATTTTTGCATTAGTGTTTATCCATGGTTTTTTGCTTTTTTAGCATTTGTTACACACAAAAAAATAAAACTTTTGCCAAAATAAAAGCTCAAAAATGCCAGTTTTCTGCGTTTTACCACGTTTTTCCACGTTTTAAAGCGTTAGAACATTTTTACAGATAAAAAACCCCTCTAGAAACCCACTCATTCTGGCTGGTTTTTCAGCCAGAAAACACCCTGCCAAAAATTGCTGATTAAAGCCTATATTTGCATGGACACATAGGATGGGGAGTATACTAGCTGTAGAAAAAAATGCCAAAAGCCAAAAACAGCCGCTGTAAAAACGTCCAGTGTGCATGAGGACTTAAAAAGAAATGTCTGTATCACTCGCTGCCATTCCCACACAGGAAATTAACCGAATTTACAATATGGTAGCTTTCCTCAAAGATGCAAAAAGTTCTTTAATGTTTGGTTAGAGCATTTAGAGATTCCGCTAAATAATTTATAAAGAATGCTTTAAAGAAAAAGTAAAAAGAGAGAAACTGGTGCAAAAAATATTTACTGGAATATTTAAAACAGAAAATAAACAGCAGTAAAATACACAGGAGAAAAAATGAAGAGCAAAGTTTGCCTGGTCTTTGGTTCTGCGCAGTCTATTCTGATATACCAGAGTCAACGGCTCTCATAAATGACCCTTATCACCTCCTTTTTTTGATGCTAAGCAAGAACAGAAAATGCAGCCATCTTTACTGGTCCATTAATAAGGCATTTATAGAGATAACACAACCAATCAAAGAGTCTGGGGCCTGGAGAGTATTTTAGGATGTTTGTCAGACACACCCTTAATGCCAATTGGCACTGAAATACCGACACATTGTTTAAATGTATACGTTTTTCCATCTGGCCAGACTTTGCAATTTGACAGTCAACATATCATTTCATTAGAGGCCAAATATGATATACATTGGTGATATGCTGTGTGTTGCTTAGGAAATTCAATTAGCAATCTGGTCCTCGAAATATGGGCGTGTTAGGTGTCTCAATGATTGTTATTTCCTTATACATCAGTGTAATCAATGAATGTAACTTCATTACAGTCAGATTTATGAAATACGGTTGGGCTTTGGTAGGGTGGGCCTTCCATGTCCTCAAACACAATGCAGGACTGCCGGTACTTCATTGTAGATGATGATATCAGAGTACCTGTGACCTGTGATGGAGCTGCAAATGGAAGTGGTTTGGGGGAATTAATGGTACAGTGCAGAGGGAACCTGAGGAATACATTAGGTAAATATAGCTGCTTTCTCCTCTACCCCTAGACAGAATGAGTATTGAACCCTTGCAGTGGGTATAGGGTGGGAGTCCCAGGAAAATGGCCTCCTGAGTACAGATTAGAGACCTGTTTATGAGAAGCGCCAGAAGCACTCCAGTTATCACACTGAAATAAGATCTATATCACCTATCATCCTGATGTACAATGAATTCTTTTCACCATACAGCACAGGTAGGAGGATTTGTTATACTCACTGAAAGCTGCTACTGCCAGGACCAGCGTGACAATGATGGACAGCCAGGATACCCATAATGCCTTCTTCCTGTAACTCTGGGCTTCATGTGGCTTCAGCCTTGTGCTGCTTTCCAATAAACCTGAAGATAAGAAAAACGTGTTAAAAATATACAATTATCTGTTATTTTTACATCGGCATAGAATTCTAAAGGGGAACTTTAAAGTGTTACTAAACCCTGGACCCTGCATTCACTATATCCGGTCTCCCCGGACCCTGCATTCACTATATCTGGTCTCCCCGCCCCTGCCTTCACTATATCTGGTCTCCCCAAACCTTGCATTCACTATATCTGGTCTCCCTGAAGCCTGCATTCACTATATCCGCTCTCCCCGGCCCCTGCATTCACTATATCCGGTCCCCCCAGACCCTGCATTCACTATATCTGGTCCCCCCAGACCCTGCATTCACTATATCTGGTCTCTCTTAGGACCCTGCATACACTATATCTGGTCTCCCAAGACCCTGCATTCACTATATCCTCTCTCCCTGGACCCTGCATTCACTATATCCGGTGTCCCCGGACCCTGCATTCACTATATCCGGTCTCCCTGAACCCTGCATTCACTATATCCGGTCTCCCTGAACCCTGCATTCACTATATCCGCTCTCCCCGGACCCTGCATTCACTATATCCGGTCCCCCCGGACCCTGCATTCACTATATCCGGTCTCCCAGGACCCTGCATCCACTATATCTGGTCTCCCAGGACCCTGCATTCACTACATCCGGTCTCCCCGGACCCTGCATTCACTATATCCGGACTCCCCGGATCCTGCATTCACTATATCCGGTCTCCCCGGACCCTGCATTCACTATATATCCGGTCTCCCCGGACCCTGCATTCACTATATCCGGTCTCCCCGGACCATGCATTCACTATATCTGGTCTCCCAGGACCCTGCATTCACTATATCTGGTCTCCCTGGATCCTGCATTCACTATATCTGGTCTCCCCGGACCCTGCATTCACTATATCCGGTCTCCCCGGACCCTGCATTCACTATATCCGGTCTCCCCGGACCATGCATTCACTATATCTGGTCTCCCAGGACCCTGTATTCACTATATCTGGTCTCCCTGGATCCTGCATTCACTATATCTGGTCTCCCAGGACCCTGCATTCACTATATCTGGTCTCCCTGGACCCTGCATTCACTATATCCGGTCTCCCCGGACCCTGCATTCACTATATCTGGTCTCCCCGGATCCTGCATTCACTATATCTGGTCTCCAAGGGCCCTGCATTCACTATATCTGGTCTCCCAATCAATGCTGTCCAGACAGAGGGTCAGAGGTCCTGCAGCCTCATAGGACAGTCAGAGGAGAAAGAAAACTCCTCCTACAAGCTTTAAACAGTGCTCTACTGGGCACTGAGCTCTAGGAGTCACTCTGCACATGCTTTGTTTAGTGTGTATTGCTAGAGAGGTTTTTTTTTTCTTGAGAGAGTGCACAGGGCCAATCAGTACGCTCCAGACAGAGGTCGGGGGTCATGCAGCCTCATAGGGGAGAATAAAAACTACTTCTACAAGCTTTAACCAGTGCTGTGCTGAACACTGATAGAAGTCACAAGACTGCTCTAACTGCTGATGAGAAAAGGTATTTAGCAGTTTATATTTACTAAAATAATTGCATTTCCATGTTCTATGTACTGTGGGAGACTGGATATAGTGAATGCAGGGACCTGGGAGACCAGATATAGTGAATGCAGGGTCCGGGGAGAGTGGATATAGTGAATGCAGGGTCCGGGGAGACCAGATATAGTGAATGCAGGGTCCTGGGAGACCAGATATAGTGAATGCAGGGTCCGGGGAGACCAGATATAGTGAATGCAGGGTCCGGGGAGACCGGATATAGTGAATGCAGGGACCTGGGAGACCGGATATAGTGAATGCAGGGTCCGGGGAGAGCGGATATAGTGAATGCAGGGTCCGGGGAGACCAGATATAGTGAATGCAGGGTCCGGGGAGAGCGGATATAGTGAATGCAGGGTCCGGGGAGACCAGATATAGTGAATGCAGGGTCCGGGGAGAGCAGATATAGTGAATGCAGGGTCCGGGGAGAGCGGATATAGTGAATGCAGGGTCCGGGGAGACCAGATATAGTGAATGCAGGGTCCGGGGAGACCAGATATAGTGAATGCAGGGTCCGGGGAGACCAGATATAGTGAATGCAGGGTTCAAGGAGACCAGATATAGTGAATGCAGGGTCCGAGGAGAGTGGATATAGTGAATGCAGGGTCCGGGGAGACCGGATATAGTGAATGCAGGGTCCGGGGAGACCAGATATAGTGAATGCAGGGTCCGGGGAGACCAGATATAGTGAATGCGGGGTCTGGGGAGAGTGGATATAGTGAATGCAGGGTCTGGGGAGACCGGATATAGTAAATGCAGGGTCTGGGGAGACCGGATATAGTAAATGCAGGGTCTGGGGAGACCGGATATAGTAAATGCAGGGTCTGGGGAGACCGGATATAGTAAATGCGGTGTCCTGGGTTTAGGAGCACTTTCAGCAAGTTTTATCTAATGATAATGAATGATATATTACCAACTCCAGCACAAAACATATTTTTCAAAGCTTCAAATAGAGCGGGGAATAGTTGGAGCTTCTGTCGGGCTATAAGCCTTTTTACACATTAACATACTTTTATTTTTTACAGGTATTTGCTGTATAGAATGCTGTCAATAGCCCTAAAAAAGCATTGGTGTGTACCAGGTCTCAATGGGGAGGTGCATTTTTGGTGCTTTTTTTTTTTTTTAAATCGCCAATTATAATTATAATTATGCACCAAAAATGCAACAAGCAGGTATTTTAACACCGCAAAGGAAGTGCAACAGACCTGTGTGAAGACCAGGGGCGGACTGACAACTCATGGGGCCCCCGGGCAACAGGGGATCATGGGGCCCCTGTGTCCTTGCCCAAACTCAAAAAAGCCTATGAAAAAGGTACCAGGGGCATCTCATGGGGCCCCCTACTGACCCCAGGCCCTCGGGCAGTGCCCGAGTTTCTAAATGGTCAGTCCGCCCCTGGTGAAGACATACATTGAATTTAAATGGATTCTTTTTTCTTGAGCTTTTCTTCTGCCTTTTTTTTTTTACGCAAAAGTTCTGCAAACACTGCTCAGTGTGCAAGCAGCCTATTTGGCGGAAGATGCTGAAAATAAATTCATATTCATTTAAATTCATGATATTAATTTAAAATTTGAATATAATACAATTATATATATAAAAAAAAAATTATTTTTTTAAAAACTGTCTATTTCAGTTTCGATTTTCAGCCAAGTGCATCCTGAATTTTCAGTTTCGGTCCAAGAATTTTCATTTTGGTGCACCACTAATTCAGATTGAAGCTACTATGTGCAGTAGCATTGTACAACACCGGTCACCATAAGGACACAGAAAACAATTTCTAATGCTTCATTTCTCATCACTTTGGAGAGATTTACTCATTTCCTGTTTCTACGATAGGAAGGGAAATCTCCCCAGTGGAACAGAGAGCAAAAAGAAAAAAAAACACAAAAAAAAAAGAAGACATCTCAGTTGGTAACCACAACCATGTGGGCGTCTCGGAGTTTCTTTCAATGCAGCCTTGTTGTAATTTTTGGATGTGTGATTGATTTTCTCCACCCCTGCGAAGGTAGGACACATGTGAACCAATGTTCTATGTTTTATGTTCTAATACATATGTTTTTTGTTTACAAAAAATTTATAAAAAGATATTTAAAAAATAAAATAAAAAAATAACGCAAAAAAATTCAAAAATCCTTGAAATGGGTTTTACCAATTGGATAGTCTATTCAGTAAAATAAATGCATTTTGTTTTAGCTGTGTTTTATTTATTTTTTTTCAGACTGGAGACAAGATCACTTTAATGGCTTCCCGCTGGCGTAACGCACATGTGTATGAGCCCGGCGGGTGGGCCTTAATGCTGGCTGTGAGCATGCATGAATCAGCCGACTCCATTATTCTATGCTGAGAACGCATTCACTGTCCACATTAACCTCCCTAGCAGTCTGATTATGTCCATATTTCTGTGCTCAAAGCGGTACATTTTTTTGCATGGAAAGATGTAGTTTTTTTATTGTAGGCTGTAATTTTTAGGAATAACTCACTGAAATCTGTCTGAACAAGAGTCTAGTAAACATTCCGGATATGATAAAATTTGAAACACAAAATCATAAATTATAATTTAATAAATAATCATAAAAAATAATAATATAATAATAATAAATTTAATTCAATAATATAATCAAACCAAAAACACTGAAATTTGAAATATAGCGCCAAAGTCGCAAAATTGTTTTCAGTGTCTGATGATGAATTTCCCCACGAATCCTGGACCAGCACTGCAAGGTATTCCCGAGTGTAGCTCGGGGTTACCGCTTTTGGTGCTGAAACTTTACCCCGAGCTACACTCGGGAATACCTCCAGGGAGGTTAACAAGCTATTGCTGATAGCTTCCGCTCACCACTTTACGACTGAGAGCTTGTGGTGCATGTGACCACTGCAACAGCCAATCACAGTGGGCACATGATCAGGAACTCCGCCTCCACCTCCCATATTAAAGGAACCAAAGAATTTAAATGACATTTTGGAATAAACCCAACTAGTCCTAAACTAGTTAAACCCAAAACCAAAAACGTAATATATTGCAGCTCATCAGCCATGAGATGTGGTGGCTGCATTCGCTTTCTTTTTTTAGGGCCAGTTCACACTCCATGCGTTTCAGTTGCTTTTTTTATGTATCCAAAATGCACAGAGAGTAGGTTATATGGCTGTCCATGTCATAGTCCACATCAGTGTTTGCAGTTCCAGTGCGTTCCGGTTGCAGAAAAAAAAAAGTAGAACAGGCTGCATTTTTCCTGCACAGAACTGTACTGGAACGCGGTAAAATCATCAAATACGCACCGGAACGCACCAAAAACACACCTGTCCCTATTTAAATTGCAGAAAAAGAGAGGGGAAAAATGAACCGAAAAGCATCAAAAATGCACCAAAATGAACAAAAATCTGCTTGGGGAAACGCATCCGCAACGCATTTGGACTGCGTTTCTATGGTGTAAACCAGCCCTTAAGCTTTTTCCCTCTGTTTTCACCTGGTGATCTGGCCAATAACACACCCCCTGTATTAGAGCGCCCCCACTCTGGATGAAGGAGGACAGGAGGAACAGCAGACAGATGTATTGTCAGCAGGCCCGTTGATAAGGGGGTACCACCAGTCCTCCTGTACGGGGCCCAGGCTAGCAGGGGGGCCCAGGCAGCTGGGTGAGTCTGGTGTGGGCAGGGAGAGTGATCGACACGGCATGGGACAATTACTGGAACCAATCCCCTGTATGGCTCTCTTCTGTAGCAGCTGAAAGCCGGCTTTTTCTCCTCTTCCTCCTGCTGGCAGCTGCTGCAGAGAGAGCCATAGAGGAGATCAGTTCCAGTAATTGCCCCATGCCATGTCGATCACCCTCCCTGCCCACACCAGACTCACCCAGCTGCCTGGGCCCCCCTGCTAGCCTGGGCCCCGTACAGGAGGACTGGTGGTACCCCCTTATCCACGGGCCTGCTGACAATGCATCTGTCTGCTGTTCCTCCTGTCCTCCAACATCCAGAGTGGGGGCGCTCTATCACACCCATCAAAGGTTATATTTAAATAAATTAAAGCCGATCACTGTAAGCACCCTTGTCAGTGGCAAATGGTTTGTCTCAATGCTCTAACTTCTACATCTGCTGGACAGCTTGTTCTTTTGAAAAACAACTGACTGGATAACCAGGTGAAAATTAAAGAAAGGAAGCCTCAAAAAGAAAGTTACTGCAGCCATTATACCTAAAAATTGCTAAGCTGCCATATAAAAAAATGTTTGCTTTTGAGTTTAATACCGCCTTAGCAGAGTAATCATGGGTTGGGGTCCCCCAAGGCTCTGTCCTCGGGCCCCTTCTCTTCTCCATCTACACCTCCTCCCTTGGCCAACTGATACACTCCCACGGCTTCAACTACCATCTCTACACCGATGACATGCAAATCTACCCCTCTACCCCTCGCCTCACCCCTTCAGTCTACGCCCGAATCACCTGCCTACTGAACGACATATCAGACTGGATGTCGCTCCACTTCCTCAAATTAAACCTTTCCAAAACCGAGCTCCTAGTTTTCCCCCCAGCCCACGCCCCCCCCCCCCCGACCTCTCCATCACAACCAACAACGCCACCATCAGTCCCACCCTGCAAGCCAAAGTCCTAGGTGACACCTTGGACTCAAACCTTTCTTTCCAACCCCATGTCCAATCATTGTCAAAGTCATGCAGGCTCCACCTCCGCAACATCTCTAAAATATGTTCGTTCCTAACCCCAGACACTACTAAACAACTCATTCACTCCCTTATTATCTCATGTCTGGACTACTGCAACTCCCTCCTCACCGGCCTACCTCATCACAGGCTATCTCCGCTTCAATCTATCCTGAACTCAGCGGCCAGACTCATCCACCTTACCAAGGGCGGACTGACCATTTGGAAACTCGGGCACTGCCCGAGGGCCCGGGGTCAGTAGGGGGCCCCATGAGATGCCCCTGATACCTTTTTCATAGGCTTTTTTGAGTTTGGGCAAGGACACAGGGGCCCCATGATCCCCTATTGCCCGGGGGCCCCATGAGTTGTCAGTCCGCCCCTGCACCTTACCAACCGCTCCACTTCTGCCACCCCCCTCTGTCATTCCCTCCACTGGCTTCCAATTGCCCAACGCATAAAATTCAAACTACTAACACTGACATACAAAGCCATTCATAATGCTGCCCCAAACTACATCACTGACCTGATATCCAAATACCACCCAACCCGTACTCTTCGCTCCTCACAAGACCTCCTACTTTCTAGCTCCCTAGTCTCCACCTCCCATGTCCGACTCCAGGACTTCTCCAGGACTTCCCCCATCCTCTGGAACTCACTACCCCAATCCATCAGACTGTCACCTACCCTCCTCACCTTTAGGCGCACCCTTAAAACCCATCTCTTCAGGGAAGCCTACCCCACCCTCACCTAACAGCCAATCTCCTCCACTCCTCCCACCACTCCATCCCCCACAGCCATTTTCTCCTGTACCACTATCCCCTCCCTCCTAGACTGTAAGCTCCTCGGAGCAGGGCCCTCAAACCCCTCGTGTATTGTATTGTTACTGTATTGTCTCATGTTCTGTCCCCCACCACAATGTACAGCGCTGAGCAAACTTTTTGCCGCTATATAAATACTGTATAATAATAATAATAATAATAATACAGGCTTAAATTTGTGGATTTGAGGCCGCAGTGCATGCTGGGACCTGTACCTTTGGACCGGCTATTCCGGTTTTCACGGCCCCCCCGCTGCTTCGATCTGAGGGATCCCAAATTAGTTACAAATGTAAATATAGAGAAGACAGACGCAGTTCTTGGCACTGGCAGATTCCTTGCAGGGAAAGTGAAGAGACAGATTCCACCACCAGGCACGGTTAGAAGACAGAGTTTTTTTTTTCCCAAAATAGACTTCCGCCTCCCCCAGATCCCATCTGTATCCATGTCTGTCGCTTTCTCTTACTGCGCCGCCATCGTGTACTATTTCTATCCCACATAGAAATATTAAAATTCCCCCCACCCCCCTCATACACATGCTCTCTGCCGGCAAAGTGGGTCCCCATAGGGACCATACAGGTGCCGGGCCCATTTATTTAATTATCCAGCTGTTCCATGAGCCGGGGTCCCCGCCATATGGTCCTCCCATGTCTTTGTTCTCCCTTTTTAATCCCTTGTAAAGCATTTGATAAATCCCCGCTTGGCATGGGGGGGCTGACTCATCCGCCGACAATCAATAACTATATTTAGTGGAAGGGCTTGTGACCGCATTAACCCCTCACTGTCCTGACCAGAGGAAGGGACCAAAGAGCCAAAAAGCAGGAATGTGTACGTCTCTGAGGCAGCAGAGAAGGGGTTAAATACCAACCATGCTGCTCCTAAGACGTCATCTGTCCCCGGACTCTTCTATCTGACCGAATGTTCCATGGAAGAACAAACGGAAATATGGCGCTGAATTCACCACCTCATTGGGAAATACATCCCGTTATCTATCATAAATGATCTATCTATCTATCTATCTATCTATCTATCTATCTATCTATCTATCATATCTATCATAAATTATCTATCTATCTATCTATCTATCTATCTATCTATCTATCATATCTATCATAAATTATCTATCTATCTATCTATCATATCTATCATAAATTATCTATCTATCTATCTATCTATCTATCTATCTATCATATCTATCTATCTATCTATCTATCTATCTATCTATCTATCTATCATAAATTATCTATCTATCTATCTATCTATCTATCTATCTATCTATCTATCTATCTATCTATCATATCTATCTATCTATCTATCATAAATTATCTATCTATCTATCTATCTATCTATCTATCATAAATTATCTATCTATCATAAACTATCTATCTATCTATCTATCTATCTATCATAAATTATCTATCTATCTATCTATCTATCTATCTATCTATCATAAATTATCTATCTATCATAAACTATCTATCTATCTATCTATCTATCTATCTATCTATCTATCTATCATAAATTATCTATCTATCTATCTATCTATCTATCTATCTATCTATCTATCATATCTATCTATCTATCTATCTATCTATCTATCTATCTATCTATCATAAATTATCTATCTATCTATCTATCTATCTATCTATCTATCTATCTATCTATCTATCTATCTATCTATCATATCTATCTATCTATCTATCTATCTATCATATCTATCATAAATTATCTATCTATTTATCTATCTATCTATCTATCTATCTATCTATCTATCTATCATAAATTATCTATCTATCTATCTATCTATCTATCTATCTATCTATCTATCTATCTATCTATCTATCTATCTATCATATCTATCTATCTATCTATCTATCTATCTATCTATCTATCTATCTATCTATCTATCTATCATAAATTATCTATCTATCTATCTATCTATCTATCTATCTATCTATCTATCTATCTATCTATCTATCTATCATATCTATCTATCTATCTATCTATCTATCTATCTATCTATCTATCTATCTATCTATCATAAATTATCTATCTATCTATCTATCTATCTATCTATCTATCTATCTATCTATCTATCTATCATAAATTATCCATCTATCTATTTATCTATCTATCTATCTATCTATCTATCTATCTATCTATCATATCTATCATAAATTATCTATCTATCTATCTATCTATCTATCTATCTATCTATCTGTCATAAATTATCTATCTATCTATCTATCTATCTATCATAACATATGACATTGACATATCTCATGTCAAATCACTTACAATCACATGCAGGCTCCACCTCCGCAACATCGCCAAGATACGCTCCTTCCTTACCCCAGACACCACTAAACTACTAGTACACTCCCTGATTCTCACGCCTTGACTACTGCAACTCCCTCCTCACCGGCCTTCCCCAGTGCAGGCTCTCCCCTCTTCAGACCATCCTGAACTCAGCGGCTAGACTCATCCATCTCACCAACCGCTCCACCTCTGCCACCCCCCTCTGCCTATCCCTCCATTGGCTCCCTATTGCCCAACGCATCAAATTCAAACTACTCACTCTGACCTACAAAGCCATTCACAACACTTCCCCTAACTACCTCACCAACGTGATTCCCAGGTACCACCCTACCCGTACCCTTCGCTCTTCACAGGACCTCCTTCTATCTTGCTCCCTGGTCTCCTCCTCCCACGCACGACTGCAAGACTTCTCCAGGTCCTCCCCCATCCTCTGGAACTCACTACCCCAATCCATCAGACTGTCACCTTCCCTCCTCACCTTCAGGCGCTCCCTGAAAACCCACCTCTTCAGGGAAGCCTACCCCACCCTCACCTGACAGCCGTTCTCCTTCATTCCTACTACCACTCCATCCCCCACAGCCACTTCCTCCTGTACCACTACCCCCTCCCTCCTAGATTGTAAGCTCGAAAGAGTAGGGCCTTCTAACCCCTCGTGTGCTGTTTGTAGTTGCTGTACTGTTTCATGTATTGTCCCCCCTCTATTGTACAGCGCTGAGCAAACCCTTTGGCGCTATATAAACTCGATGTAATAATAATAATAATAATATCTATCATAAATTATCTATCTATCTATCTATCTATCTATTTATCATAAATTATCTATCTATCTATCTATCTATCTATCTATATATCTGTCATAAATTTACATGTGGTATCTTGCACTGCATTAGTGTGAACCCAGGCTAAAAGGCACTTACTGTATATAGTGCTGTCAATTTACACAGAGCTTTACATATACAGGGGTTAGACAAAAAAATGGAAACACTACATGATATACAGGTGTGAAAGTGACAACATGTTTCACATTGAAAGTGGAAAGTGATGTAACATTCTTTTGTTTCTGCTGTGTGATGAGACACCTAGCTGACTGCAGAGCTCAATTTCATTCCTGTGAAGACTGAGATTGAGCTCTGCAGTCACTTTTGCAGCAGCTGTTTCCTTATTCCGGGTCACAATCCTGCACAATGGCCTTTTGTCTCTTTTGGTCAGCTTATGCTTATCAGATGAAGTTTTCCCAGAAACTGTATATGCCGCCATAACCTTTTGATACTGGACCTCACACAAAATACATTGGCAACTTCATTCAAAGAGGCACCAGCTAAGCGACACCAACAATGTGCCCTTTTTGAAGCTCAGTAAGCTCTGACATGACTCTGTATTACTAGCAGCGCACTCAGTGAAAGTGGCGAAAGTGAAGCTGCCCAGCTGTTAGCTAGGTGTCTCATCACACAGCGGAAGCAAAAGAATATTACATTACTTCCGCTTTCAATGCAAAACATCTCGTCATTTTAACACCTGCAAATCATGGAGTGTTTTAAAATTTTTGTCTAACCCCTGTGTGTTGTACATTCACATCAGTTCCTGTCCTCACGCACAATCATGCAGACAAATAGTAGGGCCAATCAACCTGCCATCTATCTATGTATTTATTATCTATCTTAGATAATTTATTTAAATTGGTACTGTATATCTGCTGATCGATCGATATATCTTTCTATATATTTTTGGGTTTATCTGTATTAAATCTGTCCGTCTTCCAATTTATCTATCTTAACTTCTCATGTATCTGTCTCAAATCTAGTATCTATCTATCTATCTATCTATCTATCATGAATTATCTATCTTCATATTTATGATTTTATCTGTATCTAGCTTAAATCTTCTCATGTATCTGTCTCAAATCTGTCTCCCAGTATCTCTCTCTCTCTGTATTATTTTGTCCAGTTCAGCAGTCCTGACTGTATGAATGATGCCGCCCCGTCTCCTAATGTGATTCGTTACCTCTCTGGTTAACTCGTCATGTGAGTTTTATAATGCCTCAGCTTTGATTTCATGCTTTCCACATCTTACTCTCTCTTCTAAATTATTCATTCTGCCCTTGAAGCATCTGAACAGCTGAAGGCACCGACCCCCAACACACACATATACACACATACATACATACATACACAAACACATACACACACATACATACATACATACATACACAAACACATACTCACACATGCACACATACATACATAAACACACATATACACACATACATATACACACACACATACATACATACGTTCACATACATATACACATACACATACTGTACATACACACACACACATACATACATACATACATACATACATACACACACATACTTACAAACACACACACATACACACACATACATGCACACACATACATACACATACATACACACACACACGCACATACATGCACAAACACACACACATACATACATACCTACACACACACAAGCACATACACACACACATCCATACACACACACACACACATAGATATACACACACATACTCACACATACTGTACATACACACATACATACATACACACACACATGCACACATACTGTACATACACACATACATACACACAGACACATACATATACACACATACTGTACATACACACATACATATATACTGTACATACACACATACATACTGTACATACACACATACATACACATATACTGTAAATACACACATCCATACATACACATATACATACACACGCACACATACTGTACATACACACACACATACATACACATATACATACACACACATACATACACACATACCCACACATACATACATACGCACACATACTGTACACACACATATATACATACGCACACATACTGTACACACACACACACACACATACATACATACGCACACATACTGTACACACACATACACACATACCCACACATACATACACACGCACACATACTGTACACACACACATACCCACACATACACACGCACACATACTGTACACACACACATACCCACACATACACACGCACACATACTGTACACACACACATACATACGCACACACCCACACATACACACGCACACATACTGTACACACACATACATACACATACATACGCACACATACTGTACACACACACATGCATACACACATACCCACACATACACACGCACACATACTGTACACACACATACATACACATGCACACATACAGTACACACACATACACACACATACATACGCACACATACTGTACACACACACACATACATACACACGCACACATACAGTACACACACATACCCACACATACACACGCACACATACTGTACACACACACACATACATACACACGCACACATACAGTACACACACATACCCACACATACACACGCACACATACTGTACACACACATACATACGCACACACCCAGGTCTCACAGGTAGCTGTCAGCGGATACATACAAAGTTAAATATTCGTTCAGTGGATGGCTGTGTGTAAGTCGTCTCCTTCACTGCCAGGAAAACTGTCATAAAGTTTCACTTTAAATATTAAACTGTGCCAACACAGAACCCGTCATCTTCCTGAGTATAAAGTCTCGGTGTTTTCTCTGTAAAGATGTTTGCGGTGACACCTCTAATCCACCACGGGATAACATAGGAGGAATCGTGGAGACCATCGCTGTGTATGAAATGCAATTTATTGGCGAGGATTCACTCATATCAGAGACAAAACACACAACAAAGACTTGAGAATCTCAGCGCCACAGGATGCAGATATTCACACGCAGCTCCCAGAGCTATAAATAGTACATAACAACACGAGGAATGATAATGAGGTGCGCTGCCATCATAGGCCCCCCCCCCCCCCCCACCTATAGGTACTATAGACAGAGATCACAATTATCACCCAATACAAAAAATGATCTCAGGGAAATGAGAACCAAATATTATAGGTATTGTGATAAGAAACCCATGCATTTCAATGCTTACAATATAGACACTAAGGCTGGCCATACACTATACAATTTCTGCCCAATTTCCTTTAGATTTACCTTCAACCATGTAGTGCAAGGCCTGCCTAATTGGATACAATTGAAAGTGTTGTTTAGGTTTGACCTCATATTATATGGTTTTTTGGTAAATCTAAAGCAAAATTCTCAAGAAAATTGTATAATGTATGGCCAGCCTGACTGTCCAATGACAGTCCAAGCTAAAATAAAGCTCCTTATTCCAGTGCTAAAACTAAGGCTGGCCATACACTATACAATTTTCTGTCCAATTTCTGCCCAATTTCCTTTAGATTCACCTTCAACTATGTAGTGCAAGGGCCTGCCTAATTGGATACATTTGAAAGTGTTGTTTAGGTTTGACCTCATATTATGTGGTTTTTGGTAAATCTAAAGTAAAAATCTCAAGAAAATTGTATAGTGTATGGCCAAACTTAGTGAATTCAGCTTTCTGCCGTGGTTATCCTCAGAGCCCGCTCACATGCCTGTGCTGTGCACTTGCTACAACTTTAAGGCCCATTTAACAAACGTGATGTCACATTTTATTATACATTAGGTATGGAAGACGAATAAAATGAATGAGCTGCCAACGTACCCCATCAGAGTGCTCCCCTTACATCAGGTGTCCCCATCAGAGTGCTCCCCTTACATAAGGTGTCCCCATCAGAGTGCTCCCCTTACATCAGGTGTCCCCATCAGAGTGCTCCCCTTACATCAGGTGTCCCCATCAGAGTGCTCCCCTTACATCAGATGTCCCCATCAGAGTGCTCCCCTTACATCAGGTGTCCCCATCAGAGTGCTCCCCTTACATCAGTGTCCCCATCAGACTGCTCCCTTACATCAGGTGTCCCCATCAGAGTGCCGCCTTACATCAGGTGTCCCCATCAGACTGCTCCCTTACATCAGTGTTCCCATCAGAGTGCCCCCTTACATCAGGTGTCCCCATCAGAGTGCTCCCCTTACATCAGTGTCCCCATCAGGCTGCTCCCTTACATCAGGTGTCCCCATCAGAGTGCTCCCCTTACATCAGTGTTCCCATCAGAGTGCCGCCTTACATCAGTGTTCCCATCAGAGTGCCGCCTTACATCAGTGTTCCCATCAGAGTGCCGCCTTACATCAGGTGTCCCCATCAGAATGCCGCCTTAGATCAGGTGTCCCCATCAGAGTGACCCCTTACATAGGATTAGTTATCCCCATCATAGTCCCCCCTTACATCAGGTGTCCCCATCAGAGTGCCACTTTACATCAAGTGTCCCCATCAGAGTGCCCCATTACATCAGGTGTCCCCATCAGAGTGCTCCCCTTACATCAGGTGTCCCCATCAGAGTGCCCCCTTACATCAGGTGTCCCCATCAGAGTGCCCCCTTACATCAGGTGTCCCCATCAGAGTGCCACTTTACATCAGGTGTCCCCATCAGAGTGCTCCCCTTACATCTGTTTCCCCATCAGAGTGCCCCCTTACATCAGGTGTCCCCATCAGAGTGCCCCCTTACATCAGTTGTGCCCATCAGAGTGCCACTTTACATAAGGTGTCCCCATCAGTGTGCCCCCTTACATCAGGTGTCCCCATCAGAGTGCCCCCTTACATCTGGTGTCCCCTTCAGAGTGCCGCCTTACATCAGATGTCCCCATCAAAGTGCTCCCCTTACATCAGGTGCCCCCACCAGAGTGCCCCCTTACATCAGGTGTCCCCATCATAGTGCTCCCCTTACATCAGTGTCCCCTTCAGAGTGCCGTCTTACATCAGGTGTCCCCATCAGAGTTCTCCCCTTACATCAGGTGTCCCCATCAGAGTGCCGCCTTACATCAGGTGTCACCATCACAGTGCCCCCTTACATCAGGTGTCCCCATCAGAGTTCCCCCCTTACATCAGGTGTCTCCATCAGAGTGCCCCCCTTACATCAGGTGTCACCATCAGAGTGCCCCCCTTACATCAGGTGTCACCATCAGAGTGCCGCCTTACATCAGGTGTCACCATCAGAGTGCCCCCCTTACATCAGGTGTCACCATTAGAGTGCCCCCCTCACATCAGTTGTCCCCATCAGAGTGCTCCCCTTACATCAGGTGTCCCCATCAGAGTGCTCCCCTTACATCAGGTGTCACCATCAGAGTGTTCCCCTTACATCAGGTGTCCTCATCATTGTTTGTGGATCATGTAAGTGTGACAAATACGCAAGAAAAAACAAATCTCTCTCTCTATCTCTCTATCTATCTCTCGATCTCTCAATTTTAAAAAGTGTAAGCACTTATTTTTAATGTTTTACATATCTGCAGGGGCCAGACTGAAGTGATCTAGCAGAACTTAATTTTCTGACTAAAGTTCCACTTTATATCCGGGTTCTTACACTGCCTGAATTGAGAAAAATGCATTTAAGAATGTATTAATGATGTGTTTTCCTGTGTTGGCAAGCGCTGCCCCTGTCAATACACAGAATAATAGGTTCTGTCTGCATTTGCAGAGGTGTTGTGCCATAGCACATGTGCGTTTTGGAGGTGCTTTGTGGTGCTATTGCCATAATGTGATTTTTCAATCAATATCATTGGTCTCCTCTGAAAATAACTGTCACTTTTCTGCAAATAAGGATCCTTATTGTGATATTTTAGCTTTGTGGACTGAGCCCGTTATAATTGTTGTTTTTGGTCGTGCAGCAGAGCTGATACAATATACTGATATACTGATACCGAAGGTCATTTTTTAAAGAATATGTCAACCCAACCCAATCCTGATGAAGCCATGTGACCTGTGGCGTAACGCGTAGGGGAGGGGCTTTGACGTCACGATGCTCGATGGTTCCATACTGACACCAGCTGGTAATTTTAGGATTTTCACCACACAACTCAGGAGGATACATTTTTTACACAAAGCAGTTTTATATTCAGTACTATGTGAGTGCATTACCTTTATTAATAAAATGTAAAAGGATAAAACACTATGATCTGATTATTACTTTATATAAACCACCGTGGAAGGAGAGTATATCAATCAAGTGAAGGGGATCCCATTCAGCAGGATTCCATTCCATCCACATTTTGGTCCAATTAAAGGGACACAAGTGTTTTATGTCCAGTTCTTGGTAATGTCACTGTTGCTCCATATTTTCTCCACTTGAAGATGACTGTCTTCACTGTGTTCCATAATGTATCTAATGCCGTGGAAATTCTTTTGTACCCTTCCCCTGACTGATACCTTTTGTCAATGAGATCCCTCTGATGCTTTGGAAGCTCTCTGCAGACCGTATCAGTGGGAGGAATAGTACTCCATTATTGGTGTCAGTAGGAGAAATATTACCCCATCATTGGTGTCAGCGGGAAGAATAGTACCCCATCATTGGTGTCAGTGGGAGGACTAGTACCCCATCATTGGTGTCATTAGGAAAAAATAGTGCCCCATCATTGGTGTCAGTGGAAAGAATAGTACCCCATCATTGGTGTCATTAGGAGAAATAGTGCCCCATCATTGGTGTCAGTGGAAGGAATAGTGCCCCATCATTGGTGTCAGTGGGAGGAATAGTGCCCCATCATTGGTGTCAGTGGGAGGAATAGTGCCCCATCATTGGTGTCAGTAGGAGGAATAGTGCCCCATCATTGGTGTCAGTAGGAGGAATAGTGCCCCATCATTGGTGTCAGTGGGAGGAATAGTGCCCCATCATTGGTGTCAGTAGGAGGAATAGTGCCCCATCATTGGTGTCAGTAGGAGGAATAGTGCCCCATCATTGGTGTCAGTGGGAGGAATAGTGCCCAATCACTAGTGTGAGTGGGAGGAATAGTGCCCCATCATTGGTGTCATTAGGAAGAAATTATTATTATTATACAGTATTTGTATAGCGCCAAAAAGTTTGCTCAGCGCTGTACATTATAATGGGAGACAGTACATGAGATAATACAGTAACAATACAATACACGAGGGGTTCGAGGGCCCTGCTCTTTGGAGCTTACAGTCTAGGAGGGAGGGGATAGTGGTACAGGAGGAAATGGCAGTGGGGGATGGAGTGGTAGGAGGAGTGGAGGAGATCGGCTGTTAGGTGAGGGTGGGGTAGGCTTCCCTGAAGAGATGGGTTTTCAGGGTGTGCCTAAAAGTGAGGAGGGAAGGTGACAATCTGATGGATTGGGGTAGTGAGTTCCAGAGGATGGGGGAAGTTCTGGAGAAGTCCTGGAGTCGGGCATAGGAGGAGGAGACTAGAAAGCTTGAAAGTAGGAGGTCTTGTGAGGAGCGAAGAGTACGGGTTGGGTGGGTGATGTAGTTTGGGGCAGCGTTATGAATGGCTTTGTATGTCAATGTTAGTAGTTTGAATTTTATGCGTTGGGCAATTGGAAGCCAGTATAGGGAATGACAGAGGGGGGTGGCGGATATGGAGCAGTTGGTAAGGTGGATGAGTCTGGCCGCAGAATTCAGGATAGACTGAAGCGGGGGTAGTCTGTGATGAGGTAAGCCGGTGAGAAGGGAGTTGCAGTAGTTGAGTCGTGAGATAATAAGGGAGTGAATTAGTTGTTTAGTAGTTTCTGGGGTTAGGAATGAACGTATTTTGGAGATGTTGCGGAGGTGGAGCCTGCATGAAATAGTGCCCCATCATCGGTGTCAGTGGGAGGAATAGTGCCCCATCATTGATGTCAGTGGGAGGAATAGTGCTCCATCATTGGTGTCAGTGGGAGGTATAGTGCCCCATCATTGGTGTCAGTGGGAGGAATAGTGCTCCATCATTGGTGTCAGTGGGAGGAATAGTGCCCCATCATTGGTGTCAGTGGGAGGAATAGTGCCCCATCATTGGTGTCAGTGGGAGGAATAGTGCCACATCATTGGTGTCAGTGGGAGGAATAGTGCCCCATCATTGGTGTCAGTGTGGGAGGAGTAGTACCCCATCATTGGTGTCAGTGGGAGGAATAGTGCCCCATCATTGGTGTCAGTGTGGGAGGAGTAGTACCCCATCATTGGTGTCAGTGGGAGGAATAGTGCCCCATCATTGGTTTCAGTGGAAGGAATAGTACCCCATCATTGGTGTCAGTGGGAGGAATAGTGCCCCATCATTGGTGTCAGTGGAAGGAATAGTGCCCCATCATTGGTGTCATTAGGAGAAATAGTGCCCATCATTGGTGTCAGTAGGAGGAATAGTGTCTAATAAAATAAAACAGGCAGCCGAAGCCTATTTCTTCTCAATGGCAGACAACCTACTCTGTGACAAATCTGGCCATCTGTGTGGTGGCTAAACCTGACAGATATGGTTACCAGCACTGTGCAGGTGCCAAAAGTAATAGACGTTCAGTAACCATACATGCTCACACTTTATGCCAGCGGTTCTCAACCTGGGGGTCGAACGACTCTTTCCCAGGGGTCGCCTAAGACCATCAGAAAACACATATTTCCGATGGTCTTAGGAACCGAGACACCGCTGCTCTATCCGTCTCCAGGTGTGGGCGGGATGACATGCCGCCCCTGTCATCTGGACACACCCTCGGGATCAATCCTCGCCGGTGACTGGCCGCCGGAACTGTAGCTCAGGAGAGGCACACAGGCGGCCAATCACCGGCGAGGAGGTGGAGCTTGGAGAGGAGGAGCCGAGCGGCACCGCGAAGATCGAGCGAGTGAAGAGGAGGAGAGCGGCCGGAGAAGGAAGACAGCTGACAGGTAAGTGTCTGTACCATGGGCGAGGGAGGGAGCGAGCGAGCCCAGGCTGGAGCAGGGGTCAGCAAGGTAAGTATCATTGGTGTCAGTGGGAGGAATAGTGCCCCATCATTGGTGTCACTAATACCAATGATGGGGCACTATGCCTCCCACTGACACCAACGATGGGGCACTATTCCTCCCACTGACACCAACGATGGGGCACTATTCCTCCCCCCACTGACACCAATGATGGGGCACGATTCCTCCCCCCACTGACACCAACGATGGGGCACGATTCCTCCCCCCACTGACACCAACGATGGGGCACTATTCCTCCCCTCACTGACACCAACGATGGGGCACTATTCCTCCCCCACTGACACCAACGATGGGGCACTATTCCTCCCACTGACACCAACGTTGGGGCCCTATTCCTCCCCCTGATACCAACGATGGGGCACTATTCCTCCCACTGACACCAGTGATGGGGGCGCTATTCCTACCACTGATACCAATGATGGGGCACTATTCCTCCCATTGACATCAGTGATGGTACACTATTCCTCCCACTGACACCAATGACGGGGCACTATTCCTCCCACTGACATCAATGACGGGGCACTATTCCTCCCACTGACACCAATGACGGGGCACTATTCCTCCCACTGACACCAATGATGGGGCACTATTCCCCCCACTGACACCTATGATGGGGCACTATTCCCCCCACTGACACCTATGATGGGGCACTATTCCTCCCACTGACACCAATGATGGGGCACTATTCCCCCCACTGACACCTATGATGGGGCACTATTCCCCCCACTGACACCTATGATGGGGCACTATTCCTCCCACTGACACCAATGATGGGGCCCTATTCCTACCACTGACACCAATGATGGGGCACTATTCCTACCACTGATACCAATGATGGGGCACTATTCCTCCCATTGACATCAGTGATGGGACACTATTCCTCCCACTGACACCAATGATGGGGCACTATTCCTACCACTGATACCAATGATGGGGCACTATTCCTCCCATTGACATCAGTGATGGGACACTATTCCTCCCACTGACACCAATGACGTGGCACTACTCCTCCCACTGACACCAATGATGTGGCACTACTCCTCCCACTGCAAAATTACAGTTATGAAGTAGCAACGAAAATAATTTTATGGTTGGGGGTCACCACAACATGAGGAACTGTATTAAGGGGTCGCGGCATTAGGAAGGTTGAGAACCACTGCTTTATGCCCTTTAAACAAATGTGTCTTCCATCTCAAATGTTCAATATTCCAGCAGATAACTATCTGGTGGAAAAGTCATTGTTATGTCACTTCTCGTGCCAATTACTGCCAGGAAAGTTCACAAAAAAATTCCATATATGGGCTTCCCTAAAGCTAAAGTTTAGGTATGGCCATTGTTACATTGTTCCAGCTTGGACCGATAGAATTATATATGTTCCATACCTGAGGGATCCTCATGGAAGCTGGAGATTGCTATTACAGAGACACTATCTTCCAGGCCCTATGCCAAGACGCTGCTGTACTGCTTACTGAATGCAGAAGGTTGCTCACTCAGCATAGGAACTATTCAGGGAACCCTTTGCATTTTCCCAATTAACCGCTTCCCCACCACCCTATAGCAGAACTACTGCTACAGGGCGGCAGGGCTGCGCAAAATCACTTATATATTCACGTCATTTTGTATTCGTGCTGCCCTACCCATGCCGCCTGCCTGTGCCACCATTGACGGCTACAGCTGTCAATCATCGGGTCCCGGACGAAGATTTCCTGTCGGCACCTGGCGATTGCCAAGGAACAGTATGAACAGGCTGCTTTGTATTGCTCTGCATTGCAGAGCAATACAAAGCAGAGTGCATACACAGTAAAACGCACACAGACAACATAGTAGAAAAAAACACAGTTAACACTTTGATCGCCCAGATGTTAACCCCTTTCTGCCTGGTGCCATTAGTACAGTGTCAGTGCTTTTTGTTAGCACTGATCATTGTAATAAAGTCATTGGGATGTCAGTGGCAGTTAGTCAGTCCCCCCCCCCCCCCCATTGTCAAAATGCCCGCCACAGTCCCGCTATAAGTCACTGATTGCTGCTATTACTAGTATTATAAAAAAAATTCCAGTATATATACCGCCACTTGTAGACGCAATAACTTTCATGTAAACCAATTCATTTACACGTATTGGGATTTTTTTTAGTAGACACATAGTAGAAAACATTTTGACCTAAATTTATGACGAAATTTGATTTTTAAAATTTTTTATTGGATATGTTTTATAGCAAACAGTCATAAATATTGTTTTGGGTTTTTTTTTCAAAATTGTTGGTCTTTTTTGTTTATAACACAAAAGATAACAACCGCACAGACAATCAAATACCACCAAAAGAAAGCTCTATTTGAGGGAAAAAAAGGACATAAATTAAATTTATGTACAGCGTTGCATGACCGTGCAATTGTCAGTTAAAATAACACGGCACCGTATCACAAAAAAAGGCCTAGTGAGGGGGGGGGGTAAATCCTTTGGAGGGCAAGTGGTTCATGCTACTGTAAGTGTTCTCTGGTTGAACGAGGAGGAGAGGCAGGTGGTGATGTCACACTTTCTACCTCATCCAATCAGAGAACACTTTGCATTCATTGAAAAAATGTAGTGTTTTCTGAATGGCGCCTGTGCTAAACGAACAACCTCTTGTGCTCAGTGAAGAGCGAACATCTGCTCAGCACGGACCAGAAGCTTGTGGAGATCTCTGAAGATGCCTACTTCAATGATTTCCAGCTTCCACAGGAATCCCACAGGTATGGTACATACTAACTTTGGTCCAAGCTGGACCAATGTAACTACCTATATGTAGAGATTGCCATACCTGGAGTTCAGCTTTAAGGCTGGCCATACACATACTGTATATCTTGCAGGCTAAATTAAGAAAATCTAACAGATCCCTCCATCCACACTAAACAGTGCAGATGGATGAATCTTCCACTGCGGGCTTTCAGAATACTCAAACCAGGGAGATCCTAACAGCCCCTGGGCAAAAGTAATGTACTGGGGAACCTACCAGCATGCCCCAATTCACACACCTACGTTCAACATTTAAAGTATAAATAGTTGATAGAATTAGACTTTTTTATTAGTACTTTCAATAAAAATGGATTTTAAACAATAAAAAAAACTTACCATAAATCAAAGACTAATCAGCACAAAAGGGCACAGTACAAGGAGAGGCAGAAGGACACAGTACAGGGGGAGTCAGGAGGGCACAATACTGGAATCAGGAGGGCACAATACTGGGATCAGGAGGGCACAATACTGGGATCAGGAGGGCACAATACTGGGATCAGGAGGGCACCGTACAGGGGGAGTCAGGAGGGCACAATACTGGGATCAGGAGGGCACAATACTGGGATCAGGAGAGCACAATACTGGGATCAGGAGGGCACAATACTGGTATCAGGAGGGCACAGTACAGGGGGAGTCAGGAGGGCACGGTACAGGGGGAGTCAGGAGGGCACAATACTGGGATCAGGAGGGCACAATACTGGGATCAGGAGGGCACAGTACAGGGGGAGTCAGGAGGGCACAATACTGGGATCAGGAGGGCACAGTACAGGGGGGGTTAGGAGGACACAATACTGGAATCAGGAGGGCACAGTACAGGGGGAATCAGGAGGGCACAATACTGGGATCAGGAGGGCACAGTACAGTGGGAGTCAGGATAGACCTATAATGGGATCAGGAGGGCACAACACTGGGATCAGGAGGGCACAATACAGGTGGAGTCAGGAGGGCATAGTAAAGAGGGAGTCAGGAGGGCACAATACTGGGATCAGGAGGGCACAGTACAGGGGGAGTCAGGACGGCACAATACTGGAATCAGGGGGGCACAGGGGGAGTCAGGAAGGCACAATACTGCAATCAGGAGGGCACAGTACAGGGGGAGTTAGGATGGCACAATACTGGGATCAGAAGGGCACAGCACAGGGGGAGTCAGGAGGGCACAGTACTGGGATCAGGAGGGCACAATACAGGGGGAGTTAGGAGGGCACAATACTGGAATCATGAGGTCACAATACTAGGATCAGGAGGGCACAATACTGGGGGATCATGAGGGCACAGTACAGGGGGAGTCAGGAGGGCACAATACTGCGATCAGGAGGGCACAGTACAGGGGGAGTCAGGAGGGCACAATACTGGAATCAGGAGGGCACAGTACAGGGGGAGTCAGGAGGGCACAATACTGGGATCAGGAGGGCACAGTACAGATTCTGGGATGCTGCCCAGGCAAAAATGGGACAGCTTAGTAAAAAGCTTGATTTCATGACAGTTGGCAAGTATGATGTAATGTAAGAGGTGCCCATGCATTAAAACAGCCATGACTCAAGCAGTGTCTGTATCCGAATGAATACAGGTGATCAGGGGCGGACTGACAACTCATGGGGCCCCTGGGCAATAGGGGATCATGGGGCCCCTGTGTCCTTGCCCACACTCAAAGCACACACAAAAAAGCCTATAAAAGGGTACCAGGGCATTTCATGGGGCCCCCTACTGACCCCGGGCCCTCGGGCAGCGCCCGAGTGCTCAAATGGTCAGTCCGCCCCTGCAGGTGATGTTTGGCCCACAATTTTCTACCAGGCTCTGAAACAAAACACAAAAGGTATTGCCATCAGGGCCAAACACAGAGCCCATTTTAGTAATTCAGCAGGAATCAGCTGACATTTGACATTATGGGGCCAGCTTTAAGCCTAGTACAGACAACTGACTGTCCAATTTTCCACAAAAGTGCGTATCACGATGTAGTTGGAATGGTACTGGCTTGTAAGAAAATTCTCGGCTGACAAAGGCAAACGTAGGCAAATGTAGATACGTACAGGCGTAGTAGAAGAGGAAGTGTAGGGTCATTTTTTGCTTCTGATCATGCACTTTTTTTCTATTCAATTATATCCGTATGATTACTGTACATATTAAACAAAACTCAAATGTTGTGTTCATATATGATAAAAAATTTTCTAGCTTGCACCCTCGGTTTTTGTCGTCCAAAAAAGACAGAATTGGCTGTCGAAAGCACTATACTAACGATCAGATATTTTTAAACAGAACATGGGTCTGGAATCTAATATACTGTATGTACCCCTGGCGTGGCACCATCCCAACATATATCTAGAACAAAAATCAAAGAACCGGAGTGTACAGTTGCATCCAGTGACACTGGGTGGTCCTGTTCCATCTCCAGGAAAAATAGGACTTTGTGTGTATCAAACACCGGGAGGGTAAATCTGTAATATCACATCAGACAGCAGTAATAAAATATATATGCTTTTATTGGTTCGTCATTAAAAAAATGAAGTCTCCATTTTCACATATTCAATAAAAATACGATGCTGCGCTACTAAAAAAAGTAACCTCATACAAAAAATATAATGAAGTAAACACCCCACAGGGCACAAAACCAATTGATAGTGACAGATAAATAATCACATAAACATATTAAACCTGCAGTGATGTAAATAAATAAAAAATATATTTTTATGGCACATTTAATTAATTTGTCACTATGAAGCTCTAATTTCACGTATTTATCTGCTTATATAATTTAATTATGCAATGTATTTTTGATATTTATTGGTCAGTCACTTTATGCACATTTTAGTATTGTTTTACTTATTTACATCACTGCAGGTTTAATATGTTTATGTGATTATTTATCTGTCACTATCAATACTTATTGGTTTTGTGCCCTGTGGGGTGTTTACTTCATTATGTTTTTGTTATGAGGTTACTTTTTTTGTGCAGCGCAGCATCGTATTTTTATTGAATATTTTTTATTGGTGGGAACACTACTAAAGGTGCTTGCCGTAACTCATACACAGAGGGTGGTTATTGGCAGCGCAGGAGGATTTCTTTTTATTTTTGTCTATTTACACTTCACATATTAAAACCAGATGGTCTTTAAAGATGATGTCAGCATGTGGTTACATTCATATTGCAGAGAAATACACAGTAAGTGTATAAGATCAACGCGTTTCGCTGCACTTGCTTCTTCCGGATCCAAGGTTTAGATGAACCACTGTAGCAATATAGAGTATACAATCATAAAATACGATCGACCGATCATTGCTCATGTGGACATTTTCATACGCTTTTCTTATCGTGTGTATGGGCCAGAACAGATAGATGTAAGAAAGCAGTCACCAGATTTTTGACCGATCCCTCCATTGTGCAAAGATTTTCACAAGTGATCATTCCACAAATATGAATCACATTTTTTGACTAAGAAGATCAGCAGCTCCCCTATAACAATAAGGATATATACAGTTGCAAGAAAAAGTATGTGAACCCCTCGGGATTACGTGAAGTTTTGCATGAATTGGGCATAAAATGTGCTCTGAACGTCATCTAAGTCAAAATGACTCCAGATCGTTGTCCAGGTCTGATCTGAAACTACAGGAAACGTTTGGTTGAGGTTATTGCTGCCAAAGAAGGGTCAACCAGTTATTAAGTCCAAAGGTTCACATACTTTTTCCTCCCTGCACTGTGAATGTTTACATGTTATGTGCAATTAAACCATGGCAACATCTAATGTTTGTGTAGTATTATGTTCAGCAGACTGTGTTCTTCTATTGTTGTGACTTAGATGACGTTCAGAGCACATTTTATGCCCAATTCATGCAAAACTCCACGTAATCCCAAGGGGTTCACATACTTTTTCTTGCAACTATATATATATATATATATATATATATATATATATATATATATATATATATAAACCTGCGCTAATAAGAACCACAATAGATAATCAATAATCAAAAATGAGGTGTAAAAACATATAGCAGCTGAACACAAAAACCCTGATACTAGGCAATCAACAATAAATACATGAAAGTGCAGTGCTTAAAAAGTTACAAATAATCATAAGAAAACAGTGAAAAATGTGTCAAAAAAATAGTCCATCCAAAAATAAAAGAAAAGGCTGTGATGAAACAAAAGAAATCCATGAACATCTGTCGTGTCACCACATCTGTAGTAGTGGTTGGTGACAGGACAACTGTCCTTGGATTTCTTTTGTTTCATCACAGTCTCTAAGACTTTTCTTTTTGGATGGACTATTTTTTTGACACATTTTTCACTGCTTTCTCATGATTATTTGTAACTTTTTAAGCGCTGCACTTTTATGTATTTATTGTTTATCCCCTATAAAAATACACAACAGGGGCAAATAATATCAAAGCAATGATTTTGTGTACAGGAAATGCACCAACGTATTGTGTGTGTTCACTTTTTCATCTTAAGATGGCAAAACAAACATGCAAAAATCTCATTCATAATAAGGGTAACAATTCCAGTACCACAGATCTATTTATTTCTTTTTGTGAGTGTGTGAGTGTGTGTATTGTGAGGATTGCTTTTCCAAAAACCTTTTTGATAAATAAACAAATCGACTAAAAATCACACAATTCTTAGGACCACCATTGTGTGCGCATGTATCCTTGCATCTGATTATAGAACTATACTGAAAATTTTAGAACTGCTCAGAAGATAGAGTAGAGGACAGACAATTAGGCTGCTTTCACAGTGATCTGTTCTTCTTCTGTTTTTGCATTACAAAAAGTGGAAGAAAAAAGTATGACCATTAAATCCTATGGAATTCTTAGGCTCCAGTCACACCAATGCGTTTTTTAGAGCTTTTTGCAGAACGCACTACAGTCCATTTAACATGGTTTCCTATAGGACATGTTCATATCTATGCTTTTTTGAGCTGTTGCATTTTTGGAAAGGGTCAGGGAATTTTTTACCCTTGGTTCACATGTGTGCAGGTGGTGCCACTGTGGGACCCACACAAATACCTGCAGCTGCAGCACCCACACAGAGGAATGCGGGACCAGCAGTTGGGTGCCATTAATTCTAATGGCATGCACTGGAGATCGCACCCATACTGGGAAGCTTGGTTCCTGCGCGGGCTGTGATTTCCCAAGTAGTGCAGAGACTTCTTCCCTGCATATCCCAGGGCACAGGAGTCCATTCAAATGAATGGGCCAGGGCCGTGGATAAGGGGGTACCACCAGTACACCTGTATGGGGCCCAGGCCAAGAGGGGGGCCCAGGCAGCTGGGTGAATCAGATGTGGGCAGGGAGAGTGACCGGCATGGTGGGGGGGCAATTACTGGAACCGATTTCCTCTATGGCTTTCTATGCAGCATCTGAAAGCTGGATTCTTCTCATCTCCCTCCCACTGTTTTTCATCTGCAACAGAGAGAGCCATACATGGGAACAGTTCCAGTAATTGCCCCCCACCCCCACTCACAATGCCGATCACCCTCCCTGTGCACATCTGATTCACCCAGCTGCCTGGGCCTCCACAGTGCCGGCTTTCCTCCTCTCCTTCTCTCCGGCATCTGCAAGCACACAATAGGATCCTTCAGGATGGAGAGTGGGGGAAGGGTCCGATAATTATGTCACAGTAACCAGCCCTTTCCTTTCCTGAATGAACACAGTGAGTGATCGGTACTGATCACTTATTGTGTTCATTCATAACTGAAGCATAGTAAACTGTTTTTTTTTTTTTTTTTTAAGGGGCCCTTTTAGGTTGACTGTATGGGGCCCTGTGGTTTCTAACAGCAGTCCTGGAATGGAGAAAAGGGAAAGTGAGTGCTCTCAAGGTAGCAGCTGTAACACTAACGGTAACCATTAATAAAACCTCAATAGCACTAATTCTCAATAGCACTAATTGCCCCCCCCCCCTCCGCTCACAATGCCGATCACCCTCCCTGTGCACATCTGATTCACCCAGCTGCCTGGGCCCCCACAGTGCCGGCTTTCCTCCTCTCCTTCCCTCTGGCAGCTGCAAGCATACAATAGGATCCTTCGGGATGGAGAGTGGGGGAAGAGTCCGATAATTATGTCACATTAACCAGCCCTTTCCTTTCCTGAATGAACACAGTGAGTGATCGGTACTGATCACTTATTGTGTTCATTCATAACTGAAGCATAGTAAACTGTTTTCTTTTTTTTTTAAGGGGCCCTTTCAGGTTGGCTGTATGGGGCCCCGTGGTTTCTAACAGCACTCCTGGAATGAAGAAAAGGGAAAGTTGGCGCTCTCAAGGCAGCAGCTGTACCCTTAAAGGTAACCAATAATAAAACCTCAATAGCACTTTCTTATTTGAGTCTTGGAATGGGCTCTTGTACCCATGCAAATCATGGCCCGCACGGCTGCAGATATGTAAACCAGGGGTTAAAAGCAAAAAGCAGTGGTTTTGCTACAATAGAGTTCAATGGAGTTGCTGCATTTTTTCTGGATTTTGCATTTTTATTCTGCTCAGCAACTAAAAAAAATCCAATTTAACAAACAAAAGAGCTGAACAAAATGCATCAAAAACGTGTGTAGAAAAAACGCAAAACGAACTGCGAAAAGCACTGCAAAACAGACAAAAAGCAAACTGCATAGGTGTGAACAGAGCCTTATGGAGCTCTTCACACTGGTCAGTTGCGGGTCCGTTGCATTTTTCAAAGATCTGTTTGATGTATTTTCGGTGTGGTGGAAAAACAGCACCAAAACCTCACCTCCTCGGTGAAATGAATAGAAAACATATCCAAATGCGACAAAAAAACACCCTGTGGTTAAATTTTTTTGTGCATTTCTCAGTCACATGCAGGGGTGGACTGACCATTTGGAAACTCGGGCACTGCCGGAGGGCCCGGGGTCAGTAGGGGGCCCCATGAGATGCCCCTGGTACCTTTTTCATAGGATTTTTTGAGTTTGGGCAAGGACACAGGGGCCCCATGATCCCCTATTGCCCGGGGGCCCCATGAGTTGTCAGTCCGCCCCTGGTCACATGTCCAAAATAAAGCAAAAATGCATATGCATTTTTACAGCTTTACCACGTTTTTGTAAGGAGCAGTGTGAAAGTAGCATTAAGCTGCTAAGATATAACACATGTAAGTCACATATCACAGCATCTCTGTATCACCATTTTGAAGGTCATGCATTGAATAAATGCACCCCGTAACAAATACAAGTTACCTTTTTTTTATTATTATTATTATTATTATTATAGAGGATTTATATGGCGCCAACAGTTTGCTCAGCACTTTACAATATAATGGGAGACAATACAGCAACAATACAGTTCAATACAAGAGGGATAGGAGGGCCTGATCCTGGGAGCTTACAATCTAGGGGAGTTCATATGGACAAAGAGCTTTATTTTAGCGATGTGACAGTAATGTTCAAATCTAATTGGATTCTGTCGAAAATATCTGCCACTTAAAAAAGAAATAAATAAAGATGATTATCCTGGTGTTTTAGGTTTGTGAATGTTGTAACAGTCAGGTCAGGTGAGAGAACAGAGGGAAGGTGACAATAACATCACATTACAGAGCTGATGTAATAGAGCTGATTCACCAAGATTTAACACCACAACAGGATCTGTATTTTAGCCATCTGACTGTAATTTCCATATCTAGTTGGATTCAGTGGAGAATACCTGTCACCTTTTCAAAAAATGATCATTATCCTGGTGTGTTAGCTTTGTGAATGCTGTATCTGTCATGTCAGGTGGGATGGGAGAGGGGATACTACAATGACATGTCACATTAATGGGCTGAGAAATAGACTCCATTTACAAAGCTTTAACACTAGAATGAGGATTTTTGATTTAGCCATATGGCAAGAATTTGCACCTTATTGGACATAGATAAAAATAATTGTCACTTTTTTTTGCATGCTAAGGATTTTTGTATTCTTATCCTGGTGTGTTAGCTTTGTAAATTATTAATATTATAATACATGATTTATATAGTGCTAGCAGTTTGCTCAGTGCTTTATAATATAAAGGGAGACAATCAGGAGCGAACTGACAACACAAGGGGCCCCCGGGCAATAGGGGATCATGGGGCCCCTGTGTCCTCGCCCACACTCAAACCACACCCAAAAAAGCCTATGAAAGGTACCAGGGGCATCTCATGGGGCACCCTACTGACCCCGGGCCCTCAGGCAGTGCCTGAGTCCCTGAATGGTCAGTCTGCCCTTGGAGACAATACAGCAACAATACAGTTCAATACAAGAGGGTTAGGAGCAGGGGCGGACTGACAACTCATGGGGCCCCGGGCAATAAGGGATCATGGGGCCCCTGTGTCCTCGCCCACACTCAAACCACACCCAAAAAAGCCTATGAAAGGTACCAGGGGCATCTCATGGGGCCCCCTACTGACCCTGGGCCCTCGAGCAGTGCCTGAGTCCCTGAATGGTCAGTCCGCCTTTGGAGACAATACAGCAACAATAAAAGTTCAATACAAGAGGGTTAGGAGCAGGGGAGGACTGACAACTCATGGGGCCCCCAGGCAATAGGGGATCATGGGGCCCTGTGTCCTTGCCCAAACTCAAAAAAGCCTATGAAAAAGTTACCAGGGGCATCTCATGGGGCCCCCTACTGACCCGGGCCCTCGGGCAGTGCCTGGGTTTCCAAATGGTCAGTCCGCCCCTGGTTAGGAGGGCCCTGCTGCTCCTGGGAGCTTACAATCTAAGAGAATTGAGCCTAAAATGATAACTAATGCAGACCATACATGGTTTGAATTCCGAACGATTTTCGTACCGAAATCAGACCTAAGAATAATCAGCTGATTTTCGCTCTGTTAGTGGGGCAATGGCATCGGACGATTTTCATGGTTCCTCCCCATTTCGTTTATCGGGCATGCTGGAAAATTCGTGAAAAATGACCGATTTTTAAAATCATTGGTGGCACCATCGGATTACAGTACGAACGACGTTTCGATTTTCAAACGAAAAATAATTCGGAATTCGAACCATGTACGGCCTGCATAATATCCAACAATAACTGATACAATGTAGCAATTACAAGACATGATCACAATACAGATACACAGGTCATAGTGTCCATGTAATCATCACTGGTCACAATATAAGACTGATACATTGTAAATGTTAGGGCAGGTCAGATACAGCTGATACATTGTAACTCAAATCAGATAACAGAGCTGATACATTGTAAGGCCGGCCATACATGGCTCGATTTTCGAACGCTTTTTCATTCAAAAAGTGGACCTAAGAATAACCGGACAATTTTCGCTCTGTTAGTGGGGCAATGGCATCGGCCATTTTTGTGGTTCCTCCCCATTTTGTTTATTGGGCATGCTGGAAAATTTGTGAAAAATGACCGATTTTCGAAATCATTGGTGACACCATCGGATTACAGAACGAACGATGTTTTTGATTTTCAATCGAAAAATCATTCAGAATTTGACCCATGTATGGCCTGCATAATATCCAGCAATAACTGATACAATGTAACAATTGCATGTCACATTACCGGGCAAATAAACTGTATCTCACATCAGATCACAGCTGTTACAATGTAACAATTGCAGATCCTTATCATAGGACTGATGATACAGTGGCAGGTGATGTCATCTGTAAATGTCTATACCAAGTCACATTATAGAGCTGATACATTGCGACTCAAGTCAGATAGCAGCTGAAACAAGGTAACAATTGCAGATCCTCATAAAACTGATAGACTTTTATCATAGATGCAGGCTATATCTATCCCACGTGACAGTATAGAGCTGATACATTATAAATCAAGGCAATCACAGCTAATACAATGTAACAATTACAGGTTCTCATCATAGGACTGACAAACGGTAATCATAATGAAAGGTCAGATCATCTGCGAATGTCTATATCCCAGGTCACAGTATAGAGCTGATACTTTGTAACTCGAGTCAGATCACAATACAATACAATGTAACAGTTACAGATCTTCATCATATTACTGATACAGCATAGCCTGATGGCAGGTCATATCAATCCTATATCACAATATGGAGCTGTTACATTGTAAATGAAGTCAGATTAAACTGATACAATGTAACAATTGCAGACCTATAGGAATGATGGACTGTAATCATGATGGAAGGTCAGCTAATATGTGAATGTCTATATCCCAGGTCACATTATAGAGCTGATACTTTGTAACTCAAGTCAGATCACAGCTGATACAATGTAACAATTGCAGGTCCTATAGGACTGGTGGACTGTAATCATGATCCTAAGTCATACCTATCCCAGGTCACATTATGGAGCTGATACATTGTATATCAGGTCACATCAAGCTGATACAATGTAACAATTGCAAGTCCTATAGGACTGGTGGACTGTAATCATGATCCTAAGTCATAACTATCCCAGGTCACATTATGGAGCTGATACATTGTATATTAAGTCACATCAAGCTGATATAATGTAACAATTGCAGATCCTTATGATAGGACTGATACACTGTAATCATGATCGTAGGTCACATAATCTGGGAATGTCTATATCCTAGGTCACAGTATAGAGCTGATACTTTGTAACTCAAGTCAGATCACAGCTGATACAATGTAAAAATTGCAGATCTTCATCATATTACTACACACTGTAGCATGATGGCAGGTCATATCTAGCCCAGGTCACATTACAGAGCTGATACTTTATAACTCAAGTCAGATCACATCTGATACAATGTAACAACTTCAGATCCTTATCATAGGACTGGTGGGCTGTAATCATGATCCTAAGTCATATCTATCCTAGATCACGATATAGAGCTTACAGTACATTGTAAATCCAGTCAGATCAAACCGATACAATGTAACAATTGCAGATCCTCATCAAATTACTAAACACTGTAGCATGATGTCAGGTCATATTTATCTCAGATTGCATTATAAAGTTTATACTTTGTAAATTAAGTCAGATCACAGCTGATACAAGAAAAGACAATGATAAAAGACATGATAAGAATTGGAGGTCTTTATCATAGGGCTAGTAGACTGCAATCATGATCATAGGTCAGAGAACCTGTGAATGTCTCAATGCCAGGTCACAGTATTGGGCTGATCCATTGTTATTCAAGTCAAATCACAGCTGATACAATGTAACAATTGCAGATCGTCATCATATTACTAAACACTGTAGCATGATGGTAGGTTATATCTATCCCAGGTCACAGTGTAGAGCTGATACTTTGTAAATCAAGTCAGATCAAACTGATACAATGTAACAATCGCAGGTCCTTATCATATGACTGCTATACTGTAACCATGATCTCAGGTCATATCATGTATTCATGTCTCCATGTAACAATCCCAGGTCACATTATAGAGCTGATCCATTGTAGCTGTCACGTAGAGTCAGATAAGACGACACTCAGTGCTGATGACAGCTCCCTGACACTTTGGACAGCTCACAGCCACTTCCACCATGTGCACAGCTGACCCCCCCAAACTTGTCTGAGGGGTCCCAGAAATAACTGTATGCTGAATAAGAGGACTCACCCACCTCTGTTCTCCACCAGATCACTGAACTGGCCACTCTCACTCATCTTCATCTGCTGGTCCATCTGGATGGGGGTCTCCAGGCTCCTGATGGGGGGCTGCCCTGGGACTGTCTGTCCGTTACAGGAGGGCTGTATGAAGCTGGGGTCCGGGGGGTTGCAGAGCTCAGTGTCCAGGGGCTCCATGCTGCTGATGGCTGGGGAATGTGGCACCTAGCTGAGAAGTCAGGCTGGCTCTGTACACTGGATGCAGCTGCTGGAGGAGGACTAGGACGAGCCCAGAGCTGTCAGTGCAGTCTCATGACAGCCAGAGAGAGTGCAGAGGGAGAGCTGCAGCCAGAGAGAGTGCAGAGAGAGAGAGCAGCAGCCAGAGAGAGAGCAGAGAGAGAGAGATCTGCAGCCAGAGAGAGCAGAGAGAGAACAGAGAACAGAGAGAGAGCTGCAGCCAGAGAGAGAACAGAGAGCAGAGAGAGAGCTGCAGCCAGAGAGAGAACAGAGAGCAGAGAGAGAGAGCTGCAGCCAGGGAGAGCAGGACTCTAACACTGCCTCTGCCTCCTGCCTCACTCCAGCCCCTCTCAGCGCACACTGCACCTGCAGCATCACTCCATCCACTAGGGGGTCCCACACACAGACACAGGGTCACAGCACAATGGGGTTCACCACCACCCCCTAGTACAGGACACACAGCATCCCCCCTAAAAAGAGGATTCCTTAAAGGGGATCTCCATGGTCCACATAATCTGCTAGTGTTCCTCTGCCAGAAAGGGAAGCTAGATGTGGGATCATTATGGGAAGGCAGATGAGAACTGTGTTAGTGAATGTCTCCAAGGGGAATGCCCTGAGTAACAGGAGGCAGCTGGTGAGTGCCATAATTACTGAGATCCCCCCTCCCCCTCTCTCTATTAGGAAAGTTATGATTGTATTAAGGATGGAGGTATGAAGCACATTTATACTGGAGAGATTTGGGGATTAAAATTAATTTTAAGTCATTTACCTGGAGATCATATATTTCTATGTGAGACAATATTCATTAATTTTACTTATTATATATGTATTTACAGTGTTGATACTGGCACTGGAGCTTTCAGCAAAGAGGTCGCAGGGCAGAGAACAAAGCTTCATTCCAAGGACCCCCCTTACATTAACCCTCCCTGTACCCCAAACACTAAATTTACTACCCATAGCAAACACCCTCCTTGTATCCTTAACATTAACCCTCCTGTACCCCTAAAACAAACCTTCCCTGTAACCCTAACTTTAACCCCCATACTCCCAACACTAACCCTCTGTACCCCAAACACTAAACCTTCTACCCATAGTACAAACCTTCCCTGTATCCCTAACAATATTCCTTCTGTACCCCTAACATCAACCTCACTATACCCCAAACACTAAATATTATATCCATAGCGCAAACCCTCCCTGTATTCTTAACATTAACCCTTCTGTACCCCTAACACCAACCTCCTTGTACCCCTAACACCAAACGTATTATCTTTAACATTAACCCTTTCTCTACCCCTAACACCAACCTCTTTGTACCCCTAACACCAAACCTACTACCCATAACACAAACCCTCCCAATATCATTAACATGAACCCTCCTGTACCCCTAAAACCAACCTCCTTGTACCCCTAACACCAAACCTATTACCCATAACACAAACACTCCCTGTATCCTTATCATTAACCGTCCTGTACCCCTAACACCAACCTCCTTGTACCCCAACACTAAACCTTCTACCCATAGTACAAACCCTCCCTGTATCCTTAACATTAACCCTTCTGTATCCCTAACACCAACCTCCTTGTACCCCTAATACCAAACCTACTACCCATAACACAAACCCTCCCTGTATCCTTATCATTAACCCTTCTGTACCCCTAACACCAACCTCCTTGTACCCCAACACTAAACCTTCTACCCATAACACAAACCCTCCCAATATCCTTAACATGAACCCTCCTGTACCCCTAACACCAACCTCCATTTACCCCTAACACCAAACCTACTACCCATAGCACAAACCCTCCTTGTATTTTTAACATTAACCCTCCCTGTACCCCTAAAACAAACTGTCCCTGTAACCCTAACTTTAACCCCCATACTCCCAACACTAACCCCCTGTACCCCTAACACAATCCTCTATGCCTTAGAACCAGGATAACATTAGATTGGGATGTTTTGATGTTTAAATATTTTTGTAATTACTTTTGTTTAGAATATTGCTAATGTAGAGTTCCTTTGGCTCCTGAAGGAGTGGGCCAGGTCCAAGAAACGCGTTGGGCTTTGCAACCATGCAAAGGATTACATGACCTACAACTATCTACCATCCTGCTAACATAGTATTGAAAGCTTAGGTCCAGTGGAAATGTAAAAAAAATAAAAGTCAGCAGCTACAAAAGTGTCCTTCAGTCTCATGGTGTCCTCACATCAACCGTGTTGACCGACCATCCTGTCTCCTTGCTGCCGGCCTCTTCAGTGTGGGCAACCGGTTGTGACAGCTTGAGGTTTCACAGCCAGGTGCCCACTGCACATGCACGAGTAACGCTGCACTGTTTGAATAGTCCCATAGTCTTCTGGGACCTGTCCCTTTTGGGACAAAAGACTACGGGGAGGGAGGGTAGGAGGACAACTTATGCTTCCAATTGCCTAGTTGATTGCAGCAGATGTGGGAGCGGGTACCTGTCAAATTCGGATACCCCCTTCTCTCTCCACTCCCCAAAGGTGCCAATCCTTAACAGGCAGCGGGGGACAAAGCCTTAAAATGGAACGTCCCCTTTTGGGAGGAGCTCCACTTTAAGAGTGTCTTCAAAAGATATTGAGTGTGTTTTATGGAAGTTTTTGCGAATCACTGTATGGTCATTTTATAATGTACAGTATTTTAACAAACATTTTGATCTATTTTAACTGTAGTTGTGCCTCAAACATCCCCTTCCTAAATTTTTTATGGGAGAATATTTAACTGGGGGATGTGACACCAATTATGTGCATTTTTTCTAGTTTGGCTAATACTAACATTAACCCTTCATATACCCCTAACACTAACCCTCCATGAAGCCCTTACACAAACCTGCATGAACCCCTAATACTAACCTTCCCTGTACCCCTAATATAAACATTTAAAACTACTAATAACCCTCCCTGTATGTCTAGCACAAGCCCCCCACCCCTAAGATTAACCCTCTTTGTACCTCTAGCACAAACCTTCCCTGTATAATCAACACTAACCAGCCCCCTACCCCTAACATTAACCCTCTTTGTACACCTAACACTAACCAACCCCGTACCCCTAACATTAACCCTCCCTGTACACGTAATAATTACTAACCCCGTACCCCTAACATTAACCCTCCTTGTACACCTAATACTAACCAACCCCGTACCCCTAACATTAACCCTCCCTGTACACCTAATACTAACCAACCCCGTACCCCTAACATTACCCTCCTTGTACACCTAATACTAACCAACCCCATACCCCTAACATTACCCTCCTTGTACACCTAATACTAACCTACCCCGTACCCCTAACATTACCCTCCTTGTATACCTAATACTAACCAACCCCGTACCCCTAACATTTATCCTCCTTGTACACCTAATACTAACCAACCCCGTACCCCTAACATTACCCTCCTTGTACACTTAATACTAACCAACCCCTTACCCCTAAAATTACCCTCCTTGTACACCTAATACTAACCAACGCCGTACCCCTAACACTAACCCTCCTTGTACACCTAATACTAACCAACCCCATACCTCTAACATTACCCTCCTTGTACACCTAATACTAACCAACCCCGTACCCCTAACATTAACCCTCCCTGTACACCTAATAATAACCAACCCCATACCCCTAACATTACCCTCCTTGTACACCTAATAATAACCAACCCTGTACCCCTAACATTACCCTCCTTGTACACCTAATAATAACCAACCCCGTACCCCTGACATTACCCTCCTTGTACACCTAATACTAACCAACCCCGTACCCCTGACATTAATCCTCCTTGTACACCTAATACTAACCAACCCCGTACCCCTAATATTACCCTCCTTGTACACCTAGTACTAACCCTCCCTGTATGTCTAGCACAAGCCCCCCACCCCTAATATTAACCCTCTTTGTACCTCTAGCACAAACCTTCCCTGTATAATCAACACTAACCAGCCCCCTACCCCTAACATTAACCCTCTTTGTACACCTAACACTAACCAACCCCGTACCCCTAACATTAACCCTCCCTGTACACCTAATAATTACTAACCCCGTACCCCTAACATTAACCCTCCTTGTACACCTAATACTAACCAACCCCGTACCCCTAACATTACCCTCCCTGTACACCTAATACTAACCAACCCCGTACCCCTAACACTAACCCTCCTTGTACACCTAATACTAACCAACCCCGTACCCCTAACGTTACCCTCCCTGTACACCTAATACTAACCAACCCCGTACCCCTAACACTAACCCTCCTTGTACACCTAATACTAACCAACCCCGTACCCCTAACATTACCCTCCCTGTACACCTAATACTAACCAACCCCGTACCCCTAACACTATTCCTCCTTGTACACCTAATACTAACCAACCCCGTACCCCTAACATTACCCTCCTTGTACACCTAATACTAACCTACCCCGTACCCCTAACATTAATCCTCCTTGTACACCTAATACTAACCTACCCCATACCCCTAACATTACCCTCCTAGTACACCTAATACTAACCAACCCCGTACCCCTAACATTAATCCTCCTTGTACACCTAATACTAACCAACCCCTAACATTACCCTCCTTGTACACCTAATACTAACCAACCCCGTACCCCTAACATTACCCTCCTTGTACACCTAATACTAACCAACCCCGTACCCCTAACATTACCCTCCTTGTACACCTAATACTAACCTACCCCATACCCCTAACATTACCCTCCTTGTACACCTAATACTAACCAACCCGTACCCCTAACATTAACCCTTCTTGTACACCTAATAATAACCAACCCCTTACCCCTAACATTAATCTTCCTTGTATACCTAATACTAACCAACCCGTACCCCTAACATTAATCCTCCTTGTACACCTAATACTAACCAACCCCATACCCCTAACATTAATCTTCCTTGTACACCTAATACTAACCAACCCCGTACCCCTAACATTACCCTCCTTGTACACCTAATACTAACCAATCCCGTACCCCTGACATTAACCCTCCCTGTACACTTAATAATGTTGTGTAAAAAAAAATGCCATTTGTAAGGGGGGGAGGAACACGGCAGCACAATATGATGTTTAGTATTTAGGGTGAAGGTCCACTTTAACCACTTCAAGTCCGGACACTTTTACCCCTTTCCTGTCCAGTCCAATTTTCAGCTTTCAGTGCTATCACACTTTGAATACTGTCACCCTAGCAGTACAGTGTCACCATAGTGACACTGTACTACTTGTGGGGGCTGATTAAATTTATTTTTTTTATGTACACTGATTGCTTTTACACCCATAAAGGCTGTAAAAGCAATCATTTCTCCTCTCTGGCTGCATTCTTGCAGCCATTGAGAAATACTATGAGAGCTGTGATTGGTCACAGCTTGTCACATGGTACAAGGCTGTTGTGAGTAGCCTTGTACCATGTGATCTCTGTGATCATTCACAGATTTCACTAGTAGTAAGCAATGATGTCAGACGTGACATCTCGCTTACTACCATTCATGTGATCACTGATTGGCCAATCAGTGATCACATGATCGGGACTTCACACAGAGGTTCCATACAGCGATCGTTGTGCAGCTCACACAGGCAGGGAATGCAGTAGGACGTTTATAAATGGCCACCGGCTCCTGCACTGCTCCCGTCCAGCCGTTTATGTACATGGTCCGGGCGGGAAGAGGTTAAGCAACAAATGTATACATAAAAGTACAACTCTGGCTCCAGTAAAGTGTCCTTACCCTTTACCATTATAACATTGTCTAAACACCTATCTTTGCCATGAGTTCCAGACAGACGTCCAATAAACCAATGCACTTGTAGGACTTAAAGCCAGAATGATTTACAGCTGGCAAGGTAAAGAATGCCAACAAAGCTGTGATGAAATTTGAAATCAGGAGGGCAGGCCGGAACTTACTTGATGGCTGGTGGTCTCCACTTTAAAGTCTCTAAATCTTCCATTCTTGACCTTGATGTCTGTGAAGGTCCTCCTTTATCCAGGTCATGGTATAGCCAGTAGTAGTTAGTCGCATTCAGCTGGACTTGTTCAGTAATGATGAATTTGTTTCGTAGCCCCGTCTTCAATACCAACTAGAACTGAAGTGGTGGCTTGAGAAGCTACAAAATGTATAGAACATTGCAGTCTTGACCTTGACCAATCTTGACCTTTTAATTTATTAGATTAGTCAGCTCAGGGGAGGACAAACTATCCTTTAAAGCCTTCCCCTTTAAAGATGCTTACAGCAGACAGGGCTCCCTTTCCTTAAAGAAGGATTTGTGGTATGGCATTTTTTACATAGCTACCTTGGGCCAACTTGGACCAACGTAACATGCATATACAGTACCATCCTTGTGGGATCCCTAGAAGCTGGAAATCACTATGAGCCTGTTTCATACTATGAATTTCCTTTGAATCACACAAGAATGAGCACTGCATTCCTGTGCAATTCCCATGCAATTCAGTGCGGTGTGATTTGAGCATTCTTTTAGAAAGGGCTCAAGTCACACTGCATTGCCCCAAAGTAGCGCATGCACTACTTTTGGAAATATGCTGCAGCTGGATCGCATGGTAGTTTTGTGGCATGTGCCCTGGTGCAGTCAAACTCGTGGTATTTGCAATCTGTGTTTTGGGGTTTGTTAACAATGCACTGACACCCGCTGCAGATCGCAAGGGCAGTGCGAATTGAATATGGTTTGGGAAATGTGTACAGATCACGGGTTTCCCATAACGTGTTTTAGTATCAGCTTGGGCAGAGAAATTCTGAAGGACCCTCTGCACACTGGTATATACCCTTTCAAGCAGATTATGCAATAAATAGGGATATTTAGCTCACACATATTGCAATACATGCTTAAGCTGGCCAACTGCGTCAAAGTAATCCCTCTATGGCCAGTCCTACTCTGCCCTGCATACGCAAATGCTACTGTGGACACAATGCTAGCATAGGGATTTGAGCACATGGATCTCTTGTTTGTTGTATTGTTGGGTCAGTAGCCAAACCTGAACCTTGTAGCTCTCCCCATTGTGTCTTTTCCCCTATGCTAGCATTGTGCCCACAGATGCTGTTAGAATCAACAGGGCTCCATACAGCCAACCTGAAAACACCCGCTGCACCTGAAAAAAAACACAGTTTCTAAGCTTAAATTATTTATTTCAGGTACTTGTATAGCGCTGTCAATTTATGCAGCGCTTTACATACATATTTCACATCAGTCCCTAACCCTCAAGGGGTGTACAATCTAAGGTCCCTAACTCACATTCATACATACACATACTAGGGCCAATTTAGACAGGAGCCAATTAACCTACCAACATTTCTTTGGAGTGTGGGAGGAAACCCACGCAGGCACAGCGAGAACATGCAAACTCCAGGCAGGTGGTGTTGTGGTTGGGATTTGAACCAACGACCCTAACCAACTGTGTTGCCCATGAAATTATGAATAAACACACTGAGTGATAGGCACCAATCATTCCTTATGTTCATTCAGGAAAGGAAGGGACTGGTAAATGTGACATATTTACCAGACCCTTCCCCCACTCTCCATTGTGAAGGATTCTATTGTGTGTTTGCAGAAGGGAAAGAGAGCAGGGAAGCCAGCAACACCGCAGGGGTGGGACTCCACAGGGGGGCCTGGGTAGTGGGGGGGGGATTTATGGTGTGCAAGGAGGTTGATGGGTGCAGCAGGGGGCAATTATTGGAACTGTACCCCTATATGGCTCTTTGTACAGCAGCTGAAAGCCAGTGGGGAGGGGGGGGAGAAGAAGCCAGCCTTCAGCTGCTGCAGAGAGAGCCATACAGGGGATCAGTTCCAATAATTGACACCCCTCCAGTGCCAATCACCCTTCCTGCCCACATTCAATTCACCCAGGCATCCTGGGCCCCTCTGCTGGCCTGGGCCCCGTACAGGAAGACTGGTGGCACTCCCTCCTCCACGGTCCTGGTCATCAGCTCAAACAACATGTTAGGAGCACAATAGATTTCTGGCAGAATACAAGAAAGTATTATTCTGTATTTGAAGAATTTAAAGGGATAAACTCTGGTAAAATGTGCAGGTATGTCAGAGATGTACTGGATATGTTTTATGTTGCCCCCACATACATTGCAAATTTAACTAAAATTTTAAGACTTGCCAGTAACTTCAGCTGCCCACATCTCTGGATCTCTGGCATTACTGAAAGTAATCTTGGCTTATAGATTAATCCTTCGTATGCCCAAATCGCCCAGGCTTGGAACAGGATCTCCAGAAGAAGAATTTGCAGTCGCCTGCAAATAGAGAAAAAAAAAGTCTGGCTTGAAATAGTGCCGAGTCGATTCAGACATGTTTATTTATTTCTCAGCATTTAAATAAACTATCTCACCAAGTTAGAAGAATAATTAGTAAGCCGCAGCTGTGCCAGTTATATTATCTAACCAGAAGCATGCAAGCTCTGTACCCAACTCAGAACACCTAAGTAGTGCCAAGGGAGACTGTTACACACACTGCAGTTTTGTAGAACAATTATTGGTTCTAGAGCCAAATAATGAGATATATGTAATTTTTTAAAATCTTCCTAGCCTGTCTATATTAGATATCAACCCCAATGAGGGCAAAGAGGAATTTTTAGAGGTCAAGGTAGTACAGGAAAAGAAACCTGGAAAGAGGACTCCTGCAGGCTTGGTTGTTTTTCCATAATTTACTTGGTATAGTAAATGCTGAGATTTGCAGATTTGCCACTGGGGGAAGATCAGCATTTGAGTCACGTAGCCTACCTACTTAAAATGGAACCATATTTTTTTAATTTAAAATACAAGAGGTCAGCATTTTAAAAAAAAAATAAAAAAGTAGATTTGCTGCAATGCCCACCTTCAATCCAGAGCTGTCCTGCAATTATACCTTTTGGTCACTAGATGCCACCAGTGTTCGGAGCTAAGTGATCACCATAGTCCTTCAACAAACTTCAGAGTCAATCAACTTGTTCTGATTTTGCAGGAACACAATGAGAACAATTTGATGTATCATTTATAGAGAAGACGTATCAATTATCACTTATCAAGAAGAAATACTTGATGTTTTATACATTTTGTTCCATTTTGTTTTCACGGTGCACTTTTTCACTGCTTCCCCTATGTAGTGCATGTAAAGCTGGCAAGCTGACTGTTGGGTGTAAGTGATCCAGCGGTTGTACAGCTGCCGGATCACTTCCATGGGCACCTGGTAGTGCAGTGCACCTACCCACCTGGTGCAACTTCCCTCACCATGTTTTCTGGGCTGCGCTGTCAGGCCTGTGACCACCATGATGAATAATGTCTATTCACTGACCTCCCCTAGCTTGAATGGCCTCTGTGGTCAGGGATCAAGCTAATAGAGTGAGATCTGTGCTACATTAGCTTCTGTGGGGGGCAGGTGAGATATCAGCGATCTAATAGACCCCTGATGTCTCATTAAAGAGAAAGAGCAAAAGGCTACCCTATAAAAGTAAAGTTATGTAAAAAAAAAGGGTAAAAAGTTACACCCAAGGAAAAAACCTTAAACCCCCCTACCCCACCCACAATTTGGAGTTCACCCCACCTCCATGTACATATACATACACACATGTCGGGGGTACCCATGCACAAAACTGTTAATAGCACTGCACATGTTACATATCACTGCATATGTTGGAGTGTGAGCAAGAATTCTAGGCCCATTATTCACACTTAAGTGCAACTAAACCCAGGACCCTGCATTCACTATATCCGCTCTCCCCGGACCCTGCATTCACTATATCCGCTCTCCCCGGACCCTGCATTCGCTATATCTGGTCTCCCCGGACCCTGCATTCACTATATCTCGTCTCCCCCAGACGCTGCATTCACTATATCTGGTCTCCCCCAGACCCTGCATTCACTATATCTGGTCTCCCCCAGACCCTGCATTTTCTATATCTGGTCTCCCCAGACCCTGCATTCACTATATCTGGTCTCCCCGGACCCTGCATTCACTATATCTGGTCTCCCCGGACCCTGCATTCACTATATCTGGTCTCCCCCAGACCCTGCATTTACTATATCTGGTCTCCCCAGACCCTGCATTCACTATATCTGGTCTCCCCAGACCCTGCATTCACTACATCTCGTCTCCCCCACTATATCTCGTCTCCCCCAGACCCTGCATTCACTATATCTGGTCTCCCACAGTACACACGACATGGAAAATTATTTTAGTAAATATAAACTGCTAAATACCTTTTCTCATCAGTTACGCAGTCTTTTGACTTCTATCAGTGTCCAGCTGAGCACTGGTTAAAGCTTGTAGGGGGAGTTTTCATTCTGCTCTAGGATGATGCAGAACCCCTGACCTCTGTCTGGACAGTTCTGATTGGCCCTATGCTGATCACATGCACTCTCCCAAGAAAAAAAAAACATCTCTAGCAATACACATTAAACTGAGCATGTGCAGAATGGCTACGGGTTCAGTCTGTCTTATCAGGAGATAAGAGGTGGACATTTGAAGAAGAGGAGGAGCAGAGAAGTCAGGATCAAATGGCCATTTTACACAATGCAGAGGATTAACCCCTTAGGTTCCACAGTGAGTATAACAAGCATGCTTTACTACATATACAGACTGATTTTACTGTTGTGGGTTTAGTAACACTTTAAAGCCCCAAAAAAGTCATAGAAATTGATATGCAGTCAGAGAAATGGTACAAATTCCATCCCACACATGCAAAGCGCAATCTATTCCTGCAGAGATAGTGCTCAAAAATTGGATATCTGGTGTGGATGGCCTTAATGACCCCAGTCTTGCACCCAGGGCTATGGATAAGGGGGTACCACCAGACCTCCTGTACAGGGCCCAAGCCAGCAGGGGGGCCCAGGCAGCTGGGTGAATCGGATGTGGGCAGGAAGGGTGGTCCACACGGCGGGTGGGCAATTGATGAAACTGATCCCCTGTATGGCTTTTCTGCAGCAGCTAAATGCTAAATTCTTCTCCTCTCCCTCCTGCTAGCTTTCAGCTGTTGCAGAGAGCCATACAGGGGATCTGTTCTAGTAATTGTCTCCCGCTGCACCCGAACAGCCTTCTTGTGCACCATACGTTTCCCCCTGCTGCCCAGGCCCCCCTGTGTGCCCCCCCACCCCCAAGGTGCTGCAGGTTTTCCTCCTTTCCTTCCCACTGGCAGCTGCAAGTGATCGGTACCGATCACTCGCTGTGTTCATTCATAACTTTGTGGGGTTTTTTTGGGGGTCTGTCAGGTTGGCTGTATGGAGCCCCATGGTTCCTAACAGCAGCCCTGCTTGTACCACACAGACTGTATGGAGATTAGAGCCCCCCGGGCAGATTTCTGATTTGTATCTTTTAATACCAACTTTTTGTTACTAGTGCTGAGCATAATCAGTAAAATAACAAGAACACAGGCCATGGTTATGGTGTGATCAGGAGCGGACTGACCATTTGGAAACTCGGGCACTGGGGTCAGTAGGGGGCCCCATGAGATGCCCCTGGTACCTTTTTCATAGGCTTTTTTGAGTTTGGGCAAGGACACAGGGGCCCCACAATCCCCTATTGCCCCCTGGGTATGATCATACATACAATCTTCTATTGTCTGTGTCCTTCATCCACAATTGTAATGTTCTTCTCGTGTAATTGCTCTATATGCTGAATCGCTGTATTCTGAGGTTATGCTGGAAGTCTTCTCATGATATCTCTGTAATAGGCAGATCAAAGACCCCATTTTAACTTTTCTCGCGTACTCCACGTTCTCTTTTTTTCTTCAAAACAAAACTATAGAAAAATCACGAAGACCTTTATTCTTTTCAAATAAACATTTCTTGATGAAAAAAAGACACTCATTTTCCCATTTATCACCGCTTTCTGGTTCCACCAGTTGTCTCTATTTAATGATGAAAAAAATAGACAGACGTATAAACATCCTTCATTGTCACCGTTTTCCTGTTGCAATAGTTGTTTAAATATGACTGTGCAGTTCTACAGGTAACAGAAAAGTCCCACTGCTCTGAGTCATTCACGCAGACTTGATACGACAGGCTCCTCCCTTTTTCTGCAATACAAGTCTCTGTGAGGACACTTGTGCTGAGGGGTGTGGCTGTTACTGTGCTCTGCAGTGTGAGAGGGTGTGGCTGTTACTGTGCTCTGCAGTGTGAGAGGGTGTGGCTGTTACTGTGCTCTGCAGTGTGAGAGGGTGTGGCTGTTACTGTGCTCTGCAGTGTGAGAGGGTGTGGCTGTTACTGTGCTCTGCAATGTGAGAGGGAGTGGCTGTTCCTCTGCTCTGCAGTGTGAGAGGGCATGGTTGTTACTCTGCTCTGCAGCGTGATAGGGTGTGGCTGTTCCTCTGCTCTGCAGTGTGAGAGGACGTGGCAGGGAACTTTTGAATGGAAAGGTGTTTTGACAGGTTAGATAAAGGGCAGCCCATTCATTCCAATCGGGTCTCTATGCACTAGAAATGCCCCCTTACATTGGTGGCCAGTATAGAAATGTATTAGTTGTTGGTATAAAATTCCCCATTAAATTGATGTTCAGTGTAAATTTCCCTTTACATTGGTGGTAAGTGCAGAACTGCCCTTACATTGGTGGTCAGTGTAAACCCTCCCTTACATTGGTCATCAGTGAAATCCCCCCTAACATTGGTGGGCAGTGTAGAAATGTCACCACCCATCATCATCCAGCACTACCACTGATCCCACCCACCCCAAGCACTTCCACTCATCCCATTCCCCCAAGTACTGCCACTGATCTCATCCCCCACCAGCACTGTCACTCATTCCATACCTCCAGCATTACCACTTAAACCCCCTATCTCCACTGCCACAGCTCCAATAGTAATAATGTGCAGTAACCTCTAGCAACCAAACAATGAGCAGTAATGAAGTTCAGTAATCTCTAGCAACCAATTAGTGAGCAATAATGTTGTGCAGTAACCTCTAGCAACCAATCAGTGAGCAATAATGATGTGCTGTAACCTCTAGCAACCAATCAACAGCCTGGTAAAAATGTGCAGTAACCTCTAGCAACCAATGGGTGACCAGTACTGATGTGCAGTAACCTCTAGAACCCAATACTGGTCTAGGCTCATATTGGCAGTTCACTCAGTAAGCAGGCGTTCAGGAGGCAGTACTGCTGGATTTTTTTTCTTGTTTGTTTTTGGCAAAAAAGGGTAAGGGGAAAGATGAGGAAGCTAGGCAGTCCACAATGTTCCACAAGAAATATAGAAGTGTTACCAGAACTTCTGGAAGGGTGCTACCTAAACCATATAGCAAAAACAAAGAAAGAAGAAAATAGGCTGCACACCTAAAAGGCTTACCTGAAAATATGTTTATTATTATAACTGTGCACAGTGTACAAAAAAAGTGGAGATCCGGTGCTGTCCCAATCACAGAGGCCCCTGACCCCCTGAGGTGAATGATCCCCCCGTGTCAGACACAGTCGATGATATATGTGTCTACTGGATGTAAGCCTTCCTGATGGAAAAAGACTATCCAAACTACCCCCCACCACTCTGCCAACCCAGCCCACCCACCTATACCCCACAACTCCTCCAGTCCCCCAAAGCTCCTCCCACAACCCCCCCCCCCCCGAAACAAACCCATCCACCAAACTACCCCCCTCCCTATGGTGGAGAGAAGGGAGCTGAGGAAAACCACCAGCCCCCAGACCCCATTGGATGTAATAACTGACCCACCAACACACCGAAGGCACCAGACAACCATAAAAGGCAGGCTGCTAAACATATACCATATACAAATGACCGGTGGTGAACAAAACAGTAGAGTATAAGGTATGAAGTAGGGCGCCAAGGCCTCAAAGTCCAATCCAATGTGCGGTACTGTAAAGTCTAATATGTCCAGGTCCGATAAGAGCAGCAGATATATGCAATAAATTCTACAGGACACTGATGTCATAGGTGTAGAAAAGTTATGGCATGAGCAGCCTGCTACGGTGGACTGGCTAGTGGCCAGGCAATGCAATCACTGTATGACAGGAGTGAGCCTCAACATAAAGTCCAGTAACATGTGAGCAATCACTACCGGGTAAATATCAACTTCACGGAGAGGACTATCACAGCAACATGAAAGTGTATGACCAGTCCAACCTGTGATCGCCTGCACAGCTGATATGACTAGGTAACAACACAGGGTCGCCAGTACTCATGATCCAATGGAACCACCAGGGTCTTGTGCATGAAGCCATGTCCTGCTCCTGCTGTCACTCCAAAGATAGCTGCCCTCCATACAAGGTGAACACCAGCTGTGTCCAATTGGGTAGTGTAGCAAAGTCCAGTGAGGCACCAAACAGTGTGGGGATGGCGTGCTAGGGCTGGAGGGGAGGGGGGGCCATGCTGACATGTTTCGTCCTGCCTATTTCAGGGACTTCTTCCGGGACTTCTTCAGGCTCTGAGGACAGACTTGGGACAGGCTCACTCTAACATTGTTCAAAAAATCTTGCAGTCAGCCATGATGCCTCTTCCTGAGAAACATCCAAATGGTAGGAAATATTTGTAAAATGTTTTAGGTATGATGAATTTGAACACATAACAAACATTTGGTGGGGTTTACTTAAATTTGACTGCAAAATTGGAAATATGCTTTAAGAAAATATATCGTCCAGGCAATGATTGCATGGTTTTTCAATCAATTGGCTCACCCACAGACTTGACCTGTAAAGCACAACCCCCATGCATCGCTGTAAAGCAGAAAGAAGAGCCTGAGGAAGCAATGAGCAAATGTGGCTAGTCCCTATGTACATTCATTCTTACAAATTTTGCATAGGATCAACATTTTTCTATATAAAAGTAAAAATAATTGAAAGGAGTATATATTCCCTTTGAATTATATTCCATGCCACTTGAAAGCTGATCTCCAGGCATCCAGCCATGTCAGGAAGAGGGGATCTCTATAAATTCGGCGTGGTAAGATTTGATGTAATACAATACAGGAGTAAATAAACGCAGGAGGAGGTGACCCATGATAAAACCCTCTCAATATTTACTGGAGCCACCATGCCCTGCCAGCACTAATATTAACTGCACTTAGCGTGACGGCTAAATGGGCTCCGCGAACATGTTCAGCTTTTGCTGTCTGACAGGGAACAGCAGATATAACCGACACTTCGCTAAGTGCTGCTTTGAGGTTTTACACCGTACTCTCTTCTCGCTTTGGATGCAAAGCTTGCCCTACGCACAAGAGGACGGCACAATCTGACCACCATCAAGCATCTTTGTTGGCCAGCACTTACCTAAACACATGTGGTCACATTAGACAACAGTTCATGTTTAGCTCCATAGGGAGAGGCAGGGGAGGCATGTCATAGACAGTTCTGTTACCAGCATATCAGGAAAATTATATTTCTATGCTGTCCAACTACAATTCATGTACAATGGACGCTGGTAACTTGAAAATGACCAGACTGCTGAGACTGTTGTCTAATATCAATATGCAGTCTAAAGCGAACATTAGACCAGGCTAGTACAGTAGATATGTTTCCTTAAAGTATAACTAAAGGTAAAACTCTTTTTTTTTAGTTTTGGATAGAGTGGAGATGGATTAGAACATCTGGGGGGGGGGGTTATTGCTGCCTGTGCCCCCATTAGGGAGATTCACCTTCATTATTTTGTCCTGTTTACCATTATCATTGAAAGTGAAAGTAAAAAGAAAAGTAATAGAGGGGAAATTCTCTAGTGGGGACACTAGTTCTGGGGACCTGGGGGTCCCCAAGGAATTCCCTTAATTTGCAGAGATTTTCTCACTTCCTGTTTTGGCTATGAGACAGAAAGTGAAGGTATATCTCCCCAATGGGACACAGATGGCAAAAAATAAATTTACGTGGGTTACTGCCCTCATTTAATCTATCCAAAATGAGAAAAAAAGTTTTGCCTATTGTTCGACTTTAACAAGCAAATGACTTCTAATCCAAGTCCCCACTGACCTCTGTAGCTGCTGGCACTGTTGAGTAATTCATCCTTAACCACTTCCCATGCGGCCGATGTAAATAAACGGCCGGACGGTGGCAGTGCAGGGTCGGGTGGCCGTTTATAAATGGCCTCCCCGCACCCTGCTTGTGCGCGCTCCCTGGGAGAACACAGCACCGTGGTCCGGTGCCAACTGTGTCCTCCGGACACAGTGGAACACCAATCGTCGGACAGGACCTCTGAGTGAGGTCCCGATCATGTGATCACTAATTGGCCAATCAGTGATCACATACAGAGTAGTAAGCAAGATGTCACTTCTGACATCATTGCTTACTACGTGTGAAATCTGTGAATGATCACAGAGGTCACATGGTACAAGGCTATTCACAACAGCCTTGTACTATGTGACAAGATGTGACCAATCACAGCTCACACAGTAGTTCACAACGGAGGAAAGAATGCAGCTAGAGAGAAGGAGAAATGATTTTTTTACAGCCTTTATGGGTGTAAAAGCAATCAGTGTAAAAAAAAAAAAATCTTCATCACCCCCCACATGTAGTACAGTGTCACCATGGTGACACTGTACTGCTAGGGTGACAGTATGTAAAAAAAAAAACATAATAAAATAAAAAAATGTAAAACAAATGTTTAGAAATTATAATTTTCAGTTATAAACTAATTTGGGTTATTTTTTTTTTTTTTACTAAAAAGATAACGGAATAAATTTTGGCCAAGATTTATGATGAAATATTTATTTATTTGCAAAATTTTATAAGAAAAACACTTTTTTTCAAAATTTTTGGACTTTTTCATTTGCATAGCAAAAAAAAATAAAAATCCCAGTGATGAATAAATACCACCAAAATAAAGCTTTATCTGACTCAAAAAAATGCTAAAAAATTAATATGGATACAGTGTTGCATGACCGTGCAATTGTCATTCAAAGTGTGATAGCGCCGAAAGCTGAAAATTGGCCTGGACAGGAAGGGGGTGAAAGTGTCCGGACTGGAAGTGGTTAAAGTATAACTAAAGGCTAAGCATTTGTAAATTCTGGACAGAGTGAAGAGGGATTAGAACACCTGCTGGGCTTGAATCAATGTATGTGCCCCGCTAAGGAGATTCACCCCCTCTATTTGTCCTGTTTACCATCACCATAATAAGTGAAAGAGAAAAAAAATGTTGGGTTGTCTCTAGAACAGTAATAGAGGGGAAATGTACCAATGGGGACTGTTCTGGTGAAGCTGGTGAAAACCAGAGATTTCTTCACTTTAGAGCAGTGTTTCTCAACTCCAGTCCTCATGGACCCCCAACAGGTCATGTTTTCAGGATTTCCCTCAGATGAAACAGCTGTGGTAATTACTAAGGCAGTGAAACTGATCAAATCACCTGTGCAAAATAATGAAAATCCTGAAAACATGACCTGTTGGGGGTCCATGAGGACTGGAGTTGAGAAACACTGCTTTAGAGGGACTACCTTTCACTTCCTGTTTTTACTATGGGACATGAAGTGAAAGGAAATCTCCTCAATAGGATGCAGATGGCAAAAACAAAATCCTGATGTGGTTAAAACCCTCCATTGCTCCATCCAAAATGAAAGAAAAAGTTTTGCCTTTAGTTCTACTTCAGAAGCAGGTTCAGTTTCAGCAGATCCCCACCCCCTGCCTGCTGGAGCTGAGAAAAAGCATTTGATCTGTGTTCTTTAGAAAGCTGTAGAGAAGATAAAGTTGCAGATAAAGAGGTACAACTTATGTAGGAGGATTTGTTTCATCACTTTGTATAACCAGAGGCCAGTCAGTTCACTGGGTGCATGTACGGGTTTACAACCACTTAAAGTATAACTCAGTGCAAAACCTGTTTTTTTTTTGGACAGAGTGGAGAGGGATTAGAACACTTTTCAGGCTGTTATGCTGTCTGTCTCCCGATCTGGCCAAGAGTGAAAGGGAAAGAAAATCCAGCTAACAGTGATCTAATTAACAGTAAGCTCATCAACAGCCAAGCACCCAGACAAGCCAGGGAGCCCACCTCAGCCAAGCCAGGGAGCCCGCCTCAGCCAAGCCAGGGAGCCCACCTCAGCCAAGCCAGGGAGCCCACCTCAGCCAAGCCAGGGAGCCCACCTCAGACAAGCCAGGGAGCCCACCTCAGACAAGCCAGGGAGCCCACCTCAGACAAGCCAGGGAGCCCACCTCAGCTAAGCCAGGGAGCCCACCTCAGCCAAGCCAGGGAGCACACCTCAGCCAAGCCAGGGAGCCCACCTCAGCTAAGCCAGGGAGCCCACCTCAGACAAGCCAGGGAGCCCACCTCAGACAAGCCAGGGAGCCCACCTCAGCTAGGCTAGGGAGCCCACCTCAGCCAAGCCAGGGAGCCCACCTCAGCCAAACCAGGGAGCCCACCTCAGCCAAGCCAGGGAGCCCACCTCAGCCAAGCCAGGAAGCTCACCTCAGCCAAGCCAGGGCGCCCACCTCAGCCAAGCCAGGGAGCCCACCTCAGCCAAGCCAGGGAGCCCACCTCAGCCAAGCCAGGGAGCCCACCTCAGCCAAGCCAGGGAGCCCACCTCCGCTAAGCCAGGGAGCCCACCTCAGACAAGCCAGGGAGCCCACCTCAGGCAAGCCAGGGAGCCCACCTCAGGCAAGCCAGGGAGCCCACCTCAACTAAGCCAGGGAGCCCATCTCCAACCCAGAATATACAAAGTCCATTACACATGTTGTCTTTCAGGTGTTTGCTGTCACTTCTATTATCTGTCCATCATAAGACAAAACTCATACAATGTTCCAACAGTCTGAACAGGTGGAATTAACCACTTCAAGTCCGGACACTTTTACCCCCTTCCTGTCCAGGTCAATTTTCAGCTTTCAGTGCTATCACACTTTGAATGACAATTGCGTACCCATCTGAATTTTTTAGCATTTTTTTGGAACAGATAAAACTTTATTTGGTGGTATTTATTTACCACTGGGATTTTCATTTATTTGCTTTATAAATGAAAAAGTCCAAACATTTTGAAAAAAAAGTGTTTTTCTTATAAAATTTTGCAAATAAATAATCTTTCTTCATAAATCTTGGCCAAAATATATTCAGCTATCTTTTTAGTAAAAACAAAATAACCCAAATTAGTTGATAACCAAAAATTATAATTTTTCAAAAACATTTTTACATTTTTATTTAATTTTTTTATATTATTATTTATGTTTTTGTTTTTTTTTTTTAACATACTGTCACCCTAGCAGTACAGTGTCACCATGGTGACACTGTACTACTTGTGGGGGGTGATGAAGATTTTTTTTTCTTTTTTACACTGATTGCTTTTACACCCATAAAGGCTGTAAAAGCAATCATTTCTCCTTCTCTCCGGCTGCATTCTTGCAGCCATTGAGCAATACTGTGTGAGCTGTGATTGGTCACAGCTTGTCACATGGTACATGGTTGTTGTGAATAGCCCTGTACGATGTGACCTCTGTGATCATTCACAGATTTCACAAGTAGTAAGCAATGACGTCAGGAAGTGACATCTTGTTTACTACTATTCATGTGATCACTGATTGGCCAATCAGGGAACACATGAATCGGGACCTCATTCCGGACACAGCGGGCAGCGGATTGCGGTGCCGCGTGCTCCCAGGAAGCGCGCACAAGCAGTGAATGCGGGGGCCATTTATAGACGGCAACCCACTTCAGCACTGCTCCTGTCCGGCTGTTTATGTACATGGGCCGGACAGGAAGTGGTTAATTTATCTTCATAAATTTCTTGAGGGAGATTGTTGATAGAAAATTCTGAGGTTATAACCCTCCTCTATCCAAGATGATAAAAAAGTTTTCTCTTCAGCAGGACTGGTGATTCCACTTGGAAAACTATGGCGCACTGCCACCTAGGATCACATAGGTGCAGCACAGGCCGGAACTCTCACTGTGTGGGATGCCGCCACGTCATGCCACTTCAGCTGAGAGGATGGGCGGCAGAGGGGAGGAAGAAAGGACAGAGGAAGATGCTGGGTGTCTGGGGCCACTGTAGCAGTTGAGCTGGTGCTCCTTCCAGTGTTCCTCCCAGACTCAGTCCCTTACTGCAAGCCGGCTGGCGGCTGCTGATCACTGTGGAGTTCCAGCCCTTCTCTTCCCATTCATCATCAGCCTGCAGAGGAAGGTAATGTCTGACTCTGATGTCTGTGTGAGTGTGACCCGGCCGGCCATTCATCGCATTTGCAATGTGTCAGTGAGTGATGACATCATTACGGTCCCACAACCTGCTCTTCTAGTGTCTGCTGATCTGTGTCAGTGTTGGTGGTGGTGTGTTGTGTCGGATCTGTCACTGTGTTGGATCGCTCAGTTCAGGTGTTCTCTGTGTGTGTGGGGGCTGGGCTGCCTGCTGTCACAGTGTGTTACCTCCCCCCATTGTCTGGGGAATTCCAGCCTGGGATCTGTCAGAGTGTAGATCCATCATCCTCCCCTCACTGCAACTGTCACCCCGCCACTGCCAGCCACAGATACAGTCCGTCCGTCACACTGATTTTGTCTTTAATATTAATGCTGGTGGCATCTTATAGCACTTATTTTTGAAAATTAAAATAAATTTAGCAGTTTGTTGATTTAATATTTTCTGCTGTTTTAAACATTTTTTTTTTTTTTTTTTTGGGGGGGAGGGCGAGTAGCTGGTTTTGCCAAGGGCACAAAACAGTCTAGCACCATCCCTGGTCGTTAGTTTTGCTTTAAAGTTTACATCAGAAGTTATTTAAATTTCAGCAGTTCAGCTCTCTCTGCTCCCCCCTCCAGCAGTGACTTTGCAGCCCGTCATCACAGTGACTTAATGATACCATGCAGCAGGTTTGAGTCCCAGTCAGGACACTATGTGCATAGAGTTTGCATGTTCTTACTGAGCTTGAATAGGTTTGAAGTGTGTTACTGGCAGAAATCAACAGGCGAAAGTAAAGGAAAAAAAACCCTGAACAATAAAAACTAATGCAGCCATTACATCTAAAAACTGATAAACTGCAATATATATAGATTACGCATTGGGGAAAAAATGGATTAAGATATCAAGCTCAAGGCAGGCTAAATAAAACAGGAAAGAAACAAAAAAAAAGAGTTTATTGCAAAAAAAAGGGGGTCAAACAAATAGCATAGAACCTTCGAATAAAAAAAGAAATTTAGCTGAAAAATGGAGAGAGTAATGTAATATTTATGTGAATCCATCAGCAATGTGGCCTGAATCTATACAGCTACAACTAGGTTAGGGCTTAAGCCTGCACATAATCCCCAAGACATACCGCGGCGCGTACTAATATTGTGTTTTAGCAAAGACGACAGGCGGACGGATTTATATTCCCAGGACAACAGCTGGATGGTGGAGCTCGGCTCCGCCAGTCACTGCTCATTTCGTCCAGACATTTCATGGCGCTCAGAACCTCTGAATGCCGCAACGGGATAAATACGTTTTCTGTGTACACCGAGATGGGCAAAGAAAGCCTGGAAGTAAATACACAAAAGGACGGTAACAACCAACCATCTAAATACACAGATCAAGATCCAGAGAGTCTGAATTACCTGCCAAATCAATTGCAATGGGTTTACTCCTGTGATCCCGAAATCCAGCTGTGAAATATCACCTTTAGTATGAAAAATGGTGACAACGCTTTTGCTGTGTTTTTTGCATATGGTAAAAAAATTACGTTAGGCCAGAAGATTTGTTAAAACCCCCAAATATTAGATTTTTTTGGAAAGCAGACACCCTGGAGAATAAAATAGTGGTAGTTCCATTATTTTTTTTGTCACACCATATTAGCTCAACAGTTTATGAAACCAAAAAGTTTAGCAAAGTACACTAAAGTTAAAGTTATAAGGCAGGGCTGGAAATTTCCACTCACCTGCTCACCAATGGCGAGTGGAAATTATGGTGGGGGCGAGTGTGTCCCCCAGGGCTGTCTTGCTCAGCAGGATCGAAGCTCAGGCCGGATCTGTCATTGGCACTGGGAGCCGTCAGACTGCTCAATAGCTGAGCGCAGTGAAAGCAAAGGAAGGAGTGTGTGCTGTGCTGTGCTCTCTGCCTCCCCCTAGAGTGCAGTACCTGGCTCTGTGCGTGAACAAGGAAGTACTGCAACTTTTTATGGGGTGTGTGTGTGTGTGTACATGTACATGTGTGTGTGTTTGTCTGTGTATGCTTGTACATGTATCTGTGTATGTACATGTGTGTATTTGTACATGTGTCTGCGTGTATGTACATGTATGTGTGTGTGTATGTGTGTGCATGTACATGTGTGTGTGTGTTTGTGTGTATGTACATACGTGTGTGTGTGTATGTACATACATGTGTCTGTGTATGTATGTACATGTGTCTGTGTGTATGTACATGTGTCTGTGTGTGTGTATTTCTGTGTATGTACATGTATCTGTGTGTATGCGTATCTGTATGTGTCTGTGTGTGGATACATGTGTCTGTATATGTGTGTGTACATGTGTCTCTGTGCATATGTGTGGCTAGTAGCTCAGGACTTGAAATTTTAAGCCTTGCTATAAGGCATACAAATGCAACTTTAGTATGAAAAATGGTGACAACGCTCTTCAGAAATTACCCTTTTGCTGTGGTTTTTGAATATGGTAAAATAAATTACGTTAGGCCTGAAGATTTGTTAAAACCCCCAAATATTATATATTTTTGGAAAGCAGACACCCTGGAGAATAAAATAGTGGTAGTTCCAGTTTTTTTGTTTGTCACACCATATTATGTAGCTATATACTAACATTTATAGGTAAAGTTGATCCAGGGAATATCCGATTGCCTCTCAGGGGATCAGGAAGGAATTTTTTTCCCTGCAGGAGCAAATCGGATCGTGCTTTGCTGGGTTTTTTGCCTTCCCCTTGGATCAACTGTGGGTGTAGGATTATAACTTTATTTTTTAATGGTTGAGCTGGATAGACTTGTGTCTTTTTTCAACCAGACTATGTAACTATATTAGCGCAACAGTTTATGAAACCAAAAATCAGCAAACAAAATACACTAGTTAACTATAAAGCATACAAATATAACATATTACCCATTTTTTAAATTTAAAAAATAAGGTTACACCGAGTAAACAGATACCCAACGTATCAAGCCTTAAAATTATGTGTGCCCATGAAACAAAGACAAAATTTGGAAGCCTATATTTTCCATAGGCAACACTTTGAAAACCCATACATGTCATCAATTTAGATTTAAAGTGTTACTAAAGCCACAACAGTAAAATCAGTCTGTATATGCAGTAGAACATACTTGTTATACTCTCTGTGGAACCTAAGGAGTTTGTCCTCCGCATTGTGTAAAAAGGCTGTTTGATCCTGTCTTTCCTGATCCTCCCCTTCTTCAACAGCCCCAATCCAGTATAGAGCTAGGAGTAACTCTGCACATGCTCAGTTTGGTGTGTATTGCTAGAGAGGTTGGGGTTTTTTTTTGGGGAGAGTGTATGTGATCAGCACAGGGCCAATTAGCACTGTCCAAAGAAAGGGTCAGGGGTCATGCAGACTCATAGGACAGTCAGAGGAGAATGAAAACTCTTTCTACAAGATTAATCAGTGCTCAGATGGACAAACAGATAAAAGTCACAAGACTGTTATATACTGCTGATGAGAAAAGGTATTTAGCAGTTTATATTTACTAAAATAATTGCATTTCCATGTTCTGTGTACAGTGGGAGACCAGATATAGTGAATGCAGGGTCCGGGGAGACCAGATATGGTGAATGCGGGGTCCGGGGAGACCAGATATAGTGAATGCAGGGTCTGGGGAGACCAGATATAGTGAATGCGGGGCCCGGGGAGACCAGATATAGTGAATGCAGGGTCCGGGGAGACCAGATATAGTGAATGCGGGGTCCGGGGAGACCAGATATAGTGAATGCAGGGTCCGGGGAGACCGGATATAGTGAATGCAGGGTCCAGGGAGACCAGATATAGTGAATGCAGGGTCCGGGGTTTAGTAACACTTTAACTGTGAATAATGGGCCTAGAATTATTGCTTAGATTATGAAAGAGTATGCAGCGATGTGTATTGCAATCAATGTTTTTGTGCACAGGTGCCCTCAACATATGTATTTAGTTTCGCTTGTGCAGGTATGTGTGTGTGTTTGTTTGTGTGTGTGTGTGTGTGGGGGGGGGGGGGGGGGATAAAAGTGCTTGGGTGTAGTTTTAATTTATTACACTTTTTTTTTATTTTTCATCACAAATGGGACATAAGGTCCCCTACGTGTTGATTTTTTGGGCAACAGGTTCTCTTTAGAGACATTAGGGATCTTAAATATCCCTGGTGTCTCACCTGCCCTCCAGTGAAGCTGAAAGAGTGCAAATCGGGTTCTATTAACTTCTTTCCCAGCCATACTGACTGAGGAAAGAACACAGGGACCTGGAAGTGACATTCCACATGTTGCTTCCAGGTCATTAGCAGAAATGGGAGATCAGCAAAAGGATGTTCACTGATCTCCCTCCCCTTTGCCTAGTGGCACCTGGCATGCTGGTCCTGGGTCTGTCAATGGGATTGCGGAGCCAAGAAAGCATAGAGGGGTGTATGTGGAAGGGGGAATCTAACAGTGTAAGTGAACTGGCAGCTGCATAGCCACTGAATCACTTCCATCTGATAGCCGACAGTTCCCTTCTCAGATTTACACACACTCCTGGCAGCTGCATCCATCAGGAGTGATAAGTGCTTGCTGCCACAAATGTACTACATGCATCAGTGGCAGTGAATGGTTAAAGCCTAAGTTTAGTTAAATAAAAAAAATCACAAGGGATGGTCCTTACATTCTATGAGAAGTGTCCTTTATGCTGGTGTTTGCTGTTAGAGTTGAAATCTTCCATATTCTGCCCACCCCCGCAATGGTAATCCGTGGGTTAATACAAGTCACGGGACCTGTCACAGACACTTGTTAAGAGTGCCAACTATGCCCACCGTTTCTACCCACCTCTTCCATTCATTGAAGCTCTACCATAGCTTCCATTCCTGAGAACATGAATGAAAGGTTCTCCTCCTCCATTCATAGAACGCTTTTCATGTTGTCATTTTGCATTTGACAAAAAATCAGCTTTGCCAGTTTTCTGATCTCCCAGATTACACAGCCAAACAGAAACCAGTAAAGAAAAAATAAAGGCATGTTGACAGCTGGAACCTGAAAAGGGCTGTAAAGGAATAACTTACTTCTGTTCAAGAGACAGCTTAGCTGTAAATCAGAAAGTTCTATAATATATATATATATATATATATATATATATATATATATATATATGTTTTTGGTATTTGTTTGATGTTAATTTGGAAATGTCAACACGCCAAACATATTTTTCAGTGAAAAGTGAAAAAAAAATCTAAAGTTGTTTCTGAACATTTCCATTGCTTTACATTCATTGACTTTCAAATAATTTTCAACGTCAGAATTCCGTCTACACCCTCAATGTGATGAGCCGCAGGCAGTCTGGGAATCTCTCTATCACAACATCAAAGCATCGGAGTATCTTAGACAGAGAATAAATAGAGATCACACATGTGTGCTGGTACCAGAGGGAGTCCTGTAGCAATAATAACACACCAGGAACCAAGACAGGTGTCTGAGATCTAAACTACATGGGCTGCATTCACAGCAGGACTATGCAATCAGACAAATATGCAGAAAAGGGAACCATTAATGTTTTCATTATTTCATATATCCATAGCCTTGCAACTCAGAAGGGCTTTCCCTCGATAGTTAGTGAAAGTAGAAATCTTATCATGCTATGGTGTAGAGCAATGGTGGTCAACATTTTTGATATGGTGGAGCTTCAACCATGGCCCCCAACATCACCAAAGGTCCACACATAACATTCAGTGTCAGATACTGCAGACCCACAGCAGGATATAGTAGCAGACTATGGGCATTATACAAGAGATGGTCATAGATCATGGACATTATAAAAGAAATGGTCATAGACTGGGGACATCATACAAGTGATGGTCAGAGACTGAGGACATCATACAAGAGATGGTCAAAGACTGGAGACCTCATACAGGAGATGGTCAGAGACTGTAGACATCATACAGGAGATGGTCAGAGACTGCAGACATCATCCAAGAGATGGTCATAGACTGGAGACATCATACAAGAGATGGTCAAAGACTAGATACATCATACAGGAGATGGTCAGAGACTGTGGAAATCATACAAGAGATGGTCAGAGACTGTGGACATCATACAAGAGATGGTCAGAGACTGTGGACATCATCCAAGAGATGGTCAGAGACTAGAGACATAATTCAAGAGATGGTCAGAGACTGCGGATGTCATACAGGAGATGGTCAGAGGCTGTGGACATCATACAAGAGATGTTCAGAAACTGTGGACATCATCCAAGAGATGGTCAGAGACTAGAGACATCATTCAAGAGATGGTGAGAGACTGCGAACATCATACATGAGATGGTCAGAGGCTGCAAACATGTTGCAGGAGATGGTCAAAGACTATGTAAATATGCTATAGTAGTTTTTGGAGACTGAGGACATTCTTCAGTAGACCGTTATAAACAGGAGACATATTAAAAAAGACTTGTAAAAATCATTGCAATAACAGGTTGACAGGGATGCACAAATTGGTGCTTGTGTGGGCCCCAAGGGCCACATAAAAAATGCCAAAGGGCCGCATGCAGGCACCAGGGGTATAGGGCAAGTTGATGGACTAAAATCCACATTTCCCAGACATAATACACACTTTTTAACTGCTATGCTAAACTTCATCAATCCATCCATCCTTCTATCCATTCATCCATCCTCCTTTCTGTCTATCCATCCATCTCTCATTTCTCCATTCAATGCCAATCTTATGCTAAAGCCCACCCTTGGAACCAAGCCTCATCCATTCATTCATATATCATTTCCTCATCCAATACCAGTCCATCAGTAGGATCATCTCATTCGACAGGGAAAAGGCTGGTGGAGCTGAGCATAGCTACAAAGTAGGAACAGTATAACCCTTAATATTAACGTGAAAAGAAGATCAGAAGATCAGGGACCCAGCAGAGGGTGTTTCTATCAAAACCCAACATTTTGGCTGGAGTTGGGCTCTAAACTTTTTAATTTACAGAAAAGCATTTTTGCAGTATGACAAAGGTCCAAAGCATGGTACCATCACCGGTTACTACCCCCAACAGGTTCATGTTCAACACATCTTTATAGTGTGTTTTGGCAGAGCTGGTTAAATCTCTAAACATCACCTTCCAATGGTTTTCACTTCATCATTTCACTATTGTATTGTATGAAAACAACACAGCATAAGCCAGAATTTTAAACATTAGTCAGTATATGAAATAGCTTCCTCTAAAGTAAGGTTTTTCAGCCAGGATTATATGGAATCCTAGGGTTCCTCCAGAGATTGCTAGGGGTTCATTAAGCAATATGCAATTTCTGCCTCTCAGATGAGTAACCACTGACACCATTGATCTTTTAGCTATCCGTAAGGTTGGATTCTTCCCATTGACCACACATGTAAAGAGCATTCTTCCCCCTGACCATCACACAAATGTACAGTGAGCTGTAAATATAATAATTATTGTCAGGGGTTCCCTGAAGTCAAAAGGTAATTTCAAGGGTTCTTCCACATTACAAAAATGTTGGGAAATGCTGTTCTAAATAGTGGAAGAGACATGTGCTCCTTAGAGTGAACCTATACTCCTTTTTAAACCATACAAGTAAATTTGCTGCCAATGAAAAGGTCTTCTAAGGTCTTCCTCATTGGTGTCAGTGGAGGCAAAGATAAACCCAAGCGTTGGAGTTAGTGACAGTACTGAAAAGTGAACAGAGGGCACACCGATATAGTGTAAGACTCAAAATGATTTTTAATCAAATAAATATCTTGTACTCTCAAAATTACTTGGTGTAACTCATAAAATCATAAGATCTAAAATCTCTCCAACCAATAGGCATCACTCAGACTTCTGAACCAACACAGCCAATATAGATGCCAATGGTGGAAAAAGGCTTACATGTTTCGAGGATGTACCCTCTCCATCAAATTCCATGTTTAGTATATACAGTTGTGTTCAAAATAATAGCAGTCAGACATCACTAACCTGATCAATCACTGTTTTTGGTAGAAATGATATTTCTACATGGCAAATAATTTACTAGCAGGTGTAGTAGAGTAATAGAAATCCAATAGACCCCACAGTCATGACATGCATGCTGCTGATTCTGTGTCATTGAATCACTAATTGAAAGGGGCATGTTCAAAATAATAGCAGTGTAGAGTTCTATTAGTGAGGTCATTCATTCTTTGAAAAACAGGTGGCAATTATTGCCCTTATTTAAGGAAGGCAGCAAATGTTGTACATGCTGGTTACAGTGCATTTCTCTCTGAAATTCTGAGGAAAATGGGTCGTTCCAGACATTGTTCAGAAGAACAGCGTACTTTGATTAAAAAGTTGATTGGAGAGAGGAAAACATATAAAGAAGTGCAGAAAATGATAGGCTGCTCAGGTAAAATGATCGCAAATGCTTTAAAATAGCAACCAAAACCTGAAAGACGTGGAAGAAAGAGAAAAACTACTATTCGAATGGATAGAAGAATAGCCAAAATGACAAGGACTCAGCCAACAATCAGCTCCAGGAAGATGAAAGAAGGTGTAAAGTTCCCTGTGAGGACTGTTACAATTAGAAGACACCTATGTGAAGCCAAGCTATCTGCAAGAAGCCCCCGCAAAGTCCCACTGTTGAAAAAAAGACATGTGCTGAAGAGGTTACAATTTGCCAAAGAGCACATTGACTGGCCTAAAGAGAAATGGCGCAACATTTTGTGGACTGATGAAAGTAAGATTGTTCTTTTTGGGTCTAGTGGCCGGAGACAGTTTGTCAGATGACCCCCAAACACTGAATTCAAGCCACAGTACACTGTGAAGACAGTGAAGCATGGTGGTGCAAGCATCATGATATGGGGATGTTTCTCATACTACGGTGTCGGGCCTATTTATCGCATACCAGGGATCATGGATCAGTTTGAATACATCAGAATACTTGAAGAGGTCATGCTGCCTTATGCTGAAGAGGAAATGTCCTTGAAATGGGTGTTCCAACAAGATACCGACCCCAAGCACACCAGTAAACGTGCAACATCTTGGTTCCAGACCAACAAGATTGACGTTATGGAGTGGCCAGCCCAATCCCCGGATCTTAATCCAATAGAGAACTCGTGGGGTGACATCAAAAATGCAGTTTCTGAGGCAAAACCAAGAAATAGAGAAGAACTGTGGAATGTAGTCCAATCATCCTGGGCTGGAATACCTGATCACAGGGGCCAGAAGTTGGGTGACTCCATGCAACACAGATGTACAGCAGTTCTCAGAAACAGTGCGACTACAACCAAATATTCATGAAGTCATTCAAAGGAAAGCAAAATCTTCAAACATTTCTCAGTTTATATAGTGAATGTTTGAGTTTGTAAAGAAGAATACAAACACTGCTATTTTTTTGAACCGTCTAATATTCACTTTTCTTCAATTTTTTTAGAGGAACAACACAAATGTGATCTATTTTTCTTCATGTTTTGATTTGGAATAGAATGTGTAGTGTTCCCAATGCATTTGTGTGGATGGAAATAAAAGCTATTAGAAGGATTTTGAGCTTTTTCACTTTTTTCAACACACTGCTATTATTTTGAACACAACTGTATATATTTACTAATTTTTGAGAAGACATTTCAAGCACTTTTAAACTCTATTGACTTTATTAATGTGCATCCCTTTTTACATTTGAGCAATGACATTTTTATTTTAAGTTTATGTGTGGAAGTACCATTATTATTATTATTATTATTATTATTATTAAGTACCCCAGTATTGGTGGCCAGTGCCAGCACAATTAAACTACTCCCAGCAGTGATGGTCAGTGCCAGTAATATTAAGCCACCAACATTAGAGGTCAATGGTAGTACTGATACACCCCCGCTTTCATAATTGGTCCTCAGTGGTTACTTACCACACTCTCTTGCACTGCTGCCTCTCTCTCTCCTATGTTGTTGAGTGCTGGAATGTAGAGAACATTTCTGTACCTGAAACCCCACTGCCATTCAAGTCAATTGCCAACAGTACTGAATCCTGTGGGACAGCCTGTTGAACACTGCGGACTGTGTGGCAGGACTTAGAACACTTTGCAATTATGTCATTATCCTGTCCAATGGGAGCACTTACTGGTCACTGAGGCAGTCTCATTGGACATTGGAATTGCGGTTGGCAGAGTTCATCATGAAGGCACAACTCAATAACAAATTGGTACAATAGAAACAATAGAAGTTAGCTGGGGGTGTCTGTATTGTATTATTATTATTATTATTATTATTAAATTATTATATAAGATTTAGATAGCAACAGCAGTTTGCAAGTGCTTTACAAAATAAAATAGTCTGTATAGTTGCTATACAATTCAATACAGAAGGGTTAGGAGTCCCTGTTCGCAGGGCCATCTTAATGAATGGGCAAACCTTGGCACTGCCTAGGCACCCCAGATGCATGGGGGCCCATGATCATGGCCAGGATACAAGGGAGGGGCAGGTACTGTGTTGGGGGGTTCACTGGCGATGTGACCACTGGTGACATTCTTCTTTGACAGGAGTGACTGAAGAAGGATCTGCGGCTGGATTCTGCAGGAGACAGGATTCAGGTTTCTCCTCCCTCCTGCAGGTGGCAGGAGAGAGCTGCACTGAGACTGAGAACTCAACTCAGACTCAGCAAGGGAGTGGAAGAAGGAGCTGCCTTCATTGCAGGTGGTTGTGACACTGTGATGGGGGACACCTGCTGTATGGGGACACTGTGATGGGAGACACTGTGATGGGGGACACCTGCTGTATGGGGGCACTGTGAAGGGGGACACCTGCTGTATGGGGACGCTGTGATGGGGGACACCTGCTGTATGGGGACACTGTGATGGGGGACACTGTGATGGGGGACACCTGCTGTATGGGGGCACTGTGATGGGGGACATTGTGATGGGGGGACACCTGCTGTATGGGGACACTGTGATGGGGGACACCTGCTGTATGGGGACACTGTGATGGGGGACACCGGCTATATGGGGACACTGTGATGGGGGACACCTGCTGTATGGGGACACTGTGATGGGGGACACTGTGATGGGGGACACCTTCTGTATGGGGACACTGTGATGGAGAACACCTGCTGTATGGGGACACTGTGATGGGGACACCGGATGTATGGGGACACTGTGATGGGGGACACCTGATGTATGGGGACACTGTGATGGGGGACACCTGATGTATGGGGACACTGTGATGGGGGACACTGTGATGGGGGACACCTGCTGTATGGGGACACTGTGATGGGGGACATCTGATGTATGGGGACACTGTGATGGGGGACACCTGCTGTATGGGGACACTGTGATGGGGGACACCTGATGTATGGGGACACTGTGATGGGGAACACCTGATGTATGGGGACACTGTGATGTGGGACACCTGATGTATGGGGACACTGTGATGGGGGACACCTGCTGTATGGGGACACTGTGATGGGGGACACCTGATGTATGGGGGCACTGTGATGGGGGACACCTGATGTATGGGGGCACTGTGATGGGGGACACCTGCTGTATGGGGACACTGTGATGGGGAACACCTGATGTATGGGGGCACTGTGATGGGGGACACCTGCTGTATGGGGACACTGTGATGGGGGACACCTGCTATATGGGGACACTGTGATGAGGACATCTGATGCATGGGGACACCTGTTTTATGGGGACACTGTGATGGGGACACCTGCTGTATGGGGACACTGTGATGGGGACACCTGCTGTATGGGGACACTGTGATGGGTGAAGCTTATGTATACGGGCACTGTGATAGGGGAACCTGATGTATGGGGGACACTAGGATGAGGACACCGGATGTATGGGGGCACTGTGATTGGGGAACCTGATGTATGGAGCACTCTGATGGAAGACACCTGATGTATGGGGACACTGTGATGAGGGAACCTGATGTATGGGGCACTGTGATGGGAGACACTTGATGTATGGGGACACTGTGATTGGGGACACCTGATGTATGGGGACACTGTGATGGGGGACACCTGCTGTATGGGGACACTGTGATGGGGGACACCTGATGTATGGGGACACTGTGATGGGGGACACCTGCTGTATGGGGACACTGTAATGGGGGACACTGTGATGGGGGACACCTGATGTATGGGGGCACTGTGATGGGGGACACCTGATGTATGGGGGCACTGTGATGGGGGACACCTGCTGTATGGGGACACTGTGATGGGGGACACCTGATGTATGGGGGCACTGTGATGGGGGACACCTGCTGTATGGGGACACTGCGATGGGGGACACCTGCTATATGGGGACACTTTGATGAGGACATTGTGATGGGGGACACCTGATGTATGGGGGCACTGTGATGGGGGACACCTGATGTATGGGGGCACTGTGATGGGGGAACCTGGTGTATGGGGCACTGTGATGGGAGACACTTGATGTATGGGGACACTGTGATTGGAGACACCTGATGTATGGGGACACCTGATGTATGGGGACACTGTGATGGGGGACACCTGCTGTATGGGGACACTGTGATGGGGGACACCTGATGTATGGGGACACTGTGATGGGGGACACCTGCTGTATGGGGATACTGTGATGGGGGACACTGTGATGGGGGACACCTGATGTATGGGGGCACTGTGATGGGGGACACCTGCTGTATGGGGACACTGTGATGGGGACACCTGATGTATGGGGGCACTGTGATGGGGGACACCTGCTGTATGGGGACACTGCGATGGGGGACACCTGCTATATGGGGACACTGTGATGAGGACATCTGATGCATGGGGACACCTGTTTTATGGGGACACTGTGATGGGGACACCTGTTGTATGGGGACACTGTGATGGGTGAAGCTTATGTATACGGGCACTGTGATAGGGGAACTTGATGTATGGGGGACACTGGGATGAGGACACCGGATGTATGGGGGCACTGTGATTGGGGAACCTGATGTATGGAGCACTCTGATGGGAGACACCTGATGTATGGGGACACTGTGATGGGGGAACCTGATGTATGGGGCACTGTGATGGGAGACACTTGATGTATGGGGACACTGTGATTGGGGACACCTGATGTATGGGGCACTGTGATGGGAGAAACGTGATGTGTGGGGAAACTGTGATGGGGGGAACCTGATGTATGGGGACACTGTGATGAGGACACCTGTTGTATGGGGACACTGTGATGGAAGACACCTCTGTATGGGGACACTGTGATGGGGGACACCTGCTGTATGGGGGCACTGTGATGGGGGAAGCTAATGTATATGGCACTGTGATAGGGGAACTTGATGTATTGGGGACACTGGGATGAGGACACCTGATGTATGGGGACACTGTTATGGTGGACATCTGATGTATGGGGACACTGGGATGAGGACACCTGTTGTATGGGGACACTGTTATGGAGGACATCTGATGTATGGGGACACGGTGATGGAGGACATCTGATGTATGGGGGCACTGTGATGGGGGAACCTGATGAATGGGACACTGCAATGGGAGACACTTGATGTATTGAGGACACTGTGAAGGGGGACACCTGATGTATGGGGCCACTGTGATGGGGGATACCTGCTGTATGGGGACACTGTGATGGGGGAAGCTAATGTATATGGCACTGTGATAGGGGAACCTGATGTATTGGGGACACTGGGATGAGGACACCTGTTGTATGGGGACACTGTTATGGAGGACATCTGATGTATGGGGACACGGTGATGGAGGACATCTGATGTATGGGGGCACTGTGATGGGGGAACCTGATGAATGGGACACTGCAATGGGAGACACTTGATGTATTGAGGACACTGTGAAGGGGGACACCTGATGTATGGGGCCACTGTGATGGGGGATACCTGCTGTATGGGGACACTGTGATGGGGGAAGCTAATGTATATGGCACTGTGATAGGGGAACCTGATGTATTGGGGACACTGGGATGAGGACACCTAATGTATGGGGACACTGTTATGGAGGACATTTGATGTATGGGGACACTGGGATGAGGACACCTGTTGTATGGGGATACTGTGATGGAGGACATCTGATGTATGGGGGCACTGTGATGGGGGAACCTGATGTATGGGGCACTGCGATGGGAGACACTTGATGTATTGGTGACACTGTGATGGGGGATACCTGATGTACAGTGTATGGGCACTGTGATGGGGGAACCTAATTTATTTAGGCACTGTGATAGAGAAACCTGATGTAGGCTAGTAGGGGCCCCAGTGCATTACTTTGCCCTGTGGCCCATGATGCCATTAACATGGCACTGCCTGTTTGTGACAGCCTTCAAACTACTTAGGTCTCATGTCAATGGACATTGCTTTCCCGTGTTTCACTTGCATTTGGAACACACATCAGCAAAATTCTATTGACTTTAATGGAGCAGTGCACATAGCAGTTCAGCTTTGCATTGAACTGCGTTTCCTGAACACAGATTGTCCTATTGAGGTGCATTTAGGCTGCAGACGAAGCAGGTCAGACATGGCCTTTTCTTGTCAAAATTTGCATTTCCATTCAAACACAGACACTTGCGATCTAATAGCAAAAGCAGCATTTGACAAGAATGCCATTGACATGAGCCTTTAAATGGAGTACAAATTAACTTTAAGCACAATGAATAACTATGAGGTTCTTCGCATTATTTTTGTTCCAGTGAAAACTTTCCTTGCTCACCACTCTGTCAGTTTGAATGACTCAGCCTGTATACACAGGGGACGCTTTTGATAGAATCTCAGATGCTGAATTCTTTTTCGCCAGTTGGTCAGTTGGACCCTTGGGACGCCCTCCTGCCTAGGCCCGGTCTAAAGTGAGACAGAAATAAAACAGGTTGTCATGGCAACCTTATTACACAGCGCGGGTACCTGCAGTCTCTGAAAAATGTCTTTTATTTCTTTGTCTTTTTCTCCCCACTTCGTCTTCTCTTCTTAAACAGTAAGAAAATGTGTTAACTTCAGTTTTGTTTCATGATTTGGACAAATGAAAAATGTACACCTCGCCGAAATGGTGGAAGTCTTGTGGAAGAGCAACAGACTGAATTCTCCTGCAAAGATCTGAAAACCTCCCGACCCATACGAAGATTCTTCTTTCATCTTTTCTTCTTCTTTAAGCTCTGTTAGGATCAAAGGAATGGTACATTGATTTTAACCAATGTTTGATTTCAGAAATAAATACTGTATATTTTAGGTAACAGCATGAAAGTATATTTCATCATTCCATAGTCCCACCTGCCTCTGCATATTAGATTCCTACCAAGTCCCCACCACCCCCACCCTCTGAACTAAACCTAAGACCTAACACACAACCCAACCCTAACACATACCCAACCCTAACACAGAATCTATCCCTACCACAGAACCCAACCCTAACGCACGACCTAACCTGAATACATAACCCAACCCTAACACAGAATCTATCCCTACCACAGAACCCAACCCTAATACATGACCTAACCCGAATACATAACCCAACCCTAACACAGAATCTATCCCTAACACAGAACCTAACCTTAACACATAACCTAACCTTTACACGTAACCTAACCCTAACACATAACCTAACCCTAACACGTAACCTAACCCTAACACATAACCTAACCCTAACACGTAACCTAACCTTTACACATAACCTAACCCTAACACGTAACCTAACCTTTACACGTAACCTAACACATAACCTAACCCTAACACGTAACCTAACCTTTACACATAACCTAACCCTAACACGTAACCTAACCTTTACACATAACCTAACCCTAACACGTAACCTAACCTTTACACGTAACCTAACCCTAACACATAACCTAACCCTAACACGTAACCTAACCTTTACACATAACCTAACCCTAACACGTAACCTAACCCTAACACGTAACCTAACCCTAACACATAACCTAACCCTAACACGTAACCTAAGCTTTACACATAACCTAACCCTAACACATAACCTAACCCTAACACGTAACCTAACCTTTACACGTAACCTAACCCTAACACGTAACCTAACCTTTACACATAACCTAACCTTTACACATAACCTAACCCTAACACATAACCCAAGTTTCTTTTAATGCAACAGCATATAAAGATATTTTAGACAGTTTTTCCCTTTCAACCTTGTGGTAACAGTTAAGGGAACTCTTCTTTTGTTCCAGGATTTCTGTGTCCCTATGTACAAAGTCAGTTCTATGTAGACCTGGTTGGAGGAGTTGAGTGGGGAGGAACTTACGAAGCCTTCCCAGAGCATTGACCTCAACCCTTCTCTCACATTTGAGATGAATTGAAATGTCAGCTGTGAGCTGTAAATGCTCTTTTGGCTTAATGAGTACAAATTCTCACAGACACAATCCAAAATCTTGCCCAGAAGGCAACGGTATGAGAAGATGGAAGGGGGAACCTCTAGATAAATGCTGATGGTTTGGGAATGGTATGTCCAACAAGCTCATAGAGGTGTGATAGCAATGTGTCCACAAATTTTTGGCCATACCATACTGTACCGTACTTCGAATAACAGAACATTAATAAATAAACCCATGAGTCTGCTGGTTTTCGTCAATCTCAGTTTGTCAGGAGGCTGAAAATTACAGTTTAATCAAAGGGAGTTTTATTTTTTCTTGTGGGCACATTACAAACCTATATGAAGTGTCACACTTACCAGCTGCTCCCCATTCTGATACAAGTTATTTGGAGCCTGAATGTGAGAATCCTCCTGCAATCAGCGTATGTTAGCACCACAGTGACAGTGCGTGCATTGCCGGGACGGTGAGTGTTAGCCGCATTCCTGGCACTTGTCACTGCTGTCTGTGAACACTCGGGTGTTTATGTGAGTTCTAATCTGTCTTGTTGCACGTAGTCTGTGTTCACAACTCTGCACAGGAATGTAGAGGAATTTTAAAGCATATCTAAGAACACAAATGAATAGTATTGCAGCTTACCAGTGCTTAGATGTGGTGGCTGCATTCGTTTTCTTTTTTTCCTTTAATTTCATCCTGGTATTCCTGCTATTAAAGTGACGCTAAACGCTGGTGTAGCCTCCCTAGCAGTCTGATTATGTCAGTATTTCTGTGCTCAAAGCAGTACATTTTTTTGCATGGAAATATGTTGTTTTTTTATTGTAGGCCTGTAATTCTTAGGAATAACTCACTGAAATCTGTCCGAACAAGAGTCTAGTAAACATCCCGGGTATGTTAAAATCTGAAACACGAAATCATAAATTATAATTTAATAAATAATCATAAAAAATAGTAATATAATAATAATAAATTTAATTCAATAATGAAATCAAACCAAAAACACTGAAATTTGAAATATAGCGCCAAGTTCGCACATCACTGAGCAAAGTCGCAGAATAGTTTTCAGCGTCTGATGAGGAAGTTCCCCCACGAATCATTATCCCTCAATTCTGCAAGTGGTTCTGATTTACTATTGCTGTTCTCTAGCCGGTCTAAAACCGCTTTTGAACTAAATGGACGCTTTTTGGACGCCATGGACGTTTCTCAGTTTCCAGGCAGAAAGAACAGTAAAATTGCAGGCAGGGCACAGGACAAAGCACTCGGGACAGAATGTATGTGAAATGGTTTGATACAGGAATGTTATACTATGTGATTTTAGTGTATTTAGTGAATGTTACTTTTTAAAATTTTTAAATTTTCCGACGATTACGTCCCTATACGTCCTGACGTCGCAGGAGACGGAACCCGGAAGACAGATGCCGGCATCGGCTGGAGGACATTACAGGGATCACTGCAGGGGGGACATCGCGGGAGCGCAGGACAAGGTAAGTGAAGAAGAGATCCCCGAGCAACGTTGCAAGGTATTCCCGAGTGTAGCTCGGGGTTACCGCTTGTGGTGCTGAAACTTTACCCCGAGCTACACTCGCGAATACCGCCAGGAAGGTTAAAAAGCAAATAATATTCAGGTATGTCTTCTTAACTCAGAAAAGTTTCCTTCTATTGCTTTCAGCCTCCTTCAAATCTCCAATGACACCTGTCTTGTAAATGGAAGCACATGTTCCCAACCTGTTCTCAGAGGATTCGAATCTCAGCTGGCCCCTGTTGAACCTGCCAAGATACGATCCATCTACGGCCAGCTTTATGTAAGCCATACAAGGGTCTAATTTGAAACAAATTTTCTTTAGAAAATCCGAAATTTTGTGCATTTTGTAATGAGATGGTGCCACTATTGATTTCAAAATTCGACAAACCAAGCCTTTAATTTGACCTCATGTTGTTGCAGAAAAGAATTTTTGTGGTCAAGAATTTTCTTTTCTTTCTAGGTCAGCTCACGCTCATTTCTTTTTCAATTACATTTCTCGCACGACTTTCTCATCACTGATTAGAAATTCATACGTTTTTTAAAAAAATTTCTAACATGCCCGATCACTCAGATTCAATGGTCACTCAAAAATTGGCCGTTGCTGTGGCCCACTAATGGTGCGAAATTCAAATGTAAATTGTTAGAAAAGATTTTCGAAAGAAAATTCTTTTGGAATTCGACCTGTGTATGGCCAGCTTTGCTCTATGGAGATGCAGCCACAACTTGACAGGTGCAGGGGCCTGACCATTTGGAAACTCGGGCACTGCTCGAGGGCCCGGGGTCAATAGGGGGCCCCACGAGATGCTCCTAGTACCTTTTTCATACGCTTTTTTAAGTTTGGGCAAGGGCACAGGGACCCCATGATCCCCTATTGCCCGGGGGCCCCATGAGTTGTCAGTCCGCTCCTGGACAGGTGTGTACGTGTGGGTGAATGGACCCAAATGCATATTGTTTGGATTCGGGGCCGTATACCTGCACCCACATGCCTGGGGAAGGGGGGGTGCCCATGTCAGCAAGACTGTACAGCAGCTTTAGCAGCGAGTACAGAAAGTTATCAGCTCACAATATTTTTGGCTGGATGAACAGCTACTTTTTTCTGTACTTGTTGAAGAGATATAATAAAAACACTTCCAATTGTATATTGTATGAATAGGGCCGTGCTGCAGGCACAAGCCAAACTGTTCTGTCCCACTGACTGTACTTTCTCTGCCTTGTATTAAACTGCATCAGGTTGCCTTGGTTTGATGTATGCTGACATCTAGTGGAATTTTAGAGCCACTACAACTTGTTTGCTAATGTGATTTGGTATCTATCTCTCCTCTATTTAGTAGTAGTTAGTTCAGTCCTAGCTAGACTCCCTCTTCCCCATCCCATTTCTTCCATATTCCCTTTTTCTGAAAGGAGACACCCTAGAGAATAAAATAGTCATAGTTTAAATTTTTTTATGTCACGTGATATCCGCACAACATATATGAAATGCAAAATTTCAGTAATACATACACTAACGTTAATTTTAGGGCGCTAATGTGAGTGCTTAGGTTAAACTATAATTTTTTTATGCTTTATTTTGCTTTTTTTTTACTACTTTTTTTTGTGTGTTTTTATTAGATAGGGGACAAAAAGTCCCCTTTTTGATGCATTTTCTTGTGACAGGCTCTCTTTAATCCCTTGACGCTGACCGTGCGCAAATATGCGGCCTCCCAGTTGCTGGGCCTTGACGCCGAGGGGCCGCATATTTGCTTACCATTTGAAAACACATGTATTCTGAGAGCATGCGCCCTGAGCTCACCGAAAGGTCCTGATCTCCCCTTGCGATCGGGACCTTTTCCGATCATATGACCACAGTGAAAGCGAATCATGGCGGCCACATGACCCTAAAACCTTACGCCCCGGCATCTGAAATCCCTTAAAGGGCCGGAAGGCTCCGGCGTGAAGAGGTACTGAAACATCCAGGGTCTAAAAGACCTCCTATCCTCCAGTGAAGCTAATGGAGAGCAAATTGCAGTGCATTAGTTTCTTCCCCAGCCATGCCTTGACACTAGGACCTTGAAGTGACATTTTATGTTGCTTCCGGGTCAGGGGCGGACTGACAACTCATGGGGCCCCCGTCGCAATAGGGGATCATGGGGCCCCTGTGTCCTTGCCCAAATTCAAAAAAACCTATGAAAAAAGTACCAGGGGCATCTTATGGGGTCCCCTACTGACCCCGGGCCCTCGGGCAGTGCCCGAGTTTCCAAATGGTCAGTCCCTGTTCCGGGTGATTTTGCACCGGCTGCATTCACTAAAATAATATCTGGTGATCCTGCTATGAATGTCACTTCCTGTTATGAGGTGACAACTGCCTCCCAAAACATGCCCCTGAGTTGTCACACTGTCATATATTCCCCTGGTATACACCCCAAGCAGCTGTGCCAATATGCATTACAACCAGTTCACACTGATGTACAGCCTTAGCTCATGCACATTAATGCATTTTATGCCGTGTGTTAATGCACATTGTATTAGGGCAACCCGTTTATTTGAAAGGACTGCCAATTGTACCAGCATAAGTGTATGCAGCATTTTCAGCAGCATGGCACACAACAACGCACATTGAGTGCATTTAGAAGGAATGACACTGCAACACGCCAACGTCCGGTTAGGCAGGTGCCTACGAGTGTTGCTAGTATTCTGCACTAAGCGTTAACGTGTGGTTATAAAGGGGTTCATGTGTGCTGCGGTGTGCCTTTCACCTGCATAATTACATAGTTAGTCTGGTTGAAAAAAGACATAAGCCTGTCTAGTTCAATCAATGAAAAGGTTGAGAAGGGATATATGTAGGAGGAGGTTGGGCCTCATAGTTATTGGGAAGTGAGTCCATACACAGGGGGATGTAATTGTTGCACCAGGATTGGGGCAATCCAGAGGGGGACCCTGACATGAGACAAAAGGGCTGAGTCTATTATTTACCTGATGAGAACTGAATACAACAGAAAGGTATAAGCACCACAGGATTGGCTAGTACTTTTTTTCAAGAGTGGCTAAATGGTTAGCACTTCCGCCTAGCAGTACTAGGGTCATTGGTTCAAATCCCAACCACGGCACCACCTGCCTGGAGTTTGCATTTTCTCCCTGTGCCTGTGTGGGTTTCCTCCTGGTACTCTGGTTTCCTCCCACACCCCAAAGACATGCTGGTAGGTTAATTGGCTCCTGCCTAAATTGTCCCTAGTATGTGTATGTATGAATGTGAGTTAGGGACCTTAGATTGTACACCCCTTGAGGGTTAGGGACTGATGTGAATGTACAATATATATGTAAAGTTACCACACAGGCATTTGACAGATCTTTATAAAAAATGAAAGTTTTTTTTAACAATTTTCTATCCATGTATGGCCAGCTTAACAGTCACACACTACAGAAATTCAGCTATGGGGCTGTGGACAAGGACTGCCTAGGCACACTCTCATACCAGTCTGTGCAATTTTTCACTGGAATTCCAGACAAAGTGGACATCTTTCAGGGCACTTCGTAGGCCCCAAACACACAAGGAGAATATCGGACAAATGAAACTTTGGTTTCCTCCCACACCCCAAAGACATGCTGGTAGGTGAACTGGCTCCTGCCTAAATTGTCCCTAGTATGTGTATGTATGAATGTGAGTTAGGGACCTTAGATTGTATGCCCCTTGAGGGTTAGGGACTGATGTGAATGTACAATATACAGTATATAAGTAAAGCGCTGAGTAAATTGACAGCGCTATATAAGCACCTGTAATAAATAAAAATAAGAGAGAATGACATTGTTGTGTTTATCGGGAATATTGCACCGTAATGTGTTCTTATGGATATTGAAAAACTACTGTATGACCAACTGAATTTTCATCAGTTCTGTTTAATGAAAGTGTTTATAAACCCACAGCAGTAAAATCAGTCTGTATATGCAGTAAAAATGCTTGTTATACTCATTGTGGAACCTAAGGGATTGATCCTCTGCATTGTGTTTGATCCTGACCTCTCTGATACTCCCCTTTTTAAAGCAACCACCACTTATCTCCAGACTGAACTGAAGGCATGCACATGCTCAGTTTGGTGTATATTGCTAGAGAGGTTTTTTTTTTTCTTGGGAGAATGCATGTGATCAGTACAAGGCCAATCAGCACTGTCCAGACATAGGTCAGGGGATTTCCATCCTCCTAGAGCAGAAAGAAAACTCCTCCTACAAGCTTTAGCTAGTGCTGGGCTGGACACTGATAGAAGTCAAGAGACTGCTCTAACGCCTGATGAGAAAAGGTATTGAGTAGTTTATATTTACTAAAATAATTGCATTTCCATGTTCTGTGTACTGTGGGAGACCAGATATAGTGAATGCAGGGTCTGGAGAGACCAGATGTAGTAAATGCAGGATCCGGGGAGACCAGATATAGTGAATGCAGGGATGGGTAGACCAGATATAGTGAATGCAGGGTCCGGGGAGACCAGATGTAGTGAATGCAGGGCCAGGGGAGAGCGGATATAGTGAATGCAGGGTCCGAGGAGACCGGATATAGTGAATGCAGGGTCCGGGGAGACCGGATATAGTGAATGCAGGGCCAGGGGAGACCGGATATAGTAAATGCAGGGTCTGAGGAGACCGGATATAGTGAATGCAGGGTCTGGGAAGACCGGATATAGTGAATGCAGGGTGCGGGGAGACCGGATATAGTGAATGCAGGATCTGGGGAGATCAGATATAGTGAATGCAGGGTTCTAGGAGACCAGATATAATGAATGCAGGGTCCGGGGAGACCGGATATAGTGAATGCAGGGTCTGGGGAGACCAGATATAGTGAATGCAGGGTCCTAGGAGACCGGATATAGTGAATGCAGGGACCTGGGAGACTGGATATAGTGAATGCAGGGTCTGGGGAGACCAGATATAGTGAATGCAGGGTCCGGGGAGACCAGATATAGTAAATGCCGGGTTCTAGGAAACCGGATATAGTGAATGCAGGGTCCGGGGAGACCGGATATAGTGAATGCAGGGTCCGGGGAGGCCAGATATAGTGAATGCAGGGTCCGGGGAGACCGGATATAGTGAATGCAGGGTCCTGGCTTTAGGAACACTTTTACAATGTCTGGTCTAATTACTTGATGTAGAGATAGAACATGTGCTTCACAGTGAACATGGTCTGGGGATTAACTTTCAGGTTAATCTTTTGGGTTATGAAGTGAGTAGTGAAAAGGAGGAGTCAGCTCAGGAGAGGAAACTGTGGTGGCCAGTGATGGAAGTTCCATAGGTGGGATGACCTGGCAGGCAGTGCCCGCTGCAAGACAGAACCCTCCTAGGGACTGGACCAGAAACCATGGCATGTGAGGCCTCACAAAGTATTATTATTAATATACAGTATTTATATAGCGCCAAAGGTTTGCTCAGCGCTGTACATTATAGTGGGGGACAGAACATGAGACAATACAGTAACAAAACAATCCACGAGGGGTTCGAGGGCCCTGCTCTTAAGAGCTTACAATCTAGGAGGGAGGGGATAGTGGTACAGGAGGAAGTGGCTGTGGGGGATGGAGTGGTAGGAGGAGTGGAGGAGATCGGCAGTTAGGTGAGGGTGGGGCAGGCTTCCCTGAAGAGATGAGTTTTCAGGGTGCGCCTAAAGGTGAAGAGGGTAGGTGACAGTCTGATGGATTGGGGTAGTGAGTTCCAGAGGATGGGGGAAGTCCTGGAGTAAGCATGGTGGTTCCCATCTTTGTCTTTGGGGTGACCATAGTCAAGCATACCATGTGAGAAAAGTTGGTGGAGAGACTTAGAGTTCAAACACTCTTGGGGTTGGGTTACTAAAAGAAAATAGACTGTGCACTTTGCAAATTGCACTTGTTCCAGAGCTTAGTAAATGAGCAGAAGCTCTGATGACTTCCATCATCCAATCACATGCAAGCAAAAATGTTTTTTTTATTATCCCTTCATGTGATTGGGTATTCTTTGAAAAGTGAAGCTTTACCTCATTTACTAAGCTGTGGAGCAACTGCACTTTGCAAAGCGCACAGTCTATTTGCCTTTAGTAAATCAACCCCTGTAGCTCTCTAAATATCTCTGTAATCAGTGCTAGGACAGGTATCACAAGCAAGTGTAATGGACACGACCCTTCTCTGTAGGGTTGTCACCTCATCCCTTTAAAACGGACCACATATTAATAAACCAGGTTCTGATGCTGATTAAGGTGTTAATTAAACTCACCTAGTGCCTTATCTGCATTGAATTGGCCCCAGAACCTGTGTAATGAATATGTGTTCAGTTATAAAGGGATGAGGTGGCAACCCTACTTCTCTGGGTCTCCAATGAAGTAGTTTGGCCTCTGGCCTTGAGTATTATTATTATACAGTATTTATGAAGCGCCAATAGTTCGCTCAGCGCTGTACATTACAAAGGGGGACAATACATGAGACAGTACAATAACAATACAATGCGATACTCGAGGGGTTCGAGGGCCCTGCTCCTTGGAGCTTACAATCTAGGAGGGAGGGGATAGTGGTACGGGAGGAAAAGCTGTGGGGGATGGAGTGGTAGGAAGAGTGGAGGAGATCGCAATTAGCAGAGGGTGGGGTAGGTTTCCCTGAAGAGGTGGGTTTACAGGGTGCGCCTAAAGGAGAGGAGAGTAGGTGATATGAGTGTATAACTATATCTATATACATTATATAGGAAAAGCAAACCTGTCATAACATGAATTATCCATTACTTATCTTTTGGAAAGGTAAAGTTCAAATATTTTAGTAACCCCCTTCATCTCAGTATATATATCCAGAGTGCACCGCTGGTGAAAATATTTCCTCCAAAAATGTCACGTCATATATGGCAATTAAAAGGCTGCAGAGGGCAGAATCCTGGCAGAATCAGATGGTAGAATGTGGCGGAATCAGATTCAGAATATTAGTACAGACCAGGGGCGGACTGACAACTCATGGGGCCCCAGGGCAATAGGGGATCATGGGGCCCGTGTCCTTGCCCAAACTCAAAAAAGCCTATGAAAAAGGTACCAGGGGCATCTCATGGGGCCCCCCTACTGACCCCGGGCCCTCGGGCAGTGCCAGAGTTTCCAAATGGTCAGTCCGCCCCTGGTACAGCACAGCACAGTTCAGTGGTTTGGGACTCACGCTAACCCACATAATGAAAAGTTCAATACAATCAGGATGCAGTTCCCCCATGCTAACATGCACAATACATTACCATGCATTGCAGTAATGCACATGCAATAGTGTACGCTATATTTTATTTTAGCCATGTGACTATAATTTTCAAATCTCATTGGACTCTTCACTCTCAGCCTTTCAGTTTGAATAATGGCAGCATCATGCAACCCATGTCTTCTTGGTCCCACTGTCATGGACCTGCCCACAGCCTGTGGTTGGACAGTAAAGCAGAAGCAGCACAGTAATGAGCTCATTTCTCTGTCACTCTGCTTTCTCCTCCTATCAGCATGCTTCTTGTCAGCACATAAACTCTTTGGCGTTTTCTGCTTCTCCTTCCTCTGCAAGAGAATGCAAGCATCTTGTACCAGGTCAAATTCAGGTACTTATACTGCTTGCATTAAAAAAAAAATACATTTAATGATGTAATGATCAATACAGAACGGCTTTATTTTGCATCTTATATAATCAGCCTGGAGTTCAGCTTCAATAAAAAGCAAATTGTACAAATCCTGCTAAACTAAACTCAGATCATTTTTTCCAGCTCTATAGTTTAAAGTCTCTGCTATCATGATGCGAGGATAAACTGTCACAGACCACTCCAGGTACATACATGACTAAGCACCCTTTAATTGAAGGTCTCACTGTGCGGAATAATAGTGGCGCTCGGAGTACTGACGTGGCCTGTACATGCAGTGTGACTTTCTGCAGGAGCCCATTCCACAGCCGCACAAAATGTTCAAGGCTTCTGCTTTATCAGTGCTTTAAAGAAGACATACAAAAAGTCAATCATATGATTTATTCAGCCTTGAATTTTTTTCACTGAGAACATTCTGAATAACAATCTTACACTTACTCATAACATGATATATCTGCACCTGTTGAAGGGTCATTGGTAAAGAGTACCTGTCATGTTAACCTCTTCCATACCGGGCACTTTTACCACCTTCCTGCCTAGGCTATTTTCCAGGTTTCAGCGCTCTCACACTTTGAATGACAATTGCACGGTCATACAACATTGTACCCAAACTAAAATTTTATCATTTTCTTCACACAACTAGAGCTTTCTTTTGGTGGTATTTAATCATTGCTGGGGTTTTTACTTTTTGCTAAATTAACAAAAAAGACCGAACATTTTGAAAAAAAAACAAGTTTTTCTTTGTTTCTGTTATAAAAGTTTGCAAATAAATAATTGTTCTTCATAAATTTAGGCCGAGATGTATTCTGCTACATGTCTTTGGTGAAAATAACCCAAATTAGGATGTATTTAGTTTGTAGGAAAGTTATTGAGTTCACAAACTATGGTATAGATCTGAATATTGATCAATCCTGAAGTACTGACGGCCAATCTAATTTCTTGAGGTCCAAGAATGTCAGAACAGTACAGATATCCCCCCAAATGACCCCTTTTTGCAAAGTAGACAGTTTGAAGTATTTCATAACAGGCATGGCGAGTTTTTTGAAGTTGTAATTTATTTGTCATAATTTTTCGGAAAATGAAATAATTCAAAAAATTATTTTCACTATTTTTTTTTTACATACTGTCACCAGTGCAGTACAGCATCATCATATAACTGGCATGGCAGTGATTAGGGACACTGACTGGTGACAGTATGAAAAAAAAATTATAATTTTTTAAATTCTTTTTTATTTTTTATTAGTTTTAATTTTTTATTACATTTTTTTCTTTTTTTTAAGATTTGTTTTTCATATTTCACTATGACCAAAGTAGTACAATGTTACCATAGTAACATTGTACTTCTTTGGGGAAGCGATCAGTATTTTTTTTTTCTTTTACACAATTTGTTTATAGCATAGAATTACTTTGCTATAAGCAAGCATTTACCTGAATGATATTAATTCATTCAGGGTTTTTTTTTTGTGCTTAGCTGTGATTTGGCCACGGCTAATCACATGACACAGCTGGGCTGTGGTTGGCCCAGCTTGTGCATGTGATCGCTGTGACCATTCACAGCTAGTCACACTAGTATACAATGGATGGCATGAAAGGAAGCCATCCATTGTATACAACTGTCATGTGACCTGCTGGGATTGGTCACAGCAGGTCACATGGTACCGGCAACGGGGCCGGTACTCAGATCTGTCATCGGCCGTGTCCGAGGTACACGGCGGTGACAGATCACAACGTTGTGTGGCTCTGCGGGCATGCAAACTGCGCATGCCTGAAAGGACACCAAACGGCGTCCACCCGGAGGGACGAGGGGTTTTGCAGGTCACCATCTGACTATAGGCCAGACGGGAACCTGTTAAGGCAATAAAGGGCGTTTTTGCAGAGCAGTAGTTGTTTGCACATGGAGCAGTCAGCAGCACAAAAGAAAGAATATGATGTGGCTGCTCCCAGGGCAGGACAAGGTGGGAGCGCTTACTTTAGGACCTGTGTTAGGTTATTGTTAAGGTTTAAGGCGGTATTTCCCATAATTTTCCATCAAAGGCCACCAGGACAAATAAAGAAGGTGAATCTTTCCATATGGAAAGCAGACAGCAATGAGAAAAACAAGCGCCAAATGAACTTTAAAACTAGTCCTTGCCAACCTCTGTAGCTGCAGGCATTGTGGAGTAATTCATCCTTAAAGTTCAGAGCAAAAATAATGAAGTTGTTCAAGTTCTATTCTCAGCAGCTCTGCTCCCACATCCCAGCAGTAACTCAGAATCTCCCTGTTCTCCTATTCCTTCCCTCCTTCTGTTCTCCTCTTCCCAAGGGGATCTGGCTGCAGACTGGAGCGGCAGCTGCAGGTTCAGTAGGATAAATAAACACTGTAAGCTTGCTTCTGGCTTTGGGGCGTGCATGTGCGCACCCCCTGCTGACCCACGGTGTGGTTGGACACAGCACAGTTTTGTCAGCAGGTTTCAGCCAAAGATTTATGGCTGAGACCTGCTGATTGGCTGTGTCCAATCACAGCACAGTGTTTACAAACATAGAGGGCTCTGTAAACAGAGCAGCAATCTGGTTGTTTCTTCTCCCTGAAAAGCAGGAAGAAAAAACAGCCAGATCTCTCAGTAAAAGCAGCACACATTGCACACAGTACACTTGTTAGGTACATATTTTGGCCTAATTTTATGGAGAAATTTGATTTTTTTTTATTGGATATGTTTTATAACAGAAAGTACAAAATGTTGTTTTGTTTTCCAAAATTTTGGGTCTTTTTTAGTTTATATAAAAAAAAAATCTAGTGGTGATTAAATACCATCAAAAGGAATCTCTATTTATGCGAAAAATAATGATACAAATTTAATTTGGGTACAGCTGGTCATGAAAGGGGTAAAACCTTCCAGAGGTCAAGTGGTTAATGTAACAAACAACCAATAGCTGCAGACTGGAGCTCCACTCTAAACAGGAAATATGTGACCTCCACGTAAAAAAAATTTTTTAAAGCATAAGTTCACCTTTCAACAAAAAAATATTAAAATGCACATTTTTTTGCTGGTAAAAAAATGTGCATTTATTATTTTTTGTTTCTGGAGCCTATAAAGCATTGCACATATGATCATCAGATCGCTGATGCCTTGCAGGTCTCCTGCAGATCTGTCAGTGTATCTGTGCGGCCGTACATCGCACAGGCAGGCAGATACTCACTGACAGGAAGAATCAATGAACTACCACAGAGCTCAACAGCACCGTGGTAGTTCATTGAGAACTACAAGCAGACAGCTGCAAAGGCTGATAGTACTTGTAGTGTTCTCATTCACAGAACACTGTGAATGAGCGATGTGGCCGGCTAGCTGTCACAATGGAGGATTGGGGGGTGCAGGGGCTGGTCCGTTCATATCATGTCACCATGAATATGGGTGTAACGTTACGAAAAGTGAACTTATCCTTTACTCAACTTTAATGTAACAAACAACCAATAGACACAACACGAGTAAGTGGAGGTCACATGTTACCTACCTAGAGCGGAGCTCCAGTCTGCAGCTAGACACTGTTGCATGCAAGCAGTGATCAGTCAGCAGTGAAGGGGTTAATTTTGTGAAAACTATAAAAATGTAAAGGGGCTTTTATTACTGTAATTCTCTTTACAGGAACACTAAGAATTAAACATTTTCCCTGTTTGCTGCTCACAGATAAGATCCTGTGACAGGGAAATCGGAGCTTCTCAAGGTACAGTTGCTGCGCTCAGAACCTGCAGTGATCACTGCGCTGTGAGATCCGAATGTGGGGGTGTCTGTGTGCCTCAGACCCAGAGGCAGCCAGGCACCCCCATTAACCCCTGATCGCTGTGGTACCGGTGTAGCATGAAGATGTGTATGTCGTGAAACTATGTATCCCCTGCAGCAACTGCGTATGCGCCGGATTCAGGCAACACAGGCCGAGCATTGAGCTGCAGATCTTCATGCTACACCGCAACAGCCAAGCAGGGAGACAGGCATGGGATCCCCAGGAATATAGGATAGGCTGTAGCATGAAGATTGGGGGGGGGGTTTGAGGATCAGTAGGGGAGGGGGTCTGTCAGTAGGGGGAGGGGGTAGTATTGGGGTTGGGGGTCTATCAGTGGAGGGAGGGGGTGGTATTTGGGGGGTTGGGAATCTTTCAGTGGGTGGAGGGGGTGGTATTAGGGGGGCTGGGGGCTGTCAATGGAGGGAGGGGGAGGTAATTGAGGGTCTGTCAGTGGCGGGAGGGGGTGGTATTTGGGGGGTTTGGGGTCTGTCAGTGGAGGGAGGGGGCAGTATTTGGGGGGTTGAGGGGATGTCAGTGAGTGGAGGGGATGGTATTTGGGGGGTTGGGGGTCTGTCAGTGGAGGGAGGGGGTGCTATTTTGGGGATTTGGGGGCTGTCCGTGGGTGGAAGGGATGGTATTTGGGGGGTTGGGGGTCTGTCAGTGGAGGGAGGGGGTGGTATTTGGTGGGTTGGGGGTCTGTCAGTTGCTGGAGGCGGTGGTATTTGGGGGGTTGGGGGTCTGACAGTGGACGGAGAGGGTAGTATTTGGGGGGTTGGGGGGCTGTCAGCGGGTGGAGGGGATGGTATTTAGGGTGTTGGGGGTCTGTCAGTGGAGGGAGGGGGTGGTATTTGGTGGGTTGGGGGTCTGTCAATGGAGGGAGGGGGTGGTATTTGGGGTGCTGGGGGGCTGTCAGTGGGTGGAGGGGGTGGTATTTGGAGGGTTGGGGGGTCTGTCAGTGGAGGGAGGTGGCTGTATTTGGAGGTTGGGGGTCTGTCAGTGGCGGGAGGAGGTGGTATTTGGGTAATTGGAGGTCTGTCAGTGGAGAGAGGGGCAGAATTTGGGGGGTTGGGGGCTCTCAGTGGTGGGAGGGGGGTATTTGGGGGGTTGGAGGTCTGTCAGTGGAGGGAGGGGGTGGTATTTGGGGGGGTTTCCCCTACCATCAGTGAATCGGCTCAGCTTTGCTTGCCCTGCAACCCCCTTTCAGCACTGGCTCCTACTGATCTGGCTTGCAGCAGTGACTCAGCAGCTCAGATCCCTTATCCTAGCAGAAACTCAGCAGATCAGCTCCTCTTGCCACCCCTGCCGGTAGCTCAGCTGTTCCTCCCAACAGGGACTCAGCTGAGCTTTGCTCACCCTGCAATTCCCAGCAGCAGTGACTCCATAGTCCGGCTCCTCCTGCTCTGTCTTGCAGTAGTGAGTGACTCAGCAGATCAACCCCTTGCCCCCTTCTCAGTAGTAACTCAGCAGCTCAGCTCCTTCCTCCCAGCTGAAACACAGCAGATCAGTTCTCCCACCTTTCTCCCTTCACCAGCAGTGACTCAGCAGCTTAGCTCACCCTGTTCCCCCCATTCAAAAGTGACTCAATATCTCAGCCCCATCTGTTTCCCCTCTTATCAATGGCTCAGCAGTTTACTTCACCCTGTTCCCCCTCCCAGCAGTGACACAGCAGCTCTTCAGCCTTCCAATCTCTAATGAGCTTTGGTAGAGGTGGACATAGTATACTGAGATAGCAAGAATTGATTGTCCACTTTAAGCAGACCTGTAAATAGTAAATAAACAAAATTGTGCATATCGTGCAGTTTTCATTTTTAATGATTCCGCAACATAGAGATTCTCTTCTTAATGTTCTTGTTTGTTTTGCATAATGCAAGAAAAAAACACATTTTAAAATGCAGGCATAAGGAATGTTAAAGAGCATGCAATAATGCAGAAACGTGCATCACTAGTGAGCATTATGGCACATTGGTGTGTTAGGGACCTTGGGGTGAGTCTGGATTTTAAAACATAAAGAATCTGCCGTGTCAGTCAGTCATTTTTCATTTTATAGTGCAATCTAATCCTATCTCCAGTAGATAAGTATTGGCAGATTCACATCTGAGGTCTGTGTTTCTATAACCTGCTACCACCTGGTGATCGCTTCCTAGCTGTCAAATACCTGCAAGACCATCCCACAGAATGAATATGTATGCAAATCCCACTTCTGGGACAGACAGATATAATACAGCTGATGAAAACATTTGCTGCATCTCTCACCTCCTCTCTATCACATACACCTTTCCCTATTATAGAACATGATTACATGGCAGTAGGCAGCGGATGAGCCATCATGTGAGGAACATCATGCTCTCTCTCCTACTATGATCCTCTCAGTACTTCCTTCTATTCTTATCCTCCTGGCACTTTTTGCCCCTTCTACTCCAATTTATCTGACACTTTCTGCTTCCTTCCACTCAAGTCTTCCTGACACCTTCTGCCCCTTCTACTCCTATCCTCATGATACTTGTTCCCCTCTACTGTTATCCTCCTGACACCTTCTGCCCTCCTACTGCTATCCTCCTGGCACCTTCTGCCGTCCTATTGTTATCCTCCTGACACCGTCTGCCCCTCCTACTGTTATCCTCCTGACACCTTCTGCCCCTCCTATTGTTATCCTCCTGACACCTTCTGTCCATCCTACTGTTATCCTCCTGACACCTTCTGTCCATCCTACTGTTATCCTCCTGACACCTTCTGTCCATCCTACTGTTATCCTCCTGACACCTTCAGCCCCTCCTACTGTTATCCTCCTGACACCTTCTGCCCCTCCTATTGTTATCCTCCTGACACCTTCTGCCCCTCCTACTGTTATCTTCCTGACACCTTCAGCCCCTCCTACTGTTATCCTCCTCACATCTTCTGCCCCTCCTACTGTTATCCTCCTGACACCTTCAGCCCCTCCTACTGTTATCCTCCTGACACCTTTTGTCCATCCTACTGTTATCCTCCTGACACCTTCTGCCCCTCCTACTGTTATCCTCCTGACACCTCCTGCCCCTCCTACTGTTATCCTCCTGACACCTTTTGTCCTTCCTACTGTTATCCTCCTGACACCTTCTGCCCCTCCTACTGTTATCCTCCTCACACCTTCTGCCCCTCCTACTGTTATCCTCCTGACACCTTCAGCCCCTCCTACTGTTATCCTCCTGACACCTTCTGTCCATCCTACTGTTATCCTCCTGACACCTTCAGCCCCTCCTACTGTTATCCTCCTGACACCTTCTGCCCCTCCTATTGTTATCCTCCTGACACCTTCTGCCCCTCCTACTGTTATCTTCCTGACATCTTCAGCCCCTCCTACTGTTATCCTCCTCACATCTTCTGCCCCTCCTACTGTTATCCTCCTGACACCTTCAGCCCCTCCTACTGTTATCCTCCTGACACCTTTTGTCCATCCTACTGTTATCCTCCTGACACCTTCTGCCCCTCCTACTGTTATCCTCCTGACACCTCCTGCCCCTCCTACTGTTATCCTCCTGACACCTTTTGTCCTTCCTACTGTTATCCTCCTGACACCTTCTGCCCCTCCTACTGTTATCCTCCTCACACCTTCTGCCCCTCCTACTGTTATCCTCCTGACACCTTCAGCCCCTCCTACTGTTATCCTCCTGACACCTTTTGTCCATCCTACTGTTATCTTCCTGACACCTCCTGCCCCCCTACTGTTATCCCCCTGACACCTCCTGCCCCTCCTATTGTTATCCTCCTGACACCTTTTGTCCTTCCTACTGTTATCCTCCTAACACCTTCTGCCCCTCCTACTGTTATCCTCCTGACACCTTCTGCCCCTCCTATTGTTATCCTCCTGACACCTTCTGTCCATCCTACTGTTATCCTCCTGACACCTTCTGTCCATCCTACTGTTATCCTCCTGACACCTTCTGTCCATCCTACTGTTATCCTCCTGACACCTTCAGCCCCTCCTACTGTTATCCTCCTGACACCTTCTGCCCCTCCTATTGTTATCCTCCTGACACCTTCTGCCCCTCCTACTGTTATCTTCCTGACACCTTCAGCCCCTCCTACTGTTATCCTCCTGACACCTTTTGTCCATCCTACTGTTATCCTCCTGACACCTTCTGCCCCTCCTACTGTTATCCTCCTGACACCTCCTGCCCCTCCTACTGTTATCCTCCTGACACCTTTTGTCCTTCCTACTGTTATCCTCCTGACACCTTCTGCCCCTCCTACTGTTATCCTCCTCACACCTTCTGCCCCTCCTACTGTTATCCTCCTGACACCTTCAGCCCCTCCTACTGTTATCCTCCTGACACCTTCTGTCCATCCTACTGTTATCGTCCTGACACCTTCAGCCCCTCCTACTGTTATCCTCCTGACACCTTCTGCCCCTCCTATTGTTATCCTCCTGACACCTTCTGCCCCTCCTACTGTTATCTTCCTGACACCTTCAGCCCCTCCTACTGTTATCCTCCTCACATCTTCTGCCCCTCCTACTGTTATCCTCCTGACACCTTCAGCCCCTCCTACTGTTATCCTCCTGACACCTTTTGTCCATCCTACTGTTATCCTCCTGACACCTTCTGCCCCTCCTACTGTTATCCTCCTGACACCTCCTGCCCCTCCGACTGTTATCCTCCTGACACCTTTTGTCCTTCCTACTGTTATCCTCCTGACACCTTCTGCCCCTCCTACTGTTATCCTCCTGACACCTTCAGCCCCTCCTACTGTTATCCTCCTGACACCTTCAGCCCCTCCTACTGTTATCCTCCTCACACCTTCTGCCCCTCCTACTGTTATCCTCCTGACACCTTCAGCCCCTCCTACTGTTATCCTCCTGACACCTTTTGTCCATCCTACTGTTATCTTCCTGACGCCTCCTGCCCCCCTACTGTTATCCCCCTGACACCTCCTGCCCCTCCTACAGTTATCCTCCTGACACCTTTTGTCCTTCCTACTGTTATCCTCCTCACACCTTCTGCCCCTCCCACTGTTATCCTCCTGACACCTTTTGTCCATCCTACTGTTATCCTCCTGACACCTTCTGCCCCTCCTACTGTTATCCTCCTGACACCTCCTGCCCCTCCTACTGTTATCCTCCTACAGTTATCCTCCTCACACCTTCTGCCCCTCCTACTGTTATCCCCCTCACACCTTCTGCCCCTCCTACTGTTATCCCCCTCACACCTTCTGCCCCTCCTACTGTTATCCTCCTGACACCTTTTGTCCATCCTACTGTTATCCTCCTGACACCTTCTGCCCCTCCTACTGTTATCCTCCTGACACCTTTTGTCCATCCTACTGTTATCCTCCTGACACCTTCTGCCCCTCCTACTGTTATCCTCCTGACACCTCCTGCCCCTCCTACTGTTATCCTCCTACAGTTATCCTCCTCACACCTTCTGCCCCTCCTACTGTTATCCCCCTCACACCTTCTGCCCCTCCTACTGTTATCCCCCTCACACCTTCTGCCCCTCCTACTGTTATCCTCCTGACACCTTTTGTCCATCCTACTGTTATCCTCCTGACACCTTCTGCCCCTCCTACTGTTATCCTCCTGACATCTTCTGCCCCTCCTACTGTTATCCTCCTGACACCTTCTGCCCCTCCTACTGTTATCCTCCTGACATCTTCTGCCCCTCCTACTGTTATCCTCCTGACACCTTCTGCCCCTCCTACTGTTATCCTCCTGACATCTTCTGCCCCTCCTACTCTCATCCCCCTGAAATCTTCTACCCTCTTCTACTCTTGTCCCCTTCACACCTTCTGCCCCCTTTTACTGTTATCCTCTTGACACTTTCTGCCCTCTTCAATTCTTATCCTCTTGGTGCTTTCTGCCCCCTTCCACTTTTCTCCTGACACCTGATAAATAAAACCGCTGAATACTGTATGTGATCCTGAAGTGTAGATTCCACCAGATGTAAAAATGTGTCTCAGCTCTGAAGTAGACATCCTATCTCATGAGGTGCTTTCTGGCTTTAGGACAAGAAATAGTTGCTTACACACTTCATTGTTTCTACCTGTCATGTGCTGTTCAGGCCAAGAGCAGAACCGGAAGAGGGAGATTGACCGGCAATGAGTTATGTGAATATTGAGATACTATGTTTTTGTCGTTAAAGTGTTCCTAAACCCAGGACCCTGCATTCACTATATCCGGTCTCCCAGGACCCTGCATTCACTATATCCAGTCTCCCCGGACCCTGCATTCACTATATCCGGTCTCCCCGGACCCTGCATTCACTATATCTGGTCTCCCCGGACCCTGCATTCACTATATTCGGTCTCCCCGGACCCTGCATTCACTATATCCGGTCTCCCCGGACCCTGCATTCACTATATCTGGTCTCCCCACACCCTGCATTCACTATATCTGGTCTCCCAGGTCCCTGCATTCACTATATCCGGTCTCCCCGGACCCTGCATTCACTATATTCGGTCTCCCCGGACCCTGCATTCACTATATCCGGTCTCCCAGGACCCTGCATTCACTATATCCGGTCTCCCCGGGCCCTGCATTCACTATATCCGGTCTTCCCGGACCCTGCATTCACTATATCCGGTCTTCCCGGACCCCGCATTCACTATATCCGGTCTCCCCGGACCCCGCATTCACTATATCCGGTCTCCCCGGACCCTGCATTCATTATATCCGGTCTCCCCGGACCCCGCATTCACTATATTCGGTCTCCCCGGACTCTGCATTCACTATATCTGGTCTCCCCGGACCCTGCATTCACTATATCCGGTCTCCCCGGACCCTGCATTCACTATATCTGGCCTCCCCGGACCCTGCATTCACTATATTCGGTCTCCCCGGACCCTGCATTCACTATATCTGGTCTCCCCGGACCCTTATTCACTATATCCGGTCTCCCCGGACCATGCATTCACTATATCTGGTCTCCCCGGACCCTTATTCACTATATCTGGTCTCCCCGGACCCTGCATTCTCTATATTCGGTCTCCCTGGACCCTGCATTCACTATATCTGGTCTTCCACAGTACACAGAGCATGGACATGCAATTATTATAGTAAATATAAACTGCTAAATACCTTTTCTTATCAGCAGTTAGAGCAGTCTTGTGACTTCTATCAGTGTTCAGCTGAGCACTGGTTACAGCTTGAAGGAGTTTTCATTTAACTCTAGGAGGATGCAAGACCCCTGACCTCTGTCTGAACAGTGTTGATTGGTCCTGTGCTGATCACATGCACTCTCCAAGACCAAAAAAAATCCTTTCTAGCAATACACACCAAACTGAGCATGTGCAGAGTGTCTCCACACAATATGTCTTATCAGAGGATAAGACGGGGATAATGGAAGAAGGAGAGGATCAGAGAAGTCAGGATCAAATATTGGTTTTACACAATGCAGAGAATTAACCCCTTAGGTTCCACAGTGAGTATAGCAAGCATGCTTTACTGTATATACAGACTGATTTTACTACATATTATCAGCAGTTCAAAGGATGTGTGAAGTTGGTCAGGTGCTGCCTTCAGTAAGCAAAACATGAAATTGCAAAAGGCGTTCAAGTCAAACCGGGACTTTTCATTTTACAGGTTTTAAAAGGGACAAAAGCGTGGCGGTACTACATGCAGTAGTAAGTGGCAAGTGGGTCCTATTACTGATAGGTGGTGTATATGTTGCGGGCCAGTCCAGAGACCGATAATAATAGATACTCCTAGATTGTAAGCTCCCAGGATCAGGGCCCTCCTATCCCTCTTGTATTGAACTGTATTGTTGCTGTACTGTCTCCCGTTATATTGTAAATCGCTGAGCAAACTGTTGGCGCTATATAAATCCTGTATAATAATATAATAAAATAATCATAGATGGCAGACAACAGTGTTACTGCGTCATGGTGATGACGTTTCTTGTGAATGAAGGCGTAAAACCTGCGGATATCTACAGAAGACCTCAAGCACAGTACGGTGATGAGACGTTCAAACACAGAAAGACATGTGAATGGTGTAAATGTTTCAAAGATGGCCATACATCCTTCAATGACGATCCCGGTCATGGTGGTTTCCAGCCCATCCCATGTGGAAGAAAAATATATTTGAAATATATTTTTAAAATATTCTTCCCAAATATATTGCCATATATTTGAAATGCTACAATATTGGCCGTATTCAATATAGTTAAAAAAAAAATTATATTTATATATACAGTTGTGTTCAAAATAATATCAGTCAGACATCACTAACCGGATCAATCACTGTTTTTGGTAGAAATGATATTTCTACATGGCAAATAATTTCCTAGCAGGTGTAGTAGAGTAATAGAAATCCAACAGACCCCACAGTCATGACATGCATGCTGCTGATTCTGTGTAATTAAGTGTTCTTGCATGGCAAGACCACTTACTGTTATCTCACATATATATTCTTATTATAGCCAAATTTACCACCCTAACTCCTCCCACAGTTTTTACACTACATAGACAGTAATATACCGAAACGTGCGGATTGTTCCCGATTGGTGTGCTATTACTTTGTGGAACGTTTTGCCAAATGGTTCACGAAATATCGCCGTTTTTGTGGTGAAATTGGTCCCATAGGAATGAATGGCGGAATGTTTAAAACTAGAGTGGGAGCTGACAAAAGCTAGAGTGTGAGCTGAAAAATCAGGACATGATTTCTAAACTGCCATCACTCCCTCATTTTCAAGCTCACCTACACAAATCTTATATCAAAACATTCAGCTATCCCTGCTGCCACTAAAAATGTCCACGGCTAAGCCATAGTCTTGAAAGTTTTCACAATATGACCATTTGTTTTCAACTCACGCTGCCCATTGACATTCATTGAAACTCCACTCTAGCCACCTCAAATTTGAAGGGCAATTTCTAAACTGTGACTGTGCCTTCATTTTTAATATTTCAGAGACATAATATGCATCAAAATGTAGGTCTGGGTCTTTTGATTCTCACAATATAAAGCTCTTTGGTGTAGGATTTATAATTTTTAAACTACAACCGTTTGAAGATAGCAAATGCCAGTGAAGTGAGCAAGTTGGAGCAGTTTGTTACTCCAGCCACTCCACCCAGTTACTCCACCCACTCCAGTTGTAGACTACTGGTGGAGGCAAGAACACTTCACACAGTTTCCCGAGAAATTGTAGCTTTTCTAGTTGAATCACTAATTGAAAGGGGCGTGTTCAAAATAATAGCAGTGTGGAGTTCTATTAGTGAGGTCATTCATTCTTTGAAAAACAGGTGGCAATTATTTCCCTTATTTAGGGAAGGAAGGCAGCAAATGTTGTACATGCTGGTTACAGTGCATTTCTCTCTGAAATTCTGAGGAAAATGGGTAGTTTCAGACATTGTTCAGAAGAACAGCGTACTTTGATTAAAAAGTTGATTGGAGAGGGGAAAACATATAAAGAAGTGCAGAAAATGATAGGCTGCTCAGCTAAAATGATCGCAAATGCTTTAAAATGGCAACCAAAACCTGAAAGACGTGGAAAAAAGCAAAAAACTACCATTCGAATGGATAGAAAAATAGCCAAAATGGCAAGGACTCAGCCAACAATCAGCTCCAGGAAGATGAAAGAAGGTGTAAAGTTCCCTGTGAGTACTGTTACAATTAGAAGACGCCTATGTGAAGCCAAGCTATCTGCAAGAAGCCCCCGCAAAGTCCCACTGTTGGAAAAAAGACGTGCTGAAGAGGTTACAATTTGCCAAAGAGCACATTGACTGGCCTAAAGAGAAATGGTGCAACATTTTGTGGACTGATGAAAGTAAGATTGTTCTTTTTGGGTCTAGTGGCCGGAGACAGTTTGTCAGACGACCCCCAAACACTGAATTCAAGCCACAGTACACTGTGAAGACAGTGAAGCATGGTGGTGAAAGCATCATGATATGGGGATGTTTCTCATACTACGGTGTTGGGCCTATTTATCGCATACCGGGATCATGGATCAGTTTGAATACATCAGAATACTTGAAGAGGTCATGCTGCCTTATGCTGAAGAGGAAATGCCCTTGAAATGGGTGTTCCAACAAGACAACGACCCCAAACACACCAGTAAACGTGCAACATCTTGCTTCCAGACCAACAAGATTGACGTTATGGAGTGGCCAGCCCAATCCCCGGATCTTATTCCAATAGAAAACTTGTGGAGTGACATCAAAAATGCAGTTTCTGAGGCAAAACCAAGAAATAGAGAAGAACTGTGGAATGTCGTCCAATCATCCTGGGCTGGAATACCTGATCACAGGGGCCAGAAGTTGGGTGACTCCATGCAACACAGATGTACAGCAGTTCTCAGAAACAGTGCGACTACAACCAAATATTCATTAAGTGATTCAAAGGAAAGCAAAATCTTCAAACATTTCTCAGTTTATATAGTGAATGTTTGAGTTTGTAAAGAAGAATACAAACACTGCTATTTTTTTGGACAGTCTAATATTCACTTTTCTTCAATTTTTTTAGAGGAACAACACAAATGTGATCTATTTTTCTTCATGTTTTGATTTGGAATAGAATGTGTCGTGTTCCCAATGCATTTGTGTGTATGGAAATAAAAGCTATTAGAAGGATTTTGAGCTTTATTCACTTTTTTCAACACACTGCTATTATTTTGAACACAACTGTATTTATATATATATCTATATCTATATATATATATATATATATATATACTGCATGTTGAAATGTGTTTTTATTACAAAATACATGAAAAATATTTTTTTAAATACATTTCAAATATACTGTATGTCTTTAAAAATTGAAATCTACATTTTTGGAATGCATTTACAAATATATGTAAAAATATATGTTAAAATTACTTTTTTCTATGTTAAAAAAGACTGAAGAATAGATTTAAAAACAAAATATTTTTAAAAATATAATTCAGATTTTTTTGTTCTTTTATTATATAAATTCAAAAGTCCTGGTTTGATTTGAACGCCCCTCGTAGTTAATTCACAGGTTCAGCCTGTCAGCCTGAGACTGGAAATCATCAGAAACCAGCCAGAATATACAAATTTCTGCTCAGTCCTCTAGTGAAACAGAACTATTAGTCTCATTCTGAAGTTCACTTTCATTTAATTAAAAGAAGCACGTCCTGGGATCTGTGCAGCGGCGGATGTGTTTAATTAATCATCTTCGGAATCTGAAAATGGGAGTCAGAGGTGTTGATGATTTCTGGAGGACCCGATGTCTAATTAAACTTCTGAAAGGTTAATTTAATTTCCAGAGGCAGGCTTCTCATCACCGGACCCAAACGGTCCTCTGCACAAGTGTCTCGATGCAAAATTGCGCTAATGGACTGACCTTTTGCGGGTTTTTCTTTCTGAATAAATTGGAGACACATTAAATAATGCAGGGATTTGCTTGCCTTTAATTCGGCAAGAAAAGCAACAGCAGTCACTTGCATGTTTTTTTTAATTTATGTCTTTCTTGGGTTTTGGCTTACTAATTTTATAGTGATTTTAAATAGATACTCCCTGTATGTTAGCACCCATTCTATACGTAGCACCCTTCTAGATAGGTTGGGTAAATTTAGCTCTTGGCTCACTGCATGTATTTAGTTTTTTCTGTTCTGTGTTTCACTGACTGCAGGGTTTACTGCTTCCCCCTTTACATAGTTAGTCTGGCTGAAAAAAGACAAAAGTATATCCAGTACAACCATTAAAAAAAAAAAAAAAAAGTTATAATCCTACACCCACAGTTGATCCAGAGGAAGGCAAAATGAACCCAGCAAAGCATTATCCAATTTGCTCCTGCAGGGGAAAAAATTCCTTCCTGATCCCCCGAGAGGCAATCGGAGATTCCCTGGATCAACTTTACCTATAAATGTTATATCCAGTTATATTTTGTGTATCTAAGAAAGAATCCAGGACTTTTTTAAGCAATCCACTGAGCTGGCCAGAACCAACTCTTGAGGGAGTCTATTCCACATTTTCACAGCTCTCACTGTAAAGAAACCTTTCCATTTTACATCTGTTTTACATCTGTTTTACATCCGTTTATACCTGTTTTCCATCCGTTTCCATCTGTTGAACATCCGTTTACATCCATTTTCCATCCATTCACATCTGCTTTACATCCATTTATGTCCATTTTCCATCTGTTTTATGTTCGTTTCCATCCGTTTTCCATCCGTTTACATACGTTTATCGCCAGTTCCATTTTTTTTTACAGAAGAATAGGGTTTTCTTTCGTTCAAAAAAACGGATGTTAACCACTTCCCGACTGCCCTATAGCAGATATACTGCTACAAGATGGCACAGGTGCGCAAATTCACATATATATACGTGATTTCGCATTTCCAAGTAGGGGGTGCACGCCCTACCCGCGCCTCCTTTCGCAGCTGTCAATCACCAGGTCCCAGTCAGTGATTACTCGCCGGAACCCAGTGATTGTTGAGCATCTCTGACAGGCAGGAGAACTGTTTGTAAACAATACAGTTCTCCTCCCTGTCAGCCTATGCACACTGCTTTGCATGGCTGTACACAGCACAGCCATGCAAAGCAGTGTGATTACAGTGAAGCCCACATACAGACACAAGTAATACAGCACACAGTTAACCCTTTGATCGCCCCTCATGTTAACCCCTTCCTGTCCAGTGCCATTAGTACAGTGTCAGTGCTTTTTTTTAGCACCAATCACTGTATTGGTGTCACTGGGGAAGTAAGTGACACCAAGTCAGTTCCCCCCAGTGTCAGAATGCCCGCCACAGTCCCGATATAAGTCGCTGATCGCTGCCATTACTAGTAAAAATTTTAAAAATTCCAGTATTAAAAATTCCGCCATTTGTAAATGCTATAACTTTCACGTAAACCAATTAATTTACCTGTATTTTGTAGCAAAGACATGCAGCAGATTACATTTTGGCCTAATTTATGAGGAAATTTGATTTTTTTAATTTTTTTTTACTGGACATGTTTAATAGCAAAAAGTCAAAAATATTGTTTTTTTTTCCTCAAAATTTTCTTTTTTTTATAGCAATCAAATACCACCGAAAGAAAGCTCAATTCGTGGGAAAACAGGACATAAATTTTATTTGGGTGCAGCGTTGCATGACCGCGTAATTGTCAGTTAAAGTAATGCAGTGCTGTAACACAAAAATGGCCTGGTTGGGAAGGGGGGTAAATCCTCAGGAGGGCAAGTGGTTAATGGATGGGAACATTACTGGATGTAAACAGATGATCATCCGATAGTCCATAGAAATGCATGGGTGTCCGTTTTTCATCCATAAATGGACAGATGAAAAACGCCCATGTGAAAGGACCCTTATGAGGCCATAGACGGGTCGCAAATCAGCCTTTTTTTTTTTTTTTTTTTAAAAGTCGGTCGTTCATTTGGCCGACGTTGCCACCAATGGTAAAAAAAAAAAATCGGCTGATTTTCGTCCCGTCTGCGGCCGGCATTTTTACTTCTGTCCCTTGCAGAGAGCTCCGCTATTATATTTTACATGAAAAAGTATTGTGGTTGCAACAATGTATCCATTTGTATCCATTTCAGATACAGATGTTTTTATTTGGATACAAATAGATACATTGTTGCAACCACAATACTTTTTCATGTAAAATATAATAGCAGCCTGGAATTCTTCTTCTTTTTCTTCTTCTTCTTCTACTTCTTGCAGGTCATGGCCCATGTGCAGATTTTTTATCAGTAAAACGATTTGCCCATCACTGCCAGGAAAATCGGCCGTGAATTTTTCAATTTTACCGATAAAAAAAATGTGCCAAAACCCCCAAAAATGGCCGACCAATTAACCCACTAACGGTGCGTAAATCGGCCGATTTTTTTTCGGCCGAAAAATCTGACAATTTTCGACCAATCTATGGCCTGCATTACTGAAGTGCAGCAGATCAGCAAAGCCAGGTCACCTGTGCTGCCAGATAGGGAGATAGCAGAGCTGTATAAATATCAGCAGGGCTGGGACAAGGGGTGGGCGGGCAGGACGGCTGCCCTGGGCACAATGGTTTGGCGACTTTGCCCGGGGTGCTGGATGACCTTGTCTCGGGACTAAATAGCAAGACTGGATAAACAGAAATACAAATCCCTTGGAAGGTAAAACAGCTCCCATATATACAGTATATTTCATCCGTCTATTTCACTGTTGTTCAGATGTAATGTGACGCATGGATGTCTGATCCTGAAAAAGCACAGAAGCAATAGGGAAGAATGCAGAGAGCTTAATACTAATTTGTTTACAGAGAAATGTTGTGTCAATACATTTTTAATTGTCACTTCTAACACAGCAGTGCTCTGGGCAGGTTAATATATGACTGGTTATCAAGCAGGTAATAAAGGGTGCTCACTCAAGGTGATTCACGGCTATAATTAGTGCCGGGAATTAGTGAGCGTACTATAAAACTGTGCAATCATACTGTACATAGAAACTGTCTCCGCAGTTGCTGCATGCCTATCCACATTCTAGATCTGAGCAGGATCATTTTCATACTTTCATACCAGGATACATGTTTATTCTCTTCCTCCAAGAATAAAAGAAATGACAGTTAGTGAGTTGACAGTTGGAGAAGAACAGTTATCAGAGTGAATGTGACACCCTCACCTGAAAATTATACATTTCTGACACATCTGAAGAGGTGCAATTGTCTGCAGTTCATGGACCGTGATTGGCTATCTTCACATACATTCGGCTGTCATCACATCCTGAATGCACAGGAGATCCAGTAGAGGCACCTATGCCTATTAACTACAAAGAAAGTTTTACTGGGGCTTCCCCCGGATGAGCGTTCAGTTGAATTGACTAGGGTTAGCCACCATACCTATAGTGCAGAAAGGAGTATTTTATTTATTATTACATGTACTTAATGTATACTGTATAATAAATACTGTATAATAATGTACTTATACACCACCAATTTAAGCAGCGCTTTACATATATATTGTACATTCACATCAGTCCCTAACCCTCAAGCAGCACACAATCTAAGGTCCCTAATTTACATTCATACATACACATTCTAGGGACAATTTAGACAGGAGCCAATTACCCTACCAGCATGTCTTTGGAGTGTGGGAGGAAACTGAAGTACCCGGAGGAAACCCACACAGGCAGAACATGCAAACTCCAGGCAGGTGATGCTGTGGTTGGGATTTTAACCAACGACCCCAGTACTGCCAGGCAGAAGTGCTAAGCATTTAGCCACTGAGCTGCCCTGTAGAGCAGTTAGCAGCTGAAGAGCTGCCAGGAATAGCACTAGAATAAATAGCCCCTGTGAGGGAGGGGGGGGGGTAATGCTCCTTCAAGCAACAAATGTATGGCCACAAGGCCACAGGGATGCAGTAGAGCAGGGTTTCTCAACTGGAGTTCTGCAGAATCCTAGGGTTCAGCGAGAAGTCCCCTGGGGTTCTGCCACGATCTGCCTGTCAATCACAGGCAGGTACAAGTAGGTCACGCACACTCCCCTATCATGAAATTCTCCTCTCCCCATGCAGAGCAGTGCAGGGAAGCTACTATGATAGAGTCCTGTTCTGGCACGTTGTTCCCTGGTGGTCCCCCCTCCTGTTCATCTCAGATGCTTGTGTGTGACAATACCTGAGATGGATGAGAGAGGAGAACAGCGTGTCAGAACAGGACTCTATTACAGCAGCTTCCCTGTGCTGCTCTGCATGTGAAGGAAGCTGTAATATGCCCTACTATCCCCCCATGTAATGTGCTCTGCTGCCCCAATGTAATTTGCCCTGCTGCCCTTATGTAAATGCCCTACTGCCCCCTGTAATGTGCCCAGCTGCCCTCATGTAAAATGCTCTACTGCCCCCCTGTAATATGCCCTGCTGTCCTCATGTAAAATGCCCTACTGCCCCCCTGTAATGTGCCCTGCTGCCCTCATATAAAATGCCCTACTGCCCTAATGTAATGTGCCCTACTACTTGGTAAATAAGAAATCTTGAAGTGGTTTCAAGGATACACATATCTAGAAAAAGAGTACATAATTAGTAACTATTACATACATAGTTAGTCTGGCTGAAAAAAAGACAAAAGTCCATCCAGTTCAACCATAAAGAAAAAAAAAAAAAGTTATCCTACACCCACAGTAGATCCAAAGGAAGGCAAAACAACCCAACAAAGCATGATCATCCAATTTGCTCCTGCAGGGAAAAAAATTCCTACCTGATCCCCCGAGAGGCAGGGGCGGACTGACAACTCATGGGGCCCCCGGGCAATAGGGGATCATGGGGCCACTGTGTTCTTGCCCAAACTCAAAAAAGCCTATGAAAAAGGTACCAGGGGCATCTCATGGGGCCCCCTACTGACCCCGGGCCCTCGGGCAGTGCCCAAGTTTCCAAATGGTCAGTCCGCCCCTGCCGAGAGGTAATCGAATATTCCCTGAATCAACTTTACCTATAGTAGAGTTCAGCTTTTACATGAAATTATATTAATATTAAGTTTATTAAATGTATTTGTAATTTTCATGGTTCTAATCGAAGGTATCCTTCAATGGGTATAGTTGAGCTTTCACGGAGAAATGACTGCAGGCTCAGAAAATGGTGTCATATTTTTAAAGCAGTTCAGCTATTAAGGGTGGGGAACACTGATGCCCAGAAGGAGACTTTCCTGGCAGGCTGTGTGTATTGTTTGGTTGATGTACTATTTTCCACTAGAGTTCCTATATAATCTTACAATTTATTCATGCTGTTCTTGTGTTGGCTCATAGTGGTTGTCACCCAGAGGATGAATGCAGAGGGCTGCCCTGGGGAGGTCATTCCGAGGCCAGTGCTATAAAAGTGGAACTTTGGGCAGAACTCATTCCATGCAGTGGAGAGAATGTTGATTGTCTAAGCTGATTTAGTGCCCATAAAGATTCTTCTACACAGCCAACATCCTTGTAGCTGTCAGAGTTGTCACCCACTTCTGTAAAATATACAGCAAAACTAGGATAACGTTACAGCCCTTCAGGGGATTCATCTTTTGTATTGCCATATTGGTAGCGTAAGGCACTATTCCTTCCACTGATACCAACACTGGGGCACTATTCCTTCCACTGACACCAACACTGGGGCACTATTCCTTCCACTGACACCAACAATGGGGCACTATTCCTTCCACTGACACCAATGATGGGGCACTACTCCTTCCACTGACACCAACACTGGGGCACTATTCCTTCCACTGACACCAATGATGGGGCACTATTCCTTCCACTGACACCAACAATGGGGCACTATTCCTTTCATTGACACCAACAATGGGGCACTATTCCTTCCACTGATACCAACAATGGGGCACTATTCCTTTCACGGACACCAACAATGGAGCATTATTCCTTCCACTAATACCAATGATGGGGCACTATTCTTCTCCCTAATACCAATGATGGGGCACTGTTCCTCCCACTGACACAAATGCTGGGGCACTATTGCTCCCACTGACACCACTGATGAGGAACTATTCTCCCCACTAATACCAATGATGGGGCACTATTCCCCCCACTGATACCAATGATGGGCGATTATTCCTCACACTAATACCAATGATGGGACACTATTCCTCCCACTGACACCAATGCTGGGGCACTATTCCTTCCACTGACACCAATAATGGAGAACTATTCCTCCCACTGACACCAATGCTGGGGCACTATTCCTCCCACTGACACCAATAATGGGGCACTATTCCTCCCACTGACACCAATGCTGGAGCACTATTCCTCCCACTGACACCAATAATGAGGCACTATTCCTCCCATTGACACCAATGCTGGGGCACTATTCCTCCCACTGATACCAATAATGGGGCACTATTCTTCCCACTGACACCAATGATGGGGCACTATTCTCACACTGATACCAATGATGGGACACTGTTCCTCCCACTGACACCAACGCTGGGGCACTATTTCTCACACTGATACCAATGATGAGGCACTAATTATCCCCCTAATACCAATGATGGAACACTATTCCTCCCACTTATACCAATGATGGAGCACTCTTCCTCCCACTGACACCAATGATGGAGCACTATTCCTGCCACTGACACCAATGATAAGGCACTATTCCTCCTCCTACTGACCACAGGCGCTATGCAATTTTTTTTAAATCCCTCTGACCACTAAGCCTGAGACATCGTTTACTCCCACTGATCCTGGGACATTTTCTACCCCACTCACCACATTCTGACTCCACTTAAAATCTGAAGAACCTCAGAATGTCCCTTTGGTGAGAAAGTTTGGAGACCCCTGTTATAGAGGAAGGGGACAATCTAGAGATAGTTTCCCTCTAAATTGTAAATGGATGTGCAAAATGTTTGTATAAAAGGATAAAAAAAATGAAAGACTTTTTAAAAAGGCTTTTATTAATGATGACTAAACGTTAATGCAGTAATAAAACCAAAATCAAAAATGAAATATATTGCATCTTACCAATCATTAGATGTAGTGGCTGCTCAGTAACACCTTCTTGTTAGAGTGCCCCCACTCTGGATGAAGGTGCACAGGGAGCACCTTTGGACAGTAACATTGTTAAATGGCTTGTCTCATCTCTGTAAACTAATACACCTGGAATAGAGTGTTTGAAAAACAATAGACTTACTGGCTGGATCACCAGATGAAAATAAAGAAAAAACGAATCCAGCCATCACGTCTAAGAATTGGTAAGCTGCAATATAATACATGTTTACTTTTGGGTTTAATACTGCATTAAAGTGATATCAAAGCTTCATTTTTTTCCTTTTTAATAACAAACATGTCATACTGGTAATGGTTTTGCACAGAGCAGCTCCCATCATCTTTTTTTTGGGTCCCCCGCCAGCGCTCCTGTCTCTTCCCCCTTGACCAGTGTCCTCCAATACCAAGCTGCTTGCTATTGGGGCACTGGTGCATGCTCGCTCCTGGGCCCCACTATATGCATCCATAGAACACATAGGACCGTAGCTCAGCCCTGCCCCCCCACCTTCTCCTCATTGGCTCACTGACTGTGATTGACAGCAGTGGGGGCCAATGGTCTCAGCCAATAAGGAGAGAGAGACTTGGGACAGCAGAGGCTCTGAAGCACACCGCTGGATTGAGAGGGGGCTCAGGTGAGTATTGGGAGGGGGGGGCTGTGGGGTGAGCTGCACACAGAAAGTTGTTTTATCTTCATGCATAGAGAACATGAAGGTAAAAAGCCTTCTGCCTTTATAACCACTCTAAGCATTAGATAACTTTGATGAGGCTGACATGCAAATAATAATGTATGTCATATCCATTATGCAAAAGATTGAGTAGAGTAGGGACTGGCCAGAGTGGCATCTCTTTTGGTTAGCTTGGACATGAGCGCAGTGCAGTGGCTAAGTGGATAGCACTACCGCCTGACAGCAGCAGGGTTGTTGGTTTGGATCACAACCACAGCACTACCTGTATAGAGTTTGTGTGTTCTCCCTGTGGGTTATCTCCCACACTCCAAAGACATTCTGGTAGGTAAATTGGCCTTAGTATGTGTACTCTATGTATGAATGTGAGTTAGGGACCTTAGATTGTAAGCTCCTTGAGGGCAGGGGCTGATGTGAATGTACAATTTATATGTGCATTGTTGGGATTATATAAGCAGGGCTGTCTTAATGCATGGGCACTGCCTAGGGGCCCCATGTTAATCTTGCATTACATCATACTTGCCAGCTGTCCCGGATTTGTCGGGACAGTCACGTTTTTTACTAAGCTGTCCCAGGATGGCCCAGGCAGTATCCCAGAACCTATACTGTGCCCGTCTGATCTCAGTAATGTGCCCTCCTGACTCCCCCTGTACTGTGCCCTCCTGACACCTCCTGCACTGTGCCCTTCTGCCCCCCCCCCCCTTCCCCCTTGTACAGTGCCTTTTGTGTTGATTGGTCTTTGATTTATTGCATGTTTTCTTATTGTTGAAATCAATTTTATTGAAAGTACTAATAAATATAGGTTTCATTCTATCAACTATTTATACTTTAATTCTAGGTGCGTAAATCAGGGCAGACTGGTAGGGGCCCGAGTGCATTACTTTGCCCAGGGGCCCATGATGCTATTTAGACAGCCCTGTATATAAGTACCTGTAATACATAAATAAACATATATTTGGGTACACAGAATATAACTATATACTAACATTTATAGGTAACGTTTATCCAGGGAATATCCGATTGCCTCTCGGGGGATCAGGAAGGAATTTTTTTCCGGCAGGAGCAAATTGGATCATGCTTTGCTGGGTTTTTTTGCCTTCCTCTGGATCACCTGTGGGTGTAGGATTATAACTTTTTTTTTCTACGGTTGAACTCAATGGAGTTTTGTGTTTCTTCAGCCAGACTAACTATGTAACTGTGTAACTATATATAGCAATTAAGGATGAGCTAGGTCTGATCTGTATCTGATTGAACAGTCAGGATTGAAACTATGTGACAGGTTCTACCAAACTGTGTTTAGACCGAACCCAACTCATCCCCAGTGTGCAAAGAGTTGAGTCACTATATTTAATGTCAACTGTAAATTCAGACCCTCCGATTTATCTGGATCAATATAAACACAAAGCAAACCCAACGATAGAGCAAAACCAAAGCTTAGACATTTCCATAGTTCAGCTCAGCTGGAAGATATAAGTCCAACAGCTTTAGTAACTTTTTGTGCACTCATTTAATGGTGTCCAAATGCTATTGCGTGTTTTATGGAAGGTTTACGAAGCATTTTCTGAACATATCACTTTTCTATTAAAAAATAATGCTTCGCATTTCAAGTCACGACTTACAGAATTTCCCATAATTCTAAAAAATTGCTAAATATCTCCCCCTAGAGGATGCTGGGAGATATACAATATAATATACAGGATATAATCAGAATGTAGTGAGCACTATGTTCATGGATAGCAAATTGAGTTCATTTTCTCTGATCTGTGTTCAGTAACTAAACTCTGATTGGTTGAGCTGATAAATCTCAGACGATGTTTTTTGGGGCTTCCTTATCAATTATGCTTTTATTGGCATACAGAACAAATCAATTGTTTGTACACAACTCATTCTTATATTGCCGTAATCGGTGTATGACCCAGTTATAGGTATGGCAAACACTACAAAGTGGTTCTCTCGTATAAACCAAAACATCGCAGTGTCCTTCACTGAACTGAAGATTCCTTGGGGGTGGACCTGTCTAATGTGTTTCCCCAAAAGCTAAGGAAGGGTGAAATCCAGCAAGTAGGGCAGCCTGTTGAAGATGCAAAAAGATTTACACCCATGATGTGTACTGTAACTTACTGGTGTCCATCCAAAACAAACATCAGTTTATAGTGGACTTATCCTTTAAATTTCAGGTCTCAGTGCTGCCACCTGGGGTCAGATCCAGAAAGCTACATGATTGCCCCCGGCCCACAGCTAGGGTTAGGTTCCTCCCATTGCGCTGCCTTTCTTCGGGACGGTTGGCTGGTAGAACCGCCAGCATAAGGTAACCAAAGTGAAAACTAGGGAAACCCGAAACACACCTAATTTTATTGGGGGTGAGACAGGGGTGGAACAGGGGCAAGGCTAATCACTGCTTACCAAATGGTAAGTGTGGCCAAAGGGTTCTGGTCAAGTAAAACCTGAGCCTACTTTGCTGTGTTTCAAGAGTGCACAATGCATAGAGCGCAGGGGTCAAAAGTATGTAAATCACAGAGTTCCTCCCAAGCAAGTTATTATTATTATTATTATTATACAGTATTTATAAAGCGCCAACAGTTCGCTCAGCGCTGTACATTACAAAGGGGGACAGAACATGTGACAGAACAATACCAATACAATGCAAAACATGAGGGGATTGAGGGCCCTGCTCTTTCGAGCTTACAATCTAGGAGGGAGGGGATGGTGGCACAGGAGGAGATAGCTGTGGGGGATGGAGTGGTAGGAAGAGTGGAGGAGGTCGGCAAGTTAGCAGGGGGTGGGGTAGGCTTCCCTGAAGAGATGGGTTTTCAGGGTGCGCCTAAAGGAGAGGAGAGTAGGTGATAATCTGATGGGTTGGGGCAGGGAGTTCCAGAGGATGGGTGACACCCTGGAGAAGTCCTGGAGGCGGGCATGGGAGGAGGAGACCAGGGAACTAGAGAGAAGGAGGTCTTGTGAGGAGCGGAGTGTGTTGGGTGGTACTTGGATATCAGGTCGGTGATGTAATTTGGGGCAGTATGGTGGATAGCTTTGTATGTCAGTTTTAGGATTTTGAATTTGATCCGTTGCGCAATCGGAAGCCAGTGGAGGGATTGGCAGAGGGGGGTGGCGGAAACGGAGCGGTTGGAAAGGTGAATGAGTCTGGCAGCCGTATTCAGGATGGACTGAAGCGGGGATAGCCAGCGGCGAGGCAGGCCAGTGAGGAGGGAGTTGCAGTAGTCGAGTCGTGATATGATGAGGGAGTGGATGAGCTGTTTAGTGGTTTCTGGGGTTAGGAATGGGCGTATTTTGGCGATGTTGCAGAGGTGGAGTCTGCACGAGTTTGTTAAAGATTGGACTTGGGGCTGCAAGGATAGGTTGGAGTGCAGAATTACACCAAGTACTCTGGCCTGCGGGGCGGGTTTGATGGTGGCGTTGTTGGATGTTGGATATTTCCCCCTCCTCCCAATACACCCCCCCCCATGACAAAACCATCTCCAGCATAAATTGCCCCCTCCCTCCAGAAATTGTACTCACTAGATCTTAGCATTGTGACTGCCTACATATCCTTCCATATGTCACAGTTGTTAGAATACATGGGGTAAAAATGGGTAATCATGACAATAAAAGACTGGTCAGGTATGAGGATTGGCTTTAGGTGCAGGGTTCAGTAGTAATAAGGCAAAGTTCAGAGGTCAGTTGCAATGCAGAGTTCAGAGATCAGCATTAAGTAACACAGATTGCTGCGGTCAGTAGTAATGCAGAGTTCAGGGATCAGGAGTAAATTACTCAGAGTTTAGTAATCAGTAGTAATGCAGAGTGCAGAGGTAAGTAGTACGTAATGCAGAGTTCAGGGATCAGTAGTACATAATTCAGAGGACTGCAATCATTCGTAAGTAACAAAGCATGCAGGTGTCAGGAACATGTAATGCAGAGTGCAGAGGCCAGTAGTATGTAAAGCACAGTTTAGGGGTCAAAAGTAACTAACACGGAGAGCAGAGGCCATTAGTTAAACTAAGATCAGCTGTCAGTATGTAATGCAGAGGACAAGGGTAAGTAGAAAGTAATGCAGTGTTGCATGACCGCACAATTGTCATTCAGAGTGCAACAACACTGAAAGCTGAAAATTGGGCTGGGCAGGAAGGGGGTAAAAGTGCCCGTTATTGAAGTTATTAAAGCACAGATTGATGATGTCCAATAGAGGTCCATAAAGGTCAAATTTCCTGATCCATCACTTTTCAATTATATATGCTTTTTGATGTCCTTGAATATTTGTGGACCTAATTTATCTCTTACTTTTCATCTATATTTTGCATTCATGTTTGTACTTGTAATTATTTTCCTTAAAAACAAAACAAAAATATATTCAACACTAAATTAATTTTTTTGAGCCCAGAGTTCAGCTTTAAATTACAAAACGCCTTTTACCGCAACTTTAATATGCATTTTTTTTTTGTTTCCAAAAGTTAAAATTTTCTTTTTTCCAGGAACTGTCTGAAAATACTGCATCTTATGACCAACAAGTGATGGCATTTGCTGTAATTTTTTAAAGGATTATCCTTGAAAGCGGAATATGTTTCAAACATGAAAATGTCACAGGAGACCTTTTACTGCACACAGTGTAAACAGCAGATAAAAAACTGGTTGAGGGTCGCGATACAGAAGACAGACTTATTCATGTCAGTGATAGAGACAGTACAATCCAGTTGATATAGAGATCATGTCAGATTTCTCCACTTCAGGCGCAGGTGTAGCGATCAATAACCACTCACCATCAATCGCCTCTCTCTAATTATCATCAGAATGTCAGCTCAGAAGCTGCACCCCCGGGAATTGAGGGTTGCTATTTCCTGCGAAAATTGGACGTCTCCAGATTATGTGGATACACAGGCCTTATGGAGACTACATTTCCCCATGTTATTCTTTGATGTTATGCACATAGAGCCTGTGTGAATTATGGGCTGGTTGCGTCTATTTCTATCCTGCTTTTTTTTGGGCATTGTGCTAAAATGTAAATTTTAAAATGATGCGAAAAAACTGTATGCTTCAAACGTTCTGGCTGGATTCACACCAATGCATTCCCCCCATGCATTTATCATTGAGTTAAATGAAAAACATGTCAAAATCAAAAATGCAATCTCAACTGGCAACAACTTATTTTCTAACTCAGACCTCATTCTCTCATTGGGCAATTAACAAAAATGCTGCTTTTACAGATGTATAATCGTTTTTTTTTCAGCCCGTAAAAGCACCTCAATGTAAGCCTATGGGCAGAGCCTTCGTGCAGAGCCTTCTTTAAGGCGGGGAAAAAGGGGCAGCTGCTAATCATTGTTGTGGGTAGCAATCTCTCTATGGAGGGCCTGCATAGATAGACTGGTATCTCCAGTCCAGGGACCCTTCCATAGAGAGACTGCTGCCTCCAGTCCAGGGGCCCTTCTATAGACAGATTGCTACATCCAGTCCAGGGGCCCCTCCATAGAGAGATTACAACCTCCAGTTCAGGGGCCCCTCCATAAAGAGACTGCTAACTCCAGGCCAGCGGCCCCTTCATAGAGAGATTGCCACCTCCAGTCCAGTGGCCCCTCCATAGGGAGACTGCTACCTCCAGTCCAGGGGGCCCTTCATAGAGAGATTGCCACCTCCAGTCCAGTGGCCCCTCCATAGGGAGACTGCTACCTCCAGTCTAGGGGCCCCTCCATAGAGAGACTGCTACTTCCAATCGAGGGGTTCTTCCATAGAAGGATTGAAACCTTCAGTCCAGGGGCCCCTCTATAGAGAGACTGCTACCTCCAGTCCAGGGGCCCCTCCATAGAGAAATTGCCATGTTAACCTCTAGTAACCAATAAGTAAGTGGTAATGATGAACAGTAAGCAAAAGCAGGTAATCAGTGAGAGGTAATGATGTGTAATAACCTCTAGCAACCAATAAGTGAGCGGTAATGATGTGCAGTAACCTCTAGCAACCAATACGTGAGCGGTAACGATGTGCAGGAACCTCTAGCAATCAATCAGCAAGCAGAAATGTGCTGTAACCTCTAGCAACTAATCAATGAGCCATAGTGTATGCTGTAACCTCTATCAACCAGTCAGAGAGTAGTAATGATTTGCTGTATCCTCCAGCAACCAATCACAATCATTGCCTGATCTGCTGCTGTCAGAGATCCAGGTATGACCAGAGATGTGTGGACTGACACAGGGAACAGCAGGCTTCAGAAATGATGAAATAATAATACAATTTATTAAGAGCTGCACAAATATACAAACGCAGTGCAAACAAAAACCAAACCTTAAATTAATATTAATATGTACAAGTGTAGTCAGGGCTGGAGAGGTGGAGTGGTCAGGCAGGCCAGGTCAGGAACAATCGGGCAGATAAGGTACAACAGGAGCAGGCAGGAGAATGGCCAGGAATAGCTGGGGTTGGTGCAGGCGGAGTTCTAGCAGAGTCAGAGTCAAGCAGGCAGAAGACAGGAAACAGGATCAGGACAACAGGGCACATGGGAAAACACCAAGGCACTGATTGCAGGCCTGGTGCTGCTTAAATACACCTCCTGCAATCAGCCTCAGGTGATGGCTTGATTGCAGGAGTGAGATCCTGGCTGCTGAAAGCACCCGCTGGCAAGCACCGGTACTGCAACCCACACAGCAGGTGAGCCCCAGCACCACCAGCGGTGAGTCCTTTACTGACAGCTGCAGTAAACTGATTTTGAATCTAGCTGTTATTTACTGTATGTCTCAGAACAGATAGGGAGCAAAATTGAATGGGTGGGGGGCCCAAGAAAATGTCTGCCCAGGGTCCAATCAATATTAAAGACAGCCCTGTCTATGTGTCCAAGCTCACTTAATACAGGCGTATTTGAAGAGAAGCATTTACAGGCTGAATAAAATGATGAATGCACTTAAACGCCTGCAAATGTGTCTAAATGCATGTAAATGCTAGCCGCGTTTAGCCGCATTTGAGCACGAATGCATTCCAATGGTCAGAGTCAATTAAAATGGTTCTAAAGGCTGAAGGTTTTTTGTACCTTCATGCATTCTATGATCCCCCCGCAGCCCCCCTAATACTTACCTGAGCCAGATCACAATGCAGCTGTGTACACGAGAGGTCTCTGCCTCCTCATTGGCTCCTGACTCCTCACTGACAATCAACACAGGGCTCTGTACAGAGGGAATGATCCCTGCAAAGGAATAAGAAACAAAGAGATGTCTTAGTAAAAGCAGCACATAATACACACATTACACATTGTTAGGCACACATTTAACCCCTTGATTGCCCTAGATGTTAACCCCTTCCCAGCCAGTGTTATTAGTACAGGGACAGTGTATAGTATCAGCACTGATCACTGTATTAGTGTCACTGTGATGTCAGTGGCAGTTAGTCAGTCCCCCCCCCCCCCCCAGCACCAATTAGTGTCAGGTTGCCTGCCACACTATCACGGTCCCATTATAAGTCACTGATCACTGTCATTAGTAGTATAAAAAAAAATGAGTATATACCCCATAGTTTATAAACGCTATAGCTTTCCCGCACACCAATTAATATACATGAACTGGGATTTTTTTTCACCAAAAATATGTAGCAGAATACATTGTGGCCTAAATTAATAATGTGTTTTATATATATATATAGAGAGAGAGAGAGAGAGAGATTTTTTTTAAAATTGGATATGCTTTCTAGCAGAAAGTTAAAAATGTTTTCTTTTTTTTATAATAAAAGAGAAAATACATTTTGGCCAAAATGTATGAAGAAATTAGATTTTTTTAATGTTTTATTGGATATGTTTCATAGCAGAAAGTAAAAAATGTTTTTTTTTTCTCAAAACTGATGTTCTTTTTTCATTTATATTGCAAAAAAATAAACCCAATGGTAGTTAAATACCACCAAAAGAAAGCTCTATTTGTGTGAAAAAAAATCATATACATTTTGTTTGGGTACATTGCTGCATGATCCTGAAATTACCAGTTAAAGTGGCAGAGTGCTGAATAGCAAAACATGGCCTGGTCGTGAAGGGGGTAAAAGTTCTGCAGCTGAAGAGATTAATATTACTTTCATTTTTATTCCATTGATAGTAATGCTCCTGTGTCCCCAGATCTTTTTCTGATTATACCTTTTGATATTTAATTGGTGTAAAGAATTGTGCGCTGAAAAATGATTAAAACAACGGTGAAATAATAAATAAATTCCCACCAGAGCAACACCTGCCTGGAGTTTGCATGTTCTCCCTGTGCCTGTGTGAGTTTCCTTTGGGTATTCTGGTTTCATGCTGGGAGGTTAACTGAATCCTGTCTAAATTGTCCCTAGTATGTGTATGTATAAATGTGAGTTATGGTCTTTAGATTGTACGCCCCTTGAGGCTTAGGGACTGATGTGAATGTACAATATATACGTAAAGCGTTTCGTAACATTGATGGCGCTATATAAGTACCTGAAATAAAAAAAATAATAATGAATAAAAAATTCAAGCTGCTGCAAACACATTATTTTATTTATTTCAGGTACTTATATAGCGCCATCAATTTACACAGCACTTTACATATATATTGTACATTCACATCAGTCCCTAACCCTCAAGGGGCGTACAATCTAAGGTCCCTAACTTACATTCATACATACTAGGGACAATTTAGACAGGAATCAATTCACCTACCAGCATGTCTTTGGAGTGTGGGAGGAAACTGGAGTACCCAGAGGAAACCCACGAAAGCACAGGGAGAACATGCAAACTCCATGCAGGAGGTGCCATGGTTGGGAATCTAACCCATGACCCATTTACTGCAAGGCAGACTTGCTAACCATTAAGCCACTGTGCCGCCCACACATAAAGTGTGTGCTCATCACATTTGAAATACAAAACCAGCGTGTAGTATTGCATTGCTCAGAAACATCCACTCTAGTGAACACTCAGCCCGGGTTCACATATATGCAGTGCGGTATATCACATGTGATTTGCACAGGAACCGCACCGCATTCCTGCGATTTGTGCGCGGTGCGATCGGAGCCATACTTTTTGTATAGTTCTATTCACACCGAACCCGCACCATAACCGTGCAGAACCCTTTTTTGGGTCCGCACTAGAATCGGATCGCATGGGAGTTTACACCTATGCGATCCAATTCTGCACATCGCACTGCATTTTACGGACTGCTTTCGGGGTGTTGTTAACTTAACATACACACCGGCAGCGGTTCGCATGATCGGGGTGCGATTCTGATGCGGTGCAAAATTCACACTGAAAATACTGCGTGAGAACCCGGACTAAAGTATAACATAAACATAAATAAGTCCAAAAAATTGTGTGAAACCCTCAACAGTTTGTATCCTCACAAACCACGTGACTTCATCAGGGGTCCGCTCCACGTATATATTATGATCACCGTGGTGATGCATATCATTTTTTTTGTTGACAAACGATTTTATTGTATAAACTGTAGACTGTAAAACAACAGCACATTTTCAAATAGAACTTACAGCAAAAACAAGGCACTTTTGAAAAGTACAATACAGGAAAGTATATTAATGTAAGAGAGAGAAGGAATAGAAAAAGTAGATTGCAAGTACATGAAATGTGTAAATGATAAGGTAGGTTAAATGATACATCTAGTGCAGGGGTCTGCAACCTTTAAGACATAAAGAGCCACTTGGACCCGTTTCCGAGAGGGAAAAAAAGACTGGGAGCCGCAAAACCATTGCAACATTTAAAACAAATCTGACACTGCATATATTGCAAAAAGCGCTCTGGTCATGAAGGGGGTTTAAGGGCCCAGTAAGCAAAGGGTTAATCAGGGCCACAGTGTATCGTCATAATCACAATCATAGCCTTAGGTCAGTGGTGGGCAACCTTTTTTTTCAACTGAGCCAAATCTCACCAAAACCACGATTGAAATTTATTTTGAGAGCCACATTTTTAAAACTGAAAATACATCCCCCATATAGTAATTCATCCCCCATAGTAATTCATCCCCCATAGTAATTCATCCCCCATATAGTAATTCATCCCCCATAGTAATTCATCCCCCATATAGTAATTCATCCCCCATAGTAATTCATCCCCCATATAGTAATTCATCCCCCATATAGTAATTCATCCCCCATATAATAATTCATCCCCCATAGTAATTCATCCCCCATATAGTAATTCATCCCACATAGTAATTCATCCCCCATATAGTAATTCATCCCCATAGTAATTCATCCCCCATATAGTAATTCATCCCCCATAGTAATTCATCCCCCATAGTAATTAATCCCCCATATAGTAATTCATCCCCCATAGTAATTCATCCCCCATATAGTAATTCATCCCCCATAGTAATTCATCCCCCATATAGTAATTCATCCCCCCTATTAATTCATCCCCCATATTAAGTCCCCAAGTCCCCCCTGTGTCAATTCACTTACCTTTGCTCCGCGCGTTCCTCTCGCCGTGTTCCCGCGCCGTTCCGGTGTAGCATGAAAATCTGTCTCCTATGAGGATCTGTCCCCCTCGACGTATCTGCGCATGTGCCAGTTTCAGGCATTAGCAGCCGATCGGCGATCTCCGGCACATGCGCAGATACGTCGAGGGGGACAGATCCTCATAGGAGACAGATTTTCATGCTACACCGGTCTTCAGGGCGGACTGTGAGAGGAGCCTAGCGGGAGCCTAGCTCCGCGGGCCGGATTAAAAGGTCCGCCGGGCCGTATACGGCCCGCGGGCCGTAGTTTGCCCATTGCTGCCCTATTGCCTGTCACCTGGTGAGCAGTGTGCTCCGGAGCCGCAGCCAAGGTGAAAAAGAGCCGCATGCGGCTCTGGAGCCGCGGGTTGCCGACACCCGATCTAGTGGAAAAGAACAAACAAGGGCGCACTCTCATCGTGCATTACCGTGGTATAACACGTATTTATTAAATGAAAAGAGGATATATACTCACAAACCAACGTGATAAATGGCAGTAAAAGTGGTTCACAAGGACAGTCACAATACATCTGTGTCTAATGGTACAGATAGGCTAACACGTTTCGGGAGCTAAACCCCCTTCCTCAGAGCTGGAGATGTGCCTGCTGGCCACAAGCTTATATACTAGTGAAATGTCAAAAGGAGGGTGGATAAGACCCTCCCACTCAGCCAAAAAAAAAAAAAGGAACTTGAATGGTCATACTACCTGAACCAACAATCAGTGTGCTGTATGCTTAGCACACTCTTAACCATATATGATGCATATAAATTATAAATAATAATAATTAATAAATAATAATAAATAAAAAATAAATAAATTGATGAATAAATAAATACATGAATGTATGAGTGATATATAAATGAATAAATATATAAATATAAAAATGGTAAATATAAAAATAATGATAGATAATAGATGAAAAATGATAAGTGAATCAATAGATATATAAATTATATATACTGTACATCTGCCAACAGTATATGCCATTCAACTTTCACTGGGAATGTTATTAATCATGCCAAAAATGTCTATAATCCGTCCATGACTCCCATTTTTTATCAAATAAGTGCATCTTATCCAGTAGGGTATAAGGTGATGCATATCATTTAAAGGCTTGCAGCACCGGGATAGTGGACTCACTCGCCAGTAGGAATACGTTTTTCCTCTAATATTGTTGAAGAGACTTCCTTCATCTTCATTTTTGGACTTTTACTGTTGAATGTTCCACACTATTTTTTGGGATTTATTTATGTTTCTGTTAACCTTTTGATATTTCATGGTTTCTACAAGCTGTTCAGAAGTCATATCCTTCATATCAATTAAACTGAAGTTCGTTGTTTAAAAATAAAATACTTTCTACACTAGTCAGCATTAATTTGCCCTTTGATCTTGGTCCTGGACAGTTACAGTTCAACCTGCCCTGCGTTCCTATTGGTTCCCGCCAAGGGGTGTGTAACTGCTCTGCTACAAAGTAACACGACGTATCCTGTCCATACTGCAGGACCTGGAGGGACACAATATTGTCAGACAGTAGCTGGCAGAGCTCCATAGATAATGAAAATTGATATTCACAGCCATATACTTCCGCAAGAATGGCCGGATCTCAAACAGGTGACAACCCCACTTTATACAGATATTAGCCTGATTGTGACATATAGGTCATCTGAAATAATTTTGTGATTTATTATAAGATTTGCTCAAAACAATTTAGTAACATTTCTGTATTTCGATGCTTGCTGTACCATATTTCCATCACTGTATTGCCTCAGTAAGAGGTCTGTAGTATGCATTTTGACATTAGAGCGGACTATCACCCCTAAAGGGAAATTCTGCTTTTCTGCCTTCTCACTTCTTTCCAACTTTTGGGCACTTTTTTATTTTGGTGTGGGGGGGGGGGGGGGGTTGACAGGTACTTGCTCCTACTTCCTCGTGGATCGCTTAGGCCAGGGGTGTCAAACTCCATTTTATCAAGGGCCGTATCAGCATTATGGTTGCCCTCAAAGGGCTGGTTGTATCAATAAGACTAGATGTCCAGAGCACCCCCCCCCCCCCCATTACATCAGATATCAAGAATCCCACACACTCCCTAACATCACCGTGCACCCCCCTGTGGGGGCAGAGCTGGAAAGCAGAAAGTGCAGGTTCTGGAGGAGGACAAGAGGAGGAGTGGAGTTAGTTGCCTGCTGAATGCTGAAGCCAGAGGAGGAAGAGATGAGGGGGTGCTGCAGCTGCACTGAGAGGTGCAGGATTTGGCAGAGGAGTTCTATTCTCCTCTCTGCTGCTGACTTCTGAGACAAGGTGGAGACAAGGGGGTATCAATAGGACTAGATGTCCAGAGCACCCTACCTCCCCCCCCCCTATTACATCAGATGTCAAGAATCCCATACACTCCCTAACATCACCGTGTACCCCCCTTTGGGAGCAGAGCTGGAAAGCAGAAAGTGCAGGGTCTGGAGGAGGACCAGAGGAGGAGTGAAGTTAGTTGCCTGCTGAATGCTGAAACCAGAGGAGGAAGAGATGAGGGGGGGCTGCAGCTGCACTGAGAGGTGTGGGATTTGGCAGAGGAGTTCTATTCTCCTCTCTGCTGCCGACTTCTAAGACAAGGTGGAGGTGGAGACAAGGGGGTAACTGCAGGAGAGGTGCAAGGGCCACATGAAATGGCCTGGAGGGCCGGATTCGTCCTGCGGGCCTTGTTTTTGACACCTGTGGCTTAGGCAATCTGAGCAAAATGTGTCCCCCCTTCCTCTGTCTGAAGCCTCTTAGGACACGTCACAGGTCCCAGAAGGCTGCGGGACCATCCACAGGGCAGCTTGCGCATGCACAGCAGGGAGCCAGCTTTGAAGCCGCAAGGAGTCCCAGTTAGCATGGTGGAGTCAGGGACCTGAAAACCGGCAAAGAGCCGACCAGCGCAAGACCGGCTTTGGATCCCTGGACAGGCAAGTGTCCTTTTATTAAAAGTCAGCAGCTACAGTATTTACACCCCAGTCACACCGATCCCGACTTTGAAATCATGCAACTTACAAACTTTCAAAGTTGGATGCCATGCCGATTTGAGGTGCAATTTGTACAGATGTCTATGTAAGTGTCACCAAAAGTAGTGCATGTGCTACTTTAGAAATCAGTGTGGCTCCGACCAAGTCAGAACTGCACTATGACCACTCTAATCATGGACAGTAGGGTGCAACTTGGAATGCGATTTAAAAGTCACATGGCATGCAAATCGTGTTATTGTCGGTGTTATCTCTGTCTGATGCCTTGTTTCTGAGTCACTTCTAGCAAGTTTACATGACACCAAGAGAAAAATGGTGACAGGGGAGGGACATCCAGCTGATTGACAGCCTCAGCTCTGTTTCTGTATGCTGTGTGGGTATGCTGTGTGGAGGGGGGGTGCCCCTTCCCTCCAATCACCTCTCAGAGCTCTCCTCACTGATTTAATTTCAGATCCCCGCCCCCTGCTTTTTAGAGCTGAGAGATCCTGTGTAAATTTTGCACTTTGAATGGATGTAGGGGACGGACAGTTATAGATAAACAGGTACAACTTATGTTACAGGTACATCTCCAATGACCTCTCAGAGCTCTCCTCACTGATTTAATTTCAGATCCCCGCCCCCTGCTTTTCAGAGCTGAGAGATCCTGTGTAAATTCTGCACTTTGAATGGATGTATGTGACAGACTGTTATAGATAAACAGGTACAACTTATGTTACAGGTACATCTCCTCCAATCACCTCTCAGAGCTCTCCTCACTGATTTAATTTCAGCTCCCCGCCCCCTGCTTTTCAGAGCTGAGAGATCCTGTGTAAATTCTGCACTTTGAATGATTGTAGGGGACAGACAGTAATAGATAAACAGGTACAACTTATGTTACAGGTACATCTCCTCCAATTACCTCTCAGAGCTCTCCTCACTGATTTAATTTCAGCTCCCCGCCTCCTGCTTTTCAGAGCTGAGAGATCCTGTGTAAATTCTGCACTTTGAATGGATGTAGGGGGACAGACAGTTATAGATAAACAGGTACAACTTATGTTACAGGTACATCTCCTCCAATCACCTCTCAGAGCTCTCCTCACTGGTTTAATTTCAGCTCCCCGCCCCCTGCTTTTTAGAGCTGAGAGATCCTGTGTAAATTCTGCACTTTGAATGGATGTAGGGGACAGACAATTATAGATAAACAGGTACAACTTATGTTACAGGTACATCTCTGTGTGTCACCTGAGGCCAGTCAGTTCACTGGGTATATGTAAGTGTTTACAACCACTTTAAGGCCTCTTCCACATGGACACCAAAAAACGCCATGTCTTTAGGCATTCGGGTGTCTTTTTTGCTGGTCTAAAACCATGATAGACCTGTGTACGCGGCCGCAGAAATCTGTGCTTTGTATAGATCAGTAAAAAATGAAAACAAATCTGCTGTGCTGGACAATATTTTATGCCTGTAAATGTGCATATAACATGCATACCACACAACTAAAGAAAAGTGAAAGTGTTACTAACCCCACAACAGTACAATCAGTCTGTATATGCCGTAAAGCATGCTTGTCATACTCACTGTGGAACCTAAGGGGTTAATCCTCTGCATTGTGTAAAAAGGTTGTTTGATCCTGTCTTCTCTGATTTTCCCCTTCTTCCAGTGCCCCCCTCTTATCTCCTGATAAGACATATCATGTGGAGTCATTCTGCACATGCTCACTTTGGTGTGTATTGCTAGAGAAGTTTTTTTTTTTTCCTGGGAGGGTGCATGTGATCAGCACAGGCCCAATCAGAGCTGTCCAGACAGAGGTCAGGGGTTCTGCATCCTCCTAGAGCAGAAAGAAAACTCCTACTACAAGCTTTAACCAGTGCTCTGCTGGACTCTGATAGAAGTCACAAGACTGTTATAGACTGCTGATGAGAAAAGGTATTTAGCCGTTTATATTTACTAAAATAATTGCTGTGGGAGACCGGATATAGTGAATGCAGGGTCCAGGGAGAGCAAATATAGTGAATGCAGGGTCCGGGGAGACCAGATATAGTGAATGCAGGGTCCGGGGAGACCAGATATAGTGAATGTGGGGTCCAGGGCAGGGGCGGACTGACCATTTGGAAACTCGGGCACTGCCCGAGGGCCCGTGGTCAGTAGGGGGCCCCATGAGATGCCCCTGGTACCTTTTTCATAGGCTTTTTTGAGCTTGGGCAAGGACACAAGGGCCCCATGATCCCCTATTGCCCGGGGGCCCCATGAGTTGTCAGTCCGCCCCTGGTACGGGGAAACCAGATATAGTGAATGCAGGGTCCGGGGAGACCAGATATACTGAATGCAGGGTCCGGGGAGACCAGATATAGTAAATACAGGGTCCAGGGAGACCAGATATAGTGAATGCAGGGTCCGGGGAGAGCAGATATAGTGAATGCAGGGTCCGGGGAGAGCAGATATAGTGAATTCAGGGTCCGGGGAGACCAGATATAGTGAGTGTGGGGTCCAGGGCAGGGGCGGACTGACCATTTGGAAACTCGGGCACTGCCCGAGGGCCCGTGGTCAGTAGGGGGCCCCATGAGATGCCCCTGGTACCTTTTTCATAGGCTTTTTTGAGCTTGGGCAAGGACACAAGGGCCCCATGATCCCCTATTGCCCGGGGGCCCCATGAGTTGTCAGTCCGCCCCTGGTCCGGGGAAACCAGATATAGTGAATGCAGGGTCCGGGGAGACCAGATATAGTGAATGCAGGGTCCGGGGAGACCAGATATAGTGAATACAGAGTCCGGGGAGACCGGATATAGTGAATGCAGGGTCCTGGGCTTAGTAATACTTTAATAGAAACTTTACATGCAGGTATGCCTGCAGGAATTTGCTGCAACAAATCTGGCATTCCTACATCAATACAAAGTACAAGTACCCCAAGACAGCCCATTGATATCAACTTAAAGTCAGCTTACACAAACGTCTCAAAAATTAGGAGGGCCACAACATTTTCCGGGCCATGCACAGCATGTGCCTTGCTATAATGCTTGAGGGTACCATTCAAAATGAATGACAACGCATCGCAGAAATGCATTTATTGGGTGTTGCCATGAATTGCAGTAATGCGTGTTATCTGGTGAAACACTAAGGACTCATTTACAATCTTCAGGTGTGCTAACATTCATAATGTTGTGCATGAACACATGTTGGGGCAGCACAATGGCTAAATGGTTAGCACTTCCACGTGGCAGTACTCGAGTCGTTGGCTCAAAGCACCACCTGCATGGAGTTTGCATGTTCTCCCTGTTCCTGTGTGGGTTTCCTCCGGGTACTCCAGTTTCCTCCCACACTCCAAAGGCATGCTGGTAGGTTAATTGGCTCCTGTCTAAATTGGCCCTAGTATGTGTATGTATGAATGTGAGTTTGGGACCTTAGATTGTACACCCCTTGAGGGTTAGGGACTGATGTGAATGTACAATATATATGTAAAGCGCTGCATAAATTGACAGCTCTATACAAGTACTTGGAATAAGTAAAATAAATGTTGCTCTAGCGCAGGTGTCTCCAAACTTTTGAAACAAAGGGCCAGTTTATTGCCCTTCAAACTTAAGGGGAGCCAGATTGTGGCCAGTGGGAGTAAACAATACCCTAGGCTTGGTAGTCAACAGTGGGAGGAATAGTGCCCCATCATTGGTGTCAGTGGGAGGAATAGCTCCCAATCGTTGGTATCAGTGGGACGAATAGCACCCCATTGTTGGTGTCAGTAGGAGGAACAGCACCCTATCATTGGTGTTAGCAGTAGGAATAGCGTCTCATCGTTGATGTCAGTGGGAGGAATAGCGTCCCATCCTTGGTGCCAGTGGGAGGAATAGCACCCCAACGTTGGTGTCAGTGGGAGGAATAGCACCCCAACGTTGGTGTCAGTGCAAAGAATAGAGCCCCATCGTTGGTGTCAGTGCGAAGAATAGAGCCCCATCGTTGGTGTCAGTGTGAAGAATAGAGCCCCATCACTGGTGTCAATGGAAGGAATGGTGCTTCGTATCAGTAGAAGGAAAAGTGCCCCAAGGGCCAGATAAAAGCAAGCAAAGGGCCACATCTGGCCCGCGGGCCACAGTTTACAGACCCCTGCTCTAAGGCATCACATTTAAATCAATGGGCTTCCAACTTACAAAAACATCCTGAAAATCTGGCTTTTTAAAAACTTTTTAACACAATGCACCGCATGTGCCTTGCTATAGTCCACCAGGGGGCTATTCAAAATGAATGACAACGCAACACCGAAACACATGTATTGTGTGCTGCCATGCATTGCCATAAGGCACAAGCTGAAACGCTGAGAGCCCATTCACATTAGCGCACATTGCCTTAAAGGAGAATCAGGGCGAACGCTCTTCTGGCCCTACTTCTCCTGCGGGTCACAGCAGTGTATGTCGTTCTGCACTCCACGACCCATATTCCCCCAGAAGCGGGCTAAATCCCGTTAGCTAACGTCACCTAGCCAGTCCATACTCTGGGGGGATCCTGACTTTAATGTTGGGATCCGTCCAGATTTCTGAGTGGCAGCTGGCTCAGCCTCTTAGGTCTGGTTCACACCATTGCAGTGTGTGTTTTGTCTGTTTTGCAGTGCATTTAGCATTTTTACAAGTGCGTGTTTGCCGCATTTTTGCAACATTTTGTGTTTTTGTTGTTTTGTATTTTTTTTTGTTAAAGGGGAAATGTTTTGTTGCTGGGCAGAATAAAAAAGCAAAACGTAGAACAAACGCAGTAAAAACACACTACAGGCATTTCAGCAGCATCTCCATTGAACACTTTTGTAGCAAAAACTGTACTTTTTAAATTTAAAAAGTCCCGGACCCTTTCTAAAAATGCAGCAGCTCAAAAGAGCTCAAAAAGCATACATATGAACTTGTCCCATGTTAAATAGACCGTAGTGCGTTTCTGCAAAAAGTACTAAAAAATGCATTGCTGTGAACCAGGCCTTAGCGCTCCGCTGAGAGCCACAGCCAGGCACTCTTGCCCCTCCACAGCACGGTGCTCTAGTGAGCTCTGGAGGGGGAGAGCAGAGTGCCGGAGACTGGCCTATTTTCTGCTCACGGAAGATGGAGCGATCAGCGGTTATTGATCTCTCAGTTCTCGGTGTAGAGGTGATGGGGGCAGATGTAGCATCAGACTATTGCTGCATCCACCTGGGTGAGTGTGATTGTTATTTTAAAATCTGTTTTTTCTCTTTTTCATTGAAATCAATTTACAAAAACGTTCCAAAAATCATATCATAATAAGTGATCACACAACATAGCAATACATGTAATGTGCGTTGCAGTACTGCATGTTACTGCATGTGTTCCAGCAATGCATAGATGTAAATCCACCCTAGACACATCACCGTGCTGTACTACTATGCAGGAGGTAAAGTCTGGCTATGTTTTGAACACATTTGGCTGCCTCCATGTACATATACTATGACAGACAATGCTCTGCAATGCATGTGCGTGGCCATAGTGCATTGACACGCCATTCAGAATGCTGAGGTTACATCAGTGAGGAGAGCTCTGAGAGCTGATTGGAGGCAAGGTACACCCCCCCCCTTTACACAGCACACAGGAACAGAGCTGAGGCTGTCAATCACAGGCTGCGTGCTGAAGCTCCCTCCCCGTCACCATTTTTCTCTTGGTGTCAGGAAAACTCATCAGAAGTGACTTATACATGTAGCACCCTTCTAGTTTAGCTAGGGGGAGCTAGATTCTAATGGTTAGACGGGAGCTGATTAGCAGCTTAGGTGTAATAGACAGAGGGGTAAAATTGTGGTAAGGGCTGAGAGGCTCTGCATGCCAGCCCCTCTGAACTTGCCTTCTGCTCTGAGGCTTTCGGAGGAGGGCCTTGGAGGCAGTGGGTGGATCTGAGGAGTGGTCAGCTGCACTCTTGAGGGACCTCAGCCAATCCCCAACAGAAGGCTAGGCAAGGGGCTGGGACTCCCTTAAAAGTGTTAGAGCCTGCTCAATAGCAGGAGTGTGGTTGGAGCCTGCTTAGTAGCTGGAGTGAGGTGATGGGAGAGGTGTAGAGAGTTGGAGGAAAATGTGACTCTGGAGGAGGAAGGCTTCCAGGATACCTAGTGGGATGGGGCCTGCCTGCGAGCCTGGAGCTAGAAAGGCGGAAAATTGGAGCTCACTGACCCCCTGAGCGAGGACCACCTGTAGGGAAGGAGCAGCCCAGCTGATTGGCCTGGTAGCAGCAGCCAACCCACAAGGAGAGGACCTGAGGGAGTACACCTGCACCCCCTGGGCAGATAGGGGAAGGAGCACTCTGGTGGGAAACTAGATTAGCCCCCTACTAGTGACTGTTCAGCCATTTAAAGGAACAGGAGCCAGATCCCCTTCCCAGGAAAAGTCTCCAGATTGCTGGGTGAAGAGGAGAATTCCATCTAGGGTCCGGGGTGATACATCAAGGAGATGATGGCCAGCTCTCCATCAGAGACTGCGCTGCAGAAGGGAAGCCTGTGAACAGTTCCAGGAGGTTTGTCCTCAGTTATCAGTTCCCTTGGACATCCTATACCCCCCTTACCCTATCCCAGTTCTAATCCCCTCAATAAAAAACTAAACCAACACTCAAGGACTGATCTCTGTGTTTGGGTGCAAGCTTGTGTGGAGAATGCCAATTGCCTGGCTGTGCAGAACTATAGGGGGACCCAAATCAACAGCAACCCCTAAGGGGGTAGTGCTACATACAGATAGCAGAGGAATGAGGCAGCAGACAGAAATTACACTTAGTGCTCTGGACTGAGACACACTATAGAGCAGTGGTTCTCAACCTTCCTAATGCCGTGACCCTTTAATACAGTTCCTCATGTTGTGGTGACCCCCAACCATAAAATTATTTACCCATTAATTATAATTCATGAGTGCCGTTTTACCTCCAATACTGCTGCTTTCAGCACAGTAGCTGCTTTTAACAGAGTAGCTGTTTTCAACACAGCAGCTGCTTTCTACACAGTAGCTGCTCTTTACACATCGGAAATATGTGTTTTCTGATGGTCTTAGGGGACCCCTGTGAAAGGGTCATTCGACCCCCAGAGGGGTCGCGACCCACAGGTTGAGAACCACTGCTATAGAGGGACATGCTTCATGTCTGAGGTTTACAACCACTTGAAGTAGAATGCAATGACTGGATATGTTGTGAACACATTTGGCTGCCTCTATGTGCATATGCTATTGCAGACAATGCACGCCATAACGCATGTGCCCTACCAAAGTGCAATGGGGTGCCATTCAGAATGGAAGGCAATGCATTATACAGTAGCAGTGCATGTAACGTGTTGCGGTAATGTGAGCGGCTGCCTCTACACATATGTCCACTATTACAGAAAATGCTTTGGAGCAAATGGAAGCAAACTGAATTATTGGAATTATTGTGAGCCTAGGCAAAGTATTACAGCCTCCTTCCGGGTACGACTAAAATCCATGTTCTATTTCCACGCACAGCTCCCGCCTGACCTCAGATGACAGAAGGGACTTTCACTTCTGCCATCTCTTATCTGACAACTTTCTCTGTTGACTCAATAAAACTCTGCTGAGCGATCACATTTCCAGGAAAGTTACAGCCCTCCCCGAACTGCACACAGCGGGTGCACCTACAGGCGTCTCGGACAGCCCACATGGAAGGAAAATATATTTTAAATATATTTTAAAAATATTCTTTCCAAATATATTGACATATATTTGAAATACTACAATTTGGCCATATTGTGTGTGTGTATATATATATATATATATTTATTTATTTATTTCTTTATATATGTATATACTGTATATATATATGTATGTATGTTACAAAATATATGAAAAATATTTTTAAAAATATTTTTTTTTTAAACATATTCTTCATATTTTTTTAAACATATAAAAAAGTCATTTTAATATGTAACTAGCTCCCATTGGCTGTCTAGAGGGGCGCTACAAATGGATTAGAAAATGGCAAACATTGCATTTTATGAGTTAAAATGACAATGGTTTATGACACAATGGGATTGATTTACTAAAGACAAACAGACTGCAAAAATGAATGAAAAAAAAATTGATCTGCACTACTGCTCTAAAATCTTTTTATTAAAACGACCACAGTAAAATCATCACAAGTACAGTAAGTTGACGCGTTTCGGTCTACCAAGCCTTATTCATAACCTAGGACAGACTGCGCACTCTGAATATACAGTTGCTCCAGAGCTTAGTACAATGAGGTGCAGCTTCATTTCACAAGGAATACCCAATCACGTGTAAGGAATAATAAAAAAAACTGCATTTTTGCTTGCACACGATTGGAGGATAGAAGTCAGCAGAGCTTCTGCTCATTTATTAAGCTCTGGAGCAACTGCACTTTGCAAAGTGCACAGTCTATTTTCCTTTAGTAAATAAAGCCCAGAGTGCTTTAGCAAACAAAATGCCACGCCGTTAGAGTTTATATCTACTATAATGACATTGGCTTTGCTAGGATAGAAAGTTCTTGTTGTTTTCCCAAAATTGCTGTGAATAACCTATAAATTTTCCATCGTATTTCGCAGGGATGGCGTTGCTCGTATCACCATTTCATGCAATGACCAATTTTCCCCCGTGGGCATGAATGGGATCACCCTGTCTTATTAATGGATCAATAGACTGAACAGGGCGATCTTACACCTCCCAATCCAGCTCTGCTGCTAAAATATTAATGAAGGGAGGAAGGTGACCTTCATCCACGGAGTCATCTACTCTACACTGAGGGATCTGCAGACGTCCTCTGATATACTGATGAGTAACTCATTCCTGGCTGAGATGCACAAATCATCTGTCAAGGAATGCAGGAAGAGCAGACTGAATCCCCGCAGATGTCACCTTTACCATTCAGACTACCTTTGCCGAGTAATCAGCAGTGGGAAATGAGAAAAAGATTTTAAATACTAATTAAAGCAATATTAAACCCAAACCCAAACATGTACTGTAGTCCAGCTTACCAGTCATTAGATGTGATGGCTGCATTTCTTTTGGAGGCTTTCTTTGTTTTATTTTCATCTGGTAATAGGGTTGCCGCCTCATTCCTTTAACCGCTTGCCTGCCGCCCTACAGCAGTAATACTGCTACAGGGTGGCAGAGCTGTGCAAAATTACGTATATACACATGATTTGCATTTCTGAGTAGTTGGCTGCTACAGCTGTCCATCACCGGGACCCGGCCGGTGATTCCCCGCTGGCACCCAGCAATCACCAAGTATTTGTGAGGGGGGGAGAGGTCTGTATGTAAACAACACAGATTTCTCCCGTCAGCTCCAGCACACTGCTTTGTATGGTTCTGCATAGCTTACAATGATCAGTTTTTACTTATTTAACAGGAAAAGCTGTTTGCTGTAAATGATTTATAAAGTGCTAGCTGGAGTTTGTCTTCAATTTGCTAGTGTATCTAAATCTGCTAGTACATCTAACACTCCCCCCATACTGACAATGCTGCAGTCCAAAGGTGCCCTCCTGTGCTCCTTCATCCAGAGTGGGGGCGCTCTAATACAGGAGGTGTGTTAGTGGGCAGATAATCAGGTGAAAACAGGGGGGAAAAAAGCCTAAAAAACAGAAAAACTAATGCAGCCACCGCATCTAATGATTGGTAAGCTGCAATATATTAAATTTTTTTGTTTTATTTATATATTTATTTCAGGTACTTCTATAGAGCCATCAATTTACACAGCACTTTACATATATATTATACATTCACATCAGTCCCTAACCCTCAAGGGGCGTACAATCTAAGATCTCTAACTCACATTCATACATACACATACTAGGGCCAATTTAGACAGGAGCCAATTAACCTACCAGCATGTCTTTGGAGTGTGGGAGGAAACCGGAGTACCCGGAGGAAACCCACGCAGGCACAGGGAGAACATGCAAAAAATGTTTTGGGATTAATACCGCTTTAAATTTGTTACTCCAAAAGTCTGGATGTTTCCTCCTTCTCTAATATTCAGAATGACTTACGCAACCCCCCTCTTCGACCCACCTCCTGGGTGTTGCGCATGTGCAGGCATGTCACAGGGCATCGTATCCTTGCAAAGACATGCAATACATCTGCACATGCCCAGGTTTCCCACCAGGGGTGGACTGACAACTCATGGGGCCCCCGGGCAATAGGGGATCATGGGGCCCCTGTGTCCTTGCCCAAACTCAAAAAAGCCTATGAAAAAGGTACCAGGGGCATCTCATGGGGCCCCCTACTGACCCCAGGCCCTCGAGCAGTGCCCAAGTTTCCAAATGGTCAGTCCGCCCCTGTTTCCCACTTATCTGCACACTTGTAAATCTCCATGAAGACGGGCTGCTGTAGAAGTTCTAAATCTGCTGTGTTTTGCACACATGTAGTAAATTCCCCATACATGCGCAGATGTGCAGAAGTGCTGTGCCAGGACCCAAAGACCAGGCAGAGCCCTTTGGCAGCTCCATGTATGCACCAGAAATATAAAAATGGTAGGACCAGGCAGTTCTGGGATAAGGGGTGGGCGGGAGGGGTGGCTGCCCTGGACGCAGTGGGGGGGGCACCGCATGGAAAGCTCCTACCTATAAGCTGACAGGAGTAGTGATGGCTGCTTCACTACTCCTGTCAGCTTAGATCTAGAGTGGAGGAAAGAGCTGGGATGAGGGACAGGTCGTGCTCTCTCTCCCCTCCAGCTCCTCCTCCTGCCACTGCAGCTCTCCTGGATTGGGACTGCCACTGTGCAGCAGTGTTTGTTTACCATCCCCCATCTCCTCCCAGTAAAGAATGTTAGTAAAGGGTTGGTAAGCAAACACCGCACAATGGCAAGCTGAAAGTAAGTGGCATCTCTAATGCGGGGGCCACGACTCTGCGATCTTATAGCCCCCCCCCCCCCATAATGTATGAGGGAGGGAGGAGATTTTTGCTGACACATAATGCTCATACATTTTGGGGGACGCTGTTTGGCATCTTGGTCATCTCTGGGCACTAGATGACCTTGACCCAGTAGTAATGTGGGAGAGGGAGGGGGCGGAGCCGAGCTAAAGGGATCTCTTTGGGATAGCTTCACACTTGTGTGGGTGGTTGCATGTGACGGGCAGCATGTAAATCACACTTGTTCCCTCACCTGCAGCCCAGCCATGATGCTCTTTTGCAGACTCGCAAGGCTGCCTTTCATTGTTAAAGGCACCCCCATGCATATAATATGGGCAGCACAAAGGCTAAATGGTTAGCACTTCCGCCTGGCAGTACTAGGGTCATTGGTTAGAATCCTGACCATGGCACCACCTGCTTAGAGTCTGCATGTTCTCCCTGTGCCTGTGTGGGTTTAATTCGGGTACTCTGGTTTCCTCCCACACCCCAAAGACATGCTGGTAGGTTAATTGGCTCCTGTCTAAATTGTCCCTAGTATGTGTATGTATGAATGTGAGTTAGGGACCTTAGACTGTACCCCCCTTGAGGGTTAGGGACTGATGTGAATGTACAATATATATGTAAAGTGCTGCGTAAATTGATGGCGCTATACAAGTACCTGAAATAAATAAATAAACACGCAGCAAATTTCCTTGCGGCTGCATTTTAAAAAAGGGCGCAGGAACGTTTTTCATGCTGGAAAACGCAGGCACAGTAGCCCATTCAAATGAACGGGCTGCCATGGCCATGAAAATGCATCTCACAGATCATATCGGTGCGGTTCCGACTTGGTCAGAGCCACACCAATTTCTAAAGTAGTCCATGCAGTACTTTTGGTGCGATTTACATAGACATCTGTGTCAGATGTCTTGCAAATCACACCTCAAATCGCAATGACATCCCAAATTTGAAATCGTGTAACTTCACTGTTTCAAAGTCGGGATCGGGGGGGGGGAGTAAGGCGTCATGCACATGGGATATTTTTGCGATTTCTCCTACTCACCTCCTTTCCTCCTGGCAGCGGTGTTATGGCAGAAAAAAATGCTTGTAAATGTGTGTAACCGCATTTAGGTGTGTCAAGCGTATGGGAGTTCATTTTTTTCATTGGCCAAGATAATAATTTATTTCAGCCATTGAAATGAAATCATGCTGAAGCAATCAGCACGCCTAGCGTTCACGCACGTTTAAACTCATCAGGCATTTTTTTTTTTTCCAAAACGCCGCTGCTCCTGGCAGTGAGTTTTTTTTTCTGCCTCTAAGCGCCCCTGTGTGCATGGACACATAGGCCAACATGCACGAATGTTTAGAGGCAGATAAAAAAAAAAGCCAGACGCCCCTAAGAGCAGTGTCAAAAATGTCCTGTGTGCATGAGGCTTAGCCTCCCTGGCGGTATTCCCGAGTGTAGCTCGGGGTAGAGTTTCAGTACCACAAGCGGTAACCCCGAGCTACACTCGGGCTTACCATGCGGCGCTCCTCCGGGATCTGTTCTTCACTTACCTTGTCCTGCGCTCCCACGATGTCCCTCCTGCAGTGTCCCCTGTAATGTCCTCCGGCGGATGCCGGCATCTGTCATCTGGGTTCTATCCCCTGCGACGTCGGGATGTACGGGGACGGAACTGGCGGGAAATTTGAAAATGACAAAAAGTGACATTCACTAAATTCACTAAAATCACATAGTATAACATTCCTGTATCAAACCATTTCACATACATTTTGTCCCGAGTGCTTTGTCCTGCGCCCTGCCTGCATTTTTACTGTTCTTGGCATCCAAAAAGCATCCCTTTAGGTCAAAAGCGGTTTTAGACCGGCTAGAGAACAGCGATAGTAAATCAGAACCACTTGCAGAATTGAGTGATAATGATTTGTGGGGAAATTCCTCATCAGACACTGAAAACGATTTTGTGACTTTGCCCAGTGATGTGCGAACTTGGCGCTATATTTCAAAATTCAGTGTTTTTGGTTTGATTATATTATTGAATTAAATTTATTATTATTATTTTTTATGATTATTTATTAAGTTATAATTTATGATTTTGTGTTTCAAATTGCTTGAGGTGATTGTAGCCGTATTAGTGCATTTGCGATTTGTGTTTACAATTTGTGTTTCCAATTTGTGTTTCAAATTGTAACATACTCGGGATGTTTACTAGACTCTTGTTCGGACAGATTTCAGTGAGTTATTCCTAAAAATTACAGGCCTACAATAAAAAAAATACATATTTCCATGCAAAAAAATTTACCGCTTTCAGCACAGAAATATGGACATAATCGGACCGCTAGGGAGGTTAAGGGTCAGTTCACATGCCATGCATTTCAGTTGCTTTTTTTCTGCATTCAAAACGCACAAAAAGTAGGTGATATTATTGTCAATGTCATAGTTCACATCAGTGCTTGCCGTTCCAGTGTGTTCCGGTTGCAGAAAAAAAAGTAGAACGGGCTGCATTTTTTATGCACAGAACTGTACTGGAACGCTGTAAAATGCATCAAAAACACACTGTAACACACAATACTCTATTTCAATTGAAGAAAAAGAGAGGGGGGAATGAACTGGAATGCATCAAAAATGTGCTTGCGGAAACAAATCCGGAATGCATCTGGACTGCGTTTCTATAGTGAACCGGCCCTAATACAACCAAATATCGGGTGATCTTCTGTATAGAATGGTACATCAATGTCATCACTGTGTCTTCTGTCTTTTATCTCTTCAGAAATACGGATATGGTGGATGGATCCAGATGCAACATACCAGCGAGGTTCGTTCTGCTGAACTTATTTTGCCTGTTTAATCTGAAGGAGTGTCAGAGATTTGGGGCTTATTCAGACGCCCAAAGCAATGCGTTTAGATGAATACAGCGTATAGTTTTTGTACACATCTAAACATAGCACTGAGAGAATTATTGGGGAATCTCTGCATTTTCACCCGGTGCGTTTTTTGGAAAGGGTCAGAGACTTTTTTTTAACACAAGTTGCGTTTTTGGTTCTATAGACTTCAATGGAAGCACTGCAGAAGTAGAAGCGCTGAAGTAACGCAGCGCTGTATCGCAAAAAGCGGCCTGGTCAGGAGGGGGGGTGGGTGACGGAGCGTAGGCAGGACAGAACACACAAGGAAGATGGTACACACACAAAGCTTTATTAAACTATGGAAGGCACTCACTCAGGGGAGGAAGGTAGAGTCCAGGTACCAAAAAGGGGAAGAGAGGAGAGGAGCTCAAAATAATTGTAATCCGGCCCACGATAGGGCGCTTCGGGTAGTGATGGCCCAAGCACTCAGGGGGGAAGTCCAGGTGGCTATAATCCGGCCACGCAATGGGGGAGTTCAGGTAAGGGTAATCTGGGCATACAATAGGGGCAGTCCAGGGCACTCCGCAACATGCGGCTTCTAGGCACACTCACGGTAAGCGGCTGTGGGGTCTGACCTCAGCACAGCCCTCACGCAGCTCTCTAGGGACAACAGCAAGCTCACGGGGACTCAGCGGGATCTTGGCTGTGGGGTCTGACCTCAGCACAGCCCTCACGCAGCTCTCTAGGGTCAACAGCAAGCTCACGGGGACTCAGCGGGATCTTGGCTGTGGGGTCTGACCTCAGCACAGCCCTCACACAGCTCTTTAGAGACAACAGCAAGCTCACGGGGACTCAGCGGGGTCCTGGCTGTGGGGTCTGACCTCAGCACAGCCCTCACACAGCTCTCTAGGGACAACAGCAGGCTCATGGGGACTCAGCGGGGTCTTGGCTGTGGGGTCTGACCTCAGCTCAGACCTCACACAGTTTTCCAGGGACAACAGCAGTCAGCAGACAGGGGTAGTTTCTCAGGGACACAGCGATCAGCGGACACTCAGAGTTTAGGGAGGGTAATGGAGGGGCTCATGAACCGTCCAGGCAGGGAAAAGTAAGGGGGGGGGAGTCCATGGACAGTCCAGGCAGGGGGAAACCGGGGCAAGGACACTCACAGTTCTGGCAGGGGTTCTTCCTGGCCCACAGCAGACGACAGCAGGTAGCGACACTCCTCAGCACACAGCAGAGGATCCACACAGCGGGTATTTCTGGCACACAGCAGCATGGGCAATCCTGGCCCCACAGTATTAGGCAGGATAGCAGCGCGTACTCTTCCTGAGCCCCGAGTATTAAGCAGAGTGTTCAGCGGGTAATAATCCTGACCCAAGGGTATTAGGCAGAGTGCTCAGCGGGGATGGCTGGGGGGGCTGGCCTCAACTCAGACCTCACTTCTGGCACACAGCGGCAGCGGGTAACCCTGACCCAGGGTATTAGGCAGAGTGCTCGGCGGGGATGGCTGTGGGGGTCTGGCCTCAACTCAGACCCTGCACAACATCCTGTCCCAAGTGGGGGACGAACAGGCAGCTTGGGTCCTGCTCCAGTCTTTTTAAGCCCGAGCAGGATGCTTCCCGGCTGCCCCAGCAACGGCCAGCCCAGTGTCCGGTTGCTGGGGCAACGAGGCACGCCCCCCTCACTTGGGCCACGCTCAGGGAACGCGGCCTTTGTCTCCAGCGGGGGAACGCGCAGAGACACCTGCGCCTGGGATTCTTGTTGGGGGGGCCCGAGAGGTGCTAACCACACCACAGGGGGTGTTTCCTCCCGTCATGCACAGTCCTTTGATGTAGGCTGGCAGGACGCGAGGAATCTGCAAAGGGGGAGGGAGGGGTGACGAGATACAGCAGAGGGACAGCAGGCAAAGGGGGGTGGGGGAGGCACGGGCACTTCGTGACAGGGGGTAAATCCTCTGGAAGACAAGTGGTTAAAATAAGTGCCCTGTCATAGCAGTGCAATTTCAGGTGCGATTTGCTAATTGAAATCGCACCTGAAAATGCATCTAATGAATGTGGATATCAGCGTCCCCATATGGAAGAAAAATATATTTGAAATATATATTTAAAAATATTCTTCCCAAACATATTGTCATATATTTGAAATACTACAATTTTGGCCATATTCAATATATTTAAAAATATAATTCAATAAATATATATATATATATATATATATATATATATATATATACAGTTGCAAGAAAAAGTATGTGAACCCCTTGGGATAACGTGGAGTTTTGCATGAATTGGGCATAAAATGTGCTCTGAACGTCATCTAAGTCACAACAATAGAAGAACACAGTCTGCTGAACATAATACTACACAAACATTAGATGTTGCCATGGTTTAATTGCACATAACATGTAAACATTCAGAGTGCAGGGAGGAAAAAGTATGTGAACCTTTGGACTTAATAATTGGTTGACCCTCCTTTGGCAGCAATAACCTCAACCAAACGTTTCCTGTAGTTGCAGATCAGACCTGCACAACGATCTGGAGTAATTTTGGACCACTCCTCTTCACAAAACTGTTTCAGTGTAGCAATATTTTTGGGATGTCTGGTGTGAATCGCTCTCTTAAGGTCATGCCACAGCATTTCAATCGGGTTGAGGTCAGGACTCTGACTGGGCCACTCCAGAAGGCGTATTCTGTGCTGTTGCAGCCATTGTTTTGTTGAATTACTTGTATGCTTTGGGTCATTGTCCTGTTGCATCACCCATCCTCTGTGGAGCTTCAGTTGGCGAGCAGATGGTCGTACGTTTTCCTGCAAAATGTCTTGATAAACTCTGGAATTCATTTTCCCATCAATGACAACAATCCGTCCAGGCCCTGAGGCAGCAAAGCAGCCCCAAACCATGATGCTCCCTCCGCCATGTTTTACAGTGGGGGTGAGGTTTTGATGTTGGTGTGCTGTGCCTTTTTTTCTCCACACATAGTGTTGTGTGTTCTTCCCAAACAACTCAATCTTGGTTTCATCTGTCCACAGTATATTTTGCCAGTAGTGCTGTGGAACATCCAGGTGCTCTTTTGTAAACTTCAAATGTGCTGCAATATTCTTTTTGGACAGCAATGGCTTCCTCCGTGGTGTCCTCCCATGTTCTCCATTCTTGTTTAATGTTTTCCTTATTGTAGATGTGTCAACAAAAATGTTAGCATGTGCCAGAGATTTCTGTAGGTCTTTAGCTGACACTCTGGGATTCTTCTTTACCTCATGCAGCATTCTGCGCTGTGCTCTTGCAGTCATTTTTACAGGACGACTACGCCTAGGGAGAGTAGCAACAGTGCTAAACTTTCTCCATTTGTAGACAGTCTGTCTTACCGTGGACACATGAACATCAAGGCTTTTGGAGATACTTTTGTAACCCTTTCCAGCTTCATGCAAGTCAACAATTCTTGATCGTAGGTCTTCTGAGAGCTCTTTTCTGCGAGGCTTGGTTCACATCAGACAGTGCTTCTTGAAACCAGTAAACCCAAAACAAGGTGTGTGTTTTTTAAGGGCAGGACAGCTGTCAGCAACACATCCAATATCATCACACTGATTGGAGTCAAGGTTGGCTCACTCCTGGCTCCCATTAGCTCTGGGAGAAGTCATTAAGCTAGGGCCTCACATACTTTTTCCTCCCTGCACTGTGAATGATTACATGTTATGTGCAATTAAACCATGGCAACATCTAATGTTTGTGTAGTATTATGTTCAGCAGACTGTGTTCTTCTATTGTTGTGACTTAGATGACGTTCAGAGCACATTTTATGCCCAATTCATGCAAAACTCCACGTAATCCCAAGGGGTTCACATACTTTTTCTTGCAACTGTATATATATATATATACACTGCATGTTGAAATTCGTTTTTATTACAAAATAAATGAAAAATATATTTTTAAATATATATATTTTTTAAATATATTCTTCAGATTTTTTTTAACATATAAAAAAGTCATTTTAACATATATTTTTACATATATTTGTAAATGCATTCCAAAAATGTAGATTTGTGTTTTTAAAGACATACGGTATATTTGAAATGTATTTTTAAAAATATTTTTCATATATTTTGTACTAAAAACTAATTTCAACATGCAGTGTATATATATATATTTATTGAAATATAGTTTGAAAAATATTGAATATGGCCAAAATTGTAGTATGTCAAATATATGTCAATATATTTGGGAATAATATTTTTAAAATATATTTCAAACATATTTTTCTTCCATGTGGGTCTTAACACATGCGATTTGCTGCAGTTCAACTTCTAAAGTAGTTCTTGCATTACTTTTCCTGCAGTTTTGTTGCGATTTCACATACATAGAATATAATGGAAGTCGTACTACAAATTACAAGAAATCGTTGAAAATCTTCACAAGTAGCAATAAAATCTTCAGAAATTGCGCACAAATTGCGGGATTTTAAATTGCAGCGGTGTGACCGAAGACCTAGTCATAGATGTAGAGTTTGTTTTGTCTACAGGCACCCCTTCTCGGCAGTTGGTGATCAGGTGAACTAATCCTTTCATAACAATAACTCGAAACGCGTACGAGCAGATAATACCATCAAATCCCGTCTAATATTGAACCCTCTTCCTCGGGTTTGGCGGCACTTCAGAAGTCGCTGGAAGTGTTGTCATTAAAGTGATGTGAGAAGAAAGAAGAGCATTCGCGGTGCGAGGAGTTCTTTTCATATTTCCGGGGCGGCTGACAAGCACGTTCTGGCGGCGCTGACATTTAAGCCCCGTATCATGAGAGAAGAGGCCGCATTAATCAAGTTCTGGAACAGAGATATCGAAGGCACGGGTTGCCACAGCAACCACGGTCAGCCTCTCTGTCATGTATGAATAAATATCCTGCCGAGGACACTTGTGCCAGTTGCACGTCAATATTCAGCCCCTTCGGTCTTGTTCGGAGACTAATGAACTGTCTTCGCAGCGCTCACAAACACGGCGCGTTGATTCCCTTAATTAGGGCGGCTTTTATTTTTTTCCCCGCGGTGGTGATGAATGCGGTCGGCTTCTTCCTGTGCTGACTTTTGGAAAGCTCCGAAGAAAATGGATTTTGCTAAAGCTTGGTTCATGTGTACAGGTGCGGCCCTGCGCGTCGCATATAGGGCTAGCCCGTTCATGTAAATGGGCTGCCCAGCGCACGGGAAATGCGGAAAAGAAGTCCGAGGCTCTTTTCCAAAAATGCATTTGCAGACTGGGGGGGGGGGGGGTTCAGTGGCAATTAATGGCACCTCTGCATGTCTGCTAAAGGGCAGCATATGTGATGGAAAAGATGCAATTTCGCGCATGTTCCTGACACGCAGTAGTGCAAACCCAGCCTTAGGCCTTGGAGGGGGGGGGGGGAAACATGGCTTTACAGTTCTCCAGCCCCAACCATCTACCTACAGTATACAATACAGCTGGAGGGGGCTGTATTGTATACTTTAGGTAGGTGGTCGGAACCTCCCCGCCATTTAAGGCGGTTTGTGATGCCAGGAGGGTCATGTGATCGCCGTGATTGGCTGTCACAGTGGTCACATGATCAGAAAGGTCCTGATCGCAAGTAGAGATCGTGACCTTTCCATGAGGCACTGGTAAATGTGCTGGGTGTGCACGGGGCACGCTCTCTCAGCGCATTTGTTTACTTTTGGAATGCAAATATGTGGCTGTTTCCCATCAAGGCCCAGCCACCAAGAGGTCGCATTTTATAGGCTAAAGAATGAAACCAATTTAATCCCTGACAACCAGGGATTCCCTCACTTTGGAGGGATTTTCTCTCACTTGCTGTAAGAAGACCTCTGATTGGCCGATGTTGGCGCCAAGTGTATCATTCCCCACTTGGCTTCTTCTCAGTCACCCTCCAGTTGTTGAGAGAAACTCTCCACCATTTTGTGTTGCTCTCCTGGCCAGAGGCCCGCTCACAACATCCCTGGCCAGAGGCTCACTCACATCTCTGACCAGAGGCCCGCACACAACATCCCTGGCCAGAGGCTCACTCACATCTCTGACCAGAGGCCCGCACACAACATCCCTGGCCAGAGGCCCGCACACAACATCCCTGGCCAGAGGCCCGCACACAACATCCCTGGCCAGAGGCCCGCACACAACATCCCTGGCCAGAGGCACACTACATCCCTGGCCAGAGGCCCGCACACAACATCCCTGGCCAGAGGCCCGCACACAACATCCCTGGCCAGAGACCCGCACACAACATCCCTGGCCAGAGGCCCGCACACAACATCCCTGGCCAGAGGCCCGCACACAACATCCCTGGCCAGAGGCCCGCACACAACATCCCTGGCCAGAGGCCCGCACACAACATCCCTGGCCAGAGGCCCGCTCACAACATCCCTGGCCAGAGGCTCACTCACATCTCTGACCAGAGGCTCACTCACATCTCTGACCAGAGGCCCGCTCACAACATCCCTGACCAGAGGCTCACTCACATCTTTGACCAGAGGCCCGCACACAACATCCCTCGCCAGAGACCCGCTCACAACATCCCTCGCCAGAGACCCGCTCACAACATCCCTGGCCAGAGGCCCGCTCACAACATCCCTGGCCAGAGGCCCGCACACAACATTCCTGCCCAGAGGCTCACTCACATCTCTGACCAGAGGCCTGCATACAACATTCCTGCCCAGAGGCTCACTCACATCTCTGACCAGAGGCCCGCACACAACATCCCTCGCCAGAGGCTCACTCACATCTCTGACCAGAGGCCCGCACACAACATTCCTGCCCAGAGGCTCACTCACATCTCTGACCAGAGGCCCGCACACAACATGCCTCGCCAGAGGCTCACTCACATCTCTGACCAGAGGCCCGCACACAACATCCCTGGCCAGAGGCTCACTCACATCTCTGACCAGAGGCCCGCACACAACATCCCTGGCCAGAGGCTCACTCACATCTCTGACCAGAGGCCCGCACACAACATCCCTGGCCAGAGGCTCACTCACATCTCTGACCAGAGGCCCGCACACAACATCCCTGGCCAGAGGCCCGCTCACAACATCTCTGACCAGAGGCCCGCACACAACATCCCTGGCCAGAGGCCCGCTCACAACATCCCTGGCCAGAGGCCCGCTCACAACATCCCTGGCCAGAGGCCCGCTCACAACAACCCTGGCCAGAGGCCCGCTCACAACATCCCTGGCCAGAGGCCCGCTCACAACATCTCTGACCAGAGGCCCGCACACAACATCCCTGGCCAGAGGCCCGCTCACAACATCCCTGGCCAGAGGCCCGCTCTCAACATCCCTGGCCAGAGGCCCGCTCACAACATCCCTGGCCAGAGGCCCGCTCACAACATCCCTGGCCAGAGGCCCGCTCACAACATCCCTGGCCAGAGGCCCGCTCACAACAACCCTGGCCAGAGGCCCGCTCACAACATCCCTGGCCAGAGGCCCGCTCACAACATCCCTGGCCAGAGGCCCGCTCACAACATCCCTGGCCAGAGGCCCGCTCACAACATCCCTGGCCAGAGGCCCGCTCACAACATCCCTGGCCAGAGGCCCGCTCACAACATCCCTGGCCAGCAGCATTAATATTCAGAATAAAGCTCCATTCACACTTGTGCGACCTGTCTTGGACACATAAAGTGACATAGCAAGTCGCAGCCTATGTATTTCAATGGAAGCCATTCAAATCTATGTGGCTTAACGTCGCAGTGACTTTAAAAAGGTTCCTGCACTACTTTGATGTGACCTTCGTGCGACTTGAGGGCCATAGACTGCAATGTAAACTCTCAAAATTGGCACGAAAGTCGCATCTTTATGTTAGCAATGTGATAACCATGCAACAGTCAAAGCCAAAGTCAACAGCCAAAGTGGCATTCAAGTCGCACCCATACAACGTTGTAATGTAAAGTCGCAATGGCAATCACAGGCCGTCTTCCCTCTCCTCCATTCCTCTCCTTGGGAGCACCACAGAGTTGGGACCACTTCCCTGTGTATACTAAGTCCACAGCCCTAGGCTTTCATCACCAAGATGCAGGACCCCTAATTGAGGATCAAGGTGTTTCCGATAGTATACCAGTATCCTCCCAATGTCCCTTCTACAGCCGGGCACACTCCCAGGTGGTGATCCCATTCTCAGGCTTCCACCGCTACTCACATGAGAAGACTCTATCCATTCCAAGGCAGAAGAAGGTCAGGAGAGGCAGGACGACTACAGCTTTGTCTCCCACTATCTGCCCCACTTGGAAATTCAGCCCTCCCCAGCGATTGAGAAGCCCTTACAGGTTATTACTTTACATTTACAGAGGAGGTCTGGTGCTAGAATTACTGTCCATGATCTCATGATCACGGCGATATCTCACATGTGAGGGATGATCACTCTTTGCGTGTGTGCGGGACCGGCGCTTGCTTCCGTCACGGGGGGGTGGGACACTTTTTTTTTTTATTTATTTATTTTACACTGTCACTTTATTTTTTTATTACTTTATTGCTGTCACAATTATTATTATTATTATACAGGATTTATATAGCGCCAACAGTTTGCTCAGCGCTTTAATGTAAACATCCCTTGTGACAGATAACAACATGTGACAGGTACTCTTTATGGAGTGATTTGGGCTCAATAGGACCCCCAAATCCCTCCTCTGCTCTCTTCTTTTTTTAACCTCTTCACGCCTAAGGATAAAACAAATCAACGCCTAAGCACAATTTTGCAACATTGACATGTGTTAGTAAAACCATACATATCATCACAGCTACTTTGTACATCCGGGTGAATTATACCGCGTTTTTTTCAGGACAAATTGGGCTTTCATTTGGTGGTAAATTGTAATGGATATCTCCTGTTTTTTTTTTTTATCAAAGGAAAACTGGTCCAAAATAGTAAAAAAAAAAATATTTTTTTAAATTTACTTGTTACTACCATAACCTACCACCAAATAACAACCCAAAATAAATTTTCCAGCTCTTTGCGATCGCAGCGCTGCCATATGTGTGTATGTTATTTGTTGTTTGTACCCGTAGTACAGCCCAGAAACAATAGTGCGCATTTTGTTTTTTGAGGGTTTTTGTTTACCTAAAACACACTGACACTGACTGACACTGATACCAATTAAAAAAAAAAATCCTGACCTTTGACCCTGACCTTTTGACCATGACCTTGACCCAAACACTTACCCTGGCACTGAACTAGATCAAACCTTGATCTAGGTATTTTTTCTTTATTTTTTATTTTTAAATATCTATTTATCTTTTTTTTTTTTTTTTTTTATAACAAACATTTTTTCCCTCTATACCAGGAGTTAGAGAGATACAATGTATCTCTCTCCTCCATTCATAGAGAAAAAATAAACAAGGGGGGCAGGCTGTACAGGGACTGATCACTGTGATAGCCAATCAGAGTCTCTCAGTGACACCCCGGCCTTTGTGCTGGAAGCGCGAGGTGCGGCTCTATACATGTGCAGTTCATTTCATTTTGAATCGAAATTTGGACAAATTTTTCATTATTCAGAGATTCAGATGTATCCGAATTTCAAATACATTAGTAACCAATTTAAACAAATCTGAAACAACTACACTAAATTCAGCCAAAATTCGAACTGATTCAAATTCGAAAACACATTTGAAAGCAAATCGGAAAACAAATTCAAATTTGAAAAGAAATTTGAAAAGAAATTAGAATTTGAAAACAAGAAGAATAGAATAACATAGAACCGAAAATAAAGGAATAGAATAGAATCCACTGGAATAGAATAGAAAATCAAATAATAGAATAGAAAAGAGTAGAATCAATTAGAACAGATAGAAAAGATCAGAATAGCAAATCAAAGAATAGAATAGAAGAGAATAGAGTAAAACAGAAAAAATAGAATAGAGAATAAAGGAATTGGATATAATCAATTAGAAAAGAATAGAATAGAATAGAAAATCAAAGAATAGAATAGAAAATAGAGTAAAACAGAAAAAATAGAATAGAGAATAAAGGAATTGAATAGAATCAATTAGAATAGAATAGAAAAGACTAGAATAGAATAGAAAATCAAAGAATAGAATAGAAAAGCTTAGAATAGAAAATCAAAGAATAGAATAGAAAAACAACAGAATAAAATAAAATAGAAATAATATAACTGTCTTCCGAAATTTGAATTTTGAATAGAATGAATTCAAATCTGAACAGAATAGGATAAAATAGAATAGAACAGAAAAGACTAAACTATTTCACAAAACAATAAAAATTGTGAGCTGCGCTATGGTGCCATGAGTAGTGATCAACAAAAGCACTGTGAAAATTTAGCTGAAAAAATTTAAATTCCCAATATGGTCACGCAACTCTTCATTTAGCCCACATACCTTTAAAAAAAACATATGGATTGTGGATTATGGATTGTAATGTTATAATTATTTTCAAATCCCTCCGAAATTTCGAATTTGGTCGAATTGGAATAAACTAAACAAATTCCGAAAAAGGAATTTAACTGATCAAATGAAATAAAATTAGTCGAATAACGAATCGAAAGGAAACAATTTTTTTTCCTTTTGCACATGTCTAAACAGCACAAACTCCAGCGATGTATGGGTAAGTCACTGCAGCTGAAGTGGATATTTACTTGTTTTAAACTTTTTTTTACAGTTCTTCAGTTACTTCCTGGTTTCTGGCCTAGGCCAAAATGATGTCATACATCCCAGCACTCTTCAGGAGGGGAGGAGGAGTTTTCTCCACAAAGCACACCCTCCTGCCTGCATACCTGAGCTATGGGCAGATGGATTCCAGGAAGTAAATGCTATACATGAATCATCTGCCCTTACTTAAGATGGCCATGGGCAGAAATGCTAGGTGGGGTATTTTTTAAAAGTGATTTCTCAGCAAAATAAAACCTGGAGACATTCATGGATTGGGGGGGTTGCTTTTCATAATAAAAATGAATTAAATAGCATTTTTGGTGTGTGTGGTGCTGAGATGCGGTGTAGTGCCGCTTTAATAAGCGCTAAATTGTCCGGATGGAAGAGATTTCCTGCCACTTAGAGATATATCATGGATTTTCCCTTCATCTTTTCATAGAATATGGCAGTAAATGTAGGTCAGAGAGTCTCTATAAATAGAGCCGGCGCTTTGCTTTGATTGCACCGTGTTAAAATGCCCAGCTTTTTCCAGCTTCGTCGCCGGGTTTGTGGCCTCCTGACCTCCGCGGAATGCCTGGCGTGTTTCTCCCATCTAAACCGAATAAACTGCGACCTCTCCTGATTAAATTTTCATCTCGGACACAGCGCCATCAATCCAGGTTATAAAAGCAGCGCCGTTATATACCTGGAATCGGGAGAAATAAAATACTGAGGGTTACTTACACCCCGCTCATATCAAACCCGACTTTGAAATCATGCTGCTTACAGCGAAGTCGCTCGATTTCAATGTTGGGTGGCATGGCGATTTCAGGTGCGATTTGCAAGACACCCCGCCAGGGGCGGATTGACCAATTGGAAACTCGGGCACTGCCCGAGGGCCCGGGGTTAGTAGGGGGCCCCATGAGATGCCCCTGGTACCTTTTTCATAAGCTTTTTTGAGTTTGGGCAAGGACACAGGGGCCCCATAATCCCCTATTGCCCGGGGGCCCCATGAGTTGTCAGTCCGCCCCTGCACCCCGCTCACATAAAACCTGACTTTGAAATCATGCGACTTACAGCAAAGTCGCACGATTTCAAAGTTGGGTGGCATGTCAATTTCAGGTGCAATTAGCAAGACATCTGACACCCTGGTCACATCAAACCCGACTTTAAAATTGTGCGACTTAAAGCGAAGTCACGTGATTTTAAAGTCGGGTGGCATGCCAATTTCGGTGCGATTTGCGAGACATCTGACACCCCGGTCACATCAGACCCAATTTTGTAATGGTGCAACTTACAGCAAAGTTGCGTGATTTTAAAGTCGGGTGGCATGCCGATTTCAGGTGCGATTTGCGAGACATCTGACTCCTGGTCACATCAATCCCGACTTTGAAATCATGCGACTTAAAGCAAAGTCGCGTGATTTCAAAGTCGGGTGGCATGCCAATTTCGGGTGCGATTTGCAAGACATCTGACACCCCGGCAGGGGCGGACTGACCATTTGGAAACTCGGGCACTGCTTTAGGGCCCGGGGTCAGTAGGGGGCCCCATGAGATGCCCCTGGTACCTTTTTCATAGGCTTTTTTGAGTTTGGGCAAGGACACAGGGGCCCCATGATCCCCTATTGCCCGGGGGCCCCATGAGTTGTCAGTCTGCCCCTGCACCCCGCTCACATCAAACCCGACTTTGAAATCGTGTGACTTACAGCGAAGTCGCACGATTTCAAAGTTGGGTGGCATGTCAATTTCAGGTGCGATTTGCAAGACATCTGACACCCCGGTCACATCAGACCCAATTTTGTAATGGTGCAACTTACAGCGAAGTCACGTGATTTTAAAGTCGTGTGGCATGCCGATTTCAGGTGCGATTTGCGAGACATCTGACTCCTGGTCACATCAAACCCGACTTTGAAATCGTGCGACTTACAGTGAAGTCGCGTGATTTCAAAGTCGGTGGCATGCCGATTTCGAGTGCGATTTGCAAGACATCTGACACCCTGGCAGGGGCGGACTGACCATTTGGAAATGCGGGCACTGCCCGAGGGCCCGGGGTCAGTAGGGGGCCCCATGAGATGCCCCTGGTACCTTTTTCATAGGCTTTTTTGACTTTGGGCAAGGACACAGGGGCCCCATGATCCCCTATTGCCTGGGGGCCCCATGAGTTGTCAGTCCGCCCCTGCACCCCGGTCACATCAGACCCAACTTTGAAATGGTGCAACTTACAGCGAAGTCGTGTGATTTTAAAGTCGGGTGGCATGCCGATTTCAGGTGCGATTTGCGAGACATCTGACACCCCAGTCACATCAAACCCAACTTTGAACTCGTGCAACTTACAGCGAAGTCGCGCAACTTCAAAGTCGGGTGGCATGCCGAATTCAGGTGCGATTTGCATGACACCCCAGTCACATCAAACCCGACTTTGAAATAGTGCAATTTACAGTGAAGTCGCACGATTTCAAAGTCGGGGCACAAGCCAATTTCAGGTGCGATTTGCAAGACATCTGACACAGATGTTTATGCAAATTGCACCAAAAGTAAGACATGTACTACTTTAGTCATCGGTGCGGCTCCAACTAAGTCAGAACCACACTATGACCACTCTAATTGGGGACAGTAGGGTGCGACTTGGCATGCTATTTGCAAGTCGCATGGCATGCAAATCTCGTGCCAATTTGCATCCAGTGTGACCGGGGACTTACAAAGATGTATATGCAAATTGCACAAAAAGTAGTGCATGTACCACTTTAGAAATGGTTGTGGCTCCAACCAAGTGAGAACCACACTGATATGACCTCTCTAATTGCAGACAACAGGGTGCGACTTGGCATGCGATTTGCAAGTCACATGGCATGCAAATCGCATGCCAATTCGCATCCAGTGTGACCGAGAACTTACACAGATGTCTATGCAAATTGCACCAAAAGTAAGGCATGTACTACTTTAGAAATTGGTGCGGCTCCGGCCAAGTCAGTACCGCACTATGACCACTCTAATTGCGGACAGTAGGGTGTGACTTGGCATGTGATCCAGTGTGACCGAGGACTTACACAGATGTCTATGCAAATCGCAACAAAAGTAGTGCATGTACCATGTACCAAGTCGGAACCACACTGATATCACCTCTCTAATTGCGGACAATAGGGTGCAACTTGGCATTCAATTTGCAAGTCGCATGGCATGCAAATCGCATGCCAATTCACATCTAGTGTGACCGGGGACTTAAGAGGAAACTCCGACTATACAGGTATATGAAAACTTTTACTTTCAAAGACAACCCAGAACATAAGAAGGGCGATAACACTTTTTTTTTTTTTTATTGGATGTTTTATAACAAAAAGTCAAAAATGTTTTTTTTTAAATTATCAGTCATTTTTTGTTTATCGCGCAAAAAATACAAAATAAAAAATGCAGATGCAATCAAATTCTACCGAAAGAAAGAAATTTGTGGAAAATAAATGACATAAATTTCATATATGTACAGCATTGCATGACTGTGCAATTGTCAGTTAAAGTAACGCAGCGCCATATCGCAAAAAAGCCTGGTCAGAAAGGGGGGTAAATCTTCAGGAGATCAAGTGGTTAACAAACCAAGGAGTCTGTTTCCAAAACAGCCATTGCATGAAGGTCAGAAGCCGTATGTATCATCAGTTCTATATCAAAATGCGGTAGTAGTGTGAGAAAAAAACTCAATGAGAATGCTATACTACATTTTGGCCACTAGATGGTGATGGAGATCCAGGCAATAATCTCGTACCACAATGCTGGGACGTTTCGTTCAGTGTACATGGATGCTTTTGACATTCGTGCATCTGATGGTCTATAAATTGTCCCCTAAACAGGGGCGGGCTGACAACTCATGGGGCCCCCGGGCAATAGGGGATCATGGGGCCCCTGTGTCCTTGCCCAAACTCAAAAAAGCCTATGAAAGGTACCAGGGGCATCTAATGGGGCCCCCTACTGACCCCAGGCCCTCGGGCAGTGCCCATGTTTCCAAATGGTCAGTCGGCCCCTGCCCCTAAATGTTTGGGTTTAGATCTGTTTTTTAAATATTTTTTTTTAATATATCCTTTTTCCTATATGCCAATATTTTAAAAAAAAAAAGTGACAATTTACAGATTGCAATGCAAAAAATGGCCACTGCCCCAGTCTGTAAGCCCCGGTTCACATATATGCAGCTGCGTTTTGTGCGGGCATTCATTTGAATGGACTATCGCAGGGGTGGACTGACCATTGGGGAACTCAGGCACTGCCCGAGTGCCCGGGGTCAGTAGGGGGCCCCATGAGATGTCCCTGGTACCTTTCATAGGCTTTTTTGGGTGTGATTTGAGTGTGGGCAAGGACACAGGGGCCCCATGATCCCCTATTGCCCGGGGACCCCATGAGTTGTCAGTCCGCCCCTGGACTATCGTGCCCTATGACATGCAGGGAAGAAGTCCCTGCACGTCTTCCGAAAACGCAGCCCACACGTGAACCTCGGTTCCCAGTACTGATGTGTTTTCCAGTGCAGGCGGCGTGCCATTAGAATCAATAGCACCAGCCAGCGGGTCCGCATTCCTCTGTACAGGTGGTGCGGCTGCACGGATTGTCATGCGGATCTGCAGCGGCACCACCCGCACAGATGTGAACCTAGCCTAACTGACCTTCACAGCAAGGAGCACATGGACGGGTGACGCATGTCAAACAACAAAACAGAAAAGTTCCCAGCTCAACTTGCCAGCCAGCTTGCAAAGAAACCGAATTAACTTGTCTAACAGTAGACATTAAAAACGGGTTTAGTTACAGTAGCACACATTTGAAAATACATAAGTAAGCTACAGAGCCACATCAAGGCACCCCAGTATTCTGTAGTTCCTAACAAATTTTCAAAGCCCCCATAGTAGAGACACATGTATTTAATGGATAGACCAAGGGCAGGTGGACCTGAGGGAGCCCACCCCTCTGTAAGGGTATAGGAGCTCAATGCACCTAAGAAGAAGAAATATCAGCTTGGATGATAAATGTTACTACTAAAAAGGAACTGTCACTCCAAAAAAGGGTCACTTTGGTGCAGCAATGGAACAAGGTCCTTTAGCTGCCAAAGTGAAAAGGCCAAAGTGCACCCCTCCCCCCTTTCCACCACCACACATGAGCTTCAGCAGCATACGTTGCTAGTCCTGCCCTTTTTTGCACCCCTTAATGCTGAACAGCCTAAGGTGATTGCCTCTTCTGCCTATCCCTCAGCCCAGCCATGCTTCAGAACTATGGTCCTATCTGCTGCCTGCTGCTTAAAGTGTTACTAAACCCACAACAGTACAATCAGTCTGTATATGCAGTAAAGCATGCTAGTTATACTCACTGTGGAACCTAAGGGGGTTAATCCTCTGCACTGTGTAAAAAGGCCGTTTGATCCTGTTTTTTCTGTCACTCCTCTTGTTCAAATGTCCACCTAATAAGATAGACTGAACTCGCAGCCACGTGCACACGCTCAGTTTGGTGTGTATCGCTAGAGAGGTTTTTTTTTCTCTTGAGAGAGTGCATGTGATCAGCACAGAGACAATCTGCACTGTTCAGACAGAGGTCAGGGGTTCTGCATCCTCCTAGAACAGAAATGAAATTCCTCCTACAATCTTTAACCAGTGCTCTATTGAAGTTACAAGACTGCTCTAACTGCTGAGGAGAAAGAGTATTTAGCAGTTTATATTTATTAAAATAATTGCATTTCCATGTTCTGTGTACTGTGGGAGACCAGATATAGTAAATGCAGGGTCCAGGAGACCAGATATAGTGAATGCAGGGTCCGGGGAGACCAGATATAGTGAATGCAGGGTCCGGGGAGACCAGATATAGTGAATGCAGGGTCCTGGGAGACCGGATATAGTGAATGCAGGGTCCGGGGAGACCAGATATAGTGAATGCAGGGTCCTGGGAGACCAGATATAGTGAATGCAGGGTCCGGGGAGACCAGATTTAGTGAATGCAGGGTCCGGGGAGACCGGATATAGTGAATGCAGGGTCCGGGGAGACCAGATTTAGTGAATGCAGGGTCCAGGGAGACCGGATATAGTGAATGCAGGGTCCAGGGAGACCGGATATAGTGAATGCAGGGTCCGGGGAGACCAGATATAGTGAATGCAGGGTCCGGGGAGACCAGATTTAGTGAATGCAGGGTCCGGGGAGACCAGATATAGTGAATGCAGGGTCCGGGGAGACCAGATATAGTGAATGCAGGGTCCGGGGAGACCAGATATAGTGAATGCAGGGTCCGGGGAGACCAGATTTAGTGAATGCAGGGTCCGGGGAGACCAGATATAGTGAATGCAGGGTCCGGGGAGAACGGATATAGTGAATGCAGGGTCCGGGGAGACCAGATATAGTGAATGCAGGGTCCTGCGAGACCGGATATAGTGAATGCAGGGTCCGGGGAGACCGGATATAGTGAATGCAGGGTCCTGGGTTTAATAACTCTTTAAACTACTTGCAAAAAGAATACTACAATGGCAATGCATTATGCTAAGCTCTCTACCCATCCTGCCCAACAGGTTATAGTTCAAACACTCCCCTTGCAAGTATAATTTCAAAATTTAGCTTGTAAACAACAGATTTCATGCAATAATGCTGACAGAACTGAAAATGATGTTATGAATTCTAAAGTAGCGTGTAAAAATATACATATATTTTATATGTAAAAAGGAACTCCATAAAGAGTAATTATATTACAAGCTTCCAGCTGAAAAAAAGCTATTTTCTGTGAGTTGTGAACTTTAAAAAGAGGGAGCAACCAATGAAAAAGTGTACATATACCTTAGAAATCATAATTGCATAACTTACATAAAGTGCTGTTTTTTTTATTTCTTGGGATATTTGTTACACTTAAATGATCCAGATCATCAAACAAATTTTAATATTACACAAAGATAACCCGAGTAAATATAAAATGCAGTTATTAAATTATTATTTAATTTATTAAGGAAAAAAAGCTGTCCAAACCTGTCTGGCCCTATGTGGAAAAAGTAATTGCCCCCCTATGCTAAATCAAAAATTAATTTTCTTTAACCACATTTTTTTTTTTTGGAAAGCTGAGTTAAATTTCACAAGCCACACCCAGGCCTTATTGCTGCCAGACCTGTTGAATCAAGAAATCACTTAACTAGAAGATGTTTGACAAAGTGAAGCACGCTAAAAGATCTTAAAAAGCAACACATCTTGCCACAATCTAAAGAAATTCAAGAACACAAGAAGTAATTTACATGTATTAGTCTGGAAAGGGTTACAAAGCCATTTCTAAGGTTTTGGGACTCCAGCAAACCATGGTGAGAGCCAATATCCACAAATAGAGTGTAGCACCCCCTGACTCCCCTGGATGCAGGATAGTACCTCCAAAGGGCAGGGAGCTGGAATTTACCCCAGGGCTGAGTCCATGGCTAGAATGGTCTGGGGCTGTGATGGTCTGGGGCTGTTTTGCAGTTTCTGGACCTGGACAACTTGCCATAATTTATGGAACCATAAAATTCTGCACTCTACCAAAAAATCCCAAAGCACATTTGGGTTATGCAGCAGGACAATGATCCAAAACACGCCAGCAAGTCTACCTCTGAATGCTCAAAAAACTAAATTAAGGTCTTGGAGTGGCCTAGTTAAAGTCTCGACTTAAATCCGATTGAGATACTGGGACATGGCTGTTCAGGCTGGAAAACCCTCCATTGTGGTTGAAATAAAACAATTCTGCAAAGAAGAGTGGGCCAAAATTCCTCCACATTGCCAATTATCGCAAACACTTGATTGCAGTTATTGCTGCCAAGAGTGGCGCAAACAGTTATTAGGTTTATTATTATTATTATACAGAATTTATATAGCGCCAACAGTTTGCACAGCACTTTACAGAATGAAGGAAGACATTACAGTTACAATACAACTTGGTACAAGAGGAAATAGAGGGCCCTGCTCATTAGATCTTACAGTCTAGTGCAGGGGTCTGCAACCTTTAAGACATAAAGAGCCACTTGGACCCGTTTCCGAGAGGGAAAAAAAGACTGGGAGCCGCAAAACCATTGCAACATTTAAAACAAATCCGACACTGCATATATTGCAAAAAGCGCTCTGGTCATGAAGGGGGTTTAAGGGCCCAGTAAGCAAAGGGTTAATCAGGGCCACAGTGTATCGTCATAATCACAATCATAGCCTTAGGTCAGTGGTGGGCAACCTTTTTTTTCAACTGAGCCAAATCTCGCCAAAACCACGATTGAAATTTATTTTGAGAGCCACATTTTTAAAACTGAAAATACATCCCCCATATAGTAATTCATCCCCCATAGTAATTCATCCCCCATAGTAATTCATCCCCCCTATAGTAATTCATCCCCCCTATAGTAATTCATCCCCCCTATAGTAATTCATCCCCCATAGTAATTCATCCCCCATATAGTAATTCATCCCCCATAGTAATTCATCCCCCCTATAGTAATTCATCCCCCCTATAGTAATTCATCCCCCCTATAGTAATTCATCCCCCATAGTAATTCATCCCCCATATAGTAATTCATCCCCCATAGTAATTCATCCCCCATATAGTAATTCATCCCCCATAGTAATTAATCCCCCATATAGTAATTCATCCCCCATAGTAATTCATCCCCCATATAGTAATTCATCCCCCATATAGTAATTCATACCCCATAGTAATTCATCCCCCATATAGTAATTCATCCCCCCTATAGTAATTCATTCCCCATATTGTGTCAATTCACTTACCTTTGCTCCGCGCGTTCCTCTCGCCGTGTTCCCGCGCCGTTCCGGTCTTCAGGGCGGACTGTCAGAGGAGAGGAGTTAGTCACGCTGCCCCGCCTACATCCTGACAGCCAATGTTTGCCACGCTCCGCGGGCCGGATTAAAAGGTCCGCCGGGCCGTACTTTGCCCATTGCTGGGCTAGCTGCAGAGTCCTGACTTTTGGGGCGGCCGCCCGAGAGGAGGGAGGGGAGCGGGCGCCCGGCACACAGAAGAGCCGCATTAAAATGTGTAAAGAGTTGCGGCTTGCCGACCACTGAGCTACGGCAACCCTTTTGCCTGTCACCTGGTGGGCAGTGTGCTCCGGAGCCGCAGCAAAGGTGAAAAAGAGCCGCATGCAGCTCTGGAGCCGCGGGTTGCCGACACCCGGTCTAGGAGGATGGGTTGAGTGATACAAAAGATAATACCTGTGGGGAGATGAGCTGACATAGAAAATAAATGGCAGTTTACTAGGTAAAAGCAGGATAGGCTTCTTTAAAGAGAGAGGTTTTCAGGGATTATCTAAAGGTGGATAGATTGGGAGATAGTCGGACAGATTGAGGTAGGGAGTTCCATAGGATGGGAGAAGCTTGGGAGAAGTCCTGGATGCAGGTATGGCAGGAGGTGACACAGGAACTAGAGGGCAGAAGGTCTTGGGAGGATCAAAGAGAGCGGTTTGGTTGATATTTTGAGACCAGGTTGGTGATGTAGCTCGGGGAAGAGTTGTGGATGGCTTTGTAAGTTGTCAGTATTTTTAATTTTATTCACTGGGCGAGTGGAAGCCAGTGGAGGGATCGGCAGAGAGGGGTAGCAGACACTGAACGGACGGTAAGGTGGATGAGTCTGGCAGCAGTATTCATGATGGACTGGAGGGGGGATAGCCAATGTAAGCCAATGAGGAGGGAGTTGCAGTAGTCAAGGCGAGAGATAACCAGGGAGTGAATTAGGAGCTTTGTTGTGTCATTGGTTAAAAAGGGGCGTATTCTGGAGATGTTGCAGAAGTTGAGGCGGCATGAATTGGACAGGGATTGGAAGTGCACCTGTAAGGGGGCAATTATTTTTACATATAGAGCCAGGCAGCTTTTTTTCTTAATAAATGAAATCATAATTTTAACCCCTTGCCAACCGGGCACTTTTACCCCCTTCCTGCCCAGGCCAATTTTCACTTTTCAGCGCTGTTGCACTTTCAATGACAATTTCGCTGTCATGCTACACTGTACCCCAAATTTATTTTTTTTCACACAAATAGAGCTTTCTTTTGATGGTATTTATTTGCCACTTGAATTTTTATTTTTTGCACTATAAACAAAAAAAAGAGCAAAAAATTTGAAAGAAAAGGTTTTCTTTGTTTCTATTATAACATTTTGCAAAGAGGTAATTTTCCTCCTTCACTGATGTGCATTGATGAGGCTGCACTGATATGCAGCACTGTTGGGCACTGATAGGCAGTACTGATGGGCACTGATGAGGCGATACTGATAGGTAGTACTGATGGGCACTGATGAGGCAGCACTGGTGGGCATTGATGAGGCGATACTGATAGGTAGTACTGACGGGCACTGATGAGGCAGCACTGGTGGGCATTGATGAGGAGGCACTAATGATGCACTGATATGCAGCACTGATGGGTACTGATAGGCAGTACTGATGGGCGGAACTGAAGGGCAGCACTAACAGATGGCACTGACTGGAGGCACTGACTGGTGGCACTACTGGGTGACACTGCTGGGCACTGCTAGGTGACACTGCTGGGTGACACTGCTGGGCACTGATGAGTGTGAAAATGTACTTGATGATCTGAATCATTTAAGTGTGACAAATTTGCAAAAAAAAACATCAGGAAGGGGACAAATAATCTTTCACGGCACTGTATGTATATACACAGCACAGCACATATATATATATATATATTAAAACTAGCTATGAAACAACAGTAGATAAGTAATACAATCAATGTTGCATGTATTAAAAATCAACTCACCCCATATACTAGATATCTCTATTAACAAACACCGTGCTCCAAACAGGTAGAAAAAAATGGCATAAATAAATGACAATTAATTCATCAGAATTCATCTTTTAGTAACCTAATATCAATACACAGGAATATGATTGGTTGGTTTGGGTTCCTGCAGCATCATCATGATCTTTTAAAAAAAATGTCATTATTTTCTTTTCTCTTTTGACCTATTAGGGCGAGGCGAGAATGATGAAGGACGGAAATGTTTTCCGGGTGGTTCAGTCCAACTGCTGGAATCCTGAAGTGAGATTAAAAGAGATGGATCAGTCAGGTAGGTGAAGTATAAGTATTTGTACCTTCTACAATGTAATGGCCTTGGTTCATCAAGCTGCAATTTAAAAATATATATATATTTTGATAGTAAACGGGTTATTTGTACAACAGACTAAAAAAAGGCTAGCTCTTTCCCCTTCTCCTACAAATTATTTTTCTTTCTTTACATTGTCTTCACACTCTACCCTCTCAGCCCATATAAGAGGCTGAAATGTGTAGCTGAGTGTCGGAATAATGCAGCTCCATTTCACAGGCACAGAAATTGCAGCATCAATGACCACCCAACAAGCGAATAAGGCATATGCTGGGTGTGGAAGAATTGTCAGGGAGGATGGCAGCAACAAAAACCAAGAGCTGATGAAAAATACAGACGTGATTGGCAGAACACAGCAAATTCCGAGGTTATTTTGCTATGATAATGCAAGTATGCTGTGCACTACCAGTGGAATCTACAGGATATAGCAGTAGTACAGCATCCAGCTGGGGAGCATCTGACACACCAGGAAGTGTCAGATGCAAATTCTTTGGTAAGCTTAGCTGTTCAAGAGAGTGAAGATAGGAGGAAGCATAGATCCACTTGTGCAGGTAGTAATGATAGAGGGGATGACAGAGAGGCAGTAGGAGAGGTGGAGAAATGGCAGCAGAGCACGGAAGAAGAACCAGGAGGCAGCACATTTGTGAAATCACCATCTATCATTACAGTGTTCAGGAAATCATACTAATTATTGTTATAATAGCAATCAGAGGCAGGAGTGGGAGGGATCTGCCTTAGATGATCTCACACTGCAGATACTGTATACAGATGTAATGATGTATGAGCACTGCGCTGTCCATGAGCCCAGAACAGTGTGGTGACATGGGGTATGTCCATGACAGCGGGTGTGTCCATGACAGTCTGGGCCTAGCCCACAGGAAGTTGAATGTATGACACTGGGCATCATTCAACCCAGAAGAGGATGGTGTTGGATCGCAGAATGGGGAGTCTTGGTAGGATAGCTTTGGAAAGCAGGTGAGTCTTACCATGGGGGTTGCTTTTTTTTTAATTTTCATACACTCTGGCCATGGTTTTTCAATTTATTTGAAAAAGGTGTCATCAGGCTTTAAAGTGGTTCTAAAGCCTAAAGAATTTTTACATGAAAACATTCTCTGCATTAAGGTAAAAAAGCTTCAGTGTGCTGTTCATACTTACCTGAGCCCGTTCTCGATCCAGTGCTGTGCATTGTCTCTCTCAGCTCTCTCTCTCCTCACTGGACAGAGAGGCAGCAGCAAGAGCCATTGGCTCTTGCTGCTGTATATCACAGTCAATGAAGGGTGAGAGCTCGGCAGGGGCGAGCTGCGCTCTGTGTGTTAATGGACAGTGAGCACACGTGAGTACCTCCATAGCAAGCCTCTGGGAGAGTGAGCGGACTGTGCCGGCGGGGGACCCCAGAAGAGGAGGATTGGAGCTGCTCTGAGCAAATCATTACACAGAGCATGTAAGTATAACATGTTTGTTTTTTTAAATAATAAAATGCAATGCTTTACAATCACTTTAAATATGTATTTGTAAAATAAGGATTTTATATACACCGTTTCAGCAGAAAAAAAATAGGGACTTTCTAGGGTGGCAGACAAGGACATTTATTTTTATGTGTTGAAATTTTGGCCTAGGGTGCCATCCTAGAAAGTCCCTTGTTCTTTTTCTGTTGTATTTATTTGCTTGTTTGAGATGACGACATACCAAGATGTTAGCCCAGGGTCATCCTGCCTCTCTCCCTTCTATTTTGAAACCGTTTTTTACAGATAGAATCTTAGAAAATGTTGTTTTTATCAATGTTTAAACTAATGTAAAAGTAAAGTACATAATACATGCTTACACAGTTCAGTACAGCACAGCAGGGTATGGCATAGACCGCATGGCATAGACCAGTGGTCTCCAAACTGTGGCCCGAGGGCCAGATGCGGCCCTTTGCTTGCTTTTATCTGGCCCTTGGGGCACTATTTCATCAAATGATAACAACAATGGGGCATAATTCCCCCCACTGACACCAAGGATGGGGCACAGTTCCTCCCAATGATACAATGGGGTCCAATTACACAAATGATGGGGCACATTTCCTTCCACTGAAACCAATGATGGGGCACAATTCCTCCTACTGACACCAACAATGGGGCCCAATGACCCTACTGATGGGGCACAATTCCTCTCACTGCCACCAAGGATGGGGCACAATTTCTCCCAATGACACCAACAATGGGGCCCAATGACCCCACTGATGGGGCACAATTCCTCCCACTGACCCCACGGATGGAGCACAATTCATCCCACTGACATCAAAGATGGGGCATTGTTTTTTCCCCACTGACATCGGGACCTTTTCTACTCCCACAGTCTGGCCCCCCTGCAATCTGAAGTACAGTAAACTAGCCCTTTGTTTAGAAAGTTTGGAGACCCCTGGCATAGACTCTTACCTATGCTAATTTATAGCTGACATCTTAAGTTGGCCATGCACTGTACAACCTGATTATACAATCTCTGTACAATCTCACTTAGATCTACCATAACTATGCAATATGAAGAGTCACCAAAACAATTTATTTAATTTGTATTATGTCAGACAGGCACTTACATTGCATAGTTGATAGTGGATCTAAAGGAGATTGTACAATCAGATTGTATTGTAGGCCAGCCCAGGATACCTCTTCCTATTGCCAGCATGCTTCAGCATTTTGCTAGTGTCTTAGGAGAATGCATGTTTTTTTTCCTCAGCTCTGCAGTGTGAAAGTCTGATTTATTTACTAGCATGTTTTCCTTCTTTGATTTTTTTCTTAAATCAAGACTCTTTTCTACATCTCCTGCCGGAGCTTTATTGCATGGTCATCCTTGGCATGGCTCAGCTGGACTGGATGTTGCAGGGATATCGTAGAAGTGACCTTCGGGCACTGGGCTCTACAATGGGTGCTTTCCAGACTCCATTATGGTGAAAGTTAGCTCCGGAGCCCTTTCCAGATCCAGAGCCCCTGGGATTGCCTCAACATTTGCCCTGTCTCTAAATATTAGGCATGTCAGTTGGGTCAAACATCAGGAGATAACTCATTTACTTAGGTTGCTGGGCACATTCTCTCTATGCGCTCTGTCCTACCATACAGCGTTGAGGAAGCATCTTCATCTTCTTCCATGCTATAACTCCCGTTTTGCAAAGAGCCAAGTGGAACTTCAATCTTCAGTCTGTTCTGACCCTTATCTTCTACCGGCTGTTCAGGTTTCATGAGTACATGAGCCCTTGCCTCTTACCCTAACCCTTTATGTTGTCTTACTGCCATGCTGTTGCAACATGTTTGTTTCTACAAATGGAACAGTCCCACTGTACTGGGTGCCCCCAGCTTAGAACACCTACTGATGTAGACTTCTGCAGCCTAGAGTCATGCTATTCTTACCTCTTAGAGTCTATTCCATCCTCTAAGTCCTCATTGTCTTTGTTGGGTGCAGCTAGAGTTTTTTTTTATAGGGTCATGCAAGACTTTCTGGCCCAAATCACACAAAATCAAACTCTGTCTGACTGGTCAAAATTCCTTAAAAGAGATGTAACCACTGACTGATCACTCCAATGCTAAATTTTGTTGTGTTGATCTGCTGGAAGCCTCATGTCTCATTTCTCGTATTGTCCTATAATAGTGCATATGGGTAGAACACTTATCTAAAACTCTTATGACTGCAAAGTCTTCTCCCCCTTTCACTGTTAGGTAACCCCTTTTGTTTCTTCAGTCTCTCAACCTCTACATTGAGATTCCCCCCAAGCTTGGCTCCCTACCCTGTCCAAATCCTTAAAGAAGTATTCCTTTGCATGAAGGTGCTTCCTCACATTCCAGACTGGGGGGACATTTGTAAACTTTACAGATGCTTGGAAAGCTTGCATCTCTTTGGTGCAGGATGGTGTATCCCTCAGCTACGAACTGGAGTTTCATTCCTTGCTCCCTCCTTGGATTTACACCTCCAACCTCCCTGTATCAGCACACAAATTAGCAGATCTCCATCAAGGAATACGGAGGTGAGCATCTCAGAATCTCTGATTCCTATGATGCTAAAAAATGGAAAGTCTACTTCTTGTAAGGTCTACCATCAGACCTGGAAGGCAGACTTCAACTAATTTGAGTCTTAGGACTTCTACCTCAGCAGTTAACCCTTGAACGAATCCTCTCCTCCTTGCATCAGGGTCTGGACCTGTGTTTGGCTCTCTGCACTATGCAGGTTTCTACTCTTTCTATTCTGTTTTAGAGACCATTGACCTTGATTAAGACCTTTGTACAAGGAGCTTCCCACGAAGCTCCTCCATGTAAATCTGCATATTATAAATTGACATTTGAACCCGTTGAAGACATTCCTCTCTCTACTTTCACCCATAAGGTAGTGTTCCTTAAAGCCATCGCTCCTGCAAAGTGAGTGTCTGAACTGAGGACCTTATCCTGCAAGGAACCCTTTCTGGTTTTGCATAAGGACAAGGTGGTGATAAGTTCCAGAACTTCCTTTTTTACCTAAGGTATTTTTGCCTTAGGCCTCAGCCAGGACATTGTTTTCCAGTTCCTCTGGTTCCTGTTCACCAAAAGAAAATTTCCCTCCATTGTACCGGATGTGGTTATCTTTCAGTCACTGCTTCTTTCAGGAAGACTGATTCCTTTTTGTCATCCTGGATAGACCCCAAAATGCTGCCTCAACTTTTGGTTCCACAATCTTTAGGTGGCACAGGCAAACCATTAGGTTCCACCCTTTCCTATGAAGGCATGCTGTACCAGATCTGTGAGTGCTTCTCAGACTTTTTGGTATCAAGCATCTGTTCCCCAGATTTGCAAAAGCTACTACCTGGTCTTGTGTCCATACATTCTGTAAGCAAGCTCTGTCAGGTGGACATTTCGACATCACCTGATGCCATCTTCAGCTGTAAGTTCCTTCTGGTAACTCTTTGAACTACAAGCAGTCCCCAGATTTTGTGCTGTTTTTTTTTTTCGGGGGGGGGGGGGCAGTTTGCAGTTGTTTGCTGTGTTGCTCACCCCTCAGTTGGATTCCTTTTGGACATTGTGATGTTTAAAGTGGTTCTAAAGCCTTGGTTTTTTTCTTCTAATAAACACAGTATAGTTACCTGCTCTGTGCAATGGTTTTGCACAGAGCAGCCCTGATCCTCTTCTTCTGCGGTCTCCTGACAATGCTTCTAGCCCCTCCCCCTTGCCGAGTGCCCCTAGAGCAATCTGCTTGCTCTGATGGCACTTGTGTGTGCTCGCTCCCAAGCCGCCTATGTGTGTCTGTGGAACACTAAGAGCATGGTTCAGTCCCGCCACCAGCTCCCTCCTCACTGGCCGTGATTAAGTGGGAGCCAATCAAGAGAGAGAGTCCCTTGGAGTGTTTCTGCTCTCATGCACATCGTTGAATTGGGAATGGGCTCTGGTAAATATTGGAGGAGCTGCACCCTGAAGGTTATTTTACCTTCATGCATAGAATAAATGAAGGAAAAAACACATCATCCTTTAGAACCACTTTAAAGACTTTTGTGTCCCTCAATGAATGGAAGATGAAATAGGATTTTTGTACCAATGATAAAATCCTTTACTTGAAGTCCATTGAGGGACACAGGTCCCTTACCTTTGTGTTTATTTAATGTATTCTCTAACTGTTTTGTTTCAAAACTGAAGAATGCTGGTAACAGCCCGAGGGCCCGGGGTCAGTGGGGGGACCCATAAAATGCCCCTGGTACCTTTCATAGGCTTTTTTGGGTGGAGTTTGAGCGTGGGTGAGGACACAGGGGCCCCGTGATCCCCTATTGCCCAGGGGCCCCATGAGTTGTCAGTCTGCCGCTGCAGGAGGGGTTATACTTAACTGGCTTACAGCTCTTTTGTTTGCCAATGTCTAGTCCTCCTGCAGGTGGCAGTGTAACCCAAAGGTAAAGCTTCCCTGTGTCCCTCAATGGATTCCAAGAAAAAGATATTTCAGTGAATACAACATTCCTATCATTGGGAATGAGAAATTATATCAGTGATGGCTAATTACATATAAAGTAAGACAAATACTTTTTCTCATGCAGGAGTAACAGTGCAGGCTCTCTCCACAGTGCCGGTAATGTTCAGTTATTGGGTATGTATAATTATATTTTAATATATTAAAGTGCAACTTTTGTGATAGATTGCAATCTATAAAGAGTGCAGTAATATATTTTGTAATTAGAATTCAGTATTACCTTGTCAGTAGTGTTTAAGTCCAACATAAGTTCTACTCGAACATCAGCCGTTCCATCGGCGAACACACGAACGGCAAAGGCATTTGGCAGGCTATTCGCCTGCCGCGCCCCACAATGCACAGCGCCTTGACAGTGCATTGTGATTGGCCAAAGCAATGCACTTGACCACAGGTCAGGTGCGATGCTTTGGCCAGTCACAGCACATGATGATATCACAAGTGGGAGGGGTGACCCTGACCCCTTGTGACATCATCACACTATTTAAGAACTGTCATCCCGGTGCAGCTGTCAGACGGCGAAAGCCAGCGTTGAGAGCGGAGTGTTTTTTTTTTTCTTTTTTTGGCTCGGCGGGCATTGTGATTGACGTTGCATCGACTTTGGGGGACATTTTTTTATTTTTGTTTTTAATAAAGGACTTGTCAAAGACTGTCTACTGTCATTTTTACATTACATTTTTTTTTTCTGGGGGGGTGGGATCTGGGGGTCCCCTTGTTAAATGGGGCTTCCAGATTCCGATAACCCCCTGCCCGCAGACCCCCACAGCCGCCAGCCACGGTTGTGGGGAAGGGACCCTAGTCCCCATCAACATGGGGACAAGGTGCTTTGGGGGGGAGCCCCCCTGCCCCAGAGCGGGGCCAGGATCTGGGGGTCCCCTTGTTAAAGGGGACTTCCAGATTCCGATAACCCCCATTCCCGCAGACCCCCACAACCACCCGCCATGGTTGTGGGGAAGGGACCCTTGTCCCCATCAACATGGGGACAAGGTGCTTTGTGGGGTGCCCCCCCTGCCCCAAAGCACCTTCCCATGTTGAGGGCACGTTTTCTGGTATGGACTCTCGCTTGTTCCCCCCCCTTTTCTGAGCATGGGTCTGGAATGGATTTTGGGGGGGACCCCCACCCCATTTTTTTAAGTTTTGGCATGGGGGTTCCCCTCAAAATCAATACCAGACTCGAAGGGCTTGTTATGGATGGGGGGGACCCCACGTGTTTAAAAAAAGAATAATTAATCGTCGGGTAATGCTGGCAATTCTTTTTACATTGAACTGTCCGTGAGGAATCCCGCTGACAGCTGAAACATCAAAGAATGTCTTCACTACTACAATACCGCATGACTTAATAATATAACTCATGCCACATTTTGGTAGCTGTGCGGTATCCTACCACATACTCAGACGCGGTAAGATATTGCTTAGTGAATTGTCCTCTCTGTTCGAAGTTTGCTGTCAAACTTTCGTTAGGTTCGAATGTTTGACCGCAAACTGAACAGGGGCTCATTTGGCCCATCACTATTCGTCAGTACAGACTTCTGAAGTATCCATTGTGGCACCTCTAATAGGTGCTGGCATTGCATTTTGGGATGCAGGGATCATGCCCAAAGTCAGGATTTTCTTAGAAGCTCAGAAGCCTCTATGGGATATAGGACCATGCTGATGTTTATATTCATCTTAGTTTTAGGAAGTTTTATGTTTCAGAACATGCTATGGATTTCTGAGCTTCCTTTCTCCTAATGTACATAAAATGTTCATATTACAAGAAGATAGTTAGAGAAGATGGATTAAAGTGTGTGCAAAGTGTTCATCTAAATGTTGTCATCGCTCACCAGAAAGTATAAAAAAAAGTAACACTACAGTTCAAAAAATCAATGTGTCCAGTTCAAGCAGCAAACATAGCTGCATATGTATTAGGGCTCGTTCACACTTGACTTTTTTTCCAACTCTTGCCAAATGCCCCTATAGCAATGGACAAGCATTGGTCCAGCGTTTGCGATGCGTTTTCAACGTGCCGCAAACGCTGCAAAAACACTGCATGCGCGGTTTAGCAGGGGTTGCTATGGCGTTTGCCAAGCGTTAAAAACGCCCCACAAACGCCTATAATGAAGTTTGAATGGTGTTACCGCTCCGCAAACTCCTCGCAACCGCGTTGCGGAGCAGCACCATAGATTTGAATAGGAGGCTTCAACTCCTCCTGACCCGACCAGAGGCGTCCGTTTTGCTGCGATGCCAACGCTCCCGTGTGAACAGTACCATGTACTGCAATGTGCAGAATTTTCCGAGGTGTTTGGAAAACGGTAAAAACGCTTCCCAAACGCCTGTCTGCCGCTTGCTAACAAGGCTAGTGTGAACGTAGCCTTAGAAGGTCATGGCATTCACTTTCTATGAGTTGATCCATAATACATATAATGTCCTTCTTACAGTTCCCAAACCCAGATCACAATCCACAAGGTAGGGTTTGGAGTGGCTAGAGAGGAAGGTATTTATTCTGCTGAAACCCTGGCTATTGGTATCATGACAGATTTCAGTACAGATGGTAAAAAGCCATAGATAGTTTGGTGTTAGATGTGGTCACTGCATTAGTTTTCTTTATTTTTTGGCTAGTAACACACCTCCTGTATTAGAGCGCCCCCACGCTGGATGAAGGAGCACAGGAGACACAGTTTGGACAGCAGCATTTTCAGTCTGGGGAGAAGGGAGTGCTATATTAAAAAAATATATCTTACCACTCCTTAGATTTGGTGGCTGCTTTAGTTTTCTGTTTTTGGGGGGTTTTCCCCTTATTTTCAACTCGAGATCCGGCCAGTGATACACCTCTTGTCTTAGGGTGGCTGCGTTATCTTTGGAGGAAGGTCATGTAGCCACACTTGGACAGGAGCATGCTCTGTAGAGGGTCATGTTGGATGGACTAGCAAACTGAGGTGAACTTAACTAACAAAAAAAAAATGAAATCCAGCTAATGCTTTTTAAAGTGGGAATATACCCCAAACCAAACATGTCATATATTGCAGCTTACCAATCATTAGATGTGGTGGCTGTATTAGTTTTCTTTTCTTAGGTTTTTTTTCCCTCTCTTTTCACCTGGTGATCTGGCCAGTAACACATTACCTGTATCAGAGTGCCCCCATCTCGGGATGAAGCAGCAGAGGGGGAACCTTTGGTCAGCAGCATTGTTAGTCTGGGGGGAGGGTAATGTTAGATGTACTAGCAGATTTAGATACACTAACAAATTGAAGCCAAACTCCAGCTCACACTTTTTAAGCAGTTACAGCAAACTTTTTTGTTCTATTTGGGATAAAGGTTTTACATACATAACTACATATAAGCTGATCATTGTAAACACCCTGTTCCATGGTTTGTCTCAAATCTCTAACTGCTACATCTACAGGACAGCTTGTTCTGTTGAAAAAACAACAGACTTACTGGCCGGATCACCAGAAATAAAAAAAAAAAAAAGGAATGCTCAATGAAAGAAAACCAATGCAGCCATCACCTCTAATAAATGGTAAGCTGTAATGTAATAAATGTTTGGATTTAATGCTTCTTTAACTTCTATTTGGTGCTCAGATATAGAGGTTTCTTCTCACTTCCTGATCAGCAGACAACAGATTCCCCAGACAGGAAGTGGGATAAATTTTCAAACGCAAGATTGACAGAATAATATTATATATATATATAATTTTTTTATTTTTTATTATTATTATTATATTTATTTATTTATTTTTATATAGTTATTTATTTCTTCTTTATTTTTTCCTTTTTTATTTCTGTCTTTTTCATGGCTGCAAATTTTCCCTCATTTCCTCTCTATGGCAATCATTGTCACTAGGACAGAAAGTAAGAGAAAAAAAGATTTGGCTAGATATACATGTTTTAAAGATGAGCATCAAAGGACTAAGAAAGGAAAAATACTTGTATCATGCGGTATTGCAACCTTACCTTCTAACATTGTGAGTTCTCTCGACACAGGCCAAGCCCCAGGACACCCTGGATCTGTCTCGGTTCCTCAATGATGACTTGGCGGCTGTGGTTCAGAAGTATCCAAAGAGATTTGTGGGTCTGGGTACACTCCCTATGCAGAGTCCTGAGCTGGCAGTACAGGAGATGCATCGCTGTGTAAAAGAACTGGGGTTCCCTGGGGTACAGATTGGATCCCATGTTAATCAGTGGGACCTGAATTCACCTGAACTGTATCCAATTTATGCGGTACGTACAGCCCGGAATCATACCCATCGTGGCTTTTTTTGGACAAGCACCACTTATGTACACGTGTCACCTTTACAAGGACTTCAACTGTAGCCCATAGCAGAGGCATCCCTAGGGTTGGTGTCACGCGGTGCGATAACACTTGGTGACACCCCCTCCAATGATCCCCGTAGAATGGATCAGATCTGCGGATTGACCATAATGGATCAGACTTCGATCCATTATGCTCAATCCACAGATCCGATCCATCCTGCGGGGATTGTCGGCTTACTTTACAAATTATCTTTTCTTGGAGCGGGTCCGGTGTCACCCCGTATAGCTTGCATGCCGACGATCATCGCAGGATGGTTCGGATCTGTGGATTGAGCATAATGGATTGGAGTCCGATCCATTGTGCTCCCCAATCCGCGGATACGATTGTTGGCATGCAACCTATTTGGTGTGATACCGGACCAGGGGCGGACTGACCATTTGGAAACTCAGGCACTGCCTGATGGCCCGGGGTCAGCAGGGGGCCCCATTAGATGCCCCTGGTACCTTTTTGATAGGCTTTTTTGAATTTGGGCAAGGACACAGGGGCCCCGTGATCCCCTTTTGCCTGGGGGCCCCATGAGTTGTCTGTCCGCCCCTGCACCAGACCCGCTCCAAGAAAAGGTAAGTTGTAAAGAAAGCCGACGATCCCCGCAGGATGGATTGGATCCATCCTGCAGGGATCGTCGGCTTGTTTTACAACTTACCTTTTCATGGAGTGGGTCCAGTGTCACCCCGTGTGGTCGGTGTCACCCGGTGCGGGCCACATCCCCCACACCTGCCTCGGGACGCCACTGGGCCATAGTTCTGGCAAGACTTTTTGATCTTCCAGTCCACAAATACAGGCTCCATTTTACTGATCTCTGCACATTGGGTGTTAAAAAGCTTGAGGTATCGCCTTTCACTGATCCCATCACATCAAATTTTGTATCACTGCCATATCTTTTAAAATGGTTGTAAACCTTGGACATGGAATATGAACAAAGCCTATCCCTCTATAGTGTGTATTTGTCTCAATTAAGAGCACTAAGTGTCATTTCTGTCTGTTGATTTGTTCCTCTGCTATCAGCATGAATCACTTCTGACAAGTTTTCTTGACACCCAGAGAAAAATGGTGACAGAGGAGTGGCCTCCAGTAGAGTGACAGCCTCAGCTCTGTTCCTGTGAGCTGTGTGAAAGGGGTGTGTGTCTCTTCCCTCCAATCAGCTCTCAGATCTCTCCTCAGTGATCTCTCAGTGAGTGTAATTTCAGTTCTCGCCCCCCTCCCCCCCCCCCCTTTTGACAGCTCTGCAAGCTTTATAATTTCAGCATTTTGAACAGATGTACAGAAGAGAATATTGCAGATAAATAGTTACAACTTACAGTGGGGATCGAAAGTTTGGGCACCCCAGCTAAAAATTTGTATTAACCTCCTTGGCGGTATGATCATGTCAGGAATTTTGTGCTGAAAGCGGTACCATTTTTTTGCATGGAAATATGTAGTTTTTAATTGTAGGCTGTAATTTTTAGGAATAACTCACTGAAATCTGTCCGAACAAGAGTCTATTAAACATTCCGGATATGATAAAACTTGAAACACAAAATCATAAATTATAATTTAATTAATAATCATAAAAAATAATAATATAATAATAATCAATTTAATTCAATAATATAATCAAACCAAAAACACTGAAATTTGAAATACAGAGGCAAATTCGCACATCGCTGAGCAAAGTCGCAAAATCGTTTTCAGTGTCTGATGACGAATTTCCCCACAAATCATTATCACTCAATTCTGCAAGTGGTTCTGATTTACTATCGCTGTTCTAAAACCGCTTTTGATGTAAAGGGACGCTTTTTGGCCGCCATGGACTTTTCTAAGTTTCCAGGCAGAAAGAACAGTCAAAATGCAGGCAGGGCACAGGACAAAGCAGTAGGGACAAAATGTATGTGAAATGCAGTGAAAAAGCAATGACAGCAAAAATGTCATTTTTTAAAAATTTCAAATTTCCCGCCGGTTCCGCCGCCCGAACGTTCCGACGTCACGGGGACCGGAACACGGAAGTCAGATGCCGGCATCCGCCGGAGGAGATGGACGGGGACGCTGCAGGGGACACATCGTGGGAGCGAAGGACAAGGTAAGTGCTGCAGGGACCCCCAGAGAACGCTGCATGGTAAGCCCGAGTGTAGCTCGGGGTTACCGTTCTTGGTATAGAAATTCTACCCCGAGCTACACTCGGGAAAACCGCTAAGGAGGTTAATGTGCATAAAGAAGCCAAGGAAAGATGGAAAAATCTCCAAAAGACATCAAATTACAGATTCTTATAATATGTCAACAAAAGTTAGATTTTATTTCCATCATTTACACTTTCAAAATAACAGAAAACAAAAAAATGGCGTCTGCAAAAGTTTGGGCACCCTGCAGAATTTATAGCATGCACTGCCCCCTTTGCCAAGCTGAGACCTGCCAGTGTCATGGATTGTTCTCTATCATCGTCTGGGAAGACCAGGTGATGTCAATCTCAAAAGTTTTAAATGCCCAGACTCATCTGACCTTGCCCCAACAATCAGCACCATGGGTTCTTCTAAGCAGTTGTCTAGAAAACTGAAACTGAAAATAGTTGACGCTCACAAAGCTGGAGAAGGCTATAAGAAGATAGCAAAGCGTTTTCAGATGTCAATATCCTCTGTTCGGAATGTAATTAAGAAATGGCAGTCATCAGGAACAGTGGAAGTTAAAGCAAGATCTGGAAGACCAAGAAAAATATCAGACAGAACAGCTCGCAGGATTGTGAGAAAAACAATTCAAAACCCACGTTTGACTGCACGATCCCTCCAGAAAGATCTGGCAGACACTGGAGTTGTGGTACACTATTCCACTATAAAGAGATACTTGTACAAATATGGTCTTCATGGAAGAGTCATCAGAAGAAAACCTCTTACGTCCTCACCACAAAAATCATCGTTTGAACATATAGACAAGCCTGATGCATTTTGGAAACAAGTTCTGTGGACCGATGAGGTTAAAATTGAACTTTTTGGCCGGAATGAGCAAAGGTACGTTTGGAGAAGAAGGGGCACAGAATTTAATGAAAAGAACCTCTGTCCAACTGTTAAGCATGGGTTGGATCAATCATGCTTTGGGGTTGTGTTGCAGCCAGTGGCACAGGGAACATCTCACGAGTAGAAGGAAAAATGGATTCAATAAAATTTCAGCAAATTTTGGATGGTAACTTGATGCATCTGTGAAAAAGCTGAAGTTAAAGAGAGGATGGCTTCTACAAATGGATAATGATCCTAAACACACCTCGAAATCCACGGGAGATTACATCAAGAGGCGTAAACTGAAGGTTTTGCCATGGCCTTCACAATCTCCTGACCTCAACATAATTGAAAATCTATGGATAGACCTTAAAAGAGCAGTGCGTGACAGACAGCCCATAAATCTCAAAGAACTGGAAGGCTTTTGTATGGAAGAATGGGCAAAGATACCTCAAACAAGAATTGAAAGACTCTTGGCTGGCTACAAAAAGCGTTTAAAAGCTGTGATACTTGCCAAAGGGGGCAGTACAAGATATTAACTCTGCAGGGTGCCCAAACTTTTGCAGACGCCATTTTTTTGTTTTCTGTTATTTTGAAAGTGTAAATGATGGAAATAAAATCTAACTTTTGTTGACATATTATAAGAATGTCTAATCTGTAATTTGATGCCTTTTGGAGATTTTTCCATCTTTCCTTGGCTTCTTTATGCACATTAATACAAATTTTTAGCTGGGGTGCCCAAACTTTCGATCCCCACTGTATGTAGGAGGATTTGTTTCATCTCTGTGTATCACAGTTGTGCCTGTAGTTCTACTTTAATGAGTTCTAAATCAAGTCCCCAGTGACCTCTGTAGCTGCAGGAACTTATGAGTACTTCATCCTTAAAGTATGACTAAAGGCTAAACATTTGTCAGTTTTGGATAGAGTGAAGAGGGATTAGAACACCTGTTGAGTATTTATTGCTATCTGTGCCCACTAGGGAGATTCACCCTCTCTATTTGTCCTCTATTTGTCCATTATCATCACCATCATAATAAAAAGTGAAAGAGAAAAAAACCCCTAAAATTTTGGATGGTCTTCAGCACAGTAATAGAGGGGAAATCTACCAATGGGGACAGTTCTGGTAAACCTGGTGAAAACCAGAGATTTCTTCACTTTGAAGAGACTTCCTGTTTTAACTATGGGACATCTCCTCAATAGGACACAGATGTCAAAAAAACATCCTGTTGAGGTTACAATCCTCCTTTACTCTATCCAAAATGAAAGAAAAAGTTTTGCCTTTAGTTCTACTTAAAGTTTACATCAGAAGCAGATTCAGTTTCGTCACATCCCCACCCCCTGCCTGCTGGAGCTGAGAAAAAGCTTTTGATCTGTGTGCTTTAGAAAGCTGTAGAGAAGAGAGATGCAGATAAAGAGGTACAACTTAGGAGGATTTGTTTCGTCTCTGTGTATCACCTGATACCAGTCACTTCACTGGGTATATGTAAGGGTTTTCAACCACTTTAAGTTCAAAAACATCAGTTGGCTACCAGTTTTTCAATGTTACCTATGACCCAAAGCCTTTCCAAAGGATATATTCAGGGCCTGGTTTGTCTGTCAGAGGATTTATCATCCTTTTCAGGCAATCTAGAGATCCAGGTACCTCTGGCAGTAAGCAAAGCTTCACTTAGTCAAGAACACCCCCCACAGCTTTTTGATTGGACAATGAAGGAGCAACAGTACACTGATGAGGTCATCCCTCTGTTCACACCTCCTGTTATCATGTCCACTGTAGCAGGACCTCATTGGCTCCGAGTGCTAACCCTCCCTAACCCATTGTTTTAATTGTCTCCCAAAACAGTTGCATTCAAAGCATGCTGTGAATGATAATTGTCGCAGTTGCTTTTGCTTTCAACCAAACTGTCAATCCATTAAATGGATGGTGTGCAGGGGCGGACTGACAACTCATGGGGCCCCCGGGCAATAGGGGATCATGGGGCCCCTGTGTCCTTGCCCAAACTCAAAAAAGCCTATGAAAAAGGTACCAGGGACATCTCATGGGGCCCCCTACTGACCCCGGGCCCTCGGTGGTGTCAGTATACCACTGAAGAATAACATGATACAATGCAATACAACACAGAAAATATGGGACAGAACAATCTCCCTATCTGCTTTTGAAGTGTTGCTACAAGAATTGGACTCTTTGTCAATTATCATTGACTGTTTTATACCTAATATATTAGTAATCTCCTTCATATGATAAACTGGGGGGAAACAACCACACATAATGTGCTCACACAGCTACAGGCAATGTAATAACAAGTGTCTGTAACATTCTTTCAGGCAGCTGAAGACTTAAACTGCTCCATATTTGTGCACCCATGGGACATGGCAACCAGTGGCAGGATGGAAAAGTACTGGCTTCCCTGGCTGGTGGGTTAGTAATGGTATTATACATTTCTTGGTACAATGTGTTATCAAATGTCAAGTGAATTACAGTGGGGAAAATAATTATAAAATTCCCCTGTAGATTTTGTAAGTTTGCCCACTTACAGAGAAATGAAGGGTCTATCATTTTTATCATAGGTGTATTTTAAATGACAGAGACAGAATATTAACCAAAAATCCAGAAAAAAACACATAATACAAATGTTATAAAGTGGGTTGCAGTTCAGTGAGTAAAATAAGTATTTGAACCCCAAGCAAAACGTGACTTAGTAATTGGTGGAGAAACCCTTGTTGGCAAACAGAGGTAAAAATTTTGTAGTTGGTTCCCAGGATTGCACACATCTCGTGAGGGATTTTGGTCCACTTTTCTTTACAGATCTTCTCTAAATCCTTAAGGTTTCTAGGCTGTCACTTGGCAACTGGAAGTTTCAGCTCTCCCCATAAATATTCTATAGGATTAATGTCTGGAGACTGGCTAGGCCACTCCATGAATATGCTTCTTCTTGAGCCACTCCTTTGTTGTCTTGGGGGTATGTTTTGGGTCATTATCATGCTAGAAGATCCATCCAGGACTCATCTTCAGTGTACTGGTTGAGGGGAGAAGGTTCTCATCCAAGACTTTACAATACATGGCCCTGTCCATTGGCCCCTCAATGTGGCAAAGTCGGCCTGTACTTTTAGCAGAGAAAATGCCCCAAAGTATAATGTTTCCACCTCCGTGCTTCACTGTACAGATGGTGTTCTTAGGGTCATAGTCAGCATTTTTCTTCCTCCAAACAGGGCAAGTCGAGTTAATACCAAAAAGCTTAATTTTGGTCTCATCTGAAAACAGCTCTTTCTCCCAATGAGGGGGACCTTGCGGGATTTCAATCCATGGCGGCAATTGTGTTAGCAATGGTTTGTTTGGTGACTGTGGTCCCAACTGCCGTGAGATCATTCACAAGCTCCACCCATGTAATTCTGGGCTGGTCCCTCACTTTTCTCATGATCATCCTCACCCCATGAGGTGAAATCTTCCATGGAAATTCAGACTGAGGGCAATTGATGGTTATTTTGTATTTCTTCCATTTGCAAATGATCGCTCCATCAGGACAAGTCCTGGGACTGTGGGGGGAATTTGGGGCTTGTCCTGGTGATCATATCTTGACTGAACAAGCTGAATGGTTCTTGGTCATTTCCCTTGGTATATCTTGGACAAGAAGCGTATCCCTGACTATGCATTGGAATATGTTGTACTTTTATGTCACAATTTTCTACCTTTTGGTGTCATTTTATTGACCTATTTTTTGTTCTTTTTTTACTATGTTTGTAATAAAGATTGACATTGCCTTTCTACATTTATTTATTTATTTTATTGCATCTAATCCCTTGGGGGATTTTCCATTTCTATAGTGATAAATATATTTTCATTACTGTTTTTAAGGCATGCCAGCGGAAACAACCATCGCCATTTGCAGTATGATTATGGGTGGAATATTCGAAAAGTTCCCCAAACTTAAGGTTTGCTTTGCTCATGGAGGTACGAGGTTTATTCATTTTTTACATGGTTCCTATAATAATGGTTGTTTATAATCCTTGTTTTTCTAAGGTTAGGCAATTGGGGGGGATCTTGGAGGACATGTTGGGGGATCTCTTTATGTTTCAGAAGAGCTTTTGATTGGAAGACAATTAACTCTTACAGGGCCAGTTACCACAAGGTGCATGCAAATGTCTCATAGAGAATGAAAATATCAAACTGTTTATGGCCATCCTCTGGCCTGCTCTCATGGTGGTGACTTTTTGGATAGCTGTCCTATTGCAACTATCAAATAGGTTTTGTTACATGTAAGGGTGCCAGGCTTTTCTAGTGTCCAGGAAAATGAGTCTAGGGCCAGTTTACTCCAAAACCAATCCAGCATATTTTTTAATTATTGGAGATATTTAGAACCAGTGGAAAATTGCTAAAACAAGAACGTAGAAACTCCATACGCACAGCTTCCTGGTGGGAATAACATCTAGGAGGCCCTCAGTTCTACAGGGCTATAGTGCTAGTTGATCAGCCACCATGCTGCCTAAGGCCTTGTTCCTACTATGGTTGTAATGCAGGGCTTGGCAGGTGGATCGGACCCATACTAAACAACCACCCACCCTCACAAAATGTGCATTTCACCATCTGGCAGCATTCAGACCATGTCAGGCAATGGTTTGTAGTGCAAAGGGCAAATCCCATGGAGCCGAACATCTATGCAGACCCGCTGGTATTGAAATGAATGACAGTCTCAGCCTGGGCTCCTGCCAGGTCACAATCCCAATGTGTTTCACTCCGCCCCTTGGAGCTTGATCATGGGGATATATATATATAGAACCAAACATGATTAAAATGTAAGGATTTTAAAAGTGCCCAATATTCACCATCATAGTGAATAAATGACGAAGCAATTTTTTTCTACAAATATATATTTATTCAAATTCACATAATAAAACAACTGGGATATTATTAGGAAGTTATGTGTATCAAATATTGACAGTATGTAGTACCAACCTTTTTAAAAAGCTGGTATTTTATGGTGTCATTTAAATAAATAGCAAGTTTTAGAAATCTAAAATTATATTTTTATATACTTTCTTTTTGCTTATTTCTTGTAAAATGTTGACATTTAAACCTCTTTGAACCTCCTTGTGAATTATGTACATATTACTGGGTAGTAACACTCTAACTCAAAATTTCTTAGTCTCCATCCAGTTTTGATCCTTTATTACTATATGAGTAAATTGTAAAGATATTAAAATTGCCCTAGCATCCTCCATCACAGTTAATAAATGTCCAAATAATATTTCTACAATTTGATATTTATTCAAATGACATTATCAAATATTGTCTTTTTAAAAATTGGTACAGCATGCTGTCGGTTTTTGAGACACATAACCACCAAATAATATCCCATTTTTTACAACACGGAGGTTGCAAGTTCTAATTCATATTAGTCAGTACTAAAATACAATAGATGTCATGTACTTTTGGTAGAATTTACAACCTTCATGTCATGTGATGAAGCAGATGTGTTCTGCAAAACACAAGCAGGGTTGTAGTATCCCAAGTCTGAAGTTGTAATACAACAATCTTTATGATTGGATTTTCTGTAGCACAACTAATGGCGTTAATTGAAACTGGGATATTATTAGGAGGTTATGTGTCTCAACTATTGACAGTAAGTTGTACCATACGTTTTACTTATTCTATGATGTAATTTGAATAAATATCAATTTCTAGAAACATTATTTGGACATTTATTGACTGTGATGATGGATTTTGGGGTACCTTTAAAATTTTGCCCATTTGTTTGTGTCTCAACACTTGTAACAAAAACGTTTCAAAAAGAAAGTGTATATATATATATATATATATATATATATATATATATATATATATATATGTATGTACAGTATGTACGTATGTGTGTGTGTGTATTTATATATATATATATATATATATACAATATAATTGGTTAGTACAAAAAGTTTTTGTGTCAATAAAATTAGCACCTGCAATGAAACACAGACAATATCAATTATAACAGCCCATACAGTTTACAAATACAAATGAAAGGAAGTAAAAACAAACAAAGAAACAAATAAGAAATAAATGTTATCATATAAACAATAATATGTAATAAATAATATCATTATAAATAAATAAACCCTCACCTTATAAAATATATGTAAACCCTCACCTTATAAAACAATCCATACAGTTTAAAGGATAAGTTCATCTTTGGGAATATGTTACATGTTCCACCCGTTTTTAGGGTGGAATATGTAACATGTTCCCATAGCCGCAGCCGCTGCCCGCCACCCCCCTCTCAATCTGACAAATAATACGGGGAGAAGTCTCCCCATACTATCTGTCAAATTTGAAAAGAGTGCTGCCGTGCGGGGCTCCGCCCACACGGCCGCATCATTCATTGAACTGCAAGTCCTGACAGCCTTAGCGGTTGTCACTTGTAGTTTTCAATGAACTACCACGGCGCTGTGGACCGCCGTGGTAGCTCATTGAGTCTTCCTGTCAGAATATCTGCTTGCTTGTACATCCCGTACATCCCGTACATCCCGTACCGCTAGCAGATATTCTGACAGGTTTGCAGGAGACCTGCATGGCACTGGAGATCTGCTGATCGCTGGTGCAATATTTTCCAGGCTCCTGCAGACAAAAATAATAAATGCAAATTTTTTTACCTGCAAAAAAATGTGCATTTATTATTTTGTCTAAAATGTGAACTTATCCTTTAAAAATAGAAATGAAAGGAAAAACATTTTTTGTATAAAAACATTATAAATACCCCTTGTTCTCAGCGGCATAGAGAGGCAAGGATGGAGAAACAGCAGTACACTGGTCTTCCCAGTGAATGGCTGTGCAGGGGATTGGCACATATCTGATCATTGGAGGAGAGCTGACTCAACTGAGAGCTCTCATAGAGAACTGACCACACTATGCTCTCATGCCTAGCGTGGTCAGTTTTTAATAGGAAAGCAAAGGGACAGGTAGGGACATCAGGGAATTCACACAAAGGAAGCAATACAAAGAGAACAGATGCATATCAGGAATATGAAATGTTGGATTTACATATTCTTTGATTGTATATTGCAATTGATTGATAGTGTTACTCTGTTCAGGGGCGGACTGACCATTGGAGCACTCGGGCACTGCCCAAAGGCCCGGGGTCAGTAGGGGGCCTCATGACATTCCCCTGGTACCTTTTTATAGGCTTTTTTTGGGTGTGCAAGGACACACGGGCCCCATGATCTCCTAGATTGTAAGCTCGAAAGAGCAGGGCCCTCGATCCCCTCATGTTTTGCATTGTATTGGTATTGTTCTGTCACATGTTCTGTCCCCCATTGTAATGTACAGAGCTGAGCGAACTATTGGCGCTTTATAAATACTGTATAATAATAATAATGGTCCCTATTGCCCGGGGGCCCCATGAGTTGTCAGTCCGCCCCTGACTCTGTTATTAGGGATGGCTGTATGAAATAGATGGTTTAATGTGTATGCTAATTGATGGCAATCGTCTGTGTTTATTGGAAGTGCTGGTTGTAGTCACACAAACCAAAACGAAACATTTTTGTTCTCAAAATAATATCTTTTTTATATACTTTATTTGGTGTTTGTTTTTCCATACTATGTTCTTTGTGTTCTGCAAACCTATCGTTATTGCTTTATTTAATTAATGATTTGAAATATTTATTTAATTCATTCATCATCATCATTATTATTATTATTATTAATATTTATATTATTGTTATTATTTATAGGTGGAGCCTTCCCCTTCACTGTAGGTCGCATTACCCATGGTTTCAACGTGCGTCCTGATCTCTGTGCTGTTCACAATAATGAACCCCCCCAGAAATACCTTGGATCTTTCTACACAGACTCCCTGGTACATGACCCCGGAGCCCTAAAACTCCTGATAGATGTGGTTGGGAAGGTGAGTTGTTGTGTGCCTGAGATGCAATGGACCACATCTGCTAAAAGTGAGCTCACCCAGTTAACATAGTTTCCTTACCAACAGAACAATGCTTGCTTGTGCACTCCCACCTCTGCAGGTACATGCTTGAATTGGAGAACACAGCCATGTTTCATGGACCAGTTCAGGCATTACTATGAGTGATTGGTTAACCACTTCCCGTCCGGCCCATGTACATGAACGGGCGGATGGGAGCAGTGCCGAAGCAGGTTGCCGTCTATAAATGTCCTCCTGCTTCCGTGCTTGTGAGCGCACCCTGGGAGCACCGATCGCTGTACGGGACCTCTGTGTGAGGTCCCGATCATGTGATCACTGATTGGCCAATCAGTGATCACATGAATAGTAGTAAGCAATATGTCACTTCTGACATCATTGCTTACTACGTGTGAAATCTGTGAATGATCACAGAAGTCACATGGTACAGGGCTATTCACAACAGCCTTGTACCATGTGACAAGCTGTGACCAATCACAGCTCTCACGGTATTTCTCAATGGCTGCAAGAATGCGGCCAGAGAGAAGGAGAAATTATTGCTTTTACAGCCTTTATGGGTGTAAAAGCAATCAGTGGAAAAAAAATAAATCAAAAATAATCTTCATCACCCCCCACAAGTAGTACAGTGTCACCATGGTGACACTGTACTGCTAGGGTGAGAGTATGTAAAAAAAAAAATATATTAATATAAAAAAATAAAATAAAAATGTAAAAAAAAATTTGAAAAATTATAATTTTTGGTTATAAACTAATTTGGGTTTTTTTGTTTACTAAAAAGATAGATGAATACATTTTGGCCAAGATTTATGATGAAATACTATTTATTTGCAAAATTTTATAAAGAAAACACTTTTTTTTTCAAAATGTTTGGACTTTTCATTTATATATAAAAAAAAAAATTCCCAGTGGTGAATAAATACCACCAAAATAAAGTTTTATCTGTCTCTAAAAGATGCTAAAAAATTCATATGGGTACAGTGTTGCATGACCGCACAATTGTCATTCAAAGTGTGACAGCGCTGAAAGTTGAAAATTGTCCTGGGCAGGAAGGGGGTGAAAGTGTCCGGACTTGAAGTAGTTAAAGTACATTATGAACACTTTTTTTCCCTTTTTCATAAGTGATCATACACCCTCTGTATGGGGCAGGGGGTGGAGAAACAGCAGAACACTGGTCTTCCCAGTGAATGGCTGTGCAGGGGAAGGGGAGTGTCAGTACAAGTCTAACTATTGGAAGAGAACACACTGAGTTCCCAGCACAGCTAGAAAACTGACCACGTTGTGCTCTCATGCTTAGTGTGGTCAGTTTTTTTTTTATATGAAAGCAGAGGGACTGGTAGGAACACCAGGGATTTCATACAATGAGAACAGGAGACTTTTTCATACAAGTACATGGTACAGCAGGTACATATCAGGAATAGGAAATATTGGGTTTACATTTTCTTTAAGTCCTTACCAGTACACATATATGCGCAGGGGCGGACTGACCATTTGGAAACTCGGGCACTGCCCGAGGGCCTGGGGTCAGTAGGGGGTCCCATGAGATGCCCCTGGTACCTTTTTCATAGGCTTTTTTGAGTTTGGGCAAGGACACAGGGGCCCCATGATCCCCTATTGCCCGGGGGCCCCATGAGTTGTCAGTCCGCCCCTGCCAGGAGCATTGGCTTGCATATACTAATGTAACAAATGATAGACCTGACCTCTTCTGAAAACTAAGCACAGACTTGATTGAGGAATGTCTCAAAAATATTTAGTAAATGCTGCCCCCTGCAGGATCATGCGTAGCTGACAAATTGTTTTCCCAGGGACACGTTTAGTGGACTATTTTGGAAACCAGAAAAAGAATCTCAAAAGTAAAACCCGTGACCGTCTTAATAATCGTCCAACCACACATGCTGCTAAATTAAAGTTTAGGCATGACTTATTTTTTGCATAATTACATGCAATCACAAACACTTTGCATTCATTGAGAAAATGCTAAGTGTTCCCTGACTGGTGCCCATGAAGTTAGGAGTGATCACTGTAACAGCAATGATTTCCAGCTTCCATAGGCAGGGGTGTATTTACCACAAGGCATTTGCCTATGGCGGCATTTTTCAAGGGGGCAGCACTACCCTCCTGGAAGAAAGGACAGAAGAGGGGACACATGTGGCATGGGGACCAGGTGGGATCTGAGAGAGGCTGCGGGCTGCTTGACTCTCATTCCCAGGGATGTCTAGAGCTGTGAAGGTGAGTGTCTTTCTCTCTCTTGCTGGGAGGTGAGTGGCCAGTGTATGGGGGTGATGGTAGTAGAAGGCTCTCTCGGGTGGTGGTGATGGGGGGCAGGGGTGTTGTTGGTTAATGTCAGGCTCTCTCTGGGGGGGGGGGGGGGGGCGAATTTTGTGTTGCCTAGGGCAGCAAAATACCTAAATACACCACTGTCCGGATTATATATATATATATGTTCAACCTGCAGCAATGTAACTATGCCATAGCTACAATATACTTAAAGCAGTATTAAACCCAAAAGCATTTTTTTATATCGCAACTTACCAATTCTTAGATATGATGGCTGCATTCATTTTCTTTCTATCATCTATTTTCATCTGGTAAACCAGCCTACAAGTCTGTTGTTGTTTTTTTACAGCACAAGCTCTCCAGCAGAATGTATCAGTTTACAAAGCTTAGACAAACCACTTCACACTGGCAGGGGTGATTAAAACGATCAGCTTTTATTTAGTAGTGTATTTAAATCTGCTCGTATATTTAACACTCCCCTTCCTCCAAGAGTGGAGGAATGCTGCTGTCTTCTGTGCCTCCTGTGCTCATTCCTCCAGAGTTGTGTCTTACTAATACCGGAGGTGTGTTACTGGCCAGATCAGCAGGTGAAAACAGAGGGGAAAAGCCAAAAACAGAAAACTAATGCAGCAACTACACCTAATGAATGGTAAGCTGCAATATATTACATTTTTGGTTTTAGGTTCAACACTGCTTTCAGCTATAAACCTGTGATGGGTTAGGATGTACTAAACTAGGCTAAAATGTATCTAAACCCAGTATTAAAAGTTACATGACTGCTCCTAGTACAAGATAAAAAGTTATTATTTCCGATAATAATCAGATCCATCTAGTGCCCATAATGTGATATTTCCTGATTAGGGTATTTCAAAAAAATACTGCATTATGGCCACTAGATGGAGCTGCCGATCGTAGGAAATTAAAATATTGGGTGAATTACGAAGATTATTTGCAGTGGATTAGCAAATGCATGATATATTCCCATAGGGATTTTTTTTTAATCAAAGGGTATTAGTTTAAGTATCAGAGTTGGTGTTTAAGGAGTTAATGTTTTTGGTTAAGTAATAGGGGAAGGTGGATTGTGTTAAGGGCTAAGTGTTGAGAGTTAGGTTGTAAGGGTCAAGTTAAATCAGTGGTGTCCCTAGGCAGGTGCGGGGGGTGCGCGCCGCACAGGGTGACACCTATGGCATGGGGTGACATCGGACACGCTCCACAAAAAGGTAAATTGTAAAGCAAGCCAATGATCCCCGCAGGATGGATCCGATCCATCCTGCGGGGATTATCGGCTTTCTTTACAACTTACCTTTTTGTGGAGCGGGTCCGGTGTCACCCTGTATAGGCTGCAGGCCGACGATCCCCGCAGGATGGATCGGATCTGTGGATTGGGGAGCATAATGGATCGGAGTCTGCGGGGATTGTCGAAGGGGGTGTCACCAAGTGTTATCGCACCGGGTGACACCAACCCTAGGGACGCCCCTGAGTTAAATGTTAATGTTTAAGAAGGAATTCATTTTTCTACCAATGCCAGGCTCAAAGAACAAAGGTACGTAGACTGAAAACATCACTAGTGATATGCTAGCTGCATAAGACTGGTTAGAATGCAAGTTTAGATTAAAGGAAATTTCCAGGAAAAATCCTAATTTGTTTACCACACCAAATAGTGTGATGGAGCCTCACCTGACTCCTAGAAAGGATTAACCAGGACCAGGAGCTGTCACTGGAGAGCTCACCTGTTGCTCCACCTGCTGATCTGGAATATAGTATTTTGCCACCTGTGTACAATATTCCCTACAACAGCCCTTCCCAACCAAGGATCCATGGTACCCTGAGCTTCCACAAGAGTTGGCTGTGGATTCCTTGAGAACAGTGGAAAATTGATCTTCTGCCTACACTGACTGCCAATGTAAGGGGATCATGTCTACACTAACTATCAGGGTAAGGGGTCACGTCTACATAGACCACCAAGGTAATGGGATCACTTCTATACTGACCACCAATGTAAGAGGTCATGCATACATAGACCACCAATGTAATGGGATCACTTCTACATTGACCAACAATGTAAGAGGTCATGCATACATAGACCACCAAGGTAATGGGATCACTTCTGCACTGACTAATAATGTAAGAGGTCATGCATACATAGACCACCAATGTAATGGGATCACTTCTACACTGACCAACAATGTAAGAGGTCATGCATACATAGACCACCAAGGTAATGGGATCACTTCTGTACTGACCAACAAAGTAAGAGGTCATGCATACATAGGCCACCAATGTAATGGCATCACTTCTGCACTGACCAACAATGTAAGAGGTCATGCATACATAGACCACCAAGGTAATGGGATCACTTCTGTACTGACCAACAATGTAAGAGGCCATGAGTACATAGGCCACCAATGTAAGGGATCACTTCTGCACTGACCAACAATGTAAGAGGCCAGGCATGAATAGGCCACCAATGTAAGGAATCACTTCTGCACTGACCAACAATGTAAGAGGTCATGCATACATAGGCCACCAAGGTAATGGGATCACTTCTGTACTGAACAACAATGTAAGAGGAAATGCGTACATAGGCCACCAATGTAAGGGATCACTTCTGCACTGACCAATAATGTAAGAGGCCATGCGTACATAGGTCACTAATGTAAGGGATCACTGCTGCACTGACCAATAATGTAAGAGGCCATGCGTACATAGGCCACCAATGTAAGGGATCACTTCTGCACTGACCAATAATGTAAGAGGCCATGCGTACATAGGCCACCAATGTAAGGGATCACTTCTGCAGTGACCAATAATGTAAGAGGCCACGCGTACATAGGCCACCAATGTAAGTGATCACTTCTGCACTGACCAATAATGTAAGAGGCCACGCGTACATAGGCCACCAATGTAAGTGATCACTTCTGCACTGACCAATAATGTAAAAGGCCATGCCTACATAGACCACCAATGTAATGGGATCACTTCTTTATTTTAACCACTTGCCCTCCAGAAGCCATTTTTTGCAATAAGCCACTGCGTTATTTAAACTGACAATTGCACGGTCATGCAACGCTGTACATAAATGAACTTTCTGTCCTCTTTTCCCACAAATGGAGCTTTCTTTCAATGGTATTTGATCACCAAATTTCATCATAAATTTAGTTTAAAATGGATTCTGCTACATGTATTTGCTAAAAAAATCCAATACGTAAAAGTGATAGTGTCTACAAATGGTGGTATATATACTGGAATGTTTATTTATTTATTTTTATGCTAGTAATAGCAGCGATCAGCAACCTATAGCAGGACTGCGTGGGGCATACTGACACTGAGTGGGAACTGAATAACTGCCACTGACATCCCCAGTGACACTAATACAGTGATCAGTGCCAATAAAAAGCACAAATTCAAAATGACCCTGGGTGTTAAGCCTGTCCATAACTGTGTATAGATTGGGTGTAATGCTGGATTTCCATAGACTCGAAATTGTTAGTCTAGCAGCAATGGGTATTTGTATTACAATAGTTCTACATCGTGTTGGGTATGTCTCTAATTTGAAGCTTTAAAGTGCCATTCTTGGTGTGAGTGGGGTTAAGATCCCTGTAATGGACACTAGAAAAGTTGAAACAGAATTCTAGAAACTCTGAATATTTTTACAACTCCAAATGATACGATATAGGGTTCCTATTTGACATTCGCATCTCCAACAAGTAGAATTACAAGAAGGGAATATTTTAGATAATCGATAGGGAGTTAGATACCATCTGGGGTGTTTTTTTTAGCATGTTTAATACATGTAGATGATTTATTGTTATAATGTATAGCCTGTTGTTATTTTTTCCAAGACAAGCAATGGCCAGGTTCTGCTTCCCATTTTACCATGTAAGAGTTTTTTTCCATTAATAAAGTCTGTTAACCATGCATAAAAAAGGAAATTCCCTTCTCTTTGAATCTATTGAAGTTGTAAGGAATTCCCAAACTTTGGGGGGATTCTAAATCTGCTATTAAATGTGATTTGTTAAATTTAGTTATCTGGGATATTATGCGTTTATCCACAATAGAAATAGGGAGTGGCAGATGTGATAGAAAATGATAACCTTGTTATATCCAATCATCAACTGATATCTCAGGGATACAATGTGCATCCACAGTTTTAACCTCTTCAATAAGTTTTGTTTTGATTAGTAAATATCTCCATGCTAGGAGTGAGCTGGTGATAGAATACAATGGAGGGGTAATTATCTTATTAGTTATTATCAATGCAAATAGATCTTGTCCCTTTGTAACCTCCTTTTCTATAGCAACCCACAATTTATCTTCTGATGATAAGAACCAACATTTCAATTGATCTAAGAGTGAAGCATAATAATAAGCTTGCATGTCTGGGAACCAAAAAAGGAAAGGGGGGGAATACCCTCAATGTAAGGGGCATTGTACTAATGCACAGAATTTGATAAAACAATAATTTTTATTAATTCACATAAAAATGGTGGACAATGACATAACCACCATATAAAATTCATACATTTTATACAGAAACTTTCATAAAACCATACAAAATCATGATAAATGTTGCGTCCCCTTGATATTTTCCGACTTGTTTCGCAGTTCACAGCTGCTTTATCATGCACATCCCGGGATTGTTTGTCAGTACTATGGAATAATTGTTTAGCTTTTCAATTTCCATAACCAAAAAACATTTTTTATATATAACAACATAAGTCAAAATAACAGCTTACCACAACATCAGTTAATAATTGCTGCTGATTCTGAGAGGGCACCACGTGTGGGTACAAGAACCCTCACCCTAGAAGATAATAGGGGAGGGCTTGCAGGACACTGGGCCAGAAAAGGTGAGGCAGGGCTGAAGAGAGCCTATGGAAGCTGCATAATCCCAACGATAACAAAATAACAAAACATAGATAATGATTAAACAAACTAAATTTACCTACAAAAAAAAAAAGGAAAAAGAAAAGGGGTGCTGGGAAGATGGTCAAAAACCAAAAACCATAACACCTATGTACTAAATCAAAACCATATACCTCAGATATATATTTTTTTAATTTTTTTTATGGTTGACCTGGATAGACTTTTGTCTTTTCTAAGCCACACTAATGCAGGCCATAGACGGCTCAAAAACCGCACGTTTTTCCGAACGATAAATGAAAAATCGGTCGTTCGTTAAACCAACGATTACAAAAATCGGCCGACCAAGTCAGAAAGTTCACCCCATATAACAGCCAAAACTTCTGTTCCTTCCAGGTCACGGCTCACGCGCATATTTTTTTTCGTTAAAACGATCGTATGATTTGGCCATCATTGCCGTGAAAATTGGTCGTTTTCCACGAATTTTCCAACATGACCGATAATCCAAAAGTGCAAAAAACCCAAAAACCGGCCGACCAAATAACCCACTAACAGTGCGAAAATCGGCCGATTTTCGAACCGTCTATGGCTGGCATAACTATGTAACTATATGTAACTATGTAAGATAAGAAAACACTTACCAAGCTACTGTGTGTTCAGAGGTAGAGGCGGACATCCACATCCCCATAACAGTACAAAGAGGATCCCTTATCCCTCGAAACATTACATAAGCAGAAGACAAGGTACTAGATGCGTCCACTGAACCACAAAGTAATGGGCAATACAAGGGTGGAAAGCCAGCATGCATACATGCTAGTATGTTATGAAAATAAAGAATCATAAAAAAAAGGAGGAACAAAGGGAGATAAAAAAAGATTAGAAACAGCAGGCCCACAACTGTTTCAATTTTTTTTATTATTGTTTTTTCAAATTATGCTGTGCATTAGTATGGTGCCAGTATGGTGCCTTTAAAGTCCCTTACATATGGAGGGTATTCCCAATATCAGGGGTCATGTGTACATAGGCTAGCAATGTAAGGGATCACTTCTACACTGACCAACAATGTAAGAGGTCATGCATACATAGACCACCAATGAAATGGGATCACTTCTACATGGACTGCCAATATCAGGGGTCATGTGTACATAGACCACCAATGTAAGGGATCACTTCTACACTGACCAACAATGTAAGAGGTCATACATACATAGACCACCAATGTAATGGGATCACTTCTACATGGACTGCCAATATCAGTGGTCATGTGTACATAGACCACCAATGTAAGGGATCACTTCTACACTGACCAATAATGTAAGAGGTCATACATACATAGACCACCAATGTAATGGGATCACTTCTACATGGACTGCCAATATCAGAGGTCATGTGTACATAGACCACCAATGTAAGGGTTCGCTTCTACACTGACCAACAATGTAAGAGGTCATACATACATAGACCACCAATGTAATGGGATCACTTCTACATGGACTGCCAATATCAGAGGTCATGTGTACATAGACCACCAATGTAAGGGATCACTTCTATACCAACACCCAATGAAAGGGATCACTTCTACACTGACCAACAATGTAAGAGGTCATGTATACATAGACAACCAATGTAATGGGATCACGTCTACATAGACTGCCAATATGAGGAGTCATGTGTACATAGACCACCAATGTAAGGGATCACTTCTATACCAACACCCAATGAAAGGGATCACTTCTACACTGACCAACAATGTAAGAGGTCATGCATACATAGACCACCAATGTAATGGGATCACTTCTACATGGACTGCCAATATGGGGGGTCATGTGTACATAGACCAGCAATGAAGGGGATCACTTCTCCACTGACCAACAATGTAGGGGGTCACTAAAATGTTCACTGTCTTTGTTTCTTTTCCAGCAATTTCAAAATATTTATTTTATTTTAAAGTCTCTAAAACCTACTGATTACACTAATATATCACCTGTATTTCTGATCATTTTAGTGGGGCTTCCCTGAGACCTGAGAACTGTTTCCTCTATGTTAAAATGTATGAGAAAAGTTTCTCTAAAGGAGAAAGGGGGGGGGGTCCCCAATATAATAGGGAACATTTATTTGTCTGGAATCGTTCTGTGCAGTTGACATTTTAGTTATTAGAATCAGTAACTTTGTCATTGACAATTTATAGTTTTACTTTTTTTTCAAACAGGAAAAAGTGATGTTAGGAACTGATTATCCTTTTCCATTGGGAGAGCATAATCCTGGACACCTTATTGAATCAATGGAAAATTTTGACTTGAATTTAAAAGTAAGATTTTTTTGTTAATAAAGTATTCTGTAATATCTATATAATCTATTGTATTAGTTTTATAATATAGATAAATACATATATATTTATAAATATATATAATTTATAATAGAGAATCTATATTGCTCTCCACTTTCAGTTACTTTGCATTATTCACAATATTGCGGCCTGCATTTTGCGGCCCAGTCATAAAATGCAGACCATTGTATTGAGCTTGTACTACGCCACTGCTTCACAGAAAATAAGTGTTTGTTGTGTAAATTTGTTAGGTCACATAACAAGATTCTCCTCTTGGCTTTTTTACTTCTATCATTCACTTTTATTATTCTTTCATCCATTTTTATTGCACTCTGGCGGGTTTGGGTTCTGCTGTTCTTCATAATTGTGCAGTTTGGTATGGCTGCACACTGCTGCTTCTTAAAATGACACAGAGGGGTTGATTTACTTAAGGCAAATATACTTTGCACTTTGCAAGTGCAGTTGCTCCAGAGCTTAGTAAACGAGGTAAAGCTTCACTTTGCAAAGAATACCCAACCACAAGCAAGGAAAAACAAACAGCATTTCTGCTTGCACATGACTGGATGATGGAAGCCAGCAAAGCTTCCCCTCATTTACTAAGCTCTGGAGCAACTGCACTTGGAAAGTGCACAGTCTATTTGCCTTTAGTAAATCAACCCCAGTAAAGTTTCCAGATGGACTATCACATTTCCCATTAAAGTGCATAAACCTAAACCCCATTGCTAAAATCTCATATGAGCTTTAACATGTTAATATAATTTCAGAAGTTGCTTTCCAAAAATTTTTAATCAGCAGCTTTTATCAAAATAATACTTGGTGATCCTAGTGATCTTGGCATTAAAGCGGAGCCCCACCCAAAAGGGGATGTTCCGCTGTAGGCCTTTGTCCCCCGCTCCCCATTAAGGATTGGCACATTTGGGAAGCGGGTACCCGAATTTGCCAGGTACCCACTTCTGCTGCGATTGTGCGATTGCCTAGGCGATCAGGAGCAGAAGTTGTCCCCCCCCCCCCTCCTTGTAGTTTTCTGGGACACAGGGCCATTCACAAAGCGCAGAGCTTCTCACGCATGCGCAGTGGGCACCTGGCTGTGAAGCTGCAAGCTGTCACAGCTGGGTGCCCACACTGAAAATGCTGGTGCCAGGGAGAGAAGACGGCTGGTGAAACCAGCTATGGTGAGGACACTGCTGGACCGAGGGACAGGTTAGTGTCTGTATTTCAAAAGTCAGCAGCTACAATTTTTGTAGCTGCTGACTTTTTTTTTTCCGGTGGAGGTATTTCCTGTTATGGGGTGACACATGCATCCACGGTCCAGAGACCACTGTTGCCACCATCAGAAAGACGATCCAGAGCAATGACGTGAAACCAACACTGGAGTGGGAGCATGTAGAAAGGAAGTGGCTGAAATAGTTTGAAAGAAAAAAGCAGCAATTAGGTGCAACAAAAAAATGGAAAAATGAAAATATACACTTTATGGGGGAGAAAAACATGGAAATTGCTGTATTTGTAGCCAGGGCTGGGACAAGGGATGGGCAAGAGGGGTGGCTGCCCAGGACATGGAGAAGCAAGGGAGCAAAGAATAAATGTAGAGTGGTACACCCATTCTACAACATGTATTAACAGTGTGTGTGGGGGGGGGGGCACAAATCTGGCTCCTTGCTGTGGGTGCTGAATGATCCTGTCCTGGGACTGTTTGTAGCTGCTGGCTTTTAAATTTTTGGGTGAACTGAAGACCCTCTTAATTCTTTCCCTGCCCCTCCCCCCCATTTCCCCAGCAGATTTTGTGTGTGCGCACATGTGCTGCAGGGCTTTGGGTTGCGACAGAGCCCAGTAGCACATCTGCATGAATGCAGGTTTCACGCACATTTTCACATCCATAGGGTCCACCGTGCATCAAAACTTGCGTTTTCTGTGCATGTGTGAAAAATCCCCCGTGTGTGTACAAATCTACTGAAGAGCTTTGCTGAGACCCTAAGGCTGGGCATAGATGACTGATAAAAAAAAACAAATCCATTCCCCTAATAACACAAGCAAAGTGGATGAAGGAATCCTCTCTCCTCTGTCAGAATAGACTGATCAGCATTGCAGGCCATTGGCTGCAGCCGCTGATCGAATGAAAACTTTCCAAAATTCCAGTTCGACAGAAGTCAACCTAACAATGTTGAATGGAAACTGCCATAGATAGATTGAAATTCAGCCAGTCCCAAATTTCAATCTATCTATGGCCAGCTTTAGGCCAGGAAGAGCCCTTCAGTGCACCTGTGCATGCACTGGACAATCAAAAATGGTAACACCGGTGGAGGGGGAGTGGGGCTATGATTACGGGGACTGAAGTTCCTCTTTAAAGATTACTCCTATGCCTTAAGCCTAGTACACAAGATCAGAAAATCGTATGAAAAATATCGCTTTCTAAACGATCGTACAATAATCTGATCATCATGACCCGACTACTGCAACTCGCTCCTCACCGGCCTACCTCATCACAGACTATCCCCGCTTCAGTCTATGCTGAACTCAGCGGTCAGACTCATCCACCTTACCAACCGCTCCGCATCTGCCACCCCCCTCTGTCACTCCCTCCATTGGCTTCCGATTGCCCAACGCATTAAATTCAAACTACTAACATTGACATACAAAGCCATTCATAACGCCGCCCCAAACTACCTCACCGACCTGATACCCAAATACCACGCAACCTGTGCTCTTCGCTCCTCACAAGACCTCCTACTTTCTAGCACCCTGGTCTCCTTCTCCCACGCCCGACTGCAGGACTTCTCCAGGACTTCCCCCATCCTCTGGAACTCACTGCCCCAATCCATCAGACTGTCACCTACCCTCCTCACCTTTAGGCGCACCCTGAAAACCCATCTCTTCAGGGAAGCCTACCCCACCCTCACCTAACAGCCGATCTCCTCCACTCCTCCTACCACTCCATCCCCCACAGCCACTTCCTCCAGTACCGCTATCCCCTCCCTCCTAGGTTGTAAGCTCTTAAGAGCAGGGCCCTCGAACCCCTCGTATATTGTTTTGTTACTGTATTGTCTCATGTACTGTCCCCCACTATATTGTACAGCGCAGAGCAAACTTTTTGGCGCTATATAAACACTGTATAATAATAACAGGTAGGGACACCAGGGAATTCACACAAAGGAAGCAATACAAAGAGAACAGGTGCATATCAGGAATATGAAATGTTGGATTTACATATTCTTTGATTGTATATTGCAATTGATTGATAATGTTATTCTGTTATTAGGGTTGGCTGTATGAAATAGATGGTTCAATGTGTATGCTAATTGATGGCAATCCTCTGTGTTTATTGGAAGTGCTGGTTGTAGTCACACAAACCAAAATGAAACATTTTTGTTCTCAAAATAATAATATTATTATTATACAGGATTTATATAGCGCCAACAGTTTGCTCAGCTCTTTACAATATAACGGGAGACAATACAGTTCAATACATGAGGGTTAGTAGGGTCCTGCTCCTTGGAGCTTACAATCTAAAATCATTAGTATACAGTTTTCAAAGGGGCAAGCATAAAAAATGTTCTTGTACGATACAAGTTTGTACGATTTCCAACTAATCAGTACAGTTTTTATCCAAAAAAAAACAATACAAATACAATCCAAAAAAAAATACAAATACAATACAATACATTACATTATTCCAATTTTTTATCCTGTCGTACGAGAATTTTCATAACTTTAGTAACCTCTTCACTTTCAATATGGAGACTAGCATGCAATAAAATAAAAAACAGACGATCATTCGTTCAATATTCTCATCCTGTGTATGGGGCTTTAAACCTTCCATTGATAACATTATCACCATTTCAATCTTTTCCAGGACAAGCTCTTGGCTTCCAATGCATTGTCATTCCTGGGACTGGACAGAATAAACTTTGAGTGATGTCAAATGTCTAGGAATGTGGATTTCTTTACATCCTGCCATTCCACAATATTTACACAAGTTGAATAGATTGGTCTTACAAAAAGTAGGTTTTCTCACCAGGTGAATGTTTGACAACTGCATGAACTTAGATGGAATGTGTCCTGGGGCTAAGGTGTCTTCATTAAGGATTGCACCTCCAAGGCACCTCTCTCTATTGTGTAAACAGCCTCAGCCATGAAACTGGAATTGACAATGAGATCCAGACTTTGATTGCTAGTTTTGTCCAGAACAAAAGACACATTAGCAATCCTTTCTTAGCCGAAATTAACTTTCTGTGATCAATTCAAAACAGGTTTCTTATTATTGTACAAACAGAGGATTTCTCCCTTTCATTACTTTCAGTAAATTCTGTTAGATTGCCATATTTACAGTAAATGTTATTGCTACAAAATGTTTTTTCTTTTTTTTTAAGTAATTAATTTATTGTTATTTTGTTTCTTTCTTAGCACCCAAAAAAATGCAGTGCATGTTCTTTTATAGTTGTGTACTGACTCTGATTTCCAAGTATTGTCCAAGGTTTCAGAAAACATCACTTAACCCCTTGCCTATGGGGCACTTTCACCCCCTTCCTGCCAAGGCCAGTTTTCAGCTTTCAGGGCTGTCGCTCTTTGAATGACAATTGCGCGGTCAGGCAACACCGTACCCACATTTTTATCATTTATTTGAGACAGATAGAGCTTTCTTTTGGTAGTATTTAATCACCACTAAGGTTTTTAATTTTTGCTAAACAAATGAAAAAAGACCAAAATGTTTTTGGGAAATAAAGCTTTTCTCAGTTTCTATGATAACAGTTTGCAAATAAGTAATTTATCTTCTTCACTGATGTGCGCTGATGAGGCTGCACTAATGGGCACTGATAGGCTGCACTGATGGGCTCTGATGAGGTGGCACTGATGGGGACTGATGAGGAGAAACTGATAGGGAGAACTCATGGGCACTAATAGGTGGAACTGATGGGCACTGATGAGAAAGCACTGATAGGCAGCACGGATGGGCACTGATAGGATGTACTGATGGGCACTGATAGGTGGAACCAGGGGCGGACTGACAACTCATGGGCCCCTGGGCAATAGGGGATCATGGGGCCCCTGTGTCCTTGCCCACACTCAAAAAAGCCTATGAAAAAGGTACCAGGGGCATCTCATGGGGCCCCCTACTGACCCCGGGCCCTCGGGCAGTGCCCGAGTTTCCAAATGGTCAGTCCGTCTCTGGGTGGAACTGATGAGGAAGCACTGATAGGCACTGATAGGATGCACTGATAGGCAGCATTGATAGGTGGAACTGATGTGCATTGATGAGGCGATACTGATGAGGAGGAACTGATAGGTGACACTGATAGGTGGAACTGGTGGGCACTGATGAGGAGGCATTGATAATATCATTGATGGGCACTAATTGGCACTGATGGGGCTACAGTGATAATCAGTACCCTGATTATCAGTAAAAACGATGTCCTGACAGGCTTGCAGGTTAACGGCTCTCCTTTTGTCCCACATACAAAGCATGGGAGGAAAGGAATGTTTATAACGGCAAGTCTATTTACATGATATCAGATATGGTTGACCCTTAACCCCGATCTGTGATCAGCTGTGTCTGAAGAACAGGAGGCATGCGGTGGGCGGGGAAGACATCTACTGAAGCCCTCCCAGAATTGGATGACCGCGCTGTACCTTCTTTTTTTCTTTAGCACAGTCAGCAAGTGGTTAAAGCTGAACTTTATATTAAAATAGAACTAAAGGCAAAACTTTTTTTATAATAGTTATTATTTTGGATGGATTATGGAAAGGTTATAACCCCCATCGGTTGTGTGTGTGTGTAAGTGCAGGAGATTTCCCTTCACTTCCTGTCCCATAGCCAAAAGAAGAAGTGACAGGAAATCCTTCCAAATCCCTCCAGGTCTGTGTATGTGCCTGTTTTTTTCATTTTTCTTTTTCCATATATATATTTGATGCCCGTTTGTGATACACTTGTACCACGTTTGTTCTATTGTTCTATGAAAAAAATGTTTTTAATAATGTTAGACTGAACACAAATCCATTCAGGGTCACCAAAATGAGTGTCCCCTTTCCAAGATTTCCCCTCTATTACTGTTCTGGTGTCAACCAAAAATTTGGGGTTTTCTTTTACTTTTGATGATAATGGAAACAGAACAAATAGAGAGGGGGGGATCTCCCTAAAGGGGGCACATAAACACTGACAGGGGTTCTAGTCCATCTCCGCTCTATCCAAAACTAAAAAAAAAAAGAGTATGTCTTTAGGTATTCTTTAAATATTAATTATGTGCTTCATAGCTTCATTGTCCAATCCCCTTCTTCAGTAACACAGGTTTCTGATGCCCAATATGTGTTCTTTGAAACCCACGATGGAAGAAATGTATTGAGCTGCCTCCACAAAGCATGAGGCAGAGCGGAACAGTTATCACAAAAGTATCCAGACTGGGAAGACCATCCAACACTCCAGACTGTCACCACATATACTTACCTCCAGTGCTAGGACTTGCTGACATATCGGCTTTGCATACGGTAGTCACCACCATTTCCCAACCTATTACTTTAGTTGGCACATAACAGCCTGCTTTCAGCTAATGACTTTTTTACGTATGATTTAATAGCAATTAGCTAGAAACAGACTTACTGTATATGTATATGGAGTGCCAGCTGTAGCTCTAAATTGGCATCTGAGCCCCACAAACCCCCAAAAAACGTTATTGAGATCATTTTTAATATTCAAAGTAAACTCCCCTATCCGTCCATGTCTCCGTGCTTTATATTGCTGAGAAATTACTTTGAAAAACACCCCCTACAGTGGCGGACTGACAACTCATGGGGCCCCCGGGCAATAGGGGATCATGGGGCCCCTGTGTCCTTGCCCAAACTCAAAAAAGCCTATGAAAAAGGTACCAGGGGCATCTCATGGGGCCCCTACTGACCCCGGGCCCTCGGGCAGTGCCCAAGTTTCCAAATGGTCAGTCCGCCCCTGACCCCCTAGCATTTCTAGCTGTGGGCATCTTGAGTAAGGGCAGTTGACCCATGTAGCATTTACTTCATGGAATTCATCTGCCCTTAGCTCAGGTGTGCAGACAGAAGGATATGCCTAGCTGAGAAAGCCCCTCCTCCCAGGGCCGGATCTAGCCTGTCTGATATGGGGGTGCAGTTAAAAAGTCAGGGGGGCATTAAGTCAACACGCTATCATTTTCTCCTCTCTTCTCCTCTCCTCTCCACTCTGCTCTTAGTTCCCTACATCTCCTCTATGTGGCTGTTGAAAAAAACATGTGTTAGACCAGCATTATTTTTTAGTCTTGGCACCCTTTAAAAGTATGCAAGACACCCCAGTCTTGAACAGTATTCATTGGCCTGAAGGACACTGACACCTGCATTGTATGATGATGATGGCACCCCTGGATTTCCCCCTTCAAATTGGATTCCACCCATCACTTCAGAGTTAGCCCGCTTTACATCACAGCCCCCCCCCCCCCCCTCATTGCTTTCTTCAAATCCAAGTTGCCAATCCCTTCAAAAGCCTCCCTTGCCATTTGAGTCACCCCATCATAACAGAGTCCCTCCATCACAACAGTGTCCTCTGATCACAACAGAGTGCCCCCCACTGCAAGAAAAGTCCCCCCTTCCTCTTCACAACATAGTCTCTCCTTCACAAATAGCAAAAAATGATACTGTGCATCCTGGTCTGCCCTCCTGCACCATGGAAACATACGATGCAGCAGATAGGTACAAGGTACAGTGTAGCCATGCCACCTTGGAATGCTGAGGCTGTGCACTGCCACCCCCCAGCCCCTCTACTTCCTGATACCAATGTCACTGTTCCTGGGGGGGAACCACTTAAATCTGGGGGGAGGGGGAAAAACCCACCCCAGCACCCCAGTAGATCCAGCCCTACCTTCTCCCCACTTGAAGACTCCTGGGATGTATGACATCATTTTGGCCTCAGCCAGAAACCAGGAAGTAACTGAAGAAATGTTAAAAAAAAAAGTTTAGAACGTGTAAATATAATATACTTTCCTATCTATTTACTAAAACTAGCAGCATAAAGATTAACAATAGACAATTGACAGAGTGAAGTTCCACGTTAAATGTTTCTGTAGTAATACATATGTATGGCTAAGGCCTACAGTCATCTTTCATGGATGGGAATAAAACAGATCAGGAACTGGTAATCCACTTACTAATAGAGTTATTCTCATAAGGTTCTCTATTTCCCCATGCAACCACTAGATTGTCAGTAATGTTGTCAGAAGGGGCGGACTGACCATTTGGAAACTCAGGCACTGCCCGAGGGCCCGGGGTCAGTAGGGGGCCCCATGAGATGCTCCTGGTACCTTTTTCATAGGCTTTTTTTAGTTTGGGCAAGGACACAAGGGCCCCATGATCCCCTATTGCCCGGGGGCCCCATGAGTTGTCAGTCTGCCCCTGATTGTCAGATTAGTGAAATGTTCCCACAGTGTCTAAAAACATCCTGCAAAGGTGTGAAAACTAATGTTAACACAATTAAACCTCAAACACATTACACAAAAGAGCAATTAAATGCTCTGGACATGGTGACCTCTGGCTCCACGCACATTAGCATTTTTTTTTAGCTCAAAAACACTGGTAATAATGTTTTCTAGTAGTGTTTTAGTGGTGTTCAGAGGCCTTTAGGAGTGTTAGCTTTTTATTAGCGTTTTACAGTACAAGGAAAGGAATAAAAAAAACGCTGTTAGGAGCATTTTAATAGCGTTTAGGAGCATTTAGTGTTTTTTTCAGATGGAAATCCATAAAAACTTTACAAAAACTATTTTTTTTCTGCTTCTAGATGCTGAAGCTCAAAAAATGCTAATAACCTGGCCCTAAGGTAGTGTGCATGGACACAAAGGAGAATACTATTGAACTTCTAGGAGCAGAAAAATGCTAATGTGCATGGAGCCTTAGAGATGTTAATTGTACCTAAAGGCAGGTTCACAGGACCAGAAAATCAAGTGAAAAATTCCACTTTCTAAGGGATCTCAGGATAATCTGATTGTTAGTACACAGCTTTCCTGTGAAAATTATTTGAAGGGGTGAAAATGTGTTTTCATACGATTTTTGTTTAATCAGTACAGTTTCTGTCCGAAAATACAAGACAAATACAATACAATTCATTGCATCACTTCTGAATTTTTATTCTGTCGTATGAGAATTTGTGTAGCTTTAGTAACTTCACTTTCAATATGAGACTAGCATGCAAAAAAACTGATGATCATTTGTCCGATATTCTCATCGTGTGTACGGGGCAGGGGCGGACTGACCATTTGGAAACTCGGGCACTGCCCGAGGGCCCGGGGTCAGTAGGGGGCCCCATGAGATGCCCCTGGTACCTTTTTCATAGACTTTTTTGAGTTTGGGCAAGGACACAGGGGCCCCATGATCTCCTATTGCCCGGGGGCCCCATGAGTTGTCAGTCCGCCCCTGGTACGGGGCCTACGAAGTGCCCTAAAAGATGTCCACTTTGTCTGGAATTCCAGTGAATAATTGCACAGACTGGTATGTGAGTGTGCCTAGGCAGTCCTTGTCCACAGCCCCATAGCTGAATTTCTGTAGTGTGTGACTGTTAACCCCTTCATGCCTAAGGGTAAAACAAATCTAAATGCCTAAGCACAATTTTGCAACGTTGACATGTGATAGTAAAACCGTACATATCACCACAACTACTTTGTACATCCGGGTGGATTATACCTTGATTTTTTCAGGACAAAATGGGCTTTCATTTGGTGGTAAATGGTAATGGATATCTCCTGATTTTTTTTATTATCAAAGGAAAACTGGCCCAAAATAGTAAAAAAAAAATATTATTTTTTATTTAGCTGTGTGTTTCTTTTTACAACCATAATCTACCATCAAAGCACACCACAAAATAAATTCTCCAGCTCTTGATGATCGCAGCAATACCCTATATGTGTGTGTTATTTGTTGTTTGTACCCGTAGTACAGCCCAGAAACAATAGTGAGCATTTTGTTTTTGTCTTTTTTTTTTACCTAAAACACACTGACACTGACATTTACACTCACTGACACCAATTTTTTTTTAAATCCTGACCTTTGACCCTGACCTTTGACCTTGACCATTGACCCAGACCTTGACCTAAACACTAACCCTGGCACTGAACTAGATCAAACCTTGATCTAGGTATTTTTCTTTATTTTTTCTTTTATTTTTTAATATTTATTTCTTTTTATTTTTTTTAACAAACATTTTTTTTCTCTCTATGCCAGGAGTTAGAGAGATACAATGTATCTCTTTTCTCCATTTATACAGAGAGAAAAAAAACAAGGCGGCTGGGCTGCACATTGATTGATCACTGTGATAGCCAATCAGAGGCTATCACAGCAATCATGTGACCCGGGACCGGGAGTCCCGATTGTTCGAACGGGACCTGGTGCTCTCAGAGACACCGCGGTCTCAGTGCTGGGAGCGCGGCAAACGGCGCACTCCCAGCACAAAGACAGGTATGCAAATATGCGGCCCCACAGAAAAAAGCCTAGTTCCGTGAGGCCACATATTTGTGTGACGTCGGCGGGAAGGGGTTAAGCTGGCCATACATGGATAGAAAATCATTAAAAAAAAACTTTCATTTTTGATGAAGATCTGTCACACACCTGTGTGGAAACGCCATCATTGTAGCAAACCCACTTGTCAACATATTATTCATATTATTATTTCAGGTACTTATATAGCGCCATCAATTTACGCAGCACTTTACATATATATTGTACATTCACATCAGTCCCTAACCCTCAAGGGGCGTACAATCTAAGATCCCTAACTCACATTCATACATACACATACTAGGGAAAATTTAGACAGGAGCCAATTCACCTACCAGCATGTCTTTGGAGTCATTGTTAATGACATAAATGGTACATTTTTTGTCAATCAATCAATCAACCACATGATCAGCGAAAATGATGCAATAATTTTTTTCTTTATGAACCCTCCAACTCTCAAAGTGTCTCTCTGCCCAGGTGACAATCAGTATCTAGTCCCACAATATACATGACAAACTTCCTTGTCCCTAGACATCCTTGTGTCTGGTCTTGCAATGCAGGGACAATGGTTTCAGGTTTTACTTTATATTTTCTTCTAATACACATTTTGGAGGGCACACTGGGTAACAACTGCAATAATTTCCCTCTATGACCAAAAGTTTTGTTGCTTTTACTTCTGGGGTAACATTTTCACACGCACATGCGCTCTACATTTTTCGAACTGTTTACGATAGATTCCACTACTAATGTTTAGAAAATCATGCAGCAAAATTTCCGATGTGATGATTCGTATTTTTTTTGGAATAAAACTTTGCATTTTTGAGAATTGAAACGATCCCACTAACATTTCAAAAGTTGAGCGAACAAGAGTATTGAACATTTTTGAACAATTTTCTATCCAGCTTTAGGCCTCATGCACACTGGCAATAAAAAATGCTGCTTCTAAGGGCCTTTGGTGGGGGTTTTTTCTGCTTCTAAAAGCCCCTCGATGTCCATGCAACCATAGGCATTTAGCAGCAGAAGTGTTTAAAGGCAGAAAAAAAACATCACTTATGCATTCAAGAAACTTGCCTAAGCTCTTTTAAACAAGTGTAAACTCTAGGTGCATTTCGCACTAGAGCAGGGGCATCAAACTGGCAGCCCTCCAGCTGTTGCGAAACTACAAGTCCCATCATGTCTCTGCCTTTGGGAGTCATGCTTGTAACTGTCAGTCTTGCAATGCCTCATGGGACTTGTAGTTTGGCAACAACTGGAGGGCCGCCAGTTTGACCCCGGTGCACTAGAGCATTAATTTATATTAATGGCCAGAAAAAATGAGTATTCTGGCTAATTAAATGAATGAACGGCTTATTAAATGAATGAAATGCTTGACGTGTCTGAACATGCCTAAACGTGCTTAAACATGGTTGAAAAACATGGCTTTGGACTAGGAGAAAGTCATTTAGAAGAGCTGGGTATGAGGCCTTATCCTGGCCATACACTAGTAGATTTTCTACATTTTTCTGAAAATTCTCTGTACATTTGATGACTTGATGAATGTCATTCAAATGCACTTTAAAATGTCACTAATCCAAAGTCAGCAAGAGGGGCTCCTGATCATTGGATGTGTAGGTACTGGAAGACTTTCCTAGGTTAGGCGCTGTGAACACAAGTCTGATCAGACCCTAGTATGTGTTTGTATGAATGTAAGTTAAGGACCTTAGATTGTACACCCCTTGAGGGTTAGGGACTGATGTGAATGTACAATATAAATGTAAAGCGCTGCGTAAATTGACGGCGCTATATAAGTACCTTAAATAAATAAATAAATCAGGGGGCAGGTATATACACTATATTGCCAAAAGTATTGGGCCAGCCCTCCAAATCATTGGATTCAGGTGTTCCAATCACCTCCATGGTCACAGGTGTATAAAATCATCACCTAGGCATGCAGACTGCTTCTACAAACATTGGTGAAAGAATGGGTCGCTCTCAGGAGCTCAGTGACTCCAAGCGTGGTCCCGTGATAGGTGGTCACCTGTGTAATAAGTCCATCCGTGATTTCCTGGCTACTAAATATTATACGCTCAACTGTTAGTGGGATTATAACAAAGTGGAAGCAACTGGGAACAAGATCAACTCAGCCATGAAGTGGTAGGGGACATAAAATGACAGAGCAGGGTCAGGGCATTTTCTCTAAAAAGGTGGGCTAACACTTTAACCCCCTGCCTACTAATTCCCTTGGCCACCACATGCCATTAATAGGTCTGTGTGGAATCTGAATGGGACCTTTTCATGTCAATAGCTGAGCACATGTCACACCCTTGGCTCCAACATTGTGATGGGAACTTGCATAAGAAAGGAAGCTTCATCTCCATCTACCACAAGAACTTTCCACTGTTCATTGTCTTGCTTACCTACATCTCTCTCCTCTGATAGTAACACTAAACCCACAACAATATAACCCCCTGTAAAGCTGGCCATACAAGAGCAGAATTTTGTTCAAAAACTTTCATGTTTGGAACAACTGCGTACATTTTGAAGGCTTGCATCTAAACTGCCCTGCCTCTGCGCTCACTTTTTAGAGAGTTTTGACAAGCAGTGAGGAGGCAAGGTAACGCCTCATCAGCACCTGTTTTAACCCCATAATTGATTCATCGACTTCCCACAATAAATAATTAACATCAACTTCCCACAATAAATAATTAGCATCAACTTTCCACAATTAAAAAATTAACATCAACTTCCCACAATGCATGTGGTGGCAGGGCGTTTGTGGTGCTTCCCCATTCACCTAAGTGGGTCGCATTTGGTGGGCTTACTGCCCACTGAATGCAACAGGCAGGGCTGCTGTTAGAAACCAGAGGACCCCATACAGCCAACCTGACAGGGCCCCCAAATAAGCACAGTTTACTATGCTTCAGTTATTAACGTGCATAGTAATTGATCAGTAATGATCACTAATTGTGTTCATTCAGAAAAAGGAAGGGACTGGTAAATGTGACATATTTACTTGACCCTTCCCCCACTCTCTATTCTGAAGGCTCCTGTTGTGTGCTGGCAGCTGCCAGTGGGAAGGAGAGGAAGGAAGCCAGCAGCACTTTGGGGATAGGGGACACACAGGAGGAAACGTATGGTGCATAGGGAGGGTGATGGGTTATGAGTGCGGCTGGAAAGCAATTACTGAAGCTGAAAGCCAGCGGGATGCAGAGGAAATGAAGGAAGCTTTCAGTTGCTGCAGAGAGAGCCATACAGGGGATCGGTTCCAGTAATTGCCCCTCCCCCCCCCCCCACTGCCTTGCTGATCACCCTCCCTGCCCACATACGATACATCCAGCCTCCTGGGCCCCCCCCCCTTGCTGGCCTGGGCCCCATAAAGGAGGGCCGGTGGTACCCCCTTATCCACGGCCCTGGCAACAGGAGTGATAGTTTTTGGCACGGGAGTGAAGCAAGGCATTCCAACTGCAGCATGTAAACACGCCTATGTGCTGCCTTTACAGCTTCAGGGGGGCATTAAAAACACAGATCAACCATGCATTTTTAACCCCCCCCCCCCCCAGACTCTATACAAGCCCAAATGGTTCATGGGACCGAAGAAACACCAATTTTCAATCATAGTGATGCAAATGTTCCAAAGCGTAGGATGGAAAATATTTCTCAACCAAACAGAATTCTAAATTTTATAACATTTGAAATTTTATTTCAAAATTTCCTTTGCGAATGTCTCAGCAAAGTCACAGATAATCCCCTGTAATGTTTGTAATATGTGTAATGTCAGGATTTTTTTGTTGCTTTTTGCAGGATTAATGTAACATTCCATCCTAAGAGAAAATAGCCGTGAGAACATTTAACCAGAAGAGGAAAAGAACATTCGACCAATAAGGAAATTGCCTAAAGCTTCCCATATGTTATGCAATTTTTGTATTCAATTTCCGTTAGATTTATCCCCAACTATGTAGTGTAAGGGTCTGCCTGACTGCATACAAATTGAAAGTGTTTAGGTTTGACGTCATATTATATGCTTTTGGTAAATCTAAAGAAAAATTGTATAATGTATGGCCAGCCTAACACTATAGGCCGAGCACATTCAACCAGAAAAGGAAATGATATGATGGAGTTCCTTGCACTGTGTACAAAGTGAATGGAGATTCCTGTGCTCACCACTGACTGTATTGACTCAGTTAGGGCTCCTTCACACTTGACTTTATTTCTAACTCTTGCCAAAAGCCTCTATAGCATTTGACAGCCATTTGGGAAGTGTTTTTTAATGCTCCTCAAAGGCTCACCAAACGCCCTATGTGAGGTTTTGAGGTGGTTGATAGGCGTTTGCCAAGTGTTAAAACCGCACCACAAATGCCTATAATGAAGTTAAATGGTATTAACGCTCAAAAAGAAGAAGTGACAGGAAATCCTTCCAAATCCCTCCAGGTCTGTGTGTTGGTGCATGTGCCTGTTTTTTTCATTTTTCTTTTTCCATATATATATTTGATGCCCGTTTGTGATACACTTGTACCACTTTTGTTCTATTGTTCTATGAAAAAAAATGTTTTTAATAACGTTAGACTGAACACAAATCTATTCAAGGTCACCAGAATGAGTGTCCCCTTTCGAAGATGAATGAAGTCCCCCTTCCCCTCTATTACTGTTCTGGTGTCAACCAAAAATTTGGGGTTTTCTTTTACTTATGATGATAATGGTAAACAGAACAAATAGAGAGGGAGGATGTCCTTAAAGGGGGCACAGACAGCAATAAACACTGACAGGGGTTCTAGTCCATCTCCGCTCTATCCAAAAAAAAAAAAAAAAGCATGTCTTTAGTTATTCTTTAAATATTAATAATGTGCTTCATTGTCCAAGCCCCTTCTTCAGTGATACAGGTTTCTGATGCCCAATATGTGCTCTTTGAAGTCCACAATGGAAGAAATGTATTGAGCTGCCTCCACAAAGCATGAGGCAGAGCGGAACAGTTATCACAAAAGTATCCAGACTGGGAAGACCATCCAACACTCCAGACTGTCACCACATATACTTACCTCCAGTGCTAGGACTTGCTGACATATCGGCTTTGCATACGGTAGTCACCACCATTTCCCAACCTAATACTTTAGTTGGCACATAACAGCCTGCTTTCAGCTAATGACTTTTTTACGTATGATTTAATAGCAATTAGCTAGAAACAGACTTACTGTATATGTATATGGAGTGCCAGCTGTAGCTCTAAATTGGCATCTGAGCCCCACAAACCCCCAAAAAACGTTATTGAGATCATTTTTAATATTCAAAGTAAACTCCCCTATCCGTCCATGTCTCCGTGCTTTATATTGCTGAGAAATTACTTTGAAAAACACCCCCTACAGTGGCGGACTGACAACTCATGGGGCCCCCGGGCAATAGGGGATCATGGGGCCCCTGTGTCCTTGCCCAAACTCAAAAAAGCCTATGAAAAAGGTACCAGGGGCATCTCATGGGGCCCCTACTGATCCAGGGCCCTCGGGCAGTGCCCAAGTTTCCAAATGGTCAGTCCACCCCTGACCCCCTATCATTTCTAGCTGTGGGCATCTTGAGTAAGGGCAGATGACTCATGCAGCATTTACTTCATGGAATTCATCTGCCCTTAGCTCAGGTGTGCAGGCAGGAGGATGTGCCTAGCTGAGAAAGCCCCTCCTCCCAGGGCCGGATCTAGCCTGTCTGATATGGGGTGCAGTTAAAAAGTCAGGGGGGCATTATGTCAACACGCTATTATTTTATTCTCTCCTCACCTCTCCTCTCCTCTCTACTCTTAGTTCCCTACATCTCCGTGTGGCTGCTGAAAAGAACAAGTGTGAGACCAGTGTTTCTCTTTTTTTTATAATTTAAATATTTATTAATTTTTCATTTTAATTACATTTCATCATCACAATATAAATATATATATATAAAAATATATTCTATAATATTATATTATCCAACATTTCTACTTTATATACTCTATGCTACATTTCCCTCCCACCTCCACCCCCCACCCCATATCCCCTCTGCCTATTCTACCTTTTCTCTGTGTCTTCTTATATCAGCAAGTGAAATTTTTCTGTTGTTTTCTTTATTCTTTCCTATACTTCATATATAATGTAGCTTACCTGAGACCAGTGTTTCTCAATGTTGTTTTTTAGTCTTGGCACCCTTTAAAAGTATGCAAAAGCCCAAGGCACCCCAGTCCTAAACAGTATTAATTGGCCTGAAGGACACTGGCACCTGCACTGGATGATGATGATGATGATGGCACCCCTGGAGTTGCCCCTTCAAATTAGATTCCACCCCTCACTTCAGAGTTAGCCCGCTTTACATCACAGCCCTACTCCTTCCCACACCCCCCCATTGCCTTCTTCAAATCCAAGTTGCCAATCCCTTTAGAAGCCTCCCTTGCCATTGGAGTCCCCCCATCATAACAGAGTCCCTTCATCACAACAGAGTGTCCTCTGATCACAACAGAGTGCCCCCCACTACAAGAAAAGTCCCCCCTTCCTCTTCACAGCATAGTCCCTCCTTCACAAAGAGCAAAAAATGATACCGTGCATCCTGGTCTGCCCTCCTGCACCATGGAAACATATGATGCGGTAGAATGGTACAAGGCACAGTGTAGCCATGCCACCTTGGAATGCTGAGGCTGTGCACTGCCACCCCCCAGCCCCTCTACTTCCTGATACCAATGTCACTGTTCCTGGGGGGGAACCACTTAAATCTGGGGGGAAGGAGCAAAGCCCACCCCAGCACCCCAGTAGATCCGGCCCTACCTTCTCCCCACTTGAAGACTCCTGGGATGTATGACATCATTTTGGCCTCAGACAGAAACCAGGAAGTAACTGAAGAAATGTTAAAAAAAAAGTTTAGAACGTGTAAATATAATATACTTTCCTATCTATTTACTAATACTAGCAGCATAAAGATTAACAATAGTCAATTGAGAGAGTGAAGTTCCACGTTAAATGTTTCTGTAGTAATACATATGTATGGATAAGGCCTACAGTCATCTTTCAAGGATGGGAATAAAACAGATCAGGAACTGGTGATCCACTTACTAATAGAGTTATTCTCATAAGGTTCTCCATTTCCTCATGCAACCACTAGATTGTCAGTAATGTTGTCAGATTAGTGAAATGTTCCCACAGTGTCTAAAAACATCCTGCAAAGGTGTGAAAACTCATTACTAGGACACTGATAGAGTTAGGAGTGATCAGGCCCTGCCAGGAGCCAGGAAAACATCTCATTGTAGATATCACAACATCACATTGTGTCTGTGTAATGTTAACACAATTAAACCTCAAACACATTACACAAAAGAGCAATTAAATGCTCTGGACATGGTGACCTCTGGCTCCATGCACATTAGCATTTTTTTCAGCTCAAAAACACTGGTAATAATGTTTTCTAGTAGTGTTTTAGTGGTGTTCAGAGGCTTTTAGGAGTGTTAGCTTTTTATTTGCATTTTACAGTACAAGGAATGGAATAAAAAAAAGCTGTTAAGAGCATTGTAATAGCGTTTAGTAGTGTTTAGGAGCATTTATTGTTTTTTTCTGCTGGAAATCCATAAAAACTCTACAAAAACTATTTTTTTCTGCTTCTAGATGCTGAAACTCAAAAAATGCTAATAGCCTGGCCCTAAGGTAGTGGGCATGGACACAAAGGAGAATATGATTGAACTAGGAGCAGAAAAATGCTAATGTGCATGGAGCCTTAGAGATGTTAATTGTACCTAAAGGCGGGTTCACAGGACTAGAAAATCAAGTGAAAAATTCCACTTTCTAAGTGATCACAGGATAATCTGATTGTTAGTACACAGCTTTCCTTTGAAAATTATTCAAAGGGACAAGAAGGAAAGTTAGTTTTCATACGATTTTTGTTTAATCAGTCCGAAAATACAAGACAAATATTATTATTATTATACAGTATTTATAAAGCGCCAATAGTTCGCTCAGCGCTGTACATTACAAAGGGGGACAGAACATGTGACAGAACAATACCAATACAATGCAAAACATGAGGGGATCGAGGGCCCTGCTCTTTGGAGCTTACAATCTAGGAGGGAGGGGATAGTGGTACAGGAGGAGATAGCTGTGGGGGATGGAGTGGTAGGAAGAGTGGAGGTGGTCGGCAAGTTAGCAGGGGGTGGGGTAGGCTTCCCTGAAGAGGTGGGTTTTCAGGGTGCGCCTAAAGGAGAGGAGAGTAGGTGATAATCTGATCGGTTGGGGCAGGGAGTTCCAGAGGATGGGTGACACCCTGGAGAAGTCCTGGAGGCGGGCATGGGAGGAGGAGACCAGGGAACTAGAGAGAAGGAGGTCTTGTGAGGAGCGGAGTGTGCGTGCTGGGCGGTACTTGGATATTAGGTCAGTGATGTAGTTCGGGGCAGTATGGTGGACAGCTTTGTACGTCAGTGTTGGCAGTTTGAATTTGATCCGTTGCGCAATCGGAAGCCAGTGGAGGGATTGGCAGAGGGGGGTGGCGGAAACGGAGCAGTTGGAAAGGTGAATGAGTCTGGCAGCCGTATTCAGGATCGACTGAAGCGGGGATAGCCTGTGGTGAGGCAGGCCAGTGAGGAAGGAGTTGCAGGGAGTTGCAGTAGTCGAGTCGTGATATGATGAGGGAGTGGATGAGCTGTTTGGTGGTTTCTGGGGTTAGGAACGTGCGGATTTTGGCGATGTTGCGGAGGTGGAGTCTGCACAAGTTTGTTAAAGATTGGACTTGGGGCTGGAAGGATAGGTTGGAGTCCAGAATGACACCAAGTACTCTGGCCTGCGGAGCGGGTTTGATGCATTGCATCACTTCTGAATTTTTATTCTGTCGTACGAGAATTTTTGTAACTTTAGTAACTTCATTTTCTACATGAGACTAGCATGCAAAAAAACTGATGATCATTTGTCCGATATTCTCCTTGTGTGTTTGGGGCCTAAGAAGTGCCCTGAAAGATGTCCATTTTGCCTGGAATTCCAGTGAAAAATTGCACAGACTGGTATGTGAGTGTGCCTAGGCCAGGGGTGGGCAAACTTTTTGACTTGAGGGCCGCAATGGGTTCATATATTGGACCCGGGGGCCGGACCAAGAGTAGATGAATGATGTGTATGTGTCATCCATAGTAAGTATAGTAATATTCCCCCATAGTAAGCATAGTAATTAATCCCCCATATAGTAATTCATCCCCCATATAGTAATTCATCCCCCATAGTAATTCATCCCCCATATAGTAATTCATCCCCCCTATAGTAATTCATCCCCCATATAGTAATTCATCCCCCATAGTAATTCATCCCCCATATAGTAATTCATCCCCCATAGTAATTCATCCCCCATATAGTAATTCATCCCCCATATAGTAATTCATCCCCCATAGTAATTCATCCCCCATATAGTAATTCATCCCCCATAGTAATTCATCCCCCATATAGTAATTCATCCCCTACATAGTAATTCATCCCCCATATAGTAATTCATCCCCCATAGTAATTCATCCCCCATATAGTAATTCAACCCCCACATAGTAATTCATCCCCCATATAGTAATTCATCCCCCATATAGTAATTCATCCCCCATAGTAATTCATCCCCCCTATAGTAATTCATCCCCCATAGTAATTCATCCCCCATAGTAATTCATCCCCCCTATAGTAATTCATCCCCCCTATAGTAATTAATTCCCCATATTAAGTCCCCCCTGTGTCAATTCACTTACCTTTGCTCCGCGCGTTCCTCTCGCCGTGTTCCCGCGCCATTCCGGTGTAGCATGAAAATCTGTCTCCTATGAGGATCTGTCCCCCTCGACGTATCTGCGCATGTGCCAGTTTCAGGCATTAGCAGCCGATCGGCGATCTCCGGCACATGCGCAGATACGTCGAGCGGGACAGATCCTCATAGGAGACAGATTTTCATGCTTCACCGGTCTTCAGGGTGGACTGTGACAGGAGCCTAGCGGGAGCCTAGCTCCGCGGGCCGGATTAAAAGGTCCGCCGGGCCGTAGTTTGCCCATTGCTGGCCTAGGCAGTCCTTGTGCACAGTCCCATAGCTGAATTTCTGTAGTGTGTGACTAATAAGCTGGCCATACATGGATAGAAAATCATCAAAACTTTCATTTTTGATAAAGATCTGTCAAACGCCTGTGTGGTAACGCCATCATTGTATCAAACCCACTTTTCAACATATTATTCATATTATTATTATAGGTACTTATATAGCGCTGTCAATTTACACAGCGCTTTACATATATATTGTACATTCACATCAGTCCCTAACCCTCAAGGGGCGTACAATCTAAGGTCCCTAACTCACATTCATACATACACATACTAGGGACAATTTAGACAGGATCCAATTCACCTACCAGCATGTCTTTGGAGTCATTGTTAACTACATAAATGGTATATTCAATCAATCAATCACATGATCAGCAAAAATGATGCAATGATTTTTGACCTTTCTGAACCCTCCAACTCTCAAAGTGTCTCTCTGCCCAGGTGACAATCAGTATCTAGTCCCACAATATACATGACAAACTTCCTTGTCCCTAGACATCCTTGTGTCTGGTCTTGCAATGCAGGGACAATGGTTTCAGGTTTTACTTTATATTTTTTCTTCTAATACACATTTTGGAGGGCACACTGGGTAACAACTGCAATAATTTCCCTCTATGACCAAAAGTGTTGTTGCTTTTACTTCTGGGGTAACATTTTCACACGCACATGCGCTCTACATTTTTTGAACTGTTTACGATAAATTCCACTACTAATGTTTAGAAAATCATGCAACAAAAATCCGGTATGATGATTCGTATTTTTTTTGGCATAAAACTTTGCATTTTCGAGAATCTAAATGAGCCCACTAACATTTTGAAAATTGAGCGAACAAGCGTATTGAACATTTTTGAACAATTTTCTATCCAGCTTTAGGCCTCATGCACACTGGGCATAAAAAATGCTGCTTCTAAGGGCCTTTGGTGGTTTTTTTTCTGCTTCTAAAAGCCCCTCAATGTCCATGCACCCATAGGCATTTAGCAGCAGAAGTGTTTAAAGGCAGAAAAAAAAACATCACTTATGCATTCAGGAAAGGAGTGTTATGCAGGCCATAGACGGTTCGTTTATTGGCCGAAATTTTGTCCACACAAAAAATCAGCCGATATTCACGCCGTTAGTGGGGCCAGCCCATCGGTGGTTTTTGCGGATCTTCTCATTTACTTTTATCAGTTATGCTGGAAAATCCACGAAAAACAGCCGTGTTCCGTGGACATTGGTGGCAGCATTGGCAATGGGACCGACCGGTTTTTAATTTAGCAGCCGAAAAATGGCCCGTCTATGGCCTGCATAAGGACAGAAAAAATGGCCAACTTGCCTAAACTCTTTTAAACAAGTGTAAACTCTAGGTGCGTTTTGCACTAGAGCAGGGGCATCAAACTGGCAGCCCTCCAGCTGTTGCGAAACTACAAGTCCCATCATGCCTCTGCCTTTGGGAGTCATGCTTGTAACTGTCAATCTTGCAATGCCTCATGGGACTTGTAGTTTGGCAACAGCTGAAGGGCTGCCAGTTTGACTCTGGTGCACTAGAGCATTCATTTATTTTAATGGACAAAATAAATGAATATTCTGGCTAATTAAATGAATGAACGGCTTATTAAATGAATGAAATGCTTGACGTGTCTGAACATGTCTAAATGTGCTTAAACATGGTTGAAAAACATGGCTTTGGGCCAGGATAAAGTCATTTAGAAGAGCTGGGTATGAGGCCTTATCCTGGCCATACACTAATAGATTTTCTACATTTGTCTGAAAATTCTCTGTACATTTGATGACTTGATGAATGTCATTTGAATGCACTTTAAAATGTCACTAATCCAAAGCCAGCAAGACAGGCTCCTGATCATTGGATGTGTAGGTACTGGAAGACTTTCCTTGGTTAGGCGCTGTGAACACAAGTCTGATCAGGGGGCAGGTAGATACACTATATTGCCAAAAGTATTGGGCCAGCCCTCCAAATCATTGGATTCAGGTGTTTCAATCCCCTCCATGGCCACAGGTGTATACAATCATCACCTAGGCAGACTGCTTCTACAAACATTGGTAAAAGAATGGGTCGCTCTCAGGAGCTCAGTGACTCCAAGCGTGGTACCGTGATAGGTTGCCACCTGTGCAATAAGTCCATCCGTGATATTTCCTGGCTACTAAATATTCCATAGTCAACTGTTAGTGGGATTGTAACAAAGTGGAAGCAACTTGGAACAACAGAAACTCAGCCATGAAGTGGTAGGGGACATAAAATGACAGAGGGGAGTCAGCACATTATTTCTGAAAAGGTGGACTAACACTTTAACCCCCTGCCTACTAATTCCCTTGGACACCACATGCCATTAGTAGGTCTGTGTGGAATCTGAATGGGACCTTTTCATGTCAATAGCTGAGCACGCTTCACACCCTTGGCTCCAACATTGTGATGGGCACTTGCATAAGAAAGAAAGCTTCATCTCCATCTACCACAAGAACTTTCCACTGTCCATTGTCTTGCTTACCTACATCTCTCTCCTCTGATAGTAACACTAAACCCACAACAATATAACCCCCTGTAAAGCTGGCCATACAAGAGCAGAATTTTCAAAGGCTTGCATCTAAACCGCCCTGCCTCTGAGCTCACTTTTTAGAATGTTTTGACAAGCGGTGAGGACGCAAGATAATGCCTCATCAGCTCCTGTTTTAACCCCATAATTGTTTCATTGACTTCTCACAATAATTAATTAACATCAACTTTCCACAATTAAAAAAGTAACATCAACTTCCCACAATGAATGTGGTGGCAGGGCGTTTGTAGTGCTTCCCCATTCACCTGAGTGGGTCGCATTTGGTGGGCTTACTGCCCACTGAATGCAACATGCAAGGCTGCTGTTAGAAACCAGAGGACCCCATACAGCCAACCTGACAGGGCCCCCAAATAAGCAGTTTACTATGCTTCAGTTATTAATGTGCATAGTAAGTGATCAGTCAGTAATGATCACTCATTATGTTCATTCAGAAAAAGGAAGGAACTGGTAAATGTGACATATTTATTTGACCCTTCCCCCACTCTCTATCCTGAAGGATCCTATTGTGTGCTGGCAGCTGCCAGTGGGAAGGAAGCCGGGAGCACTTTGGGGATAGGGGACACACAGGGGGAAACGTATGGTGCACAGGGAGGGTGATGGGTTATGAGTGCGGCGGAAGAGCAATTACTGAAGCTGAAAGCAAGCGGGATGCAGATGAAATGAAGCAAGCTTTCAGCTGCTGCAGAGAGAGCCATATGGGGGATCGGTTCCAGTAATTGCCCCTCCCCCCACTGCCTTGCTGATCACCCTCCCTGCCCACATCCCATTCATCCAGCTTCTTGGGCCCCCCGCTGGCCTGGGCCCCATACAGGAGGACTGGTGGTACCCCCTTATCCACGGCCCTGTCAACAGGAGCGATAGTTTTTGCATGGGAGTGAAGCAAGGCATTGCAACTGTAGCATGTAAACACTTCTATGTGCTGCCTTTGCAGCTTCAGGGGGGCATTAAAAACACAGATCAACCGTGCATTTTCAACCCCCCCCCCCGACTCTATACAAGCCCAAATGGTTCATGGGACCGAAGAAACACCAATTTTCAATCATAGTGATGTGAATGTTCCAAAGCGTAGGATGGAAAATATTTCTCAACCAAACAGAATGCTACATTTTATAACATTTGAAATTTGATTTCAAAATTTCCTTTGTGAATGTCTCAGCAAAGTCACAGATAATCCCCTGTAATGTTTGTAACCTGTAATGTCAGGTTTGTTTTTTTGTTGCTTTTTGCAGGATTAATGTAACATTCCATACTAAGAGAAAATATCCATGAGAACATTTAACCAGAAGAGGAAAAGAACATTCGACCAATAGGGAAATTGCCTAAAGCTTACCATATGTTATGCACTTTTTGTATTCAATTTCCTTTAGATTTATCCCCAACTATGTAGTATAAGGGTCTGCCTGACTGCATACAAATTGAAAGTGTTTAGGTTTGACGTCATATTATATGCTTTTGGTAAATCTAAAGAAAAATTGTATAATGTATGGTCAGCCTAACACTATAGGCCGAGCACATTCAACCAGAAAAGGAAATGATATGATGGAGTTCCTTGCACTGTGTACAAGGTGAATGGAGATTCCTGTGCTCACCACTGACTGTATTGACTCAGTTAGGGCTCCTTCACACTTGACTTTATTTCTAACTTTTGCCAAATGCCCCTATAGTGTTTGACAGGCCTTTGGGAAGCGTTGTTTTAACGCTCTTCAAAGGCTCCCCAAACACCCTATGTGTGGTTTTGAGGAGGTTGATAGGCATTTGCCAAGCATTTAAACCGAACCACAAACGCATATAATGAAGATAAATTATATTAACGCTCCACAACCACCTTGCAACCACACCGCAAACACCTGCCAGTGTTTGAGGAGGGGCACCATAGACTTGAATGGGAGACTTCAACTCCTCCTGACTCCACATGAGGCATCAGTTTTGCAGCAACGCTAACCTGTCAATGTGAACAGCACTGTGTGCTGCCATCTGCAGAATTTTCATAAGTATTTGAGAAGTGTTAAAAACGCTTCCCAAATGCCTGTCTGAGGCCTGCTGACAAAGCTAGTGTGAAGTGAACTGAGCCTAACTGCATATATAGAATAAATACAATGTTGCAGATAATTAACTCCATTGTTTATCTTACATGATCTGGGGTTTCAGTCCTGTAAACTTGTCAAACAAAGGAATTCCATCTGCAACATTTTATCAATTTTATATAGCACTTTACTCCTTTCCAATAGAACATTCATGTCTCAAGAAAGAGAATCGGTCACTGCTATGGCCCCCTATATCAGCTTTCTTAATATGGGGGGGCACTAGCGTGGCCCTTGTAATCACAAAAGGGCCGCACATAATATTTAGTGTCAGAGACAGCAGACATGATATAGGAGATGGTTGGAGACTACAATCATGATATAGGAGATGGTTGGAGACTACAATCATGATATAGGAGATGGTTAGGTACTGCAGACATGATATAGGAGATGGTTGGAGACTACAATCATGATATAGGAGATGGTTGGAGACTACAATCATGATATAGGAGATGGTTAGGTACTGCAGACATGATATAGGAGATGGTTGGAGACTACAATCATGATATAGGAGATGGTTGGAGACTACAATCATGATATAGGAGATGGTTGGAGACTACAATCATGATATAGGAGATGGTTGGAGACTACAATCATGATATAGGAGATGGTTAGGGACTGCAGACATGATATCGGACCCATTCCATGAAGCTCTCTACGCACTGTTGTTGTGCTAATCTGAAGGCCACACGAAGTTTGGAGATCTTTAGCTATTGACTCTGCAGACAGTTGGTGACTTCTCTGCAGTGTGCGCTTCAGCATGCGCTGATCCCGCTCTGCCATTTTACGTGGCCTACCACTACATGGCTGAGTTGCGGTTGTTCCAAGTTGCTTCCACTTTGTTATAATCCCACTAACAGTGGACCGTGGAATATTTAGTAGCAAGGAAATGTCACGGATGGACTTATTGCACAGGTGGCAACCTATCACGGGACCACGCTTGGAGTCACTGAGCTCCTGAGAGCGACCAATTCTTTCACCAATGTTTGTAGAAGCAGTCTGCATGCCTAGGTGCTTGATGTTATACACCTGTGACCATGGAGGTGATTGGAACACCTGAATCCAATGATTTGTAGGGGGGGCCCAATACTTTTGGCAATACAGTGTGTATGTATGTATATATATATATATATATATATATATACACATACTATACTATATATATAGTAAAAAAAAGTGAGGAAACCTATAAGACCCCTGGTATTATATATCACCGACAAACCGGGTAACATACTCTGTGTGATTCCCCAACAATTACCTTTGGTGTATTTCCTCACTAAGAATGTAGCTTTGTGCTGATATAATGTGACATTAGTATGGGGAAGTAGTGTAACGATCGTTATTTTCCCAAAGGAGACGGTGATAGCGTTCCTTATTGAAAGCAATGGGCTGACATCATCGGTGGAGGTCAGGCACACGGCGGCACACGAAGCCCCTTTCTCATGTAAAGTAAGAATGCTAACGACAATACAGAGAAGAAACTGACCATAAGGGAATCCAAGATGGCCGCCGGACTTACTCGAGGCTCCGGCGTCGTGACGTCACACACCGTTACAGCTCCTTCCTGATGTGTTTCGTGCCAACGCACATACTCATAAGGGGTGTGCCTGTAACAGTTTCTTCTCTGTATTGTTATTTACCTAATGGAAGGAATAAATGCGTTTTTGAAGCAGTATCACGCTATTGGCATCTTTTCTTTGGGCTCTTTGTGAACTTACCAACCCACAGATTCATTTTTGATAAAGATCTGTCAAACACCTGTGTGGTAATGCCATCATTGTATCAAACCCACTTGTCAACATATTATTTATATTATTATTATGATAGGTACTTAAGTAGCACCGTCAATTTACGCAGCACTTTACATATATATTGTACATTCACATCAGTCCCTAACCCTCAAGGGGCGTACAATCTAAAGCCCCTAACTCACATTCATACATACACATACTAGGGACAATTTAGACAGGAGCCAATTCACCTACCAGCATGTCTTTGGAGTCATTGTTAACGACATAAATGGTACATTTTTTGTCAATCAATCAATCAATCAATCACACGATCAGCGGAAATGATGCAATGATTTTTGACCTTTGTGAACCTTCCAACTCTCAAAGTATCTCTCTCTGCCCAGGCGACAATCAGTATCTAGTCCCACAATATACATGACAAACTTCCTTGTCCCTAGACATCCTTGTGTCTGGTCTTGCAATGCAGGGACAATGGTTTCAGGTTTTACTTTATATTGTCTTCTAATACACATTTTGGAGGGCACACTGGGTAACAACTGCAATAATTTCCCTCTATGACCAAGAGTGTTGTTGCTTTTTCTTCTGGGGTAACATTTTCACACGCACAAGCGCTGTACATTTTTCGAACTGTTTACGATAGATTCCACTACTAATGTTTAGAAAATCATGCAACAAATTTCCTTATGATGATTCGTATTTTTTTTAGTATAAAACTTTGCACTTTTGAGAATTGAAATGATCCCACTAACATTTCAAAAGTTGAGAAAACAAGCGTATTGAACATTTTTCTATCCAGCTTTAGGCCTCATGCACACTGGGCATAAAAAATGCTGCTTCTAAGGGCCTTTGGTGGGGGTTTTTTCTGCTTCTTAAAGCCCCTCAATGTCCATGCAACCATAGGCATTTAGCAGCAGAAGTGTTTAAAGGCAGAAACAAAAACATCACTTATGCATTCAGGAAAGGAGTGTTTGGGCAGAAACATGGTCAACTTGCCTCAGCACTTTTAAACAAGTGTAAACATTTCGCACTAGAGCAGGGGCGTCAAACTGGCAGCCCTCCAGCTGTTGCGAAACTACAAGTCCCATCATGCCTCTGCCTTTGGGAGTCATGTTTGTAACTGTCAATCTTGCAATGCCTCATGGGACTTGTAGTATGACAACCGCTGGAGGGCCACCAGTTTGACACTGGTACACTAGAGCATTCATTATTGTTATTATTATTATACAGGATTTATATGGTGCCAACAGTTTGCTCAGCGCTTTACAATATAACGGGAGACATACAGCAACGATACAGTTCAATACAAGAGGGATAGGAGGGCCTGATCCTTGGAGCTTACAATCTAGGTGATTTATTTTAATTAATGAGTATTCTGGTTAATTAAATGAATGAACGGCTTATTAAATGAATGAAATGCTTGACGTGTCTGAACATGCCTAAACGTGCTTAAACATGGTTGAAAAACATGGCTTTGGGCCAGTAGAAAGTCATTTAGAAGAGCTGGGTATGAGGCCTTATCCTGGCCATACACTAGTAGATTTTCTACATTTCTCTGAAAATTCCCTGTACATTTGATGACTTGATGAATGTCATTCGAATGCACTTTAAAATGTCACTAATCCAAAGCCAGCAAGACGGGCTCCTGATCATTGGATGTGTAGGTACTATATTGCCAAAAGTATTGGGCACCCCTCAAAATCATTGGATTCAGGTGTTCCAATCCCCTCCATGGTCACAGGTGTATAAAATCATCACCTAGGCATGCAGACTGCTTCTACAAACATTTGTGAAAGAATGGGTCGCTCTCAGGAGCTCAGTGACTCCAAGCGTGGTACCGTGATAGGTTAAATAATAATAAAAATGGTGTAGTGTCGAAGCTAAATGTGCAAATAACACAAAAAAAAATATCTGAAAAAAGTACATAAATACATATATGATATATAAATAAATGCATGATAGATCCTGCAAGATCTAAAAATAAGTGTCTCAAACCGTGATTATATCAATACATAAAGTGCGTAAAATGAAGCTGGTCCTGTACAGGGACCCTCATAAAGTGACAAAAACCAATCCCATAGGGACCAAACCCCCAAACTCTAGGTGGTATAAAAGATGAATCCCAAAAGTGGGATATATATCAAATAAAGTGACTGGTGTAAAATACCCAAATGCAATAAATAATCATAAATGCACATGAAACAATAGCAAAAAATGTGTCCACAAAGAAAGCAGAAAATTGCAAAAATTGCAATATATGTAAAAAAGTGCCTTTAACATCACAAAAGTGCTTCAGCGCTGGAGCAGATGTGAGCATATATCCTTAGATGGCAGGCATGCTCCCTCACCTCCTTGATGCGACCCAAACGGGCCAAACCGCCTTTTAGATCACCCTGGATCCTACAGGTAACAACTCTCCAGGCCACTCTGGTTCCACTAATCCTCACTGGTAACCTTCTCCCAGTAATTGATCACTCTTCCATACATGGATAAACGCAGTGCAGGCCAATAAATGAGCACCACATTAAAGCCATGAAAGGACAAAAAACAGGTCCCCCATAGTACAACACTGTTTATTGTATTGGAAACATGAAAAATCGGCAAGTAATACACTCACATTAATGTAGATCAAGGCAGGCTGTCACACCACTAAGTATGGGTGTACTGTGTAACCTGGTGTATCAAGATGGCGCTCCACCAGAAGTGCGCCACCACGTTTGGGGGTTTGGTCCCTATGGGATTGGTTTTTGTCACTTTATGAGGGTCCCTGTACAGAACCAGCCCCATCATACGCACTTTATGTATTGATATTATCACGGTTTGAGACACTTATTTTTAGATCTTGCAGGATCTATCACACATTTATTTATATATCATATATGTATTTATGTACTTTTTTCATATATTATTTATTGTGTTATTTGCACATTTAGCTTCGGCGCTACACCATTTTTATTATTATTTTTTCACTTGTCCACATATAGGTAGAGGATAGGGTGTTAGCTGCATATTGATTTAGGTTTCCATATTAGCACAGGGGGATCTTTGTCATCATACCATGATAGGTGGCCACCTGTGTAATAAGTCCATCCGTGACATTTCCTGGCTACTAAATATTCCACGCTCAACTGTTAGTGGTATTATAACAAAGTGGAAGAAACTGGTAACAGCAACAACTCAGCCATGACCTAGTAGGCCAGGTAAAATGACAGAGGAGGGTCAGGGCATTTTTTCTGAAAAGGTGGAATAACACTTTAACCCCCTGCCTACTAATTCCCTTGGACACCACATACCATTAATAGGTGGGTGTGGAATCTGAATGGGACCTTATCATGTCAATAGCTGAGCACATGTCACACCCTTGGCTCCAACATTGTGATGGGCACTTGCATAAGAAAGAAAGCTTCATCTCCATCTACCACAAGAACTTTCCATTGTCCATTGTCTTGCTTACCTACATCTCTCTCCTCTGATAGTAACACTAAACCCACAACAATATAACCCCCTGTAAAGCTGGCCATACAAGAGCAGAATTTTGTTCAAAAACTTTCATGCTTGGAACAACTGCGTAAATTTCGAAGGCTTGCATCTAAACCGCCCTACCTCTGCGCTCACTTTTTAGAGAGTTTTGACAAGCAGTGAGGAGGCAAGGTAACGCCTCATCAGCGCCTGTTTTAACCCCATAATTGTTTCATCAACTTCCCACAATAAATAATTAACATCAACTTCCCACAATAAATAATTAGCATCAACTTTCCACAATTAAAATATTAACATCAACTTCCCACAATGCATGTGGTGGCAGGGCATTTGCGGTGCTTTCCCATTCACCTGAGTGGGTCGCTTTTGGTGGGCTTACTGCCCACTGAATGCAACAGGCAGGGCTGCTGTTAGAAACCAGAGGACCCCATACAGCCAACCTGACAGGGCCCCCAAATAAGCACAGTTTACTACGCTTCAGTTATTAACGTGCATAGTAAGTGATCAGTCAGTAATGATTACTCATTGTGTTCATTCAGAAAAAGGAAGGGACTGGTAAATGTGACATATTTATTTGACTCTTCCCCCACTCTCTATCCTGAAGGATCCTATTGTGTACTGGCAGGTGCCAGTGGGAAGGAGAGGAAGGAAGCCAGCAGCACTTTGGGGATAGGGGACACACAGGGGGAAATGTATGGTGCACAGGGAGGGTGATGGGTTATGAGTGCGGCTGAAGAGCAATTACTGAAGCTGAAAGCCAGCGGGATGCAGAGGAAATGAAGCAAGCTTTCAGCTGCTGCAGAGAGAGCCATACGGGGGATCGGTTCCAGTAATTGCCCCTCCCCCCCCCACTGCCTTGCTGATCACCCTCTCTGCCCACATCCCATTCATCCAGCTTCCTGGGCCCCCCGCTGGCCTGGGCCCCATACAGGAGGACCAGTGATACCCCCTTATCCACAGCCCTATCAACAGAAGCGATAGTTTTTGGCATGGGAGTGAAGCAAGGCATTGCAACTGCAGCATGTAAACACTCCTATGTGCTGCCTTTGCAGAATTCTAAATTTTATACATTTTATAACATTTGAAATTTGAATTAAAAAAATCCTTTGCAAATGTCTCAGCAAAGTCACAGATAATCCCCTGTAATGTTTGTAATATGTGTAATGTCAGATTTGTTTTTTTGTTGCTTTTTGCAGGATTAATGTAACATTCCATAACATTCCATCCTAAGAGAAAATAGCCGTGAGAACATTTAACCAGAAGAGGAAAAGAACATTCGACCAATAAGGAAATTGCCTAAAGCTTACCATATGTTATGCACTTTTTGTATTCAATTTCCTTTAGATTTATCCCCAACTATGTAGTGTAAGGGTCTGCCTGACTGCATACAAATTGAAAGTGTTTCGGTTTGACGTCATATTATATGCTTTTGGTAAATCTAAAGGAAAATTGTATAATGTATGGCCAGCCTAACACTATAGGCCGAGCACATTCAACCAGAAAAGGAAATGATATGAGGGAGTTCCTTGCTCTGTGTACAAAGTAAATGGAGATTCCTGTGCTCACCACTGACTGTATTGACTCAGTTAGGGCTCGTTCACACTTGACTCTATTTCTAACTCTTGCCAAACGCCCCTATAGCGTTTGGCAGGCATTTGGGAAGCGTTTTTTTTACGCTCCCCAAACGCCCTATGTGAGGTTTTCAGGCGGTTGATAGGCGTTTGCCAAACGTTAAAACCGCACCACAAATGCCTATAATGAAGTTAAATGGTATTAATGCTCCGCAAACGCCTCGCAACCACACAGCAAACACCTGCCAGGCATTTGCGGAGAGGCACCATAGACTTGAATGGGAGGCTTCAACTCCTCCTGACTGGACACGAGGTGGCAGTTTTGCTGCAACACTAACTCGTCCGTGTGAACAGCACTGTGTGCTGCCATGTGCAGAATTTTCATAGGCGTTTGAGAAGTGTTAAAAATGCTTCCCAAACGCCTGCCGCCTGCTGACAAAGCTAGTGTGAACCAGGGGCAGACTGACAACTCATGGGGCCCCCGGGCAAAAGGGGATCATGGGGCCCCTGTGTCCTTGCCAAAACTCAAAAAAGCCAATGATAAAGGTACCAGGGGCATCTCATGGGGCCCCCTACTGACCCCGGGCCCTCGGGCAGTGCCTGAGTTTCCATATAGTCAGTCCGCCCCTGGTGTGAACTGAGACTAACTGCATATACAGAATAAATACAATGTTGCAGATAATTAACTCCATTGTTTATCTTACATGATCTGGGGTTTCAGTCCTGTAATCTTGTCAAACAAAGGAATTCCATCTGCAACATTGTATCAATTTTATATAGCAGTTCACTCCTTTCCAATAGACCCTTCATGTCTCAAGAAAGAGAATCTGTCACTGCTATGGCCCCCTATGTCAGCTTTCTTAATATGGGGGGCACTAGTGTGGCCCTTGAAATCACCAAAGGGCCGCACATAATATTTAGTGTCAGAGACAGCAGACATGATATAGGAGATGGTTAGGGATTGCAGACATCATATAGGAGATGGTTACGGACTGCAGACATGATATAGGAGATGGTTAGGGACTGCAGACATGATATAGGAGATGGTTAGGGACTGCAGACATGATATAGGAGATGGTTAGGGACTGCAGACATGATATAGGAGATGGTTAGGGACTGCAGACATGATATAGGAGATGGTCAGGGACTGCAGACATGATATAGGAGATGGTCAGGGACTGCAGACATGATATAGGAGATGGTGAGAGACTGCAGACATGATATAGGAGATGGTGAGAGACTGCAGACATGATATAGGAGATGGTCAGGGACTGCAGACATGATACAGGAGATGGTCAGGGACTGCAGACATGATACAGGAGATGGTCAGGGACTGCAGACATGATACAGGAGATGGTTAGAGACTACAATCATGATACAGGAGATGGTCAGAGACTACAATCATGATACAGGAGATGGTCAGAGACTGCAGACATGATATAGGAGATGGTCAGGGACTGCAAACATGATATAGGACCCATTCCATGAAGCTCTCTACGCACTGTTGTCACACCAAGTTTGGAGGTCTTTAGCTATTGACTCTGCAGACAGTTGGCAACTTCTCCGCACCGTGCGCTTCAGCATGCGCTGACCCCGCTCTGTCATGTGACGTGGCCTACCACTTGGTGGCTGAGTTGCTGTTGTTCCCAGTTGCTTCCACTTTGTTATAATCCCACTAACAGTTGAGTGTGGAATATTTAGTAGCCAGGAAATGTCACGGATGGACTTATTGCACAGGTGACAACCTATCACGGGACCACACTTGGAGTCACTGAGCTCCTGAGAGCGACCCATTCTTTCACCAATGTTTTGTAGAAGCAGTCTGCATGCCTAGGTGATGATTTTATACACCTGTGACTATGGAGGGGATTGGAACATCTGAATCCAATGATTTGGAGGGTTGGCACCAGGGGTGGACTGACTATTTGGAAACTTGGGCACTGCCCGAGGGCCCGGGGTCTGTAGGGGGCCCCATGAGATGCTTCTGGTACCTTTTTCATAGGCTTTTTTGAGTTTGGGCAAGGACACAGGGGCCCCATGTTCCCCTATTGCCCCGGGGGCCCCATGAGTTGTCAGTCTGCCCCTGGTTGGCCCAAACTATTGGAAATATAGTGTGTGTATAGCTAGATATAGATATATGTTAAAAAAAGAATGCGGAAACTTTTTAGATCCCGGTATTATATATTACCAACAAACCGGGTACATACTGTGTGTGATTCCCCGACAATTACCTTTGGTGTATTTATTGACTAAGAATGTAGCTTTGCGCTGATATAATGTGACATTAGTATGGGAAGTAGTGTAACGATCGGTATTTTCCCAAGGGAGACGGTGATAGCGTCCCTTATTGTAAGCAATGGGCCGACATCATCGGCGGAGGTCAGGCACACTCCGGCACACGGAGCCCCGTTCTCATGTAAAGTAAGAACGCTGGCTCCGCCCTCCTAGATTTAGCTCTGCCCAATCTTGCAGCTAGCTCCCCCCACGCATATAAAAGGCGAGTTAGCTCTGCCCAATCATAAAAAAGAAAACGTCTAGTTCCGCCTACTCGTACAAAATGATCGCCCACTGGGCGTGTCCTCCTCCGTCGCGATGAATGGGCCTCTCTGGCAGCGCAGGGAAAGCATTGGCAGAAAAAGGGGGCGTGTACGGCTCCAGGACGTGCTCAGTAGGCGTGGAAGCCAGTGGGCCGCCGGAGAGTTCTATGTATCTGCAATCCACAAAAAAAGAGGGCGGGTCCGGTCGCCAGGTCGAGGCACCGCCCGGCAGGCGTGGTCACCCGCGGGCAGCCAGAGAGGTCTATGTATTCGGCTCAAACAGGCGCACTTTCCAGACGTTCGACAGGGGGGGTCACGTGAGACAACACGCTTCCGGCTCAGGTTCCTACGGCACTTCCGGTGATTGTGACGCATTGGGGTCTCGGCTGCCGTGACGCTCGGCTCTGTGGGCTGGTGCCATGGCGGAGTGCCGAGCGCCGAACGCTCGCTGGTTCTTCACCCGGGAGCAGCTGGAGAACAGCCCGTCCAGGCGCTGCGGGATGGAGGCGGACAAGGAGCTCTCCTACCGGCAACAGGCGGCCAACCTCATCCAGGACATGGGCCAGCGCCTCAACGTGTATCCTTTTTTACCTCATAACTGCGGCCTAGTGCCGGCCGGGAAGCCTGCGGCCTGCGTTCCTCGCTATTCGCAGGTCTGAGGGGAGGAAGGTAGGCCGGTGATCGGTGTACAGGTGCGGGATGGTGTGCGGGGGTAGGGGAGGCCGGTTTCCGGGGGAGGGGAGGCCGCTATACCGGCGCCGGGAGGCTCAATGATTGGATGTAACGTCCATAGGGGACCCGGGGAGGTCTATATCCCAGGGAGGCCGTGTGTGCGCCGGGGCCCGGGCCTCCTTTGATACTCCCGCGGGGGCCCGTTGTGGGACCCCTCTGATACTCTCTCCCCGCAGGGGCCCCTTCCTGCCATTGTGGGCCCCCATGGACTCCTCTGATACCCTCTCCCCGCGGGGGCCCCTTCCTGCCACTGTGGGCTCCCAGGCACTCCTCCGACACCCTCTCCCCGCGGAGGACCCTTCCTGCCATTGTGGGCTCCCAGGGATTCCTCCGACACCCTCTCCCCGCCGAGGACCCTTCCTGCCATTGTGGGCCCCCAGGGATTCCTCCGACACCCTCTCCCCGCCGAGGACCCTTCCTGCCATTGTGGGCTCCCAGGGATTCCTCCGACACCCTCTCCCCGCCGAGGACCCTTCCTGCCATTGTGGGCCCCCAGGGATTCCTCCGACACCCTCTCCCCGTGGGGGCCCCTTCCTGCCATTGTGGGCCCCAGGGACTCCTCCGATACCCTCTCCCCGCGGGTGCCCCTTCCTGCCATTGTGGGCCCCCAGGGACTCCTGTGATACCCTTTCCCCACTGCCATCAGGGACTCCTCGATGGCAGTCTATACATCCCCAGCTACAATGTCTTCTCCTCTATATTGTGTCATGTACTGTAGTGATAGACCTTGCCTTGTGTGGGTTGCTTTTCAGTGGGTGGCTGTCATTTTCTCATTTTTTTTGTTTTTTGCAAAACTACACGATTGCGGTCTGTTTGATTTGATGGGTCGGGTTTTCACGCGCACTTTTTGATGTAGGCTATCTTCACATTTGCGCGGACGCGACAACCCATTCACCTGAACAGGCTCCCGTGAAAGAAAAAAAATAGTTGTCCCTTCATTGGTTTGGAAATTGTATCCTGCAGGTAACTGAGGTTCCTGTTGGGGGCGGCGTGGCGTTCGGATTAATGGCTTTCACGATTCGCCGTGCGGGCGGTTGCAGCTTCAGGAATTTACGTGGTTCCTGCAGCGCCGCTACCTGCACAGGTGTGAACTGAGCCGTGGCATCCATGTAGCGGCCTCCTATACCAGGTAAGGTCCGTACGGTGGTGTGGGGCTCCGCCAGTCATTTCTGCCGCAGTATGTGTACGCCAGAGAGGTCTATGTATTCAGCTCAAACAGGCGCACTCTCCGGCCACCATGTTGGGTTGGAGCGGTATTGAGGCTTGGTTCACACCTGTGTGCGCGCTTTTCTTGTCTTTTGCTGCATTTTTTACGTGTTTTTAGTTGTTCAACACAAACCCTTACCAGTAACGTACCAAATATACACGTGTGCGTTTTGTATGTAATTTCCATGATCTGTTGAAGTTTATAGACTGAAAACGCACTTGATTCTCTATTTTTCCCTTTTTCTCGCCTCTTTTCATCCAATCCCATTGTCTACTAATTAGTAAATTTAAGATTTTTGATTGTATCTAAAATTCTCATGCGCTTTTGAAAGCTATTGTCGAAGAAAACTAGTTTCTAAAAGATATCGAATTAAGGCTGACCATACACTATACAATTTTCTTGAGATTTTTGTTTAGATTTACCAAAAAAAGGTATAATAGGAGGTCAAACCTAAACAACACTTTCAGTTGTATCCAATTAGGCTGGCCATACACTATACAATTTTCTGTTCAATTTCTGCCCAATTTCCTTCAGATTTACCTTCAACTATGTAGTGCAAGGGTCTACCTAATTGGATACAACTGAAAGTGTTGTTAGGTTTGACCTCCTATTATGTTTTTTGGTAAATCTAAACAAAAATCTCAAGAAAATTGTATAATGTATGGCCAGCCTAAAAGCAGCAGTTTATTGTATTGCTGTTTACCAGTTCTTAGATGCGATGGCTGCATTAGGTTTTTTTTTTGTCCTTTTCATCTGGTGATCTGGCCAGTATGTTTGTTCAACAAAACAAGCTCTCCTGCAGATGTAGCAATTTACAGGGATGGGGCAAACCGTTTACCACTAACAGGGGTGCTTACAATGGTCAACTCTCCTGCAGATGTATCAGTTTACAGGGATGAAACAAACCATTGGCCACTGGCAGGGGTGCTTTTGATCCACTTTTATTTAACTATGTAAAATCTTTATTGGAAAAAATGATGAAAATAACTGCTATAACGGCTTCTAAAGTGTTAGCTGGAGCGTAGCTAATTCAGGTATGAATGGTTGCTGTTTAATTGAATTCATCTTCTGGCCAAGACACCCAGAATGATTTTAGTGTCCACTCTCCTTTAAAGTGCTTCTAAAGGCAGAAAGTTTTATTTTTACCTTAATGCATTCTAAATCTGCTAGTACATCACTGTCCCCCCTCCAGACTATCAATGCTGCTGTCCAGAGGTGGCCCCTGTGCTCCTTCATCCAGAGTGGGGGCATTCTAGTACAGGAGGTGTCTTACTGGCCAGATCACCAGGTGAAAACGGTGGGAAAACCCTAAAAAGACAAAAATCAATGCAGACTTAACATCTAATGATTGGTAAGCTGCAATATATAACATTTTTGTATGTAGGTTTAATACCGCTTAAAGCTTGCTTCACACTTGTGAGCGTTCCTTTCGCAGTCTTTTTGCTGTTTTTGTGTGGGGTTTTTTTTTTTTGTAGGACACAAAAATCTTACCAAAAACCCCTCTACAGGCATTATTCATGCAGGTTTGATGCATTTTAAAGTCTAAAGACCCAAAAATGTACCCACTTGTGATTGTTGAGCATTTGTGTGCTTCTGAAAATTCCTATTGCCGCTTACCAGTAGTTAGGTGGGATGGATGCTTTAGTTTTCTTTTTTAGACTGTTTCCATCTGGTGGTCTGGCCAGTAAGTCTGTTGTTTTTTAAAAGAACAAGCTGTCCTGCAGATGTGGCAGTTAAGTGTTGAGCAGTTTACCACTGGCAGTGGTGTGCATGATCAGTTTTTATTCATTTATCTTTAAAAGCGGGAAAAACGGTTTGTTGTAACTGATTATAAAGTGTGAGATGGAGTTTGGCTTTATCTTTAGTGTATCTAAATCTGCTAGTCCATCTAACATTCCCCTCCCCACAGACTGACAATGCTGCTGTGCAAAGGTGTCCCCTGTGCTCCTTCATCCAGAGTGGGGGTGCTCTAATACAGGAGGTGTTACTGGCTAGATCAGGTGAAAACGGGAAAAAAAACAAATGCAGCCACCACATCAAGTGGTTGGTAAGCTGCAATATTATTACATTGTAGGTTTGATATCACATAAAGCTAGATTGACTCCTGTGAGTGTGCCTAGCATATGTCTTTCGGTGTGGCGTTTGTGTGTTTTTGGGTGTCTTAATGCTGTTTTTGTAGGACACTGGTTGTTAGACACAAAAGCCCTACAAAATGCACCAAAATGCTTCTACATGCAATTTTGATCCTCTTCCATTAAAGTCTATAAACCCAAAAACACACCTTCCTGCCATTGTATTGCTGTGCTTCTGAAAATGCACTAAAAAACGCACAGGTGTGAATCTAGCCGAAACCCAAAAGCAAACATATATTATATTACAGATTACCAATTCTTAGATTTGATGACTGCATTTGTTTTACTTTTTGGGCTTTTTTCCCTTTTTTTTTTTCTCCATCTAGTGATCTGTCCTGTAAGTCTGTTTTTTTCTAAGAACAAATTCTCTTGCAGATTGTATTGGTTTACAGAGTTGAAACAAACCATTTATCCCTGACAGGGGTGCATACAATGGTCAGCTTTTATTTATTTAAAACCTTTTTCACAAAAGGAAAAAACTAAGGCTGCTTCCACTCCTCCCTTGTAAGAATCTATATATGTTCTAGTCACGTTTTTGATGTGTCTTCAGTGTGTTTTTTTGGGTGCCATTAACCAGCATCTGCCTGTGAAACCTGGACATGTGACTTGCACACCAAAAATGCAGCTGTGATTGGTTTTTGATGTGTTTTTGACGTGTTTTCTATTCATTTCAATGGGGGCCTGTGTTTTTGGTGCGGTTTGAAAACCACACCAAAGATGAAGCATGCAGGACTTTTCAAAGCTGTGTGAAAGCAGCCGAACTGATTGAGGTATTAGCTCAAGTTTGACTTCAATTTGTTCGATTTTCTGAATCTGCTAGTCCATCTAACTCTCCCCTCCCTCCTGACTGACAATTGTGCTGTCCAAAGGTGCCCCCTGTACTCCTTCATCCAGAGTGGTGGCGCTCTAATACACTAGGAATGTTACCGGTCAGATCACTCAGTGAAAACAGAGAAAAAAGACCTCAGCCACCACATCTAATGATTAAGTTGCAATATTTTATTTATTATAGGTACTTATATAGCGCCATCAATTTACGCAGCACTTTACATATATATTGTACATTCACATCAGTCCCTAACCCTCAAGGGGTGTACAATCTAAGGTCCCTAACTCACATTCATACATACACATACTAGGGCCAATTTAGACAGGAGCCAATTAACCTACCAGCATGTCTTTGGAGTGTGGGAGGAAACCGGAGTACCCAATATAATATAATATACAATAAAATATATATATAATATAATAAAATATACATTTTTGGGTTTATTCCCACTATAAGGGGGAGTGGTAAATGGTCGCTCAACCACCCTCGAAGCCCCCATTCACTATGTAGTGCAACATCAGGCGTAAGGCACGTGCATTTTTCCCCCCAAGTGATAACACGAGGCAGTTCATTCATTACAGTGGTTGGTTCTACATGCCTCAGATTTGGGCGTTCTAAAAATGTTCAAAAAGCTTTAAATTGTAGGTGTCTATCCCAAATTGTTTTTCTTAGGTTTGACTAGAGTAAGCAAGGGTCTGTTCATTTTTTCTGTGGGTATGATTTCCTCACTTCCTGTCTCGGAGACACAACAGGAAGTGAGAGGAAATGTACCATGTTATGTAGGGAATTTCCCTTTAATTCTCACCACATAATGTGTACAGACTCCTTTAGGCTTGGTTCACATCTGTGTGGATGATTGCTGCTGTGGGACTGAGCAGCTGCGACTACCCACACAGAAACGCAGCAAATGTGCACAGGGACTGTTAATCCTAATGGCCCTCCACACGCACTGCAACTGCACTGAATTTGTGGTTCCCGTGTGGGCTGTGATTTCTGAAATGATGCAGGGACCTTTTCCTGTGTTTTTTTGGAGGTACGGTAACCCATTCAATAATGGGCTGCTCCGCCTGCACAAATCTCCTCTCGTAGTGCTGCGATAGTATGAACCTAGGCTTAGATCTACCATCAGCTATGTAGCACAAGGGTCTGTCTGGATACAAGCTGATTGGATGGATTAGATAGGTCCTTAGAATAAATAATTTTGGTAAATCTAAAGTTGATTGTATGGTCCTATTGTAACATGTATGGTGACCCCTAGGCAGAATTACCTCTACCTTTTCCTTGCCATTGTGGGCACTACAGGACTCCAAAATGACATTCTGCTTACCCTGGGCTGCAATCTTCTCTATACTAGTAGAGATCATGTACAATTTACAGTGGAGTTTGCAAAATACATCATACACTCAATGCACAAAGCCTAATGATGTATGTATAGACATTTTTTTGTGTAGAGTAAAAAAGGGTTGCAAGCCATGCCAGTTCATTTTTCCCACTGTGGGTATTCTGTAATTGTACTTCCTGTTCCAGAGACACAACGGGAAGTAAGGGGAAATGAGGGTCATTTCCTTCTAGTCTCATTCACACTGGCACTCCTTGGTTTATATGTTCTGAATGCAGGAGAAATTACCTGGGAAGTTTAAACAGTATTTAGTCTAGGTTCACACTTGTGCGTTTTCCTCTGCGTTTTGCAGAAATGCATAGCAGTCCATTGAACATGATTTCCTATGGGACAGGATCACATGTTTGCGTTTTCACCCGATGCAGTTTTTGGAAAAGGTCAGAGACTTTTTTTTTTTTAAAAATGCAAAACATTGCGTTTTTGGTTCAATAGACTTCAATGGAGACGCTGCAGAAATGCACATAGTGCGTTTTTGATGCGTTTTGCGGTTTAATCTGCCCAGCAGACTTAGGTGTCACCCCCCCTCACCATTTCATCCTCTATGCATTTGGCTGCTGCTGGAGTGCTGTATGAAGAGGAAGACAGGAGAATAGATGCAGCTGTGCACAGCGCTGGATCTCCTCGCCCCTCTCTTCCCCTTCACACAGGGAGAGAGAAATAGAAAACGTTTTTTATCTTAATGCAAGGACTGCATTAAGGTAAAACACGTTTTTAGCTTTAGTATCACTTTAAAGTGTTGGTTCACTTTTACCAGAAACCTGCCTATGCATATAAGGGGTGTCTGTGGATAATAAAACTGTTTCTGACGAACGTTAAATAATACCTTTGCTATAGGTGTAGGCCATTTTGCTCTTGGACAGGGGTCTCCAAACTTTTTGCCTTTTTCCTGGAAGGGTTATTTTTTAAATTGTATCCAAATGTTATTTTTAATAGAGAATGATTAAACACCTGTCATTTTTTTGGATTGTGTCCCTGAGGGAAATCTTCTTACTCTCTGTCCTGTACACGCAACAGGAAGTGAAAGGAAATCTTTACAAAGTCAGGGGAGTTCCTTGTTCTCAGCAGAGCAAATGTCCCATTGAAATATTTCCCTTATCTTGTTTCATTGTCAACTTTAACATTTTGGATTCTGATTATACAGCAGGTATGGTTTTTCACGCATTGAGGCCTCATTCGAAATTTATGAGCTGCTTCAGTATATCTTAGCGCTTAAATTCTCATTGTCATGTGAACAAGCGCTAAATTAGACAGCTGTACACTTTTACCATTCTGATTTAACAGAAATCTAGATAGAAAACTTTCTGGAGGGTTCAAATTTGCTGAAACTTCATCTCTGTTCCATGAGCAAGTGATCAGAAATAGGATAACTATTCATATATGGAATTATTTGCAATCCTCAAATATTTTGAGGATGTATTCTGAGGATTTTACACATTATAGATATGCTCAGTAGGGAGCAGTGTGGAATAGGGTGTCGGGTTGTCAGTCATTGAGCATTAAAGTGTTTTTAAAGCAGAACTATACTCGCCTTGAATCCAGCGATGCGCCTTCCACAGAACTTACCACTGGCTACTGACATGTTCGGGCAGCTGGCTTCAAGGTCTCAGTCACCTACTGCTGTCATTGGCCCGGCCGGGATGACTTCACTCCTGCGCATGCACTGGAGGTCCGTCCGATTCGGCATTGCCGAATTTTTGTAGTGAACTGCGCTTGTGCTGCTTACTGTACAGGGGCGGACAGGCAGGTAAGTAGCTTTAATGCAGAAGAGACAAAGCACATCTCTTCTGCATTGCAAATCCTGCCGGTCCTCCCATTTTGGCTTTGGAGCCAAAAGTTCCACTTTAAGATCCTATGAAATGGTTGGTGTTATTGTAAATTGTGTATTATATAATTTAAGTTTTTGGTGATTTTATTTGGTTAATTTATTACATATATACACATAGGACTGAGCACAACACTGACATAAACATACATTTGTTAAATTTGTAAAATTGTAAATTTTATGGGTTGATGGCACACTTGTGCTCATGTAGAGTTTAAAACACTTAACTTTGATGGATTTGAAACATGACTCACTACAGGAAACTCCCTATATTTGCACTAGTAAAATGCAGTTGTAAGTGTATGGCATGCTTTTGTTATTCATCTGTATTTCCAAACTGGTTCCTGCTTTCCTTAACCTGAACCCTACAGATCCCAGCTGACCATCAACACTGCCATTGTTTACATGCACAGATTCTATATGCATCATTCTTTTACCAAATACCACAGACACGTAAGTATTTATCTTCTTTTCCTATGCTAATAAGAGGCTGCTACCATTTTGTTGAAAAGTTGTGTGAGGGTTTAATTATGTAGTTAACTTTTCTAGAGGTTAAACACAGGCTGCCAGGTTTCTGGGGATCAGTCACGTGTGTATTCATTTCTAATCATTTATAGCTGGGTTGTAGTTTGGTGAACCTCATCTGTTTATTAAGAGTGAGGAATTGTTGGATATAGCAGGCTGTTTTCTGTTTTAATTAATACTTAAATGTATTTTTTAATGCTAGCAGTGTAAGTGCCTTTCTTTGGCTTAGTATCAGCTTGTACAGCAAAGCTTGGGCTGAGGAAGGAAAAAGCAGTAAAATGAGCCAATCAGTTATGCTTTGGTGCAAGGAGCATTCTAAGGTCTCATTCACACCATACGTGAAGAAAAACTGATGGAAACTGATGCGTAGATTTCACTTGCAGAGACCTCTGTTTACATCAGTTTTCATTTGGGCTTCAGTGAGTTTTCTACACATTGCTGGATTCTACACAGAAAAAAATCTGCACGTGATACTAGAGTTGTGGTGTGAACAGGGCACTTGGAGAGCAATTGATTTTGTTGTGCCCTTGCTGAACGCGTGCAGAAAAACTGACGTCTCTGCACACTGGTGCGAAGGAGACCGAAAAGGAGAGAGCCGAATGAGAGAGATTAGCTCATTAGTGTACTGCTGCTCTTTTTACTGTCCTCTCAATGGTTCTGGGGGGCATGAGGCAAGACCTGTAACTGTTAGCATCACAGCGTAGTCTATTCTTTAGCTATGCTGGGAACTCAGCCTGCTCCCCTCCAATGGTCAGACTAGTCCTTACTAGAGTAGATGGCCATTAGAAGATTTATCTTAAAGTATGAGTACACCTTTTGACCAGAAATAATAAATGCACATTTTTATTACCTGTAAATATAAGGGATGTATGGGCGAGACAGGAAGTCTCCATGAACTGCCACAGCGCCGTGGTAGTTCGAGAACTTCAAGTCAACAGCTGCTAAGGCTGTCGGGACTTGTAATTCATTAATTCACGGAACACTGTGAATAAATGAAGTGGCCGTGTGGGCGGAGCCATGCACGGCTGCGCTATTTTTAAAAAGTGACGGCTAGTACTGGGGAGCTTCTCCGCGTTCTTCTGTCACAAAGTGGGGGGATCAGGCAGTGACTGCAGCATAGGGAACAGGTTACATGTTCCACCCTGAAAATGGGTGGAACAATTAACATGTTCCCAAAGATGAATTTATCCTTGAATCTTCTGTACCATTAACAGTAGATTTTGGGTTTCTTGTGTGTTCTGTGTGACGGTGTGCACACCAGACAGAACAGGTGAGTTTTTCAGGGTGACTTGACCTGTAATAAAACATGACACAGGTTTTAATCTTTTCTTACTTTAGTCTAAAAGAACGTTTGGCTTTTGAAATCTTGATGGATTTTTATGCCCCAGCTGTTACATGTTGGCCGGGAAATATTTGATATGAAGATTTAAAATTTTTGGGCAAATACCTCCCTGAAGTGAAATGGTTTCCTAAGCACCCATGACTTGCTTCAGAGGGCCCGGCTCCTTAGAGCGTCCGATCTAGGAGGGAGGGTCAAGAGATACAAAAGGAAATACATTTTAGTCTTTTATAAGAGCGTTTTAAAAATGTATACATTTTTAAAAACTGTCCATTTTGTTTTTCGGCCAAGTGCATGCTGAATTTCGGTTCCGGCACCAGAATTTTCCTCTCGGTGCTTCACTATTTTTTGTGAACTAGTTTGTTTTGCACAGGCAAGTTGCATGTACCAGTTTCTCTTGCATTGTGTACTTCCTTTATCTTTTTTTTTTTTTTTTTTTCGCAAGTCAGATTATACATCTATTGGCTGGCAGTGGTGCAATGCTGACAGCTCTAAACTCTAACCACTTTAGACTTGAGGCCAAGAGAGCATAGCCTGGCAGTTTGAAGCAATGATTTAAATGTTTGCTGTTTTTCTGTGTCATAAATGTTGGCTTAGTGCCACCAAAAAGGCTACCATGGCTTTGTAAGGAATTGGTGTGATTGTAAACTAACAGTAGCTGACATAATAGTGTTCTCTGAGCATTATTGAGGTCACCCAGAGTAGATGTGCTTCCCAGCCCTATTTGACTTTCGTAATCTTTATACGAAGAAGAATTAAAAAATTACAATCCAGTTTTTTGTGTTGACTATTAAGGTAGAAAAACTCCGCACTGGTTCAGAAGAAGCAGGGGGAGCCATTTGTTCCCACTGTTGTCAATCACAGCCAGTGAGGAGGAGGCAGGGCTGAATCACAGTGTGTGTCAGTGGACACCTGAGTGAATGCTCCCATAACAAGCAGCTTGCTATGGATGCACTCGGCAGGGGGGAGGAGCATCATCCAGGGACCCGTGAAAAGGAGGTCAAGGCTGCTCTGTGCAAAAATTAACATAGTGCAGGGTTAGTGATGGAAATCCAAAATTATTATTTGTCAATCAGGGCCCATTTTCATGTGTTTCTTTGTGCAGCATTATTGCACATGCTTTAGTGTGAGTTGTGTTTCAACAGCCCATTCATAATGAAATGCTTGTCAATGCACCACAATTAATAAAAATGTACAGGAACCTTGTTTAACCCCTTCCTGCCACCACCTCCAAGTCCCTTAACAGGATCTAAATGTTGGGAGGCAGAGGCGAGCATTCCAGTAGTTTGACCGTTGTGATTGGCAGTCACAATGACCACATGATTGGAAAGTTCCCCACTGCAAGTATAGCTTTCCAGTACGCGCTTGTTACGCTCTCACCTAGGCACGCATATATGCATCTGTGCTGCGTTGAAGTCCACCCGCCAAGAGGCTGCATATATGCGTACAGCCGGTGAGAACTGGTTATGAATGCAGCGCACCACAACGTATAGTGTATGCAATGTCGTGCATTGTGCAGTGTTGTGCAGTGCATTGGGGTATCATTCACAATTTATGGAACTGCAGCACAACACACACAGAGCAGTATAGAATAATTTCCCTCACTTTAGTAAGATATTCTCTCAATTCTTTAGTGTCTATGGGACAGGAAGTCAAATAAAATCTCCCCAGTGTGGACAGGGTTTAACTATTGCCCACCTAGACCAAAATGGGGAAAAATGAAAGTTTTTAGCTTTACGTGTACTTGAAATTTCCCATGGTCAGATAACTTACTTGGATTTATTAAAATAATAGAGGATGTTTATCTAGCAAAGTGAGTTAGTGATGAAGGGGAACCTCTGCACATTCTGAATACCCAGTCTTATGCAATGAAATTGTTGAATAAGGTGGCAGTTGTATTCTCTTTAAATACCCAAACAGATGCTAGCAACAGTCCTGGATTCAGACCTAACACAAGTTCACCTAGTCACGAGCATTCCCTTTGCTTGGGCTTCAAGTCTAGTCCATTAGTAAATCAACCTTTTCTGGATTATATGTTGTTGTGTCCACACTTCTGTTACTCAGTGAAAATGAAGTTGAATCCAGTGTCTCAAATCCAGGGTTCCCCATGGAGTAAACATGCAGCCAGTCTGTTTCCTGTTGGCCTCAGCATTCTGCGAGTTGTTGGCTGAATACCTATTGTCCGTTTAGAACCAGGGCAGTAGTAGTGGTAGTACAGCAGTGTTTGTAGACTAGGTGTTCTCTGGAAATGACAAGCTGATGGTTTGTGTCCCCATATACAAAGTGGTTGAATGAAGAGTTTTCTCTTGCCTCTCGTGTGGCCAAACGCTGACCATGCTTACTCTTCAGGATTTTTAAATCTGAACTCCTCTGGTGATAAAAGCAGTGCAGAAAGCACATGTTAAATCTTTTACTGAAGACCTCTGTGGAAGTATCTGATTGTTAGCAAACAAACATTCAGAGAAAATCAAGTTACGGAGATACAATTCCATCGTTGCTGGATGTGTCTTTATACTAAATGTCAATGTAGAATGGGCCAAAAATATTTTTAACTTTGTCTTTCTCTGCTTTTATTGCAGATAATGTCTCCTACTGCGTTATTCCTGGCTGCCAAAGTGGAGGAGCAGCCTCGTAAACTTGAACATGTCATCAAAGTGTCTCATGCTTGTCTTAATCCACTAGATCCACTGCTGGACACAAAAAGTGACGTGAGTAAATTACCTTGATCCAGGGGAAGTTGAGCTATGGATATGATACTAGTTATGTGGCCTTTTGTGTGACACTTTGCATGCCAATTCTGAAATTCAAGTCATTTACAATTAAGTTATTCTTTACATTTGAAACATATTTTGTCTTATTTGGCTACCATTTTATTCCAATTTCTGTCAATAGTTCTGTTATAGTATTGTTTCATGCAGTGAACTGTATCCTACCCCTGGAATTAGTTGTCAACTAAACTGGGTATTTATGAATATGGTCTGTTGTGTCTAGGCATACCTACAGCAAGCGCAAGAGCTGGTTATACTTGAAACTATACTGCTACAGACCTTAGGTGAGTGTGTGTATTCTGCTGTCAAAAGGTCTTCTAACTTGGAATCAAATGTTATGTGATATAGAAGCTGCATAAATATGAATGTATTTAGTATAACCTATTTGATACATGTGTCTGTATTTATCTGTGTGTAAATATTCACTGAACAGTCAATACATTTTTGCCGTCATTAAGCCATGATTAATATATAGTCGTCTTTTTTGTATTTTCCCTTAGGTTTTGAGATCACTATTGAGCATCCCCATACAGATGTCGTCAAATGCACCCAATTAGTGAGAGGTTAGTAGTTACTAAATGATAAAATATCACTCTGAATTAAAAATGTTTGGGAGGGGGGGGGTCTCAAACCTTTGTACAAATGCATTGGCACCTTTAAAGCCCAATTCAGGAAACCTAAAAATATTCCCTTGCTGTGTGGTTCATGCATTGCAAGGGTTAGCTGCTCGTTACTGACTAGGGGCAGGGGACAGCCCTCAGCTTCCTCATGTCCATTGCGGGGCTGTGGTCCCTGCATCAGTCTGTCAGAGGTCCTAAACACACCAGAGTGTAGAGGAAGAAAGGCTGTGGGGACTGGAACAGCAGTGCAGGGGAGCCTGCAGGTGCTGAGTATTGGTTAAGTAAAACTGCTTTACCAAGTCCCTTAGACCTAAACAAGCAGTTAACTCTTGCAGTGCAGACACAGCCCCTCTGCAAAGGAGGATTGGTGGGTTTCCTGGAGTTCTGTTTTAGGGTCTGCATATGAAACCACAAATACTGAGCATGTACTCCATGATGACCATAGTTACTTCTGGGAAGTTGAAATAGCATTCCATTCCTAACTATTCCTAAATCTACTCTCACCCCCATTCTAAATCTATTCTACCTTGCGAAAGTAAAGAGGTCTATAGTTGACTATGCTGAGGGTGCTCCGGTCTAGTGCTCGGTTCAGTATAGCCAAATGACAGCCACCAAATGGATGCCCCATAGTAAGCCTATGGGTGACATCACACAGGCTCTGCAGTCATGGTCAACAATCTCTTCACTGAAGCTGGCTGCTGGAGAGATCATGTGACCGGAGCACCCTCAGCATAGGTGGTAAGTATGGACATCTTTCCTTTACAGGGTACTTGGAATAGGTTTAGAATGGGGGGTTGAAGCAGGTTTAGGTATAGTTGGGATATGACTGAAATATGCCACTTTAATAAGTTACTGTCAGTGTGATTGTCCATAGTCCAGTAACAAAAATGTATTTTGTTACTGTAAAGAAAAACAATACTAAGTTTAAAGTTTTTTTATTTTATTACATATATATCGGAAAGTGAAAATCAAGGCTGGTTTTTATGTTTTGAAATGTATTTATTTTGTCCTTTTTGACTGGGACATTTCTCTTCAGTTTCTCACAGATATCCTCAGAAACATGAAGGATTTTAGAACTTCCCAGCCTTCTTCTCTAGCCCCCTAACCTGTTCTAAACTAACACTACTACTACTACCTTACTGACAGGGGTTTAAAAGTCTTTTCAGCACTGCCTGTGCAGTAATTTTCCATAGACTTAAATATGGGGCTTTAGTGTAGCATAGGTTAGAGAGCCAGGGAAGAGGGCTGAGAGATTTAATTTTAAACCGAACCTCTTTTTTAGTATGCGTGTAGGTTTTTATTTTCAGTGAAATTGAGGGAGTGCATAAGAAGGTTGTGTATACTATCAGGTTTAGATAAGCTTGAAAAAATATCAGTACAGGAGTATGCATTCACAGTATTGTCTTATTGACCATAAACTGCTTGCAGTAGATATTTCTTAAATTGTTGATAGTTATTACCGCTTTGCACTAATTTCTCCTGTTTTTCTTTTGCAGCAAGCAAGGATTTGGCACAGACCTCCTATTTCATGGCTACCAACAGGTGGTTATCCTGAACCTTTGTTGCACAGTCGCAGCACACTATAGCTTTCTTTACTGCAGGGTCCTCTTCCTGTGTCTCACTGGCCTTGGCTCATAGGATGAGGCTGGGCTGTCCCACACAACCTGGTCTTTCTCCTGTGTCTAATGCTCGGCGCTGTAAGCGGACCTCTGACACAGAGGGGTGGATTGCGCAACAAGAAATGTAGTGTTGCTTTCTGATCAGTTTCTTGATTCTGAGTGCATTTACTAAACTGGTAGCTCCGAATAGCATCTAAAGAGCTAAACTTACCCTAGAATATCTTGGTAAGTATAATTGTACTTCAGCTTCTCATTTAAATTTTTATATACCTATAAATCAGTCCTAATTTTATAGCCTTTTAGAATAGCGATATCAAGATGCGTTTTTATTTCGTTTAGCATTAATGCATAAAGATTATTTTCAAACCAACTACACGACAAAGATGAAGACTTGCTTAAATGCTAAATTCATCTTGTACATATTTCATAGCCCCACATATGTAATACGGGACTCAGAATCCAGATTCCGAATAATATTCTTTGCTGTTGTTGTTGTTCAACAGATTTAATAATAACTCTGTTTTGTTTTTCCAGGAGGCTGGCTTAATTCTTGGTAAACCGCAGCCATGATTGCTGGCCATGGCTGCCGTTTTTCCGTTTGGATGATGTCACCATTTTGTTGTGGCCCGACATGGGGCGGTTGGCTCCCAATAGAGCACCTGCATGATGAGCACTGGACTTGTCTTGCAAGCCCCGTGCCCATCATGCAGGAGCCCTCCACTGTTGGTGTGCTGGGAATATGCGAGTGCCTTTGATGTCTTCATAATTCTCCATCGAAACACAATGGAATACTATTTTTTCCCCTCTTAGCAGCTTTCTTAATATTCCTGAGAGATCACAAATAATTGTAATATGCTTCCACACGCAGTTCTTTCAGTTTATCTGTACATTGTATTTAAGGCTTTATTATTTTGAATGTGTTCTGAAATATGTTGACTTGCATTTGGTTTAGTTGGTTTGAAATGGTTTTTATTTTGGATTTCTTGTGCCTAGATTTTAGTATTTTACATCGTGATTTTTTTTTTCTTTATTTTTAATATAATTGTATTGCTTTACAGGTGGTGGGTGCAGTTTTGGAGAACTGTTTTATGTTGGAACTAAATCTTACTAGTTTTTTAGGTTAAATGTCTGTGAAGCTTGTACTGATAGTTCTATTTACATAAGTTATAGCTGAACTCCAGCTCCAACATATTTACATTGCTCCAGCTTTGCACAATGTAAGTATGCATATCTTATACCTGAAGAGCCACCGCGGAAGCTGAAGACCACAAAGAGCGCGATTTCTGTGATAACTGCACTCTTTTGGGTCCCGCTCTGTGCAAGTGGCCGAGATTGTGACATCAACACTAGCACTGCACCTCTTCCAGTCAGAGGCTTTCTCTAAATGGCGGTAACTACAGCCATTTGGCACTGGACCTGGATGACTGCTACCATCATAGAAATGGAGACTTCTGCAGAGACTTGCAGCCTCCATAGGAATTGCTCAGGTATGAGAGATGCATACTTACATTGGTCCAAGCTATACCATGTGTAACCATGCAAAAAAAAAAACAAAAAAAAAATCACGCCTAAATTTCAGCTTTAAACTTTGGCCTTTTACAGTAAACCAAGACTGCTGGTTGTTAGCAGGCAACACAAGGCATAGAGCAGTACATTTATTGTATCTGTTGGAAGCTCTGTTTTGCTTGCTGTCGAAGCTCCCTGAAGCCTATATTTGAATAAAAATAGCATAAATATCTAATATTGGGGAAAAAAACTGGCACATGCACTGATGCCAGATAATAGCTTGGTTAAGCATTGAACACAATCTTGAATGAGTTCTTATTTTTTTTTTTTTCCCCCCTACATCTTGAAGTGCAGCTTCACTCTTTGCATGCTTGGTGCATGGTTTGCAGTTCTCCAGTTAGTGTCGCAAAGATGACGATGACATCCCCAGAGACTGCAATTTTAAAAATAAGATCTAGATGTTACCTCCTTTTCTTTCATCCTGACAGATTTCTTTTGTCAGTTCACCCAGTTTGTTTTTTTACATGCTTTTTTGTACTTGAAGAGGAGCTCCAGGCTCCCCCCAAAAAATTAAGTCAGCATCTTCAGTATTTTAATAGGACCCTTACCTGTCCAGGAATCCTGCGATGTCCTTGCCAGAGTCAATTCTTCAGTTGGCTTCGGATACAGGTGCCAGCATCTTAAGTAAGGGACACCGGCAGCGAAGCCTTGTGGCTTCACATCCAATTTCTTACTGCGCGTGTGCGAAGCGTGCTGCGCTTTGTGCATGGTCCCACAGTCTTCTGGAACCTGCGATGTTTCCCAGAAAGCTGTAGGGGAGGGAAGCAAACGTTCAGCTTAGGTCGACACGGGGCATTTGATCAGAAGTGGTAGCGGGTACATCTCAAAACCAAGTACCCCCTCCAAACAAGCAGAACTTCCACTTTTGGGTGAAGTTCTGCTTTAACTTATTAAAGTGTCCCTGTCTCATGATAAAATGCTTTCAAGAAAGCATATTACTGTGAAACAGACTGAATACTGAACACTCCTACTGCCTGCGCTGTTCAACGTTGCATGTTGCAGAGTCGTGTTCCCCTGAAGTGAAACCAACACTTCGGGAATGTCCAATCTATGGTTCCCCTCATCTTACTGGTTTCTCTTACGTCATGTCAATACTATATCCTGCCATGATATAAGTTCAGGAGGAGGAACCAGTGTGCAGTGTGGAGCACTACAGAGATGCACTCCCAGAAGTGTCAGTTTTATTGACAGACATTGGGGGGATCAGTTCTCTGCTATAGAGTAGTGTTGTGTGACGCATGCGGCAGGAAAGGTTAGTACTTACTAACAGTTGCTGAAGTTATCTGTAAAGAAAAAAAGTTCTATTTTTATTTGCTTTCCTCCCATCTTCTGCATTGATGAGAAATGCAGAGCAGGGCAAATCTCGCAAGACCCTTGACTTGTGAAATTTGGGCTGCTGTGTATTTTTCCAGTAAGCAGTGTGATATCACTCTTGCCTAGAGAAGATAAGGATGAGGTAAGTTTTAATGTCAGGGCTCAAAATTTCAAGTTCTGAGCTACTAGCCAAGCCTTAAGAGTTACTCGCCACCAGTTGCCCCACCCAACCCCTACCCTGCCCCTAATCACACGCTTGTAAATTATCTCATGAAATGACACTGTTAAATGTTTTATGCATTCCACCCCCAGGTCAGTTTGTCCCCAGTAAAATCCCCCCCCCCTCCCCAAGGACAGTCTGTCCCCAGTAAAATCTACCCACAGGAGGGGGGGCAGTGAGACAGGTGTAGAGAAGCTTTTGGGATTTGAGCACAGGTATCTCTTGTTTGTTAGGTGTAGACGAGTGTCACAGGAGACGGGCAGTGGGAGATGTGGGGGCTGCATGACGGGGGGGGCAGTGGGATAAATGGGGGAGGCAGCGTCACAGGGGAAGGGACGCAGTGGGATAGATGGGGGGGGCAGTGGGACAGCTGTCACCTGTCCAGCAGTATCAGTGGCGAGGATATGGTAGTAGGAGGGGTAGCTGAGCTTGACACGTGGTTGTTGTGGCGGGTGGGGGTTAGCGGTGTGCTGCAAGTGGGGCTGTCCGCTGTCACACAGATGCCTGGACTTGGCCCCAGTGACTCCAGTCCTCTGTTGAGAAGCGACACTGCAGTTGAAGGTGGGATTGGCGGGTTCCGGCATGTGGTTGACCCTTCGAGCCCTCCAGCAGTTGATGCAGGAGGCCGAGGGGAGGATGATGGTGGTGGTGGGGGGGGGGGGGGCTTGCCTGCAGTGTCCTCCGTGGGGCTGTGCAGGACTTTCTGCTTTGCCTGGACTGTGCACAGGGAGGGATGGGGAGACTCCGAAAGTCCTGGAGCACTGGGCTGGGCTTCACACTCGCCCTCGTTATTTCCACTCGCCAAATGTGAGCAGGCGAGTGGAAATTTTGAGGCCTGGTTAATGTAACTTTTTTTCTCTACAGATTTGTTTTACACATGCGAAGAATGAGTAATTCTTACGAGCGGAAGGGATCCAGACATAAGTGAACCTTCTACTGCGCAGGGTCCACTTTAATACAATCGGCCACTTGGGGCCCATTGTTTTCATTGGTTCAGTTAATCCGTATGCTTGCATTGTCAGAAATCGGAACGCACACCCCTTGTATTGTGTTGCGCTGCAATGTTGGAAGCAGAACTTGCATATTGTTATTAGCAAATAGGGCTGTTGCCATGTACTGTACATATGTAATTAAAACATAGGTGCGTATGTATGCTTGTGTGTCTTATAGTGTAAAGCTGGCCATACACTGGTAGATTATCAGAAGGACCGTGGTATGAAAAATCTAAACTACAAATGTAATATGCTTTTAAAGATCTGTTTTCGTATAAATGGAATTTCCCGAACGAAAATAACATACACTGTTAGAAATTAGTTTGTTCAGAAAAAATTTCCATCCTGTCCCTTTGAATTTCCTTGTCATTACAGATAAGGATCCTATTTTTCTTGTGCTTTCCTTAGGAATTATTTACTGTAAATGCCGCCTTTTCATCCTTCATGGCATATAAAATAAAGTTATATATTGCCCAGTGCAGTATTCAACTTGATCGGCACAATGTATAAGTGCTTTAACTTTTTTTTTTATTTCAAATATTTTGATTTTGTGAACCTGTATTTTGATAACTGTAATTCATTCAGAAGTTGCAGTACAGCAGGTACCTTTATGCCCTCTCACATGGGTGATCTGATCAGGTCTGCCTGTCATTTTTTTCAGGTGTACCTGATCGGAAGGTCCATTCATTCCTATGGCCAGGAGGCTGTAAATGGACTTGTCCTACCTTCCTGTTATTTTTCGGTCATCTAAAAAAAAAAAAATGAAGGGGAATATGTCCTCTTCTGTTGGATCAGAGGGTAGTCTGCTATAAACTCACAGCAGTATCTGTTTACTCTTGGCCACCCATAGAGCAGAGCCAGCTCTGTCCATATCATCTCTGCTAAAACTGAACACAGATGTTTCATCCGCCTGCTCTGATCAGTGGATGTTCTGTGGGCTGATTCCCTGCCGATCTGAACGGAATCTGCTTCCTGTGAAAGGGGCCTTAGGGGTCTTTTTTTCTATCTGCACTGAGCCTCTGCTCCTTCCAATTCTACTACTGTAGCCCCAAACCACCCACCCATAATTTGATGCATGGTGCATTGATAATAACCCTTCATGTGGGGCTCGTGCCTAACCCTAGCCATATATTTTTAAGTCAAGCTTAGATTTTCAGAAGCAAGTTCAAGCCCTTCCAGCGCACAACAGATCCCAGCCTTCCAAGTCCAGTAATCAAGGTCCTGAAGATATGGGCAAAACAAGTCTCAGGGTTATGGAACCTAGAGATCCTGCAGCTGCCAGAGAAGTTCCGAGAAGACCAAAGGAACAGCAGTGTGGGATCCTTGTCGGCAAAATAAATGTGAATTTATTTCAACAAACCAAAATAGTACACTCATGTGTAAAGCTCTTGACAAACGTTTCAGGCATAGTAATCGGCATTGGAAGTGACATCTAGCTGTATTAGGTACATGGCTATTCCAAATCCCCAGCCGGCATATCAGAGGACCGGAATCTGACAGCTGTCACAGACCGCCAGTGGCCGGCATCACACACGGCTAACACTGCCTTGTGGAAACTCCACACACTGATGGAAAGGAGGAGAGGGAGGACGGGGAGGAGGAGGTAATATGTTTCAAAGGGCACTCCTTCTTTGTCCTAACAATGTCAAAGGAGTGTCCTTTGAAACGCGTTACTGCCTCCTCCCTGTCCTCCTTCTCCTTTCCATCAGTGTGTGGAGGTTCCACAAGGCAGTGTTAGCGGTGTCTTGCGCCGGCCATTGGAGGTCTGTGACATACCAGATTCCAGTCCTCTGATATGCCGGCTGGGGATTTGGAATAGCCGTGTACCTAATACAGCTATGTGTCACTTCCAATACTGATTCCTATGCCTGAGCCATTTGTCAAGAGCTTAATCTGTAAGTGTTCTATTTGAGTTTGAAATAAATTCATGCTTTTGCTGACTAGGATGTTCCTTTGGACTTCTCATAGAATTTTCAGAGGTGCTCCTTCAGCACACTGGACATGACAGAGTATATGGTGAAGGAAGGAGTGGAGACCCTATATGTCTACTGTATTTGTGGGCTTTGTAACTTTGTAAACCTGTATGAAAGTAAACGTTGGCCTTCAGAGGGGGGGTGGGGGGGGTGGGGGTGTTTGGTTCTTTATTTGTGCACATTTGTTTTTGTCTGATTTTTTTTTTTGTATATTTAATATATGACTAATGGTCTTTCTTTTTTTCTTTTCTTTGTTTCCACATGTTCAGCCTTCACCTCACTACATTCTGCCTTCAGTACAAGCCCACTGTAATCGCATGTGTTTGCATTCACCTGGCCTGTAAGTGGTCCAATTGGGAGATACCTGTATCGACCGATGGCAAGCATTGGTGGGAATACGTGGACCAAACGGTTACATTGGAATTGTTGGATGGTAAGAATGATGCATTATGTTTTGATTAGAGAAGATTCTTCTGTATAAGATTTTCTTTTCAAAACCCCAAAATATTCCAGATATTTGCTGTGGCATTTGGTGAAAGGTGAAGCAATTGCTAACTTTATCTAGTCCACATAAAATGTATGTATAGCCAAACTTTTTTTTTTTACAGTAGAGACCTAAAACCCCTGTCAACTTATTTATTTTTTTATGTTGTCTTTGTCCCTTTTGAGGAGGTTTTCAGTCACTTTCTGTCCCAAAGATTCAATTTGAATTGAGAGGAAATCTCTCCTCTTAACCTTTGTCACCTGATATCACAGATATGAATATGCAGTCTACCACTTTTCATTAATGGTAGTTTTGTCAAAATATGATATTGTACTCAGAGTAAAAAGGATATACTTTATATGCAGCTACTTACAGTCGATGGGGCACTGGCAAATAAAGAAAACGGCAGTGACATCCCCTTATTTAGTCCCTCCCTCTCTTGGCTAGCATCACATTTTTGTTAGTACCCTTAGGTGATGGACATCTTCTATCTGCCAGGGAAGGCTTATGTTTTTCCTGTGGAGTGTTTTCTCACTCCTGTGGCAATTATTTTCTTTTGTGGTCCTGCCAGGTCCTGCTGAGTGGGAGTATCAGGGCCAGCATGCTGACATGCCCTGGGTCCTGCTGTGGGCACTTCCTTTGATACATACTGTTGGCCACATGGTACTTTACAGGTCCAGGGCTTTAGTCTGCCAGCAGCAGAACCCTGGTCTTGAAGACCCCCTGGAGGGCAAAACCAGGTTTATTCCCCTGTTGATCATTCCTACGGAAGTTGCAGCATTGAGTACTAGGTGGAGGACCTTTAAACAATCATGCCTGGAGTTGCCTCCTTTTTCTCTTATCCCCCCTTGGAGTGTGTGGGGTCTGCCAAACACCCTCTTTGTGGTTGTGGCTGAGAGCCGGGAGCACCATGTTTTCTCTGGTGCCATTTTTACTGTAAATGCATGACTCTACTGACACTATTGCACCTTCATGCCTCCCCCTTGCAGCACCTAAATGTGACCTGGGCACTTACTGTGTCTGCGCAGCTTTGGTAACTACTTCTGCACTGCCCCATTTCAGTAGGGTTACTGCAGCTGTGTCATACAGCGCTGAGCAAACCCTTTGGCGCTATATAAATACTGTATAATAATAATACTGTTTTTAGATGTGAATTTGGTCCAGCATCATCTTCTGGCTCTCTCCTGGTGGCAAAGTATAGTAGTTTCTACTGTACTATTTGGTTTATAGTGTCCTACAAGTGCTTATAATTGAGGCATTCCTTTCACTCTTCACAGATGTGAACATCATGCATGCGCCTTTGAGTTTCAAGTATGGCAGATTTTAAGTGCAAGGGAAAGGGATCAGATGGACTTGGCTCGGTTGATGGCTCTAATGGGGGTAGTAGTATATCCACTCAGGGTCCTGGTACCCTTTACTCTGCCTCCAATGCGGTTACCTGCTTTCTGCAGATCTGTCCGTTGCATCCGTTTTCCACTTTCCTATCCAAGGAATTTCCTGATGCAGTGTTAGATTTTATGGAAAGAATGTCTGATCTAATAGTCCACAGGGGTCACAGCAATGCACCTTCAGCTTTTAAGTCAGTATTTAATTTGACCCATGAGCCAGACACCATACTTGGGGTGGAAGTAATAGCTGAGGATGTTTGCTCTGCTTTAGGGGGTACAATCTTAAGGGTGCCATTACGGATGCTGTATTCTCTGGCATGGCATTGGAGCAGTCTGAGTCTGCTAACTTCCTAGTTATCCAGCATGGGGTCCCTTAAATGGTCTAAACCAGCAAAGATTTTTCTGATTCACTTGCTGGGGTAGAGCTTGTCCTGTATGAGATCTCACTTTGCTCAGCAGTATCCTGTTTCCTATAATAGAGGACATTTCCTGTGATAGATTCTGCCATTTCTAATAACAAGAGCCTCACAGCCCTGGTAGAGGATAACCCTGTGTTCAAGGACTCTGTAGAAAAGGTTTGAGGCCCTGCATTTTCTCTTGCAGTTTGCCAGACATTGTGGTCCAGGCTAAATGCAAACCCTGAAATCCCACTTCTATTCTAACAGAATGCCTCAGTGACAGACCTTATATGTATAGTTTTATGCCTCTTTGTCAGTTTGTCAGACGCTCTGTCAGATTTCCAGGATTCTTCTGTCCATTCACATGACTGAGATCTTTTGGCTTAAATTCTTAATGCTGGTCAGCTGAGCTCCCATGTAAGAAGCACCTTGAGTGGTCACCCCACGAATGTGAATACTTTTGGTCCCTCTTTGGATAAGTACAGCAAAGAGATTACTTGCCCTGTAGTGGAAAATCTAGATGATCTGTTACCAGTCCTTCCTGTCCCTGTTGGCCAGCATCCAGCAGACAGTACAGACTGCAGAGCTTTGGTTGAATCTTCAACCTGAGGAAGTCATCACTGGACCTATTGCACAGATTGGAGTTCCTGGGCCTGAGGTTAACACCTTCACACAAATATGCAGCCTCACAGAACTGGGCTTTTTTCTGTGGGGCCTCATATTTGTGTACCTGTCTTTCTGCTGGGAGCGCGCCGCACAGCGTGCTCCCAGCACAAAGATGGGTGCCACTGATAGTCCTGGTTCTGTTCTAACGATTGGGACCTGGGACTCCCGATTCCGGGTCACATGATTGCTGTGATCACTGTGATAACCAATCAGAGGCTATCATGATAGTCACTGTACAGCCCGGCCCCCTTGTTTTTGTTTTTTTTTCTCTCCCTCTGAATGGAGAAGAGATATACATTGTATCTCTTGCCTTCGTTGCATAGAGGGAAAACAATTGTTAAAAAGATAAATATGAAAAAATTAAGAAAATATACCTAGATCAAGGTTTGATCTAGTTCAGTGCCAGGGTTATTTGGGTAAGGGTCAAAGGTCAGGAATTTTTTTTTTTCCCATTAAATTGTTAGTGTCAGTGTGTGTTTTAGGTAAATAAAACAAAATGCACACTATTGTTTGTAGGCTATACTGTGGGTACAAACAAATAAAATACACATACATGGTAGCGCTGCGATCGTCTAGAGCTGGAAAATTTATTTTGGGTTGTACTTTGGTAGGTTATAGTAGTAACAAAAAACAGCTAAATTTAATAAAATAATTTTTTTTTTCTTTTTTATTATTTTGGGACAGTTTTCCTTTGATAATAAAAAACAAAATCAGGAGATATCTATTGCCATTTATGACCAAATGAAAGCCCAATTTGTCATGAAAAAAAACAAGGTATAATTCACCTGGATGTACAAAGTAGTTGTGGTGATATGTACGGTTTTACTTGCACGTGTCAACGTTGCAAAATTGTGCTTAGGCGTTGATTTGTTTTACCCTTGGGCATGAAGGGGTTAAATCTGGCTCTGTCCAGGATCTTCCTGTCTTGGAACAAGCTTCTGTTCCTCTGCTCTCATGCCAGGGGAAGTCCTCAAATTTTGCCTGTTTGAGGGTTTTGGGTCTAATGGCTGTGCCCTGCATCGGAGAACAGCATCTGGCCTTGAGTATCATCAAAGGTCAAATCTCAGCTTTTGTCATTCTGTTCCAGGGACCTCTAGCCTTTCATTCCCTTATATTATGGCCCTTGTTCAGGGTGTAGAACACATCTCACCCCATTTGCGCTCTTCTATGTCTACTTGGAACTTTAATCTGGTTCTCTTGGGTCTTCAGAAGCTGCCTTGTGAACCGATTTGTGATATTCAATTGGCTAACCTTATTTGCAAGGTGGCCTTTTTTGTTTCAATCGCTCCTTCATGGAGGGTCTGAGTTGGTGGCCTTTTCCTGTAAGCATCGATTTTTTAGTGTTGCACAGGTACATGGTTGTCTCAAGGTTAAAAGCCTTCTCAATCCGGAAGGTGGTTTCTTTCCACCTTAACCAGGTCACTGCACCATTGTGTGAACGAGACCAAAGTGTGTTAAAGGCTAAATTCAGCTATACCAAAAAATACTAAATGCAGATATTGTTGCAGGTAAAAAAAAATTAATTTTTTTCTACAGGAGCCTGCAAAGTTTTGCACCTGTGATTAGTGGACCATGGATGCAATGTCAGGTTTCTTGCCTGTACCTCTCTACGTGCTTTCTGTTTGGAAGTGTCCGTGGACAGTGAGAGCTCCTCAATGCCCTCAGTCCATTGAAAACTACAAGCAGTCTGCTGTGGTTGAAGACAGAACTTGTAGTTTTCCTATTCACAGTGGAGCCCCACACAGCATACCAATTTTGAAATGTGACTTTTGTCTTGCCACCAATTGCGTTCCTCCCCTCTGTTCTTAATAATCTCTCCTATTGCATGCTACAAAACTAAGGCTAGCTGAGTGACAGGTTCAACCATACTGGTTGAAAAAGACAAGTTCATCCAGATAATCCAATAGAGAAAAAGAAAAAAGCACACAGAAATAAACGCCATATACACTATCCAGTATCCACAATTGAGCCAGAGGAACGCAAAAAAAATAAAGCATTATCCAGTTTTGCTCCTGCGGGGAAACAATTTTATCCTGATCCCCAAAGAGACAATTGGATATTCCCTGAATCAACTTTGCCTATAAATATCAGTATCCAGTTACATGCATTTAGGAAAGAATCCAGGCCTTTCTTAAAACAATAGGTTATATAGGGGGGTGTCCCTGCAGCCTTCTGTTTTGAGCCCAATCACCTAAAGGTAGCTGCATATAACCCAGTCGTAATGATTAAAGATCCTGTGTACTGTACTCTGAACAACAGATTTTACTGATTAGTCAAAAATCCTATTTTTGGATGACATGAAAAAGGGTTGAAACACCTTGTAATGTTTTAACTGTTCTGTTTGGCGCTTTGTTAGATTTTTCCTTGCTTCCTGTCTGGTACCTGTCTCTAACAGTAAAACAGAGAATATAAAGTTGACAGGTGTTTTGGCATTTTTATTGTCGTCTACATTGCTGTTGGAGCATTTCTTGGGGATTTAATGGTGTCTGAGGCTCAGATTTCACCTCACTTGTTGTCCCAACAGATTATATTCTGCGCTTTCCAAAACTAAAAATACTTTATAATGGCCAATAAAACTATTCGCAAAATTCTATACTCAAAATTCAAACTATATTCATGCAATCCATATTTTTTCTTTTACAGAATTGACACACGAATTCCTGCAAATACTCGAGAAAACACCTAGCCGACTGAAAAAGATTCGCAACTGGAGGGTAAAGAGTTTTGTCCTGAAGTGCTATTGCAATTGTCCTGTTAGATTAAATCAACTAGTGCCTGGGTGTAATTGCTATTTTTCTAATGCCTGCAACATAATGTTTGACATTTTTTTTATATATTACTAGTTATTCATGGATAGATCATTACATTTTTTACATGCAGCTCAAACGCAAGTTCTTGAATTAGTATCGATCTTTAAATCTCTGGACGCGGAGCAAGTCTGCTTCAAAGGAGCATGCTGATAAGAGAACCGAGCAAAGGGAGGGCCTCAAAAGTTTGCTGTTGCTTTTTCAGTGTCCAAACAGCAGGCTAGTAGTAGAGAGGGCACACCACTGTACCTCTTCTACAGTCGATATCCGTAACAGCGTTTTTGGCAGGGCTCTGCAAATCTCAGAACTTGATGGGCACAAATACAAATACTTGGTTGGCATTACAGCCACGGTGTATGTTTTTTATGTATTTATTTAGCTGTTTGCCCAGAGGTCAGCTTTAATGAACAAAAGAAATTGGGAAACGTAAAACATTTCAGCAATTTCCCAGAGACATATTATTTGTGGCAGTTGAGTGCTTTGTTTTGCAAGTTTGGTTGTAATTTAACTATTTAATAGTAAAACTATTCTTTCTTGTGTTATCTTTATCTTCAGTTTAATATTTTGGGATTTCTAAACATTTATCCAATTACGATTTTCTTTCAGGCCACCCAAGCTGCAAGAAAGCCCAAGGCAGATGGACAGCTTGACAACTCTCTCCTTAACTCTTCTTTAGTCCCGAACTCGATTTTGGTGGACCCTGTAGCTGGTATTGGTTCAAGCGCCACTTTTCCCAAACCTTCAACATCTGCATTTCCAGCACCTGTGGCCCTGAACTCAGGAAGCATGCCCATTCAGGCAGCCCTTAACACTGACGAACTGCCAATATTAGCCATGCCTGGTACGTCCTACACCATATCATCCCATCACGAATGGCCTCAACACCAGGAACAGCCTAGAAATGATCAAACATACAACCAGAAGCAAGATGGTTCCCTTTCTACAGCTCAGTACAATATGGCTCAACTCCACCCTGTTTTACATCATCGATCTGAGAAAGGTTCTGAGCATGTGGTGAAGCAGGAACACGGTCACAAGACATCCAGCAACAAACACCACGGACAGATTTATGCTCCACCTGTAACATTGTCCCATAAAATGTCTCTGGACAAGTACAGAGAGAAACGCAAGCTTGAGTCTGTCGAGATTGATGTTCGTGATCAGATCCCAACTGGTCACCTCGATCAGCCGCAACTGTCGCATAAAAAACACGCGCAAATTCCTGGAGGCAGCTCCGTCACCTCCCCTATCAAAATGAAAATTCCGATATCTACCACAGAGAAGACCGACAAACATTCTTCCGACAAAAAGGATAAAAGCGGCTCCCTTAAGTTGCGGATTCCCATCCCCCCAACGGAGAGAGGCTCCAGCAAAGAGGACTTGAAAATGAAAATAAAAGTCTCTTCCGCAGACCGACACAGCTCATCTGACGAGGGCAGTGGCAAGAGCAAGCACTCAAGCCCACATGTGAGCAAGGAACACAAAGACAAGCACAAAGAGCATTCTTCCAATCGGCACCATAGTAGCAGCCACAAGCATTCCCATTCACACTACAGCAGCGGGAGCAACAACAGCAGCAATAAACTTTGCATAGATGGGATGCCAACGACTGTTTTACGAAGTCCCGTTGGTGTGCCCAACGATGGTGGTACCTCGAGCTCCAGCTCCTCAAGGAAGAGGCCGCATTCCAATGACGCCTCTTACAACCACCACACCAAAATGAGCAAAAGTTCCAAAAGTTCAGGTAGTTCTACTAGTTCTTCCTCTGTTAAGCAGTATATATCCTCGCACAACACTGTTCTTAACCATCCCTTACTCCCTCCTCCCCCTGTCACATACCAGGTGGGCTACGGGCATCTCAGCACCCTCGTGAAACTGGAAAAGAAGCCAGTGGAGACCAACGGCCCTGATGCCAGTCACGAGTATAGTGCAAACAGCCAGCATATGGACTACAAAGATGCATTCGACATGCTTGATTCGCTGTTAAGTGCCCAAGGAATGAACATGTGATTAGCTCTTTTTTAATTTTAAATGGCTTCTCCCTGCCTATTCCCCATCACTTCCCAACCCTCTTTGCCCCTCCCGTTTTTATCATGTATATATTATATATATTTTTTTTAATTTAAAACAGAAAAGTTAGTACGGAAAAAACTTCCTTATCTAACCAATGGTAACACCTGTTGCCGCAGTTTCAATAAATGTTTTAAGTGCTGCTCTTATCCCTCAAAAAAGAGGTTTAGTGAAATGTCTATCTCCACATATGATAGTGTTATAAATACTGTAATTGCATGGAAGGTGCAACAAAAAAAAAAAAAAATCAGTATTTCTTCAATTCTATGAACATAAGAGAGCGGATGGGTTTGCTTCTAAGTCGATAGATTGCTTCAAGCCTGGTTGACTCCGCCTTTGGCGTTGGCTACCTAGCAGTTCCTTGATGCTTAGATTTCGTCAGATGTTTGTAAAACAAAAAAATGTTTCTTTTTGTATATTTAAAATGTATGTATGATATGCATGTCTCATAGATAAAGGGATAAAAACAGATTATACAGACAACTGTTTACAAGAAGGTGGAGAAAAAAATGTACATACATTTTTGTATGTTTAGATATAACCATAAAATACTCAGGTTTGGAGCTGCTTGTAAGAATAACAATATACAGATTTAACTTTATTTCTATCTCGTCATAGTCCATCGAAAATACTAAACAAAACAAAGATGGCTTTGCCTCATCTCCTTAAAAAAAAAAAAAAAAAAATCTATTCTGTGCTACAGTGGCCTGGAATCAGTAGGCTTTCGTGGCACTAGGACAGTAAACTGTAGGCCTTAATGGAATCAGCTGAAAACCACTAAAGAGGACATTTTTGTTGTAGCCCGTGAAGCAGACATACCCGTAAGCATCACCAGAGCGGCAGTAGGGGGAGAGCATATGTGCCTGTTGTTTTTTTTTTAGGTTTTTTTTTTTTTTTTTTAACACGGTAACTGGCTCTTTCTCAGTCCTCAGGGTTGCGAAGGAAATAGGAAAAAAAAACAAAGTTTACATAATCTTTTGCTGTGAAGTGCATTTAAGTGTTGGCTTGATGCAGTAATATAGACAGAGTTGATGATGGTAATTGTAGATTCATGTAATTAAAAAAAATAATTCAAATTTGTAAAAAAAAAAAAAAAATAGAAAAAGAAAAAACTTGCATAGTGACCTATTAGTTTTTTTTTTTTTTTTTTTTTTTTTATACACCAAAAGTTATTTTAATAGCTTAAAGGATCACTGTTTTATTAGTGTGTCAGAATGTACTTGTCATTTTGCCAATTCATAACCTTTCCCAAATAAATGCAGTCTTCACACAAGAGTTGAAATTGCTATACCCTGTTTTCGTTTTTTTTTGTTTTTTTTTTTCTTCAGTGGGACAGTTGTCACTGACTATTGCATTGTACTTGTGAGGTTTGATGTTGGAGAGTTTCATGTTTTGCCTAACCCAGAATTACCCTGAAAACCACTCCCCTCCATTCTGTCTCTTTGCGTCTGGATGTTGCGTGTTCATAGTATGTGCAGTCTCTGTTTTAATGAAACTGTAAATTTTTTTTGTATACTTTTTTTTTTTTTTTTTGCATCCTGGACCTTCTCAAGCTTATTCAGTGACCAGTCTTCTCATTTACTGTATATGTACTCAGTGCTGACAGACCAGAAAATAAAGCGTATATTTTTATTCATTACTTTGTATTTGAAAGTACTGTATGCACTATTGTAAGTCACTTTGAAAAGAAAAAAAAAACTGGATTGTATGTTTAATGATAGACACGTGCTTGGCAAATGTCTGTGTGCAGTGGTGGAAGCTATGTAGCGGAACAAACCTTACAGCCAATTAGTTCTCTCGTAACGTATGACAGGAAGTGAGGTGGTAAGTTCCTGCATTGCAGCTCAGGCACAAGATGGCTGTTCTGGCCACGTGTAGGGATTTAGAACCGGTTTAACAAGCCCGCTGTGTAACATGGAGTCTGGACTGTGACACTGTATACTTGGAACATTCGTACTCTGCTCTAATGCTGTATACCTGAACATTCATGTCATTGCGGTAATGATGATTTGGGCTGAATGCACAGGCTGTGACATTTGAAATGTTTCTAGCCAGTATGCAATTTTTTTATTATAAATATACCGTCGGCATTCTTGCTATAAACCAATGACTACTTTAGCCTTACAGTGTATACATGTATTATTGATATTGTTAAGCCAGAATAATAATAAATGTAAATACAACTTTGCGCGATTACCTTTTTATCTGTATTGTTTTCTGTATGTGCTCTTGATAATTCTTTGTGTGCCTCCCTTTGACACAGATCTATTCCGAGGCTGGGGAATTTCCAGATAGCCAGTGCTGACTTTTTTTTACCCTTTTGTGAAAGGGTTAGTTTGCTGTTAATGGCTTTTTTTTTTTATTCCATATGCATTACAGCTTTAAGTGTACATTAAAGGATAAGTTCACCTTTTTGGAGCGTGCTACAGGTTCCACCTGTATTTTTGGAACATGTTACATGTTCCAGCAGCTGCAGCCTCTCCTCCCCTCCTTGTGACTCAGAGCGGGGGATCATCTCCCTGCACCCACAGTCACCATTTAAAAATAATTTGGCTGTGCGGGGCTCCACCCACATGGCAACGTCATTCATTCAGTTTCTTATGCATGCTAAACTACAACTACCGTGAGCCATTGCAGCTGACTGCTTGTAGTTCTGAATGGACTGCGGGATTGTGGTTCATGGTTCATTCACAAAGCCCTACAGCTTGTAAACAGCCGTATGCAGGTATGGGCTGAAAGCTGCTGGGCTTGTCTGCGTTAGTCTAGCATTGCACCCCTGATCCACTGATCAGGGGTGCAATGCTTTCCAGGCTCCTTAGGGAAAAAATAATGTCCATTTTTTTCCTTTTTATTTATTGCAGGTACTTCTATAGCGCTGTCAATTTACGCAGCGCTTTAAATATATATTGTACATTCACATCAATCCCTTACCTTCAAGGGGCGTACAATCTAAGGTCCCTAACTCACATTCATATATACACAAACTAGGGACAATGAACCTCCCATCATGTCTTTGGAGTGTGGGAAGAAACGGGAGTACCCGGAGAAAACCCATGCAGGCACAGGGAGAACATGCATAATCCAGGCAGGTTGTGCTGTGGTTGGGATTTGAACCGAGGACCCTAGTATTGCCAGGCAAAAGTGCTAACCTAAAAGATGAACTTATACTTTAAAATGCTGTCTTCGAGTAAAAATTAAATGATTCTTATGTTTGAAGCTTATTCTGTCATGTGCAGGGGTAGACTGACAACTCATGGGGCCCCTGTCTCCTTGCCCAAACTCAAAAAAGCCTATGAAAAAGGTACCAGGGGCATCTCATGGGGCCCTCTACTGACCCCGGGCCCTCAATAGGGGATCATGGGGCCCCTGTGTCCTTGCCCAAACTCAAAGCCTATGAAAAAGGTACCAGGGGCATCTAATGGGGCCCCCTACTGACCCCGGGCCCTCGGGCAGTGCCCGAGTTTCCAAATGATCAGTCCGCCCCTGGTCATGTGGTTCCCCTCTCTTTCCTTTTCCAGACGGAAGGACATCTGACCAATTGAATGCATCGCCCAACTCCTCAAACGAGCACTTGGCTATAAGAACATGGCTTGCCTAACCACACATTAGCAATCCTCTCTCTCCCAGCATTAGCTGAGGCCAGTGCTCTGTGCTGGAGAGGGTGGACTCTGCATGGTCAGGCAATCTGTGCTCTTGTAGTTGAGTGCTCATTCATGAGGTGTTGAGATAGCACATCCAACGTTCTGTCATTTAGGGGGGATAGAGAGGGAAAGCCCATGGTAGAATGATTCTAAATTATGAAGCTAATTCATCACAGAAGACAGCATTTTAAAGGATGCACTCATATACATCCTAAATGTGGCCGACGGCTTGCAGTTCTCCATGAACTGTAAGGGCACTGGTGAGTGCTCTTGTAGTCAATTGAGCTTCCTGGACTTCAGTGCCTGCCTGCATTGGAGATATGGGCAGACAGTGTACTGACAGTCTGCAAGAGCCAGATATTGTATACACGATCTGCTGATCGTGGGTGCAATGCTTTACAGGCGCAAACGGAAACAAAATGATACATCACATTTTTTTTGAACTACAAAACAATTTGCTTTTATTTATATTATTAAGGTGAACTTATCCTTTAAGATATACCTAAAAGTAATGCATTTGCAAAAAAAAAAGTTATTAGAGTACCAACTCATTCTTCCTATAAGCATACATATTTTCCCTTGCTCATGGCTCAGATTTGCTGACTGTTGAATCTACTGGCTCTTACAATGTTTCTTCACTCCTGACTAGCTTCTTACTATCAGGGTTTTGCCATCTTCTCAGGGTCCTTATTTCTGGTTTTACCTTCAAAGTATATCTAAACCCCAAAGCAAAAATATAATATATTACAGCTTACCAGTCCTTAGATGTGGTGGCTGCATTCATTTTCTTTTTTTCAGGCCAAGAAAAGGTTTTTTTTTTAACTACAAAAGTACATGTTCATCTTACTGCAAATGCAGTGTCCATGTCATTTTCTGTGGACTTTAACCACCTCCTGTCCGGCCGTTGTATATAAACGGCTGGACGGTGGCACTGCAGGGTCGGGTGGCTGTTTTATAAACGGCCTCCCCGCACCCTGCTTGTGCACGCTGCCTGGGAGTGCGCAGCACCGCGATCCGGTGCCCGCTGTGTCGTCGGACGGGACCTCTGTACAAGGTCCCGATCATGTCATCACTGATTGGCCAATCAGTGATCACATGCAAAGTAGTAAGCAAGATATCACTAGTGACATCATTGCTTACTACGTGTGAAATCTGTGAATGATCACAGAGGTCACATGGTACAAGGCTATTCACAACAGCCTTGTACCATGTGACAAGCTGTGACCAATCGCATCTCACTCAGTAGTTCTCAATGGCTGCAAGAATGCAGAAAGAGAGATGATTGCTTTTACATCCTATGTGGGTGTAAAAGCAATCAGTGTAAAAAAAAAATATAAAAAATCTTCATCACCCCCCACAAGTAGTACAGTGTCACCATGGTGACACTGTACTGCTAGGGTGACAGTATGTAAAAAAAAAACAAATATTAAAAAAAAGTTTAAAAATTATAATTTTTGGTTACAAACTAATTTGGCTTATTTTTTCTTTTACTAAAAAGATAACGGAATACATTTTGGCCAAGATTTATGATGAAATATTTATTTGCTAAATTTTAGAAAACACTTTTTTTCAAAATTTTTGGACTTTTTCATTTACATGGCAAAAAAAATAAATCCCAGAGGTGAATAAATACCACCAAAATAAAGCTTTGTCTAAAAAAAAAAAAAAAAAGGGTAAAAAATTCATATGGGTACAGTGTTGCATGACCGTGCAATTGTCATTCAAAGTGTGATAGTGCTGAAAGCTGAAACTTGCCCTGGTCAGGAAGGGGGTAAAAGTGTCCAAACAGGAAGTGGTGAAAGATCATAAACAATTTTATCACTTTACTAGTCCCATTAATCCATCAGGCAATAGAGATGAGCAAAGGTAAGTGTGTTTGAAGTCCAACCTTTGCAACAACCAAGGCTCCTTCCACAGAGAGCATGATGGATTGAAAGGATAGAAGTTGTAATTTGCAGCATTAGCAGGTGCAAATTTAAAAAACAAATCTTAAATGTATACAATGCACTCGCATGTAGGGACTGGTAAGCTGTAATATTACATTTTTGTGTTTAGATAAGTTTGAACTCTAAATGCGCATTCATAAATGACCCTTGCCGTTCCTTCTGCTATCTCTTCTAACACCAGCTGTGCTTAGAGGCTGTCGAAGGTCTATATTGCATTTTCTTTAATGTTGCAACGCTTTAGCAAACTCTGGATGGCTGGTGGGAACGTCTGTAAAAATCGACTTTAGATATGACAACACTCCTCCTTTCTTGATTGGCTGGGAGTTTTTGGCTGACTTCTGACAATTCTGTCATAGAACAGCAAAGTGAGGGCCCCTACACACACGAGAAAATCGTACGAAAATGTCCGTGCACAGAGCGATTGTCCAATGATCTGATTATAAGTAAACCGCTTTCGAGAGGCGATCATGACAGTTCATGTGACAATATCCGAAGGGACAAACACAAAAATTTTTCGTGTATGCTACCAGAATGAATGATTTTCGTTTAGTACAGTAGTGGTCTGAAATAAATGGGAAGACCAAGATTACACATGCTTAGAAACTAAAACATACGTTACAATTCAATACATTACTTTTAAAGTTGTGTTCTGTCGTATGAGCATTTTTGTGACTTTTAGTAATACTTCATTTTTGATATGAGACTAGCCTGCAAAGACGATCATGCGTCCAATATTCTCATCGTGTGTATGGGGCTTAAGCTAGCTGGAAAAGTAATTCCAACTTGTCAAAAACGAAGAGGCTTGGAAGACTGCTACACATGCACACTCTAAATTCCTGCAAATGTGACTTTGGAAGGTAAAGTTGACTTAGTTTCACAGCTACTATCTAGGGAATGACAGAGCAGTGAAGAGCTCTCAATGGCCTTTTTGCAGAGTATGGGAATGGGAGAGGTAGCAGAAAAATAGTTGGGTACTTTAAAGGCTGATTCAAGTAAAGCTGATATTTAAAGCAGAGCTAAACTCATAGATTTATCATTTATTTCTGAAACAGTTACATGCAGTGCATGCTATGAATGCTGTCAGCTGCTTGTGCTCTCAACTGAACTGTCAAGCAATCTGATGGTTGCTGTCATAACTGATGATGTTCAGCCTTAAAGCAACTGTAGCTCAAAAAGCTTTGACTGTAAAGGATAGGTGGTTTTACATCCACTGTAATAATAATGTGATTGTTGGCAAATTGAACATGCTGGCTTTTTGTGTATTTGTATTGTAGGCTGAGAGAGACTACCAGAATTCCCAGTTTTTACCTATCATGGTGATTACAGAGCTTCATGATGGTGTCATGCTTACCTGGTGGATTCTAAATACTGTGAAATAAATAAAAAATAAAAAGGTGGAAGCGGCAAGCGAATTGCACTTTTTTTTTTGTCATGGTCTTGTGTTAGACATACATGCAAGTTTCAAATGGGATTTTCCTTCATCAGCCTTTGAGATATGAAAATGCAGTGTGAGATTTAACCTGCTAATGCAGCCCCCAAAAATGAATATTAAGGGAAGGAAGGATTTGATTTCCATAGACCAGATGAACTTGGAAAAAAAAAAAATTTTCACCACCACAACGAATTTAAAAATGGACATTTAACTGAAGTGTAGAATTTCAGCTTAAATTCAAGGTGCCCAATCAAAATATTGAATTGGCCATTTAGGAATTACAACCATTATTCTTTTCATAATTCCCCCTTACCACCACCACACAAATGCAAATCCTCCGTTTTCAGGTGCTGAAAACTAACTGGACAAGGTTATGCTGAAAATCCTTCATTTATTTACTGCCTTAAGTATGCAACCCATGGACATCACCAATTGCTAAGCTTTGCTTTGCCAGGTATTCACTGCAGCATTCTTCAGTTGCTGCGGTCTTTGGTCTTTCTGTCTACAGTTTTGTCTTCAAGTGAAAGTGTGTTCAAAAATAAATTCACCTTAAAAAAAAAAAAAAAAAATTTTTTTTTTCAAGGTTACTTAGGAGCCTGGAAAGCACTGCACCTGCAAACAGCAGATCGTGGGTGCAAGGTCAGACTCCTGCATGTAGCTGGCTGCCCGGCAATTACTTCAGTCCAGCAAGAATCGATGAACTACAAGGATGCTTACCAGCACTCTTGCAGTTCATTGAGAACTACAAAGCATCTGCCGTAAACTCTGTCGGTATTTGTAGTCTTTACATTCACAGAAATCTGTGAATGAATGACGCAGACGCATTTGTGGAGTCCTGCACGGCTGTGCTATTTTTAGATTGTGGCAACTGGCGCAGGAATTGGATCTCGACCCGCTCTCATGGGGGAGGTGGGGGGGAGAGAGCTGCAGGAACATGTTATACAAGTTCCACCCTAAAAATAGAAAACATGTAAACATAGTGAAATCTGTAATATTTTCTGATGGTGAACCTATCCTTTCAACTTGGTTGGGGACAGGTGACTAAGGCAGGCCATTGATGAAGCGATCTTTTCTGAACCACAAAAAAACTCTTGGTTCCCCCATCAGCAGAATCCGTGTTGATGGGGTAACCCCTCTTTTTGAGCTATTGTGTTCTCCTGGGAAGGGGGAGCTGTCTCCGCCGGGAGAACACAGCGATTACTGCTGGCAGCTGTAATAGCCGCTAGTAATAATTGCATGTAACATCCGACAGGCTGGTCGATTGATCAACTTTGGTACATTTAGCCTGCCCATACAAGGTTTGAATCTTGGCTGGCCCCTGTTGAACTGGCCAAGATTCGAACAGTCTATGGCCAGCTTAACCCTGCCACTTCCACTTCTTTGCCTTCAAATGATCCTGGGTTGCTTTTTCAGGTGTCATCCTTTTAGCTGGTATAGCATTTGGGTAAACCCAACAGATAGTATAGTCCTATGCACTTCATAATTCATCCTGCGGTTTCTGTCTTATTAATACACACTGCTGTCCCAATTCCATTGGTAACCATTCATGCCCATGCTATAACACTGCCTCCACCATGTTGGTATGCTTTGGGTCAGGAGTTTTTTTGGGTTTTTTCTCTTCTCTCTTCCCACCTTTCTGTACGTGTTGATCTTGATTTATATACCCAAACAAAATTTTTGGAACTTGCCATGATTTTTTAGGTTTACTTTTCTGGCACAGTTGACTCTGGCCCCCTGTTCTTGAAGCTTACCAGTTGGTGGTACCTCAATTTTTGTTTCATGGTGTCTTCTCTTGATTGTAGATTTGGACAATAAAACGCCTTCTTTGTTAGTTGTAAAGAGACTTTTCACCATGGAAAGAATTCTGCAGTCATTCAGCTCAGATATCTTCTGTGGTGATTCAGGCCTTTTGGTATTACTGAATTCTACAGTACATTCCTAATTGTTGATTTGGCTACACCTTCTGTTCCTGATGTCTTTTTGTTTTCTCATTCTAACGTTGGCCAGCTTTCCTTCCACTGACAGCTGTTGGTTCTCATTGAGTTTTCAGCAGGAGCTTTCAAGTGCAAATTCCATAACTGGAATCATAGGCAGACCTTTTGCCTGCATAATTGTTAATGAAACACTTTGTGAACTGCCCATACCTGGCCCTCAAACAGCTTGGCAGTCAACAATTCAATTATTTTTGGCCTCTTGAATTGGAGTGGATTACGTAAATGCAGTGGAATAGTTTTAACATCCGCCCGACTGGGATGTAAATACCTTTCAAGTTAAACCTGGCAGTTTGCACTTTAGGCCAACATACTTTTTAGTTTCAGCTCTAGGATTTTTTAGTAAAAATCAGGCTCCAGAGAGCTCCTGTTACTGACCATGATTCTAGCGCCGCTGTCCGGGGGGCTATCATAACGCGATAGATGTAATTTTCACAATCTTCTGTGAATTCCCAAATCAACAGGAAATTGAATTATTAAAAGTATATATTTTTTTTCCGCTAATGTTTCAGTTGCCTTTGCCTGCCACCTAAATTTGTGATATCGTTTAGGGGGAGTTTCTGTATGGCAAGGCCAATAGTTTTTTTTATTAACAAAGGCTTGTCAGATGCCGTTGAACACATTTCTGATCACAGTATGAACTCCTATGCAAAAAAAAAATAATTTGTGCTTATTCTACACTATAGTCGAACTTCAATTTCTTCATCTACATTTACTATTTTGAATACTTCTGCTGCTAGCATTAGTAAATAGATAGGAAAGTATATCATATTTACTTGTGTTTTAAACAGTTTTGCATTTTTTTACTTCCTGGTTTCCAGGCCTAGGCAAATGTCATACACCTCAAGAGTCTTCAGGAAGGGGAGGAGGGGTTTTCTCAACTAAGCATACCCTCATGCCTGAGCTAAGGACGGATAGCTTCTGGGCAGTAAATTCTACATGAATCATCTGCCCTTACTCAAGATGGCCATAGCCAGAAATACTAGGGGGGAGGGGGTTATTTTTCAAAGTGATTTTTCAGCAAAATAAGACATGGATGTGTGGAGGGAGTTTGCTTTGAATATTAAAAATAAATTGAATGGTGCTTTTAGTTTGTGGTGCTACGATATAGTTCTGTTTTAAAGCACAGCATGCTTATTTTTTTTTTTTTGCACATAAACATACAAGAACACACATGAATGCAACTCTGAAAAAAAGCAACCTAAAAAATACACTGCAAGCTCACTGCTGATGTGGCGCAAATGAATGTAAACACACGTGTGAAACTGTAGTTTGCTACAAATCAGTTGTGACGAGTACTAACATTTCCCTATGGAACACCATATTTTCCAAATTTGTGTAAATTTATAATGTAAACCCTTTTTTAAACAGCTCTTGAGAATTACTGGTGAGTAATACTTTTATTCTATATTTATTTCATCTTAATTTTTCTCATGGCCTCCTGTATAATTTGGTACAGCATAGTTTGTACATAGATGGAAGCACTGTGTCATAAGTATGGGGGATTGATTTTCATGCCATATTAAGTTGGCAATATGTTAAAGCTGTACTCCAGGCACAGATTTTATTCCAGGTATTTACTTAAAATGCTATGTAAGATTTATTCTTTTTGATAAATACCCAAAATGGTTAAGGTATCAGTCTTGCCTAATTCTTAGCACTCATATTTGGAAGGGGAAGAGCTGCTTTCTGGGCCAGTCGGCGATAAAGTTGCTTTGCATGGTGCGGTTAGTTTAACACAGGACGGTAGAGCACATGAAAGACCTTATTCATTGTCCAATCACAGGCCTGGGTGGGTCCTAGATCATGCAAAGTAGTAAAGGTGTTGGAGGTTACAAGAGCAGGGTTAATAAATCCTTTGGCAAGTGAATCGGTGTACATGTATTGCTGTCTGTGTAGAATTCAGCTATAGGTTTTGTCTGGTTATGTACTGTGAAATTGCTAAATGTATTTTAACCCCTGCACACCGGAGCCTCCTGGCCCTTTAAGGGGTTTCTGGCGGGGGGGCGGGCGCGCGCTTAGGGTCATGTGGCTGCCATGATTGGCTGTCACGGAAGTCACATGACCGGAAAGGTCCTGATCGCAAGGAAAGATCGGGACCTTTCTGTGGGACGCAGACACATGCGCGTGCTCTCAGCATGTTTGTTTACAACTGGAATGCAAAGATGCGGCTGCTCGGTACCAAGGCCTGGCCGCCGAGAGGCTTCATATTTACGTACTGTCGGCATTAAGAGGTTAAAGTGATATTAAAGGCAAAAGTCATACTTAACAGCCCTGTGCAATGGTTTTGCTCAGAGAAACACTGTTCCTCCTTTTTGGGTCCCCTGTCGGTGTTTCAGGCCCTCTCTTGCCTGGTGCCCACAGAGCAAGCAGCTTGCTATGGGGGCACCCAAGCAGGGCTCACTCCAGAGCTGATGCTCTGCATGTCCATTCACACACAACTGCGGCTAGGCCCCACCCCTCTCCTCATTGGCTCACTGGCTGTCCTGCTGCTGTCTCGGCTAATGAGGGAGAATCCGCAGAGGCGAGGCTCTCGTGCACATCGCCAGGGGGGCGGTTCTGCTGTGCACAGGGTTTTTTTTTTTTTTTACTTTCATGCAAAGAATGCATGAAGGTAAAAAAAAAAAAAGTGAGCCTTTGCAGCCACTTTAATATTCAGGCATCTCTTTAAATTAGCTTCCCATCGTCCTCAGATATTTGGAGTTCCAGCTCTGTGCCTACCACCTTTTGCTTGCCATAATGCTATCCATCTAACCTAGTTTTAAGCACTCTCTTCAAGAGTATGGTGATACTCCCGTCCTTTTTAGGCAGCAGACTGGGGGTGGAGAGGTGACCAGGCTGTATTGCTAAGCTGAAAATGTGAGATCGCCCTACTTGCTTTGTGATGTGGCAGATGTGTAAGTTACAAGAGCGGCAAGATATTAGCTATTTTAGCAGATAAAAGTTAAAATGTGATTTGACCAAAGTTAATTTCTTGGTGGCTTTTGGACTGTGTGTACTAATATACATAACTTAGTCCATTCATCCAGTGGAAATATTCTTTGCTTCATAATGCCTCAGGGGTATGGCTATAGTGGTCATTCTGCTGAACTAATGCGATTCATTTCCCAGTGGGATATTTCTTGACCAATTGACAGCACCTCTTGCTTTCTCCCCCACTGCATTGCATTAACAGGCACTATGCCAAGCTGGTCATGCATGTTAGTATAACAGCAGGTCATTGGTAGAGCAATGAACAATGCAATTCTAATTGCTCTTTGATGGCCATCCTCAATGTGGCAAGATTTATTGATGTGAAAAAAAAAAATGGTCCAAATCAGCACCAGTAGAAGGTTCTACCTCCACCTGAAGATCAGTGAGACAAGCGGTCACATATAACTCATAAATCTATTATAAGGTTTAAAAAAGAAAAATCCATCAAGTTGGGGAATTGTCTATTTGTTAGCCTTAGCAAGCAGTTGTACTGTTCATTGTTTGTGTGATGTGTGAATATGTGAATGTTAAATGAATGTGTTTAGGTGTTTTTTTTTTTCTTTCCTACAGTAAAAAGAAACCTAAACATAAGTAACGCACTGTATGTGATAAAGCAATTAGATTCAGCGGATAACTTTGTGGATGACAAAGATTCAAGTCCCAGCAGTTTAAAAAGAATGGTCCCATAGTTCCTACTTACTGTGATTTGTAATTGACAGATCTTGAATTAACCGACTGTAATACACTTCTATATGTATTTGGGAGATTTGGAGTTGTCCAAAACCGAGTCTTATATACTGTAATTCAATCATGTTTTTGCAATAAAATGTGTATATTTTTCAAAACCATTTGTGATATATCTCTTTCATAAAGCATGGATCTAATCAGTATTATACAGGCTTAAAGTGGAATCCCAGTCAATAGTTAGCTACTCCTAACCCTACTCTGAAGCTAAGCTATCGACCTTATTCTGATGCCACTTCAGTATGGTCCCAGGATGAACTGTCATTGACAGCTTCTGTGTGCCAACAATGGATGCCAATTAGTAAATCTATGGATGACGTAATCTTGCAGGCATTTCCCAGCTGTTGGCTTTCTCCTGCACACAGAAGCTGCCGCTGGAGACCGGAGCGGCTTCAGAATAGGTAAGTATAGAGATCTTTTCTTTACAGGGTTAGATAGAATAGCTTTAGAATTGGGATAGGTAGGTTTAGCTTTGGTTAGCTATTGACTGGAATTTTACTTTAAAGTGACACTATTACCAAATCGGGAAGCAAAAAACACGATTCCGGTGTAAAGAGGCTTCGTACTTGTCTGTCTCGCAGTCTCCATTGACCATCTTCATGCTTTTCAAGAGCTGTTGAAACTTCAAGAGTTTTGGATTCTTTGTCCCCTGCCAAGTGCCTTGGTTATACCTGCTGGCCCCTACATCACTACGGGACACAATAGGTAATGTAAGGGTTAGCGGAAGGAACCATGATGCTCAGTGGGAAACCGGGCATCCAGCACTTCCTGTGGCTTGGATAAAGTGGATTCTCTGGCCACTGTATCACAAAGTGATCATTGACAATGCAGGACAGGTAAATACAATGTCAAATCTTTACAGGGAGATCTTGGATCTTTTAACTGACAAGGCAAGCCAAAGATTTTTCCTGCAACCACACAGTGTTGATGGGGGAAGTCCCTCCCGTAGAGCTATTGTGTTCTGCCTGTGGGAAGCCTTCCCAGCCGCCGGTAGCACACAATGATTACTACTAGCAGCTAAATCTGCTGACAGTAATCACATGTAAATAATCCTAAAGGCTGTTTGTACTGAGGTTGATCGTTGGATTGACTTAAGTTCAACCAGACTGCCCATAGATGGATCGAATCTTAGCCAGTCTCTGTTGAACGGCCGAAATTCGATCCATGCAGGGCCGGCTTAAGTTTTCAGGTAAAACTAATCTATATGTTTTTAGCAGGAACCATCTGGCGCCTTTAAATTGCTGTTCCTAATTTTAACTAGCTTCTACTGAACCCCCTCCAAATGAATGCTTCAACTATTACCAGATTTAAACTTGGGCACACCCATAATAATTCTACAGTGCAGTTCAGGTACCTCTCAACTTGTTGCAATAGACATCCACATTGCATTGTGGGTTGGTTTGCCTTGTGGAAACCAAGCAACTGTTAGGAATGAATCAGTGGTTCTGATGCACAGTGGAGGTACTTTTAAATGCTAAGTTCACCATATTTAGGGTGTAACATGTTCCAGCTGCTGTCACCTCCCCCATGTTCACCCCCTGATTGTGACAGTGAGGCAGGGATCTTCCCCCTGCACCCGCTGGCACAATTTGAAAAGAACCTGGCCGCGCTGGCCTCCACCCCCAAACAGCTGTGTCATTCATTCACAGCCGCCTGTGAATGACTTGAGCTACAAGTACCATCAGCCTTTGTGGCCTTTGTAAATCTGAATGAACTGCAAGGGTGCTGATGACTCTTGTAGTTCATTCACAAGCCCTGCAAGAGCCTGACATTGCACCACTGATCATGGGGCAATGATTTCAAGGCTCCTGCAAGAAAAAATAATAAATGCATGTTTTATTCTGCAAAAATATGTGCATTTATTATTATTTTTTCTTGAAAATTGAACTTAGCCTTTAAAGTTAGTGACAGCATAATGCAGTTAACAGTTGATTCTAGAAGCTGTCAGATTTCCATGTTTTACCTAAGTACAGGTATACACAAACCATTTTTGAGACTACAGAATATCTGCAAACATTAGGAAAATTCCATTTACCTGATTATGTACATAAGCATATACAAATGTAGCTCGCCCTTTATGAAGAAGCTGTGAGTGCTCCCACAGGGTAACTGGTTATCAGCTTAATTTTGTATTAACCCTGATTTTAGATGCTGTCAACATTTATGGCAGATTAGTCTGCTTAGATGGAAGGTGAGCTTGTACAATATGTACATGTATGCAGACTTGTAGACGTACTTCTAATGTACTCCAGATGATATGGACCTGTGGAGCAGGCAGCCGACACCCATATATTTTAGATGTGGCAATGAATGTAGATTTTGGATGCTTCTGTATCCTTTTGCTAGTCCCATTTGAGAGTAAATACTTGGCTGCCTTATTTGCCCATGCATTTACAGCCCTTAGGCCACACTTAAACATTTTTTTTTAACATTGCCTAGTTACATTTGGCCAATTATGGGTACTCCTACTGCCTAACATCCATAAAATAATCTGCAGAAATATTGCCTGCCCATCATTGTTTACTCAAAACCTAGCTGATGTCAGCAGGTGTGCTTGGTTCATTAAAGTATCACTGAAGGCAAAAAATTTTTTTCTTCAATTTTAGGTAGAGTGGCGATGGATTAGAACACTTGTTCTATTGCTGCGGTTTTTATTTCTGCCTGTGTTTTTTATTAGAGAGATTCACCCTCTATTTGTTACCATTTGCCACTATTGTCAAAAGTGAAAGTAAAAAATCCCAAATTTTGGGTTGTCCCCAGAAGATTAGGAAATTTTCCAATGGGGACACTAGTTCTGGTGACCTGGGGATCTCCAAGGAATTCTCTTTGCAGAGATTTTCCCACATCCTGTTTTGGCTGTGGGACAGTAACTGAAGGTGAAATGGGACACAGATGGCAAAAAAAATAAGCTGACGGGTTATAACCCTCCCTTAACTCCAAAATGGTGAAAAAGGGTTTTGCCTATAGTTCTACTTTAATATGCTAAAATAGTTGACAGACTTAACTCCCTTATCTCATGTCCATTTATACTCAAAGATGAGAAGTCTGGTCTTAAAGTTTGTAGGAAACTGAGCCAATGGCCAAGTGAAGAAGTCTTTGCAGATTGGGACCCCACATAAAGTAGCGGTGAGCGCAGGGTTGATAAACCTGCAGACAGAGAAGATGCTGGTCAGGACAGTGCAAGTTACAAACTATATTCCCAATTACTGAAATTTAAGTGGAGTTGTACTTTGAGGAGATGCCAGCTTGCCCGCCTTTATTGGAGCATTCTCAATGACTCTCATAGGAGTATGTATAGACTCTTGTATCTGAATCTGACTTCTAGACTAGCCACCCATTTTTTTTTAGAAGGGGGAGCATTTCAGTTCTACACACCATAAAAGCACGTATGTCCTAAAATATTTGCAGCTTCACTACTTGCACAAATTCCGGTTTTAAAGTTTAAAGAATGTGTTGGTCCAGTTTTAATGGCTGTCTGAAAATTAAATTTTTCACAATTTTGTTCTAAAGACACGGTTTCAGCAACCCGTTTCCCAAATACATAGTCACTGCCCTTAACTGCTTTCAAGAGTGAAATGTTAGTGGCTAACTGAGCCAAGCTGTCTCCTTAAAAAGAACTTGACCATAGGTTATCAGTGATCATGTGCTCCAAAGGTAATTTGGAAAGTCTGTATGTAATTTGGTAAGCTCTGTGTGAAAAGTTTTGTTTGTGAACTTTGTGTGATACAATTAACTCATATAAACTTTAATAATAGCACAGTAATTTGCAGGAGAATTGAATATGTGCTGCCAATCTATTGTGAATGTTCTGTTGTGCAAAAAGAGAAGGCTAAATATTGCATGCAGGGTGTTTAAGGAGAGATTGTGTTGGTATTTTGTGGATGTTTTGTAGTTTATGAAAGGATGAGGCCTAAAGTGTGTGTTTTTTGCTGTGTGGATCAGTATGGGTAAAGTATTTTGTGAATGGAATGGTTCTTTATTCAAGCACTGTGTTAATTGATTGCAAATATGTCTATCCACAAGCCAAGGTGTTTTGTTTTTTTTTCTTATCTGGCTAATGCTGGTTTTGTCGTTTATTAGATTTCAATATATTTTCTGAGCAGATTGTATACAGAAATTTTTATCTCGATCTTTTGCAAATTATGCAGCTCTGTTGCTTTGCTTACAGAAACTCAAATTAAGTAATCTGACCCAAACCTGGTTCACTAGTTAAAACTGGACATTTACATAAGTAGAGGTGTATCTCAGTGATGGCAAACTGACCAGTAGATCTAGAGGTAAAAGACAGCTGGAGTGCATGCAGACCCTCAGTTATCTAGAAAAAGTAGAGCTTTGTCCCACCTTCCAAGCACCATTATTGGTTAATACGACCTTCCTGCACTTTGGATTTATCATAGATTTGCACATAACTTAACCTTTGGATCAACTGATTAAATTTCACAGAAGGTAACGTATACAAATGTATATATCTATTGTACAGTACAAGACACAAATCGATTCATAGACTGAGGATCTTCAGGTTATTGGACACTGGTAAATGCTTTGCTGGGTCTAACTCTGTGTCCCCATATAACCTCTCCCAATCTGAGACTCCAGCTTCCTTCTAGTGTCCTTAGGTGATGGATGTCTTCTCTTTGCTTGAGAAGTTTTTCCTACTATCTTTTCACCAGTTTTTAACTTCCTCCATCTGACAATTTCTGGATCAGACTGCTTCCTGTTTTTATAGCTCATTAGCAGTTTCCAGTTCAGTGACCCTCGGGCACACCTTGGGAACCTTACCTGGACTCTGCAGTCATGGGGCTTGCCTATGTTTGCTTCAAGCACTGAATCCTGTGCAGGCACTTACCTTGACACGTGGTGCAACAAATGTGGTTAGCTGCTGGGTGCTATGCAGGACCAAGGCTGTGGTCCATCCCTATGGCACCCAGGCCCTGGAGACCTCTGAGGGTATGCCCATCGTGACGAAGCATGTACCCTGTGCAGGACTAGCGGCATGGATGGACAAGGTAAGATTTTAACATACTGTTTCCTGGGTTTACATGTTTTTATGGCTCTGTAGAAATACACCACATCATTTTTTCAACTAGACCTACTGCAGCACTATGCACACAAGCAGTTGATAGGGCACTTGCACTCTTAGCGTTTTCTCCCTAACTGTATTGTCTCACTGTTTGGCCTAATGGGTAACGTTAGAGCATTCACCTATTCAAATTTGGTGGCTCTTTTACACCTCAGGACACTACTGGAAGTTCCTTTTCCACTACTGATATAGTGCTCATAAGACTCTGAGCTGCATCCAATGTCAGCCACCATTTTCTGCCAAAGCCGATTGCTTGCCACACCACCTTTTGCCTAGCCCCAAAAGACACCAGCCATTGGAACTCTTATGTTCGTTACTGGGTTACCATAACTCCTTCATACCAAACATGCCAATGAAGGAGCACAGGGGGCATATTTGAATAGCAGCATTGTCAGCCGAGGGGGGTAGGGGGGTGTTTTATGTCCTAGCAAACTGAAATACTCCAACAAATCACCATTTGAAAATATAAAGCAAGCCTAAAAGAGAAAATGAATGCAGCCATTACATCTAAGAAATGGAAAGCTGTAATTTTGCATTTAATACCACTTTCATCCATTGTCCTGAGACTGCTGTGGCACCGAGAGGAAAGTTCCTTTCAAGTTACTGGTGATCTCTTCACCCTGGAGCAAGAATAACGCAGACACTGCTCCAACCCTAACACTCCAACTCCCCCACAGGTGCGCTGCGTGCAACCTGTTTGACTAAGGCTGAATTCAGAGCCACTATGACTTTTTTTCAGAAGCTATAGCAATGTCTGCAATCTGAGGAGGCTGTTAACTTCAAGTGCTTTTTTGCCTCTGACTTTAATTCTGCCCAAACATTAGCATTGCCTGATGCACCTTCTGTGACACAAACCAACGGGGATGTGTATTTTCTACCAGAGACATCAAAATGTTTCTCCACTATTTTAAGAAAATTACTTTCTTATGCTTTCGCCATATGCTGGTTGATCTGGATTCATTAATAAAAATTAATCATGCTTGGATAGCTAAATGAAAGCAGCCAGCATAGACTCGATTGATCACGAATAAAACCATATTAATATATAACCATGCAGCGCTTGACAGACCTATAACAATATATAAAGTCCATATAGTTGACAGGAGCTCCCATAAAGGAGACAGAAGAAATCACGACACCAACTTGTGTGGAGGTAGTAATAGACAACACCACGTTGATAGAGCCAAGCAGCTTACCAGATCCAAAGACCCTTAAATTATAGAGTGGTTTTGATGCACCTGATGAACAATAAACTCCAATGGCTTCACATCACACCCAACGGTATCTGGCACAATACCCTTAAAACTGAGGTTGTTGTGCCTTTAATAAAGTGATCCTCAAAGAATCCACACGCAGTTGCCCAAAAGTATCACTCTGGAATAACGGCAAAGATGTAAAAGACGGTCCATGACCAAAAATAAACCGCTGTTCCCTCTGAGAATGAGTCCCTCCTTAGCCCATTTATGCCTGATTAACATTGGTTCTGGGCTCATACTGTTGGGTCCATATATATTTGGACACAGGCACAATTTAGTGTTTTCAGGTATTTACCAAAACATATTCAGGCTATAGTTATATAATGGATATGGGCTGAAAGTGCACACTCTCAGGTTTATTTTGAGGGTATGTACATCCAAATTGGACAATTGAATATAATCATAAATAAAATGTTCATTTTTAATTTTTTTTTTTTGAGAATCCTTTACTGGCAATGACTGCCTGAAGTCTGGAACCCATGGACATGACTAGAGACTGGGTTTCCTCCTTTCTGATGCTTAGCCAGGCTCTAACTGCAGCTGTCTTCAGTTCTTTGTGGGTCTTTCTGCCTTTAGTTTTGTCTTCAGCAAGTGAAATGCATGCTCAATTGGGTTGAGATCAGGTGATTGACTCGGCCATTGTAGAATATTCCACTTATTTCCTTCAAAAAATCCTGGGTTGCTTTTGCAGTGTGTTTTGGATCATTGTCCATCTGTACTGTGAAGTGCCATCCAATCAACTTTGCTGCATTTGGCTGAATCTAGGCTGACAGTATATCTCTAAACACTGCAGAATTCATCCGGCTGCTTCTGTCACATCATCAATAAACACCAATGACCCAGTGCCACTGGAAGCCATACATTGCCATGCCATCACACTGCCTCCACCATGTTTTACAGATGACGTGTGCTTTGGATCATGAGCTGTTCCAAGCCTTCGCCACACTTTTTTTTTCTTCCCATCATTCTGGCACAGATTAATCTTAGTTTCATACGTCCAAAGAATGCTTTTCTAGAACTGGTCTGCTTTTTTAGATGTTTTTTGGCAAAGTCTAATCTGGCTTTTCAATTCTTCAGGCTTATGAATGGTTTGCACCTTGTGGTGAACCCCCTATTTGCTCTTGTGAAGTCTTCTCTTGATTGTAGACTTTGACAATGATACGCCCACCTCCTGGAGAGTGTCTTTCACTTGTTTGGATGTTGTGAATGGGTTTTTCTTTACCATAGAGAGGATCCTGCGATCATCCCCCACTGTTGTCTTCCATGGATATCCATGCCTTTTTATGTTGCTAAGCTCCCCAATGCATTCCTCTTTCCTCGGAATGTACCAAACTGTTGCTTTGGCCGCTCCTAATGTTGCTGCGATCTCTCTGATGGATTTGTTTAGTTTTTGAAGCCTTACAATGGCCTGTTTCACTTGCATTGACAGTTCCTTTGAACGCATGATGTAGGTTCACAGCAATAGATTCCAAATACAAATACTACACTTAGAATCAACTCCAGACCTTTTACCTGCTTAATGTATGAAGAAATAATGGAGTAGCCCACACCTGGCCATGAAACCACTTTTGATTCACCTGTCCAATTACTTATTGTCCCTTGAAAAAGGGGGGGTGGCTACTCTTAAGAGCTGTAATTCCTTAACCCTTCCTCCAATTTGGATGTACATACCCTCAAATTAAACCGGAGAGTGTGCACTTTCAGCCCATATCCATTTATATACCTATAGCTTGAATATGTTTTGGTAAATACCTGCAAAAACTAAAATTGTGCCTGTGTCCAAATATATATGGACCTAACTGTATATCTCCTACAGTTCTGTACTCTTCTTTTGAGCATTTCCTGTTTTCACATTTCTGTCAAACTGTTGGTTGCTAGGCAGTTGTTCAGTCTCAGCTGTTCCTCCCATAACAAGATTTTTTCTACTATTAGATTGGTTTTGAGACTTGCTGAGCCTCTTTATTTTCTTCCTGTGGGCCTGTTGTAGCTTTTTAGTTTTCTTGTTGCCCAGCACTCAGTTATTGCTTGGAGACGTCCCATGGTTTGAGTCAAACCTTTGGTCCTCTACTGTATGATAAAGATTAAAGCAATTTTGACCTACTTGTAGATTCCATATCTTGCTATTCAGTACAGTACTCTTCCCTCTTCTGTGATCTCTCAATTGCTTGCTTACAAAACTGGAGACATGGAGTGGGCAGAGTTATATGGGAACACTGTGGGGGTGGACTCAACAAAGCTTTGCCAAGTGTCCAATGACCTTACGGGAGTAGCATATAACCAATGGACTAATAATCAATTCCTGTGTCCTGTATTGTATTCCAAAATAAAGAATTTACAGGTATTACAAAATTCCTGTTTTTTCCATATATGGAATTTCCAGGATTTGTGAAAGATTTACTTTTAAATATCTCAAGTTTTGTGGGAAAATGTAGATACATTTGACCATTACATTTAACAAGAGCCAATCAGAACTTTTTACTTTAGTAGGACTTGCACACCTAACACAAAATCACTTTGTGACCAGTAAATACTTTTAAAATAACTGGATAAATATTGAATTTTCTTTTCCTGTACAGTTGGCTATTACCTGTGTACAGTGGAAGAAAATAGTGTCCTTTTATTTGGATTACCCAACAGCTAGGCTGTTCCAGGCATCCTTCCTTTTAAGTAAATATTTAAGTTGCATTTCACAATCACGCCGGGTATGGTGGAGATATATACAATCAATACGGGTATGTTTTAACATGAAAAATTTCTGTACTTTTGCGCTTCATATTTTAGGGGTCACATTATCGTGATCACCGCTTCAATCTCCAAGGTGAACACTGTGGGTGGGAAGGTTATACAGCCCATTTATTTGAATAGGCTGCAAATGGCAAGCACTACTTTTTAGAACACACTGCGCATGCAATAACCTTTCATTGGCACCCGCACATTCTCGCAAGGGCAGCATGTTATCCTACAGTGCTGGAAATGCACACCAAATGTGCCTTTTCCATACTGTGTTTTGGTGTGGATTTCTTTACGTGGGCTGAGAGTGCTGCAACTATCTTGCATACTGTAGGTCAGCATGATTTCCTCAGCAAGTCCAGCACAATTACTACAATACTCGATCTCAGTCTGGTGCTGTTCCCTAAAGAAGATCCACTCCTCCAGCCAATGGGGCTCCACTTTCTGGTTGAATAATACTGGCCCATCTGTTGTGGACACCCCATGGGTGTGGGTCATATGCCACTAAATGATGCTCACACATCCTTAAGCAATGTTCAGTGCAGAAGTAACAACCACCCACTGCTACCTTTGGAAGGGAAGAGGGGAGGACCGGTGATGTCAGTGGACCAGCTAGAAGACCTTTGGGGGGAAAAAAAAGGTATGTCTCTTCATTTGTGGGAGCTTGGTGAGGGGTGGGGGTATTTAGAAAAAAGTTGGAGACCTGCTTTAAACCACTAGGTGCTATTTTATTGTTGAAGTGACATCTATATTTGTAAAATGTTTATGTACACTTTAATAACATTTTTTATTTGGCTGTTATAGTTTAACTCATTATTAGTACTCCCTACAAGAATGTATCTGATTTACCAGCGACAGAAAAGGGGACCATGTATTGGGTGGTAAAATTGCATTTTTTTTCATTTGCAATTTATATATTAGTGATCTCTAGCATGATACCCCATGCTGGTGATACGTTAATACCTGTGTCTACTTGGAGAGCCACCACCAGACACTTTGCACAGCTGCCAGACCTCAATCCCTACTGTAACGTCACTGGTCCCCTCTGACTATTAGGAACCAATGAGAGGGTTTTCGATCATGTGATCACATTATTAGATATGACGTAGTGACTAAAGGCTTCAGTAACAAAATGAGCCTTCAATCTGCGGATGATCACTGCTAGGTTTAGACTGCAGTGACATCTGAAGTGCCATCTGTTTAATACTGTAATGGTCAAATACAATTAAATAGAAATCTTTTTTCCGTTTTTGCTAATTTTTTTGTCTTCCTGATAAAACAGAGCAGGATTTTCATTACAAGTGTACTAACAACGTCTTATGTTCTTTGAAGATATACATAAATTCGCTAGTTGACTGTTGAGTTAACAAACACGTTAAATTTCACAAAATGGTTCCTCCTTGAATTTGAGAGCCCTCTCACATTCAGTGGGGGGAATTTATCAGTACTGGAGCAGACAAAATCTGGATCCAGCTGTGCAAGACAACCAAGCTGCTTTAATCTTCAGCTTGATCAGTTAAGCTTTAAAAGTGGATAGAAGCTGGTTGGTTGCCATGCACATCTGCTCCAAATTCTGACTGTTCAACTTGCTTTAGGCTGGAAGTGATAGTCTGCAATTTTGTTGTGGCTTAAAAACATATTCCAATGTTTGCCTATGTATAAAGCTGCCCTTTATAAATGAGAATAGTCCAGTAAAATCTTGCTTTTTTTTAATATTTTGGTTTTCAACAGGTAACCTACTTGGAGGATTTTCTTTTACAACATACCAGGAAGTTAGACCAGGTCAAAGCATCAAAGCTCTCTACCTAGGTAAAAGGGGTTTCAGGAACTGACACCTTACGCCTCAGATCCCTCTTAGAGTCCAAATCTAAGCTGTGAATTGTCACAGGCAGCCTGATCCAGGCAGTATGTAAGTTGAAAGTCCCAGTGCCTCTGACAAGAGCTTGGTGAAACAGCTGGGCTATGCAGATAAAAAAAAACTCTTCAGGTCTTTACTAATCAGCAATGTAATATTCTAACCAGTGAATGAAAACAGTCTGATGAGCTCTCCACTCCCAAACTCTTTACTACGTTCTATCCATTCCTTGAACTTTTAAAGAAGATGGTCAAATCTATTTCTGATGCCTCCCTAGAGGCAAGGTGAGTGGTATTCTAAATCAGCTGTGCTACATTGGAGTCCTTCGGCTAAAATGTTGGTCTGCTGACCAGACTTTGCAAATTTCTCTTGTTCTAACTTCCCTTTGTAGGTGATTCTCTGGACAGCATATCCGCATAGACCGTATATCTCTAAACACTGCAGAACTCATCCGGCTGCTTCTGTCACATCAATAAACACCAATGACCCAGTACCACTGGAAGCCATGCATACGTATGCCATCACAGTGCCTCCATGTTTTACAGATGATGTGTGCTTTGGATCATGAGCTGTTCCAAGCCTTCTCCACACTTTTTTTCTTCCCGTCATTCTGGCACAGATTAATCTTAGTTTCATCCATCCAAAGAATGTTTTTCCAGAACTGGTCTGGCTTTTTTAGATGTTTTTCTGGCAAAGTCTAATATAGCTTTTCAATTCTTCAGGCTTATGGATGGTTTGCACCTTGTGGTGAACCCTCTGTATTTGCTCTTGTGAAGTCTTCTCTTGATTGTAGACTTTGACAATGATACGCCCGCCTCCTGGAGATTGTCCTTCACTTGTCTGGATGTTGTGAATGGAATTTTCTTTACCATAGAGAGGATCCTCCGATCATCCACCACTTTTTTTTTCCATGGACATCCATGCCTTTTTATGTTGCTGAGCTCACCAGTGTGTTCTTTCCTCAGAATGTACCAGACTGTTGATTTGGCCACTCCTAATGTTGCTGCTATCTCTGTGATGGATTTGTTTCATTTTTGAAGCCTTACAATGGTCTGTTTCACTTGCATGGACAGCTCCTTTGAATGCATGGTGTAGGTTCACAGCAATAGATTCCAAATGCAAATACCACACTTAGAATCAACTCCAGACCTTTTACCAGCTTAATTGATGAAGAAATAATGGAGTAGCCCACACCTGGCCATGAAACCGCTTTTGATTCAATTGTCAAATTACTTTTGGTTCCTTGAAAAAGGGGGAATGACTACTCTTAAGAGCTGTAATTCCTAAACCCTTCCTCCAATTTGGATGTACATACCCTCAAATTAAACCTCAAATTAAACTAAAATTGTGCCTGTGTCCAAATATATATGAACCTAACTGTATATGCGGCCCAATGGATATTAACCCAGTCCAGTGGGCCGCATGTATGCGTACTGTCGGCACAAAGGGGTTAAGGATCCTGTTGATAAATGTCTGCAAGCCCTTTTTCAAATCTGTCACTGGCAGGCCAAGCCATAAAACCTGCCATAGCTGTGATGTTAATTTGTCAAACCTTTGGAAATGGACTAGGCTTATGTCCAAGGATCCAGCTACTGCCTTTACTATTTAGTTGTAGAACACTTACATCTTATGCATACAGCCCTACACTGCTTCGTACACAGGTTTGTAAATACCACCCGTCTTATTTCACTGTATGTGTCTCTTGTCTATGCAGAATACTCCTTAGCTGTATGTTAACTGTTGGTCTGCAAATCAGCAGTTTTAAAAAGTGCTTGCTACACATGCCTTTTGATGGTGAACATATTTGGTGCATCTTTAGGCAACGTTTACTGATGGTATGAGTATTCATTTGCTCCAGCAGAAGAATGCTAGATTCAATCTGTGAAGGCTCCTTCAACCTCTGAGACAAACAAGAGTTCTTTTCATATCTCCCAAGCTTTACACTTCAAGGCGAGACTCAAATCCAGGGGCCCAGTTCAGTTGCAAACTTTGAGCCTCTAAAATGCCTAAACCTGCAGACAAGTCGTGTTTGTCATGAAGAGAAGCCCCCTTTTTCCAAAGTGGAAAACTTCTGTTGGATTTTGCAGGCACCTTATCAGAAAGTATCTTGTAAGGACTGTGCTGTCCAGGAGCTGCAAGTTAGAGTTCTGCTCTTTGCCCTGCTTCATGCTTTCCGACTTGCCCATTTCTCCACTCAGGCTACCAGAACTCCATGCTGCCCTAGCAGATCTTTTGAGCCAGATGGTCATAGCCAGTGTTCCAAAACGAAAAGGGGGCATCTGCCCCATCTTGGATCTCAAGGCTTTTAAATATCTTCATTTAAGTCCAAATATTTTGCAGGGAATCTACCAGGTCTATCATAGTATTGTTCCATTGTAGAGACTGTCTTGTCTCTGTGGACATCATTATGCATACGTGCATGTCTCCATTTTTCCAGTGTAATGTTACTGATTGTTTTTCTATGGACATACACTATCAATTTATAGCCATTATTCGATCTGTTTTCAGTCCGCTAAGTGTTTACCAAGGTATTGGCACCAGTACTAGCTTTAATATTCTCCCAGGGCATTCCCACTGTGGACCATCTCCTATTGAGGGAACAGTTTGCTCAAACCATGTCTGACAATGTGAAGTGGACAAGTCCATACCTTAAAAAGGTTCAGTTGGATCCTGAACCTTCAGAAATTGAAGCTGGAACAGACCGATCACTTGGAGTATCTAGGTATTACCTTAGACACAACGTGGGCCAAATTTCTTCCCCAGGAAAAACGTCTGACTCTCCTCAATAGACACTACAGTCCAGGTGCCATTCAGCTCTGCAATTCTGCATGAGTTCTGAGCTTGATCGTAGCCTACTTCAAGGCAGTTCTATTTGCTCAGTTCTACTGCAGACCCCTGCAACACAACATTCTGTTGTCGGGAGACAGATTGGTGAACTCTGTAGACAAACAGACTTTAAAATCACCGAAGACCAGGTTATTTCTGTATTTACATCAACCATCAGGGAGGAACCATAAGTTTTGCTGCAGAAAGAGGTAGAAAGCATTTTATCCAGGACAGAACTCCACGTGCCAGCTTTTCCACCATTCATATTCGAGGCATAGACAACTGTTTGGCAGACTACCTCAGCCAGCAGTGCCTGGACCTGTGGGAATGGTCCCTACACTTGGACATGTTCCAGGACCTGTGCAGCAGGTGGGAGCTGCCAAATGGGGACCTCCCGACTCAATTGTAAAAATGGACATATCTGTTTCCAGAAGCAGAGATCCTCTGGAAGAGCATTGGGTGTTTTGGTGGCTCCATAAAATCAGTACAGCCTGATCTATGTCTTTCCCATTCTAAAACTCCATTGTCTACTCCGCAGGCTTGAGATGGATGGCATTTCATTGATCCTCATAGCTCTGTAGTGGATCAGGTAGATGTAATATTCTGACCTGATCAGGTTTAGGATCTGCTTTACTGTATATACAGACTGATTTTACTGTTGTGGGATTAGTAACACTTAAAGCCTATACTACCTCTTGCCTGAGTTCAGTAGCAGGGAGGTGAGGTATTTTTTCGTTAAAAAAAAAAAAAGTTTGGTTTTTAAGAAAGTAAATGCATAAGTTTACACTTTAGTAGAGCTTTGTGGCATATAGTTTGATCTTTTCTTTTGATTTTTTCTTTGTAATCCTTATACCCCTAAAGAGATGGTAATTTTGGGTGGTTTTATAAAAATAAAATGTTATATTTATTTGCTCTGTGAAATAGTTTTGCAAAGAGTAGCTCCGATCCTCATCTTGGGTCCCCTGGTGGCACTCCTAGCTCCTTGTCTTCTTGGTGTGCAATCATTGGAAGCCAATTCCTATTGTGGCACACCTGCCTTCTCGATCTGGAACCACGCTGCCTACATCCATAGGCACAGACCGCACCACTCTGCCCTTTCCCCCGCTGCTTTGTCACAGGATTTGATAGCAGGAACCTATGGCTCTGGATCGGGATTGGACTCAGGTAAGTATAAGTGGGAGGGGGCTGTGGGAGCTGCATAGTTTTTTTTTTTTTTTTCCCCTTATGCAGAGAATGCATTAAAGTAGAACTATAGGCCAAACCTTTTTTTCTTTTTGGATAGAGTAAGGGTGGTTCTAACCCCTGCCAGATTTTTTTCCTATTACTGTGATTTATCTTCACTTCCTGTCCCATAGCCAAACAGGAAGGAGGAGGAAATCCCTGCAAATTAAGAGCATTCCTTGGGGACCCCCAGGTCACCAGCAACAGTTTCCCCCTTGGAAGATTTCCCCTCTATTACTTTTCTGGGGACAACCCAAAATTTGGGATTTTCTTTTACTTTCACTTTTAATGATAATGGTAAACAGTACAAATAAAGAGGGTGAATCATCTTAATTGGGGGACACCGCAATAACTGACAAATGTTCTAATCCCTCTGCACTCTATTCAAAACTAAAAAATATATACTTTAGTCCCGGTTCACACTGATGCAGCCCAAATTTGATACGGTTTCACAGTGCGGTATTATAGTGCGATTTCTGCTGTGACAGGTTCAAATTGAATGCGATTTCTGAGGGGACTGGACATAGCAGGAGATGAAATTCGCACCACACCCACACTAAACTCGCACAGGACACTTTTTTTTTTCTGATGGGATCAAATTTACACCGCATATACACTATATTGCCAAAACTATTGGGACACCTTCCTCACATGCACTTGAACGTTATTGGCATTCCAGTCTTAGTCCGTATGGTACAATATTGAGTTGGCCTGCCCTTTGCAGCTATAACTGCTTCAACTCTTCTGGGAAGACCATCCACAAGGTTTAGGAGTGTCTATGGGAATGTTTGACCATTCTTCCAGAAGCGCATTTGTGAGGTCAGGCACAATTAGAAGGCCTGGCTCGCAGTCTCTGCTCTAATTCTTCCCAAAGGTTTTCTATCGGGTTGAGGTCAGGACTCAGTGCAGGCCAGTCAAGTTCCTCCACCCCAAACTTGATCATCCATGTGTTTATGGACCTTGCTTTGTGCATTGGTGTGCAGTCATGTTGGAACAGGAAGGGGCCATCCCCAAACTCTTCCCACAAAGTTGGGAGCATGACATTTTCCAAACTGTCATGGTATGTTGACACCTTAAGAGTTCCCTTCACTGGAAGTAAGGGGCCAAGCTCAACCCCTGAAAAACAACCCCACACCATAATCCACCCTCCCCCAAACTTTACACTTGGCATAATGCAGTCAGGCAAGTACCGTTCTCCTGGCAACCGCAAAACCCAGACACCTCCATCAGACTGCCAGACAGAGAAGCGTGATTCGTCACTCAAGAGAACACGTCTCTGCTGCTCTAGAGTCCAGTTGTGGCATACTTTACACCACTGTATACGACGCTTTGCATTTCACTTGCTGATGGAAGGCTTGGATGCAGCTGCTCAGCCATCGAAACCCATTGCATGAAGCTCTCTACGCACTGTTGTGCTAATCTGGAGGCCACACGGAGTTTGGAGCTCTTTAGCTATTGACTCTGCAGACAGCTGTGACTTCTCCGCACTGTGCGCTTCAGCATGCGCTGACCCCGCTCAGTCATTTTTCGTGGCCTACCACTTGGTGGCTGAGTTGCTGTTGTACCCAGTTGCTTCCACTTTTGTTATAATACCACTAACAGTTGACTGTAGAATATGTAGTAGCCAGGAAATTTCATGGATGAATTTATTGCACAGGTGGCAACCTATCACGGTACCACTCTTGAATTCACTGAGTCTCGGCTATTAGCATTTAAGTTGAAGCTGCTTTTATTAAGTATATTACTAACTTGATGTTGACTTGCATTTTTCATTTTTTGACATAACTTCAGATATGACACCAATTAGAAGCTGGACTTAACACAAGAAACTTTACATTCAGTTTGAATTTGATTCAAAGCTAAAATGAACACAGATTTGCTCTAAGTTACCGTAAGTGAAGATAAACTTTGTCACAAAGCCAATGCATTTTGGGGCCTGAATTTTGACCAAACTGTTAAAAAATCAAAACAAAAAACTGTTGGATTTTGCTTTAACAGTTTGGTCAAAATTCATGTCCATTTTGCTGACATTTGGGCCCAGAGAAAGAGTTCTGAGCCCTTAAAGGATAAGTTAACCTTTCGCAACATGCTACACCCATATTCAGGGTGTAATATGTTACAATATGACCACCCCCTGCACCCCCCGATTCCTGCTGTGACAGCTAGCAGGGGATCTTCTCCCCGCTAGCTGTCACAATTTAGAAAAAAAAAATGGCGGTGCAGAGCTCCGGCCACGTCATTCAATCACAGCATTCTGTGACTGGGAAAACTACAAGTCCTGACAGCCTTTGCGGCTGTCAGCTTGTAGTTTTCAATGAACTACCTCGGCGCTCCACAGCCATGGTAGTTCACTGAGCCTTCCTGTTAGTAGCATCTGCTTGCTTGTATGGGATGTGCAAGTAGGTTTACTGACAGGGCAGGGGGAGACCTACATGTTATGCTTTAGAGGCTCCACAAACAAAAAATAATAAATGCACATTTTTTTACCAGGAAGAAAATGTCAATTTATTATTTTTTGTTAAAAGGTGAACTTATTCTTTAAGTTTGTTGGCATGTGACAAAGTTTCTGATCTTACCTTGGAATAAATCCATGTATGAGATTGAGAACCTGTCCAATTATCTGTGCCCCACTAAGGAGATTACACTCCCATTTCCTGCATCGGCACTTAGCTTTTAGGTAGGTACAGTTAGCGACTTTGCCGCTAGGTGGCTCTGTATCAGAACAGTGTCTGGTACAGCAGATGGTGACACTAAGTATTAGGCCCCTTTTAGGTAGAGCCCTCCCATAAGTGATGTCAGCACCCACATATAATCTAGGTGGGGAGGGGCACATTTTCCCATGGGGATATGGGAGGTAAACACCCCACACCTGTAAGGATGTAGCCAGCACACTTAGGCACTGGACAGGGGGCTGGGTGGAGTGGAACTGTATGCAGGAGTAGCTGGCTCTAGATATTCTGTCCTTTACGGAGGGCTAAGGCAAATGACCTTTTTAGGCCAGGCTTGGAGATCCCTGTTTGAGGCTGGTTCCTGGGAGAGGTGTACCTAGCTAAAAGGTGTCTGTAAAGAACACAGTCCTGTGAGTACGTATGACCCTTGTCAAAGAGAGACTGTAGGGAGATGGCTGTGAGATGCTGCACATGCTTTCACTTGTGACTACTGCTAACTGTCCACTCTGTGATTGAGTATGTTAAGTCACTCCAGAATGTATGTCCTTATGATGTGACTGTCTTGCCATTCCCTGAACACCAGTAAAGTGCAGTGAAGCTAACTATTTTGTGGGCATTCCTCCTTCTGGATAAAATTCTATGGCCTGGAATGTTGTGAGGAAGCCTATGGCGAGCAGCAGGGCACAAGATGGCAGAGGGATTGGCCCCAGCAAGTGGCATTGTGTTCTAGCAGGGGTAGGGCCTTGTGCTTGAGGTGTCTAAACTAAGCAAACTAACAAAACAAAGCCCCTCAAGCTAGTGAGAGGAAATGTCTCCAATGAGAACACACAGCAATAGAAGCCCAACAGTATAGCGAGTCTAAGTTTTCCCCAATATATGGGATTCACAAATTTGGCTGGGGTAATGAAGGCAACTTGCAAAATATCCTGGTACTTTGAGAACATTTTCCACTGGCACCAATAGTATGAATAGTAAAGGAAAAGAAAATATTATTCCCTTAAAATATCTCCTACACGATATCAGATGTCACTTTATTAAAGTTACTTTCCTGCATCCCACAACTGCACTTCCACAGGCTTCTCTTTCACACAGACCTATGATCCCAATATGCTATAAGAGATAGTTATCGGCTTCTGTGGTGTCACAGGCTCCCATCACGCAATGGAACAGCTAAGGCAATCTGTCTTCATTGTGTGTGGGTGAGATGTGGGATTTGGAACCACATTCCATAGACCACTGCTATGCAATAAGGTGCTCCGGTACTTGTTCCTTGCTCCCTAGGCATCTTCTGGTGGCTGGAGAAATTTTTGACGGGAGTTTTTCTCCTTTGTGAAAGTGTGTTGTAGGAGCTGCTCTGCAGAGGGTCGCTCTTCCTGTTCCCTGTCAATTTAAAAGACAAGTTTAGTTGGTTATAGCTTTTGTGCATTCATACAAAATCTGCATTGTCTGCAAATATTTATGCATGGTCCCTGAGTTAAAGTAACTTGTATGCACTGAATCGGTCTTTGTTGTCAAAACCATTGAACATCCTCCAAGTAATAGAATAGCAATAAATGTGAGCGCTCTTGTAGGTAAGCAGCTGAACACTCAAGGAAACCAAACAAAGCCTTGTGGTAAACGTAAAAAAATATGTGCAGCGCTAGTCTGTGAATTATAATAAATATATAATAAATGTCCCCAATGATAAGAACATCAATTAATGACAGTCTCTAGATGAATATATTGTGATCTACAGCTTTCAATACAGTGGTGGTGCTCCCAATGGTAAAGTAAAAATTGCACACTCACCAGAAGCGTAATTTAATTACGCAGTGTGTAAATCAACACAGATCCACTTCACCGATAAAGGTCCAGACTGGAACTCTGGTAGGTTCTCCTTCAAGCCTCTCCTCCAGCTGGATCTACCTACATCCATTGAGGGCTCATACCCATATCACCTTGAAGGAGAACCTACCCTGAGTTCCAGTCCATAATTAAATTACACTTCTGGTGAGTGCTCAATTTTTACTTTGCCATTGGGAGCACCACCACTGGATTGAAAGCTGTAGATCACGATATATTCATCCAGAGACTGTCATTAATTGATGTTCTTATCATTGGGGACATTTATTATATATTTATTATAATTCACAGACTAGCGCTGCACATATTTTTTTTACATCTTCCAAGTAATGATATACTATGCAAGGGCGTGCTTTTATTATGTGTTTCCCCACAAACTGTTTTGTGTTGGATAACGTAGCAAAGGACAGAATCTGTAAGATCTTTTTTTTTTTTCTTTTTTTTTTCTTTTTTTTTTTCTCTATCAGATTCAACCTTGGAGTCTATTGGAGAATCTTTCAATAGGGATGCCTGTCCAGTGACAGCTATCTCATAGGGAAATTTCCTCTGGAGAGATTTAATCTAATTTCCTGTTGTCTGAGACAGAGAATGAAGGTAAATCTCCCCACTGGGATATAGCATACAAAAAGCCAGATTTGATTTAGGCTTGTTACTACTTCAAGCGGGCAGATATACTTTAAAGTGAATTTCCACTTTTGCAAATTTGTGGAAACCCCACTATATGTTAAGCATTCCATTAACAATGCATGGCTAAAAGATTTTAAAATATTTCTTACCTATTTTGTTTTCTTTTTTTGGAGTAGGCCTTTGCGGTTCTGAGGCTACTCCGTACACACTATGTCTGACTCCATGAGTTGGTTCTGTGCGGCGTCTGCTCCTTCATGCTACTCAAGACACTGGAATAGCTCCAGGATGCTGTTTCACTTTATATCCCTTGCTGGCGAAGTGACTTCTCATTTTCATATCTAGCTTTAGAGTGGTGCTATCAAGTTTTATTGAAGGTAGAAAGTAGTGACACATTGAATTTCAAGCTGATATCTTTAACTTTCTATTAGGACAGTGCTCAAATCTAGTTTAAAACTGATAATTAGATCTGTTAGGACATATAAACAGGATTAGAGTATGATAAACCTGACTTCCCTATCTCCCTCAAAGTGGTTCTAGAGGCAGAAAGGTTTTTAATGAATTAAGATAGAGAGCCACCTCCATACACCCTTCCCTTAAATACTTACCTGAGCCCGATCTGGATTCAGCAATGTGCATGAGAGCAGTGGCTCTCTCTCCTCACTGGACAGAGAGGCAGCAGGAGCCATTGGCTCCTGTTGTCAGTCACAGCCAGTTTGGAGTGAGCGGCGGGCGGGGCATCTCAGGAGCAAGCATGCACTAGTGCACCAGTAGCTAGCGGCTTTCTATGGAGCACTCAGCAGGGGAGAGGGGCCAGGAGCACCAGTGAGGGACCCGACAAGAGGAGGATCAGGGCTGCACTGTGCAAAGACATTGCACAGAATAGGTAAGTATGTGGCCATGCCAAGTGGCGTCTGTTTCTTCTATCCACTTGATAAGTCGTTCTTGTAAGGAGACCTACTATGAGACTACTATAGCCAGCCATACATGGATCGAAGTGTGGCCTGTCCCTGCTGTACCAGCCAAATTTCATCCCATGTATGGGCACCCTGGTTGTACACAAATTGATCAATCAACTTTTATATAACAGCTTGTCGGGTTTTTCCCAAACAATTAGTGACACCAGCTATAACCAGTAGCACCAATCGTCTTCTGCTGGCAAGAAAGGCTGACTATTGATGGGGCAATCAAGCAAATTTCTTTCCTTCAACCCATGGTGGAAGGAAATAAAATTGCATATTTAATGGCCTGCCTACAGTATGTCCCCTGAGAACAACAGCAGGATTTTTTCAGGTAACTTAGCAGAGACAAATTGTCCTGAGACAGAGAGTGCAGGGGTGGTTGTAATTAGAGGATTTTGTAAACTCAGTAATGCTAATTACAAGAGCCGGAAGTGCAAAGAAATGTTTTTTCCATATTTGTTACTAATTGGCATGTGTAATAATGAGTGTGATTTACGAATTGAGTTCAGAGTGTTCACACAATAAATTGCGTAACTACTCACTATTCCAATCGTGCAGAAGATATAAGTAAAAAGTTTTTTTGGTATTTTTTTTTCCACATAAATGGGTAACTGAAGTAAATCAGCCTCACTGTGATTAGTGTACTTTTTTTTTTTTTTCTTCTGCGCAAAGATGGAGTTTTCATTTCAATGCAAAATTATATCAATCCTTAAATCCATAGCCTTGCATGCCAGCAGTGATGACTGGAAATTTGAGTCGTCATATTAACATTATTAGACAAAATATATTTTGTACACTTGCAAATTTGATGAAGACAAATCTTCTGCTATGCTAATATACACTATATTGCCAAAAGTATTGGGCCTCCGGCCTTTACACGCACATGAACTTTAATGGCATCCCAGTCTTAGTCTGTAGGGTTGAATATTGAGTTGGCCCCGCCCTTTGCAGCTATAACAGCTTCAACTCTTCTGGGAAAGCCGTCCACAAGGTTTAGGACTGTCTATGGGAATGTTTGACCATTCTTCCAGAAGCGCATTTGTGAGGTCAGGCACTGATGTCAAGAAGGCCTGGCTCACAGTCTCCACTCTAATTCGTCCCAAAGCTGTTCTATCAGGTTGAGGTCAGGACTCAGTGCAGGCCAGTCAAGTTCCTCCACCCCAAACTCGCTCATCCATGCCTTTATGGACCTTGCTTTTTGCACTGGTGCGCAGTCATCTTGGAACAGGAAGGGGCCATCCCCAAACTGTTCCCACAAAGTTGGGATCATGAATTTGACCAAAATGTCTTGGTATGCTGACGCTTTAAGAGTTACCTTTACTGGAACTAAGGTGCCAAGCCCAACCCCTAAAAAACAAATAAAAACTTCACAGCATAATTCCCCCCCCCCCCCCCCCCCACCAAACTTTACATTTGGAACAATGCAGTCAGGCAACTACCGTTCTGGCAACTGCCAAACCCGGACACATCCATCGGATTGCCAGACAGAGCAGTGTGATTGGTCACTCCAGAGAACGCGTCTCCACTGCTCTAGAGTCCAGTGGTGGTGTACTTAACACCACTGCATCCAACACTTTGCATTGCACTTGGTGATGTAAGGTTTGGATGCAGCTGATCGACCATGGAAACCCATTCCATAAATCTCTCTACGCACTGTTTTAATTTGAAGGTCACACGAAGTTTGGAGGTCTTTAGCTATTGACTCTGCATACAGTTGGCGACTTCTGGGCACTGTCAGCATGCACTGACCCGCGCTGTCAATTTACGTGGTGAGTTGCTGCTGTTCCCAGTTGCTTCCACTTTGTTATAATACCAATAACAGTTGACCGTGGAATATTTAGTAGCAGGGAAATTTCAAGGATGGACTTATTTCAGAGGTGGCAACCTATCACGGTACCACGCTTGAATTCACCAAGCTCCTGAGAGCGGCCTTTTTTCACAAATGTTTTTGTAGAAGTAGTCCGCATGCCTAGGTGCTTCAGTTTATACACCTGTGGCAATGGAGGTCATCGAACACCTGAATCCAATGATTTGGAGGGGTGTCCCAATACTTTTGACAATAGTGTTTGACAGTCCAGGTCTTTTCTATTTGGTCAATAGAATGCCATTATGGTGTGTGTGAACACAGGACATGAACGGTTACCTGGCTTCTATCCAAACTGACCTCACAGTATGTTGATGGTTTGATATTTTGGTAATGTGTGTTGTCCAGCTGCCAAGTTTTTGCCAAATTTTGATTCACTATGGGACATTTTTGAAAAATGTTTGCAGCTAATCTTTTGCTTTTTTTTTTAGGTAAAAATGTTTTTTTTTTTAATCATTTTGTGTAATAGCTCCTATAAAAAAAATACTAAACCTGTGAATCACAGATCCTGTGATGAGCAGCTGGCCTGATCCATTGTGAACACAGGAAGTCAGTTTCTCAGGATGGGTGCCATTCATAGAATGATTTGCATTCCCTGAATGAATGCAAAGTGTTTTCTGATTTAATGAGGTGGAGAGCATGACATCACTTCCCTGCCTGCCCACCTTGTCCAATCAGAGAACACTTTGCATTCATCCAGAAAATGCACGGTATTCTCTGAATGACTTCCATGCCGAGTAGTCGGCTGACCTGTGTTCACAATGGAGAACAGCTACTCTGTGCGAGATCCAAAAGCAAGAGGAGATCCCTGAAGTAGCGGTGTCTGCTTTAGTGATTTCCAGCTTCCAGAAGCATTGGCCAGGTATATCATATACATAGCTACATTGGTCTAAGCTGTGTATAATATGCCTGGAATTATTTAAGCTGCAAAGGTAGCTGTATGAGGATAATAAAACTGCACCATGCTTTGTGGTGCAGCAAAAATGATCCCCCTTCTCATGTTTGGTGAGCAAGACCTTTTCAAGTGAATAGCTCACGGCTGTGGTATGCCCCAAACACGCAGCACGGTATTCCCATTGATGAAGCCCATTCAGCTGTTAAAATAAGACATTCAGGAGGCAACAGTGTTGCCTTCTGAACCCCTTTCAGCTGGCCCCTTTCCACTGTGTGCAAAGTGACCCAACACAGCTTATGACAGAGAACACAAGTGTACATGAGCCGTTAGTAAAAGTTCTCCATATACACCCACCGGCCACTTTATTAGGTGCACCTAGTTAGTGCCAAGAAAATATCCCCCACACCATTACACCACCACCACCAGCCTGAACCATTGATACAAGGCAGGATGGATCCATGTTTTCATGTTTACGCCAAATTCTGACCCTACCATCTGAATGTTGCAGTACCCAGTCTGCCCATTCTCCTCTGACATCAACAGGGCATTTTCGTCCACAAAACTGCCGCTATATTTTGTCTTTTTTGGACCATTCTTTGTAAACCCTAGAGATGGTTGTGTGTGAAAATCTCAGTAGATCAGCAGTTTTTTTAAATATTCAGATCCACCCTTCTGGCACCAACAATCATGCCATGTTTAAAGTCACTTAAATCCCCTTTCTACCCCATTCTGATGCTCAGTTCGAACTTCAGCAAGTCATCTTCATCGCGTCTACATGCCTAAATGCATTGAGTTGCTGCCATGTGATTGGCTGATTAGCAGTTTGTGTTACCAAGCAATTGAACAGCTGTACCTAATATAGTGGCCGGTGAGTGTATATTGTATTGTGGTTAAAGAAAAGCTAGTGAGGGTAAGTTGCTTTGCATTACAGATATCATTCTATCCACCAATTTATTTGCCGAAGCATTGCAGAAGTTTACTGCTGGTTGTTCATTCAATGGATATTTTAGAGTTTTATGTATTTGGCTTTGAAATGATTTCCTGAGAGAGCAAAGTGACATGCATGCATTTGAAGTAAAATTATATGCAACACAAAGATACATTTATCTCAAACCTAGATTAAATTATAAAAAAAAACATATTTCAGATGGGTTATTGGAAAAACAGCTAAAGGGATTGCAAAGAAAAAAAATGCTCTTCACATGATATATGCAGTATGGGAGTTTGACAGAACATTTTTTTTGTGTGAGCCAGGGGCGGACTGACAACTCATGGGGCCCCCAGGCAATAGGGGATCATGGGGCCCCTGTGTCCTTGCCCAAACTCAAAAAAGCCTATGAAAAAGGTACCAGGGGCATCTCATGGGGCTCCCTACTGACCCTGGGCCCTCGGGCAGTGCCCGAGTTTCCAAGTGGTTAGTCTGCCTCTGATGTGAGCTAATTTTGGTTTTATCCTTGAAGGGAATTTATAGTCCTTTCAGTGTTTTTTTTTTTTTAAATAAATCTGCATCAGCTTGATGTAAATAATATCACTGTTTATGCATAATTTGTAATTGTATCTCCTAGATTGTAAGCTCGAAAGAGCAGGGCCCTCGAACCCCTCGTGTATTGTATTGTTACTGTCTTGTCTCATGTTATGTCCCCCTTGCTACTGTACAGCGCTGAGCAAACCCTTTGGCGCTATATAAATACTGTATAATAATAATTGTATATGTACAGCTATGTTTTCTGATTACATACTCCATTTACACAGCTTTTTACTTATGTTCTAGTAAATTCACATCAGTCCCTAACCTCAAGGGGGTACAATCTAAAGTCTCTAACTCACATTCATACATACACTTACTAGGGACAATTTAGACAGGATCCAATTAACCACTTGCCCTCCAGAGGATTTACCCCCCTTCCTGACCAGGCCGTTTTTGGTGATACGGAGCTGCGTACTTTTAACTGACAATTGCGCGGTCATGCAACACTGCAGCCAGATGAAATTTTTCCTTTTTTCCCCACAAATTGAATTTTCTTTTGGTGGTATTTGATCACCTGTGTGCTTTTTATTTTTTGCGCTATAAACAAAGAAAGCCCGACAATTTTGAGAAAACAATATTTTTTACTTTTTGCTATTAAACATATCCAGTGAAAAAAAACAAATTGACATAAATTTTGGTCAAAATATATTCTGCTACATGTCTTCATTAAACAAAAATCCCATTACGTGAAAATAATGGGTTTATGTGAAAGTTATAGCGTCTACAACTCGCGGTATATATACTGGGATTTTTTTTATACTAGTAATGGCGGCGATCAGCAACTTATAGCAGGACTGCGGTGGGCATTCTGACACTAGGGAGGGGGAACTGACTTACTGTCACTGATATCCTCAGTGACACTAACAGTCATAAGTGCTAATAAAAGTCACTGACGCTGTACTAATGACACTGAGCTGGAAGGGGTTAACATCTGGAGCGATCAAAGGGTTAACTGTGTGCTGTTTTGCTGTGTTTTTCACTGTGTCAGCACATTGCTGTGTATGGCTCTGCTATGCAAAGCCATACACAGCAATGTGCTGGAGCTGACAGGGGAGAGATCTGTATTGGATGAGCACCAGCACCCATTGATGGTTGAGAAGAGTGACAGGACACATGTAAACAAGACAGAGCTGTGTCCTGTCAGTGGAGATCTCCTAGATTTTCTTTCCCTGCAATGCAGGGAATAAAATCTTGCAGATCACCTAGTAAAAACACCTTACTGTGTATACAAGAGACACAGCTAGGCACACATTTAACCCCTTGCTTGCCCTAGATGTTTAACCCCTTCCTAGCCAGTGTAATACAGTGAGTGTATATTTTTAGCACTGTTCACTGTATTCGTGTCACTGGTTCATATAAAGTGTCAGACTGCTGCAGTATCGCAGTCCTGGTATAAGTCGCTAATTGTCACCATTACTAGCATATATTAATTAAAAATAAATAATTCCAGTGTATATATACACTATAACTGTTACTCAAACCAATCCATATACGCTCATTGGGTTTTTCTTACCAAAAATATGTAGCACAATACATTTTGGCCTAAATTTATAAAGAAATTTGATCTTTAATTTTTTTTATGTGTTTTATGGCAGAAAGTAAATGTTGTGGGGGTTTTTTTTCAAAATTTTGTCTTTTTTTTTTTTTCATTTATATAATACAAAACCCAGTGCTGACTAAATACGACACAAAAAAGGTCTATTTGTGGGAAAAAAAATATTTAAATTTATTTACAGCGTTGCATGACTGCACATTTGTCAAAGTAACAGTGCCGTGCCATTAAGGGGGTAAATCTTCCAGAGCTGAAGTAGTTAGAATTTTTTTTTACATTTTTCTTATTTTTTTTTACACTTAATTTTTTTTTTTACTTTATTGCTATCACAAGGGAGCTAACAAGCCCCCTATGTGAGCATGGTCAGGTGACAGGTACTCTTAATGGAGACATTGGGGGTCATGCTGGAACAGAATACAACCCCTGGCAAAAAGTATGGAATCACCACTCTTGGAAAATGTCCATTCAATTGTGTAGAAAAAAAAACTAATCGCAGACATGCCTCAAAACTATATTCATTTCCCATTTCAAGCTCTGGCTTTAAGATACACTTGGAAAAAAGAAAAGAAAACTGCAGTCAGTTGCAACTGTTTTTGCAGATCAAAGGAAAAAAAAACTGGAATCCCTCAATTCTGAGGAAATTATGGAATCATGAAAAAAACCCACTACTCAACACCACTAGTACTTTGTTGCACCACCTCTGGCTTGTATAACAGCTTGAATTTTCTGAGGCATGGATTTATCAGCTAACAGTATTCTTCATCAGTCCAGCTCCAACTTTCTCCTATTGTAGTTGCCAGATCAGCTTTGCAGGTTGGAGCCTTGTCATGGACCATTTTTCTTTCATTTCCACCACAGATTTTCTATTGGATTGAGGTCCGGACTATTGGCAGGCCATACCATTGACATTAGATGTCTTTCTTGAAGGAAAGTTTTCATGGCTTCTGCCCTACGGCAAGATGTATTATCCTGAAAAACGTCATAATTACCAAACATCCTGTCAATTGATGGAATAAGAAAAGTGTCCAAAATTTCAATATAAACCTGTGCATTTATTGAAGATGTGATGACTGTCATCTCCCCCGTACCTTTACCTGACATGCAACCCAATATCATCAGTGATTGTGGAAATTTGCACGTTTTTTTCAGGCAGTCGTCTTGGAACGGCACCAAACAAATGTTCCAGCATCATCACCCTACCCAATGCAGATTCGTGATTCTTCACTGAATATCACTTTCGTCCAGTCATCGGCAGTCCATGTGATTGCTTTTCTTTAGCCCACTCTAAGCTTGTTTTTTTTTCTGTTTTAGGTGTTGATGGTTTTCGTTTTGGCTTTTATGTATGTAAATCTCATTTCCTTTAGGTGATGTCTTACAGTTCGGTCACAGACATGGACTCCAGTTTCTGCCCATTTGTTCCTCATTTCTTTTGTTGTGCATTTTCTGGCATATTACTTTAGTTTACTTAAGTTTTCTTTCTTGATGCTTTGATGTCTTCCTTGGTCTACCAGTATACTTTCCTTTTACAACCTTCCCATTTGATTTGTACTTGGTTCACATTTTAGACACAGCTGACTGTGAACAACCAAGGTCTTTTGCAACATTCCATGATGATTTACCTTCTTGAAGACTTTTTTTAATCCTCTCCTTTGTTTCATCTGACATCTCTCATGTTGGAGCCATGATTCAAGTCAATCAGCTTGGTGCAACAGCTCACCAAGGGTTGCAAGCATTCTTTTTTTTTTTTTTTTTTTTTTTTTTTTTTTTTTAAACTGAAAACTAATTAGATGTAATCTGATGCAGATGTTTGTTTTAGAACTGCAAATTACATGGTGATTCCATAATATTTTCCTCAGAATTGAGGGATTCCATATTTTTTTTCTCTGCTTCATCTGCAAAAACAGTTGCAATTGACTAGTTTTATTTATTTATTTTTAAGTGTTTCCTAAAGCCAGAAAGTTGGAATGTTAAATGAAAATAGTTTTGAGGCATGTCTGATTTTTTTTTTTTTTCTACACAAACAATTAAACATTTTCGAAGAGTGGCGATTCCATACTTTCTGCCAGGGGTTTCCTAAACTGTTACCATAAGATTGAAAGCACACAATTTTCTGAAATATCTTTGTATTGTGTAGTTTTAACAGTTTGGGGGGTTTCCATATACTTTTGGACGTATACTGTATGTGTGATGGTCAGGTGGCCATGAACTTTATTTAAATTCTGTATAAATACTATAGTTTATATATTTGCATGCCTTGCCCATCTCTTAATGCTGTTTTTATTATATATATACTGCAACTAAACCTGTAACTGATCTCCCTTGTTGAGATCTCATATATTTTCTTTTCAGATGAGGTTGAAACTTTTGATCCTCAGGCCTTCCTGGTACTTCCGCCTCCATAAGCATGGTAAGTGACAACCACTCAATGGCATGCACTGCTGGCTGTAATTTAGCAATGCTATACCACTGCTCTCCAAAATATAGTGGCAACTATCCTTCAAAGCTTTAATGTCCTATGATTTTCTTATTGTGTAATTATTTACTTGAGTGCTATAGTACATGTGTATTTACAGTGCCTTGAAAAAGTATTCATATCCCTTGACACTTTCCACATTTTGTCATGTTACAATCAAAAACGTAAATGTATTTTATTTGGATATGTGGTAGACCAACACAAAGTTTTACAAATATGTGGAAAGTGTGGCAGCATTTGTATTCACCCCCCCGGAGTCAATACTTTATAGAACCACCTTTAGCTGTAATTACAGTTGCAAGTCTTTTTGGGGATGTTTCTACCAGCTTTGCACACCTAGAGAGGGACATTTTTGTCCATTCTTCTTTGCAAAATAGCTCAAGCTCTTTCAGATTGGATGGAGAGCGTCTGGGAAGAGCAATTTTCAAGTCTTGCCACATATTCTCAATTGGATTTAGATTTGGACTTTGACTGGGCCATAATAACACCTGAATATGCTTTGATCTAAACCATTCCATTGTAGCTCTGGCTGTATGTTTAGGGTAGTTGTCCTGCTGGAAGATGAACCTCCGCCCCAGCCTTTTGCAGACTCTAAGATTTCTTCTAAGATTGCTCTGTATTTGGTTTCATCCATCTTTTCATCAACTCTGACCATCTTCCCTGTCCCTGCTGAAGAAAAGCATCCCCACAACATGATGCTGTCACCACCATGTTTCATGGTGGGGATGATGTGTTCAGGGTAATGTGCAGTGTTAGTTTTTCACCACACATAGTGTTTTGCTGTTAAGCCAAAAAGTTCAATTTTGGTCTCATCTGACCAGAGCACCTTCTTCCACATGTTTGCTGTGTCCCCCACATGGCTTCTCTCAAACTGCAAACGGGACGACTTATGGCTTTCTTTCAACAATGGCTTTCTTCTTGCCACTCTTCCATAAAGGCCAGATTTGTGGAGTACACGACTAATAGTTGTCCTGTGGACAGATTCTCCCTCCTGAGCTGTGGATCTCTGCAGTTCCTCCAGAGTTACCATGGGCCTCTTGGCTGCTTCTCTGATTAATGCCCTCCTTGCCCGGCCTGTCAGTTAAGATGGACGGCCATGTCTTGTTAGGTTTGCAGTTGTGCCATACTCTTTCCATTTTTGGATAATGGATAGAACAGTGATCTGTAAGATGTTCAAAGCTTGGAATTTTTTTCATCACCTAACCCTGCTTTAATCTTCCCCAAAACTTTATCCCTGAATGGTCTGGTGTGTTGTTTAGCCTTCATGATGCTGTTTGTTCACATAATGTTCTCTAACAAACCTCTGAGGGCTTCACAGAACAGCTGTATTTATACTGAGATTAAATTACACACAGGTGGACTCTATTTACTAATTAGGTGACTTCTGAAGGCAATTGGTTCCACTAGATTTTAGTTAGGGATATCAGAATAAAGGGGGCTGGATACAAATGCACGGCACACTTCACAGTTATGTGCCACTTTGTGTTGGTCTATCACATACAATCCCAATAAAATACATTTACGTTTTTGGTTGTAACATGACAAAATGTGGAAAATTTCAAGGGGTATGAATACTTTTTCAAGGCACTGTACATGTGAGAGCCATGTTAACCTGCAAAGTTACAATCCAGTCACAAATGAAAAACCTTGCGCAGGCCACCCCAATTCTTTTTGTGGGATCACCTGCTTGTTATGCAGGATAGCTGTTACCAAACACACCCACTGGCAACCTCACACACGGAGTTACTTCTCACACCCACAAATCCTATTCAAACCAGCTTGAAATCTGTAAACGATGGGTGATTCAGGACAGACCTGAGGAAGTACACTCCCAGTGGTCTTGTAAAATGCTTTGTGGATTCAGAAAAGTGAGAATAAGGACCGATTTACACTTATCCGTTTTTATGCAGCAAAACCTGTGTGTTTTGCTGCATGAAAATGCTTTACACATAGAAATGCCATTATTATCTGTGAGGATGGCTCATATATATGCACTGCAGTTTTGGCATGAAAGGGACATTACATTATATGGGCCCATTTACACCTACACGTGTGTTAACATGCATGCTCCATAAGGAACTGTATAAAGCCATCCTATGGTAAATGGAGTACACTTTGATTTTTGTAGGTTTTTTTAGTACATTCGCAACATTACCTTGACAGCCTCAGCTACTCCCTAATTTAGTTAATTTCTGAAACTGCTTTACAAGTTTGATCACTGAGCAACTAATGCAATCCAAGAGACAATAAACTGTGTTAAAACCAGTCAATTGTTACCCTTAATCTCTGTTTTATGTAGTTTGATGGTGAAAGGCCCTCACCTGTACAGCTGAGCCAGTCTGAGAAATCATTTACAGTCTAATTCCACCTTTTTCAAAAAGCTAATAAATGCACCCACACTGATGTAAAAACAACGTGCACTTATTGTTTGCGGGTTTTTTTGCATTGTAACCTGCAAATCTTTGTAACCATGATTAGTGGATTGTGGGGGCAATACAGTCTCCTGCAGACTATTATTCCAGACACAGATCCACACTGAAGTACAGACCTTTGGTTTTGGGTTTGGTAGAATTTTCAATCAGAGTACGAGTTTACAGACACCTGTCATTGCACTTGTGCTCCATTGAGGTCTACAAATCCCCATGTCTCAGTTGCAAATGGAACTCTGGGCAAACCTCTGTGAATGGATGATGCTGCTGTGTGGGCCTAGCCACATACAGCTGCATCAAATGAAAAAAAGACAGAAACCTGCAGGGAGAACAACCCCCAGAACAAGTGAGGGCTGAGGACTGCGACCATGTTTCATGTGAGTGCACTACACCTATATTTGGATGAGAAATTGAAGACAAAACAACCTGTCTCTTCATCTAAAGTGCAAGGCCTCTCAAATTAGACCTCCTTCTGCCCTGCCAACCCTGATCCCTTAAAGTAGCAATAAAGGCAAAACCTTTTCTTTCATTTGAGATAGAGTAAGGGAAGGTTATAGCCTCTGTTGGTCTTTTTTTCCCCCCACATCTCTGTTCCATTGGGGAGATTTTCCTTCACTTGTACCATAGTCAAAACAGGAATTGAGAGAAAATCCCCCCCCCCCCTCCCCCAATGTAAAGGAATCCTTGGCTGTCACCGGAACTAGTGTACACATTGGAAGATTTCCTCTACTATTACTGTTCTGGTGTCAAGCCAAAATGTGTGTTTTTTTTTTTTGTTTTACTTTTACTTTCAATGATAACAGTAAACAGGACAAATAGAGAGGATGAATCGCCCGAATGGGGCTCAGACAGCGATAGAGACAAGTGTTTTAATCCCCTTATACACTATCTAAAACTTAAAAAAAAGAATAAAAATTTCGTTTTGGTTACTTTAGGGGGTACCTGTGAAGATAAACACATGAGCTGTGATTCTTGAGTGCAGGTTCACACAACAATCATTTCCGAGCCTGGCTTTACTACTTGGTGAGTCATTGACCTGGAACAAGAATGTCGTATGGGAGCTGAGACTTCACTGGCCCCATGGCCAATAAATGCAATAGGTAGTGAAGCCAAGATGATTGCCTCAGAGTCTGAAGCTTTAGAAAGAATAGCAGCTATCATATTTCTGTCCTTACAGGTACAATTTAAATGCCTAAAATTCAGCAGAAGCCATAACGTATTTTGCTTGCTCCAGAAACCACCGATATTGGATCTCATAGCTGCAAGTAATGTGACCTAATGTACCGACATTTTGTCA